>NC_064924.1:485359426-486023592 GCF_023897955.1 Schistocerca gregaria
AGGATCTCTGCTACTTACACAGCCTTCATCACCTCAGCATACTCCACACAGCTTAACTGGTTAATGTGTCCTCCAATGATAACAATATAATTGGGGAACACAGGAATTAGCAAGCTGCAATTTTCTCTAAAGCTTTTGGTGACATCTGAGGGTGAACCCTGTGATTGATCGAAGGATCCAATTGTGCTTCTACCCACCCTTTATACTGAACCTTGCCCAAATAATTTAGCATGCACCTTCAATTTCTATCTTGGTGGATTTGGGTTCCTTACCTGCTAGAACTGACATAACACATCTGTTTTTTATTAGCCTACCATTTCAATATACACTTACATTTACCCCAAATATTTCATTGTTGTAAATTATAAGTTTTAGCCTCCTTTCTGATGTAGTGTCACTGGAGCTCCATTACTCATTAAGAGTACTTCAAAGTCTGGTACTTCTTGGTGAATGATTCAGCAGCTGATCACTAAGATTTTAATAATCTCATTTGCAGGAGGCATATTTTTGGTATTGTATATACTTTGGAATCTCATGCTGGTGGACTGAATGGAGTCAACTAATCTTTAAAAAAAAAGAACTTTTGTGTAGCCCACATACAGTCAACATGCTGGTTACTGCCTCTGATGTATAGTGTGCCCCTGAGCTGTTTAGGGCACCCTACAGTTCTCAACCTTACAACTGTTCCCTTGATATATGGACAGCCTCTTCAACATGTTGAATGAGGACCAAATGCATAAAAGCTGAGTGCACAAGATGATCATTCTTATGATTTGCTGTCATTTACCTGAAAGGTAGTATTATCTTAACTGCTGAAGATTACTAGACTCCTACCAATATGTGCTTGCTTCACTGACATGAGGTACTGCAAGCTTCCCAACAGAAAGTGCAGCTGTGGGTGTGTGTCTTTTGTGTTACTTAGGTCCACAGAAGACCACTGTCTGAAAGTTCAGCAACACATTGTCTTGTTCATAGGCCTGTCAGTTATTCAATGCTTCAGCAATGCAACTAGTGGTTATCGTTATGCTACTCATTATTTGTATTCTACCCAAAACATCCCAGTATCATACTAACTATGAGGGACATTCCATATTAATTTACACCTTATTTTTTCCATCATTCATGGTGTACCATTTGAGTTCTTATTGCAGTTGCTAGTATGTAGTTCTTGGTATAACAGTAAATGGCAGGACAATCACTAGAAATGAAATCCCTGCACAGTACAGCCCATTTTCTCATTGTGTGAACAGACACCATGGACTGTATCATTGAGGTCAACACAGGATAATGTGCCTGTGGAAGGAGGGTGTAAACACTGTGGATATTTAAGGTGATTGGCAGCAGTGAGTGGAGAGTTTATATCATCATGAAAAAGTACCCTCACAACATGACACTGCTCATATACATAATACAAGTCAGAAAATCACAACTGCCATCACTGAAATGGAGTTCCAGGTACTGCCACACCCATTTTTATATTCTGCTGAATTTGCCCTTGTGATAAACAATTATTCAGGGCTACTTGCGAATTATTATATTCCTTCTAACTTGTTCTCATCTGTCTTATTGGTACATACTGGATCGTCCTTGTAGGGTATGTTAGCATATGCATTGCACCAATTGACAAATAAGCCCAATTTTCATCAAAGTCATTTAAAGGCATGCCACCACAGATAAGGCATTCTCATGTCCCTGAATCTGAATCCTATCTTGCTCCTTTTTATTCGTAATGTGCATCTTGTGGTAATTAGATAAAAGATGCAGTAATTTTCTCTGGAGGGTCCAGATTGTATGTATGTATGTATGTATGCCCAGGATCTCCATTAAAACCCTTCAACCAATTTCAACCAAATTTGTCATACAAACTGCAAACTTCACAAGTACCATCACTGTGGGGTTTATAACTTCCTGACTCCAATAGGAGCACAGATGCAAGCAAAAACACATTTTTTCAACCTCTCCCATAAATACTGTACTGCACAACAACCATGTTGTGTGGTTATAATATCTGCCTGCCTTATGGGCCTGCTTTGCAGGGGACAGCTTACATGTCAGGATAAGAACTGTCTTTATAGGCCTCGAAGTGTAGGTTTATTTATTTATTTAGTTCTTCAAATCCTACATGTATGGAATATAAACAAGGATATTGGACATGGTTAGGTCTTTACAAGATAAAATACAGTTTGTATTGTAATCCTAAGGACTAGACACTGATGTAATTAACCAAAGAATAATATATACAACAAACATTAGAGGCAACATACAAAGTAGGATATTCATAATGAATCTTTATTTTTGTCGTTTGGTTTCTAGGTACTCAGACTGTAAAAGCAATGATCAATTAAATGTCCCTTTAGTTCAGCCTTAAAACTACTGAGTTTCCTTACTGATTTAATATGGTTAGGCAGATTATTGTAAATTTTTATCCCAGTATGTAGAGTGCCTTTTTGGCACAATGACGTTCTCACCTGTTTCATATGAAGGTCAGATTTTTGCCTTGTATTATATGCATGAATATCTTCATTTTTAATAAGAAATCTTGGTGTCTATCAATACCTTGTTTGAGGAAAACTGATGTTTCGTAGATAAAAAAGCAAGGAAGAGGAAGAACTGACAGTTTTTTGAATATGGATCTGCATGATTTCATATTGTTTACCCCTTCAATAATTGTTAATATTCCCTTTTGCATCCTGAAAAGTTTAATATTTGTTGTTGCATTGCCCCAGAAGATTATGCCATATTTGATTACAGAATGCACATAGGAGTAGTATACATTTAACAGGCTGGCTTTGCTGCAACAAGTTTTTAAGATCCTTATCATGTAGTAGGCTTTGCTTGGTTTTCTTTACAAATATTCAATGTGTACCTCTCATTTTGTGTTGTTCTGGAGCCAGAGTTCGAGAAACTTTGTGTTGTCAACTCTTTCAAGGTTGCGCTCCACAGCAGGTGTGTTGTATTTGAATAGTATTAGCCTGCTTTACCAACATGTTTTGTGGGGGCTACATGTGCAGATGGGCACAGGTGGGAGAAGGTTGAGAAGGACAGAGGAGGGGATGACCAGATAGAGACAGACAGAGAGAGAGAGAGAAAGAGAAAGAGAGAGAGAGAGAGAGAGAGAGAGAGAGAGAGAGAAGGCAGAAGGTGTATTGCACGGTTAGTATCAATATGCCTTGCAAGGGCTACACATGTGGGTGGGATCAGCTAAGCACATATATAGCGAGAGCGGGTATTAAGAAAGATAGAGAGCAGATGATGGGACAAAGAGAGGGAGAGGAAAGGATACATAGGGAGAGGTGGGGAGGATGAGATGAACAGAGATAGTGGGTTGGTGGAAAAGGAAAAGGGGAGGAGCAGATGGAAGGATAGAGAGAGCAGGAAGGAAAAGTTGGACAGATGGAGATGGAAGGATGATGTGCTTAGAGAGATGTGGGGGTGGAAGAGGTGGACATTAAGAGAGGGGAGTAGGAGATGTGTGCTATATCCGAGTGAAGCTGTTGGTAAAATGCCATCTGCCATAAACAAATTTTTGAAAATTTTTGTTAGATGCCTTTGCAGTGACAGGAACTATACTACTTACTATTACTGCGTATATATCATTTGCAAAGAGAAAAAAATTAGCGAGTGACCTTGCAGTACATGTAACTGACTGTTTCAAATTATGATTGACTACTGCTAAGTGATCAAGAAGGAACTGAAGCATTATATTTTACATTTCTCTGGTATGAGCCTTTCCTCACCCTAATCCTTGATGTGAGTGGTTCTTGTTTGTTTTTGCATCCTGTTTAATGATCTGTGCACTGTCCATGGTATGACAAAAGCCTTCCTTGCAAATTAAATACTGCATACTGCTTTCTGGGAAACACATAACAATTCGTGGCTGGGGATTTTAATCATACTGTGTTCACCAGATCTGGTTACTCAGCATCTGGTCCTCCAGCAATGATCTGTAGACTCACTTTGGAGTGATCTCTCAAGTGGTATGTAAGAAACATGACTGACACATCTTTGAGTTGGAGCCACAATGTAGACAAGTCTTAGTCTAGCTTGTGGCATTTTGATTGAATGGTTCAACAGAATTAGAATTTACCGCTATGAATCTTTTCGTGTTTACTTGAAACACAGCAGTTTATTTATAACATTGTTGTGCAAAACAAAAATTTTATGTTTTTCTACTAACTCCTGAAGCTCAGCTCACAGTAGCACTGAAATATTGCCCTGTTTATTGTTTGGTGGCATAGGTTGTGAAATTTCTTCAGACTTTAGTTCACACATAGCGTAATACTGATAACAAAATCTTGTTAGCAGCAAAGTTTTTTTTGTCCATTTTCTAATCTAAATCAAGTAAAAGTTTAAGAAATATTTGTAAATCAATGTGGACTATCTTGTGTCAGAAGTGAAACCCAAAATTTTATGTGAACAGAGTTCTGAAGAAGATGATAATGCTTTGAAGAACATGCTAACATGAAGGAGTCAGAAAGGAATGCCAGAGAGAGGTGGATGAAAAAATAAGAGAGTGATACATTTCAAGATAGAATGTACATGTTTATATTCTTTTTCATCTAGAGGCAAACATACTTACATATGGTTTGTTTGAAACTCCACATGTCAATCAACTGCACAAGGAGGAAGGAATGTGAATACTCATAATACCCAAAACTTCTTAATAAATGGTCCTGCAAAATTTGTGTGGTGAAAAAGCTGCATCCACATGGTTCTGGTAATTCACCAAATCAGCATCAGAGAGGTTGCTGATGATGTCAACATATCCTCTGGCTGATGCCAAGCAGTTTTTCCAGATGCTTTGGGCATTAAACGTTAGCAGCAAAGTATGTCCCAAAATGTTTGAATTTTAACCAGGAATGGCATCACACAGATAACAGGAATTCCTGAATTAAGTTGACAACAATCTAGAACTTTGAAGAAGGTTAAAAAAAGACACAAAACATGGGTACTCAGGTATGACATCAAAATCAAGGCCCAGTTGTCCCAGTGGAAACTGCCTGAAGAGTTAAGACCAAGAAAGAATCTGACAAGTTCAATCTATTCCTACATCTACATCTACATAGATACCCTGCAAGTCACCATATGGTGCACAGTGGAGGGTACCCTGTACCAGTACTAGTCATTTCCATTCCTCTTCCACTTGCAAATAAAGTGAGGGAAAAATGACTGTCTATATGCCTCCATATAAGCCCTAATTTATCTTCGAGGTCCTTATGCACAATGTGTGTTGGCAGCATTAGAATCCTTTGGCAGTCAGCTTCAAATACCAGTTCTCTAAATTTTCTCATGAGTGTTCCTTGAAAAGAACATCAATTCCTCTCCAGTCACTTCCATTCAAGTTCCCGAAGTACCTACGTAACACTTATATTTTGTTTGAACCTACCGGTAATAAATCTAGTAGCCTTCCTGTGAATTTCTTTGATGCCCTCCTTCTATTCGACCTGGTACAGACCATAAATACTTGAGCAGGATTCAAGAATAGGTCACACCAGTGTTCTATATGCAGTCTCCTTTACAGATGAACCAAACTTTTTTAAAAGTGTGCCAATAAACTGCAGTTGTCCATTTGACTTCCCTACCACAGTCCTCACATGCATGTCCCATTTCATATCACTTTGAAATGTTACACCCAGATATTTAAATGACATTACTGTATCAAAGGGTACATTATTAATGCTGTATCCAAACATTACAGGTTTGTATTTCCTACTCATCCACGTCACATGTGAAGGTTTTTCTCACAGTTTTCTTTGATTATAATGGCACATGGGGATAGTGCACCATGAGTTCCTGACTTATATTCATAAAGTCAATGAGGAATACTGCCTGGAAGTTGTGTGCCATTTGCATGAAGTAATCCAAATCGAACGACCAGAATTGGGGCAAAACCACTTGTGGAAATTGCATCATGGTATTGCTCCCATTCGCACCTCAATGCTTGTTCATGATTTCATGGCAAAAAAACAAAATTGTCATGTTGCCCAGCCGCTGTGTTTGCCAGACTGAGATTTCTTTATGTTCCAAAGGCTGAAAAGAACCATAAAGGGATGTTGTTTTGCCATCATTAATTAAATAAAAACAGGATTGCTGAAGGAGCTGAACACCATAATGAAAAGGGAGTTTCAGAAGTGCTTCCAAGATTGAAAAAAGTGCTGGCACAGGTGAATTATGTCTGAGGGTGTTACTTTGAAGGGAACAAAGTTAATTGTGATAAATATATAGATTTTTTAAGAAAAATAAAAATTCCTGTTACTTTTTGACCACACCTTATACATTTTGTCATCCTGTTCCTCCTCTTAATTAGTGTTTTCCTTATATTTCTTTTCTCATCAGTGTTGTGGAGCAACTTCTCATCTCTTATCAATCTATTTCATTTTCAGCATCCTTATAAATCACTATACCATATCTAACATGCTTTTATTCTCTTCTTTCCCAGTTTCCTCATAACAAGCTCATGCATTTGATCAAAAAACAATAAATCAATGCATCTCTTTTTTTTTTTTTCGCTTTCAGGCCCCTGACAGAAAACATGACAAATTTGAAACCATGAATTTAGCTATACCATTTTTCTTTTTTTCCTCCTATTATTCATAAAACTTGCCTCAAACTTTGTTAATGAAAACTTTTATATTAATATTGCTGTGTATGATATGTCTAACTGACACACGTGAATTAGTGCCTGTTGCTACAGTTAGGAGACGGGGATATACTAGACAGGGTCTACACCTCAATAAGAGAGGGAAAGTTACATTGGCTGAGCTTCTTCCAGATAATACGTGGGGGCTGCCATTGCACAAAGCAAGTTCCCTGTGATTAACGATGTCATGGAGCCACCTGTTTTTTAGGTCAGAATTGGGATTCAGGCACCCTGTTTTGAAAGAAATTAAAATAACGGAAGAGCCCCACAAAATGCTTAAGAATGCACAAAAAGTAGGTTTGCTTTACTTCATCAAAATGTTAGAGGACTGAGTAATAAAGGTAGAAGAGTTTCCCCTATGTTTGGAGAATTTAGAGAGCTCTGAAAAGATAGACACCCTGGGCCTACCTGAGCACCACATAAGTGCAGAGTTAGATAAGTTACATATAAAAGATTACATTATTGCAGCTTACTCATGCAGAGCTAATATGGAAAAAGGAGGAGTTGTTACATATAATAAGACAGAACATAAGTTCAAAAATATTGAGACAAGTGTATTTTGCAGCAATCAGCAACTGAGTCGAAACAAGGCTCCGGGAGTAGACAACATTCCATTAGAACTACTGACAGCCTTGGGAGAGCCAGTCCTGACAAAACTCTACCACCTGGTGAGAAAGATGTATGAAACAGGTGAAATACCCTCACTCTTCAAGAAGAATATAATAATTGTAGAATTCAAGAAGAATATAATAATTCCAATCCCAAAGAAAGCAGGTGTTGACAGATTACCGAAATATCAGTTTAATAAGTCACAGCTGCAAAATACTAACGCGGATTCTTTACAAACGAACGGAAAAACTAGTTGAACCTGACCTTGGGGAAGGTCAGTCTGGATTCCATAGAAATATTGGAACATGTGAGGCAATACTGACCTTACAACTTATCTTAGAAGAAAGATTAAGGAAGGGCAAACCTAAGTTTCTAGCATTTGTAGACTTAGAGAAAGCTTTGACAATGTTGACTGGAACACTAACTTTCAAATTCTTAAGTTGGCAGAGGTAAAATACAGGGAGCGAAAGGCTATTTACAATTTGTACAGAAACCAGGTGGCAGTTATAAGAGTCGAGGGTCACAAAAAGAAAGCAGTGGTTGGGAATGGAGTGAGACAGGGTTGTAGACTATCCCTGATGTTATTCAATTTGTATATTGAGCAAGCAATAAAGGAAACAAAAGAAAAAATGAGTACGTATTAAAATCCATGGAGAAGAAATAAAAACTTTGAGTTTAGCCGATGACATTGTAATTCTGTCACAGACAGCAAAGGACTTGGAATAGCAGTTGAACAGAATGGTCAGTGTCTTGAAAGGAGGATATAAGATGAACATCAACAAAAGCAAAACGAGGATAATGGAATGTAGTCGAATTAAGTCGGGTGATGCTGAGGGAATTAGATTAGGAAATGAGACACCTAAAGTAGTAAAGGAGTTTTGCTATTAGGGGAGAAAAATAACTGATGATGGTCAAAGCAGAGAGGATATAAAATGTAGACTGGCAATGGCAAGGAAAACGTTTCTGAAGAAGAGAAATTTGTTAACATTGAGTATAGATTTAAGTGTGTGTCAGGAAGTCATTTCAGAAAGTATTTGTATGGAGTGTAGCCATGTATGGAAGTGAAACATGGACGATAAATAGTTTGGACAAGAAGGGAACAGAAGCTTTTGAAATGTGGTGCTACAGAAGAATGCTGAAGATTAGATGGGTAGATCACATAACTAATGAGGAGGTATTGAATAGAATTAGGAAGGAGTTTGTGGCACAACTTGACAAGAAGAAGGGATCAGTTGGTAGGACACGTTCTGAGGCATCAAGGGATCAACAATTTAATATTAGAGGGCAGCATGGAGGGTAAAAATCTTAGAGGGAGACCAAAAGAAGAATACACTATGCAGATTCAGAAGGATGTAGGCTGCAGTAGGTACTGAAGGATGAAGAAGCTTGCACAGGATAGAGTAGCATGGAGAGCTGCATCAAACCAGTCTCTGGACTGAAAACCACAAGAACAACAACAACATCAGCATGTAGAAGTGTTTGTCTATGAATTAATATTGAAAAATAGTTCATGTTTAATGTAACTCCATACAGACCCTTCTAGGAAATTTTGAACTCTTTATGAAGCCTCTGGATACCTTACTGTACCATCTGTCAGGCAGCAGAAAGCAGTTAATAGTCTGTAGTGAACTTTAGTGTGATTTTCTAAAGCATACTTACAAGAAAAATTATCTGGAAACCTTATCTGTATCTGAAATCTACAATTTGATCCCCACAATTAACTTTCTATTGTTGGTGGATAAATACAGGAGGGCTTGAATTGATAATGTTTTGTTTTATGAAGCTCAAAATAAGAAAATAAGTGTGTACCCAGTAACAAATGGTCTCTCTTGTCATGGAGCACAGTTAATTAACATAAATAGCACAGTGCTTTACAGTACAGATACGCCTTAGTGGAAATTAGTTAGAATACAATATCTGTTCAAGAAATTTCAGAACATTCATAGTTTCATAGCAGTGGTGTGTTGGAGCAAAATGGGGTTGGCATCCCAGCACCCCACTGAAAGGATGAAAATTTGCAATGATACTTGAGGTAAAAGAAGATTTGCAGATGGTGCTTCATGTGATCCAGCAAGAAGTGTACCAAGACTACTACGGGAAGAGGAAATAACATTGGGAGCAGTGTGTCAATTGTGGAGGAGGATATCTCAAAGAAGATCATGCACAATAAGTAGAAGGTAAGCATAGAAAAATTTTGGCAACAAAGTTTTGGAATTTTTTGAATAGACCTTATAATTAATGACTGCGGGACAAATGTTTTTAAGAAAAGTTTACAAGTGATGAACTGGGCTGAAATTTATAATGAACCAAATGCTAACATAAAATTTAATCTAGTCCATGATAAATTCAAATCATTAACTGAAAATAGCTTTTCATGTAAGCTAGTCAGAAAAGACATTAAACAGTAATGTAAAAAGCCTGCAATAGCTGCACACTACAAAAACAACTCAAAATTACCAAGAAAGGTTATCAAAAAATCAAGGAACATGCACATAATGTCAGAAATCAGCAAGTCTGACAACGATCTTAAGGCTATATGGAATGTATCTTTTAGATTAGATTAGATTAGTTTTCGTTCCATAGATCCGTGTTGAGGAGATCCTCATGGATGTGGAACATGTCACCTTTTTTTATTTTTTATTTTTTATTGTTTTAAGCTGAAATAACAATACTAATAGTATAAATATATACAACACATCATTCATTTCTATTAAAAAATTCGTCAATGGAGTAGAAGGAGTTGGCTACTAGTAAGTCTTTCAGGCTCCTTTTAAACTGATCTCTATTTGTAACTAAACTTTTTTATGTTTGCTGGCAAATTATTGAAGATGAGTGTTCCTGAGTAGTGGACCCCTTTTTGAACTAAAGTAAGTGCTTTTAAGTCCTTGTGCAGATCATTTTTGTTCCTGGTATTGTATTTATGAACTGAGCTGTTTGTTGGAAAAAGAGATATATTATTTAGGACAAATTTCATTAAGGAGTAAATATACTGAGAGGCAGTAGTTAGTATATTCAGTTCTTTGAAGAGGTTTCTACAAGATGTCCGTGAGTTTACTCCACAAATAATACGTATTACATGCTTTTGGACTCTGAAAACTTTTGTTTGACTTGAAGAGTTACCCAAAAATATTATACCATATGACATTATGGAATGAAAGTAGGCAAAGTATGCAAACTTTTTCACTTTTATGTCACCTATGTCTGCTAACACTTGAATTGCAACTACAGATTTGTTAAGGCGTTTCTGCAGTTCTGTGGTGTGCTCCTCCCAACCGAATTTATTATCAAGTTGTAATCCCAGGAATTTAAGACTGTCAACCTCTTCTATCTGCTCTTCTTCGTACTTTATGCACATGCTGGGTGGAAAGCTCTTACAGGTTCTGAATTGCATATAGTGAGACTTTTCCGAAATTTAATATCAGTGAGTTGGCTTTAAACCATTTATTAATATCCATGAAAATATCATCAGCAGATCTTTCTAGAACTACACTCAACATACTATTTATTGCATTACTTGTGTCATCTGCAAACAAAACGAACTCTGCTTCTGGCAGTGTAACTGATGAGAGATCATTAATGTACACAAGAAAAAGCATGGCCCTAAAATGGATCCTTGTGGGACACCACATGTAATTTCTTCCTATTCTGATGATGACTGATGACTTAATTCATTAGTCCCTTGCACTGACACCCTTTTTTTCCTGTTAGCGAGGTATGACTTGAACCATTTTGCAGCACTGCCTGTGACACCATAGAATTCTAATTTATTTAAAAGGATGTTGTGGTTTACACAATCGAATGCCTAAGAGAGAGGATAACCAGTCACAGAGCAAGATAACATCACTATCAAGCTGAATGGAAGGTCTATAAAGGAAGAGTCACAGGTAGCAAACATATTTAATGATCATTTCTTAAATATAGTAAAAAGGATATGGACAAACAGTTCAACAGAAAAATCACAGTAGTATACTGAATAAGTAACTCTTACAAAAGTGTCACCAACTTCTCTTTCAGGTGAGATTAAGAAAATTATACATTCTATCAAAAATAAAAGCTCATCTGGTTTTTCTGGTGTTTCCAATAAAGTACTATATATTTGTTATTAGTTCCATAAGATAACACTGGTCTTACCTGAAATATGTAATGCATCACTAACTCATAGCTTTTTTTCAGAGAGACCAAAATATGCCATTGTTAAACCACTCTTTAGGAGAGATGGCAGTAATTATTGACCTGTTTCCGTGCTGACATCATTTTCCAATATATTTGAGAAATGATACATTCTAAAATAGTATCTCACCTTAGCAACAATAATATCATCAGCAAATCACTGTTTGGGTTTCAGAAGAGTTGTTCTACTGAGACCACCATTTGCATGTTCACTCACCAAATTTTACAAGCATTAAATAATAAAATAGCACCAGTTGGTATTTTCTGTGACCAATCTAAGGCATCTGTCTGTGCGTATCACAGCAGTCTCCTAGATAAATTGACATTTTAATGAATTGGTGGTATAGACGATGTATGGATAATGTCATATCTACCCAAAATAATGCAGAAAGTTGTACTTAGTATTTCAATCAATACAGTTTGGGGATGCAATTCTGACTGGGGAGAAATCACATACAGTGTTCCCCAGGGCTCAATATCTGGTCCTCTACTGTGCCTCATATATGTAAACAATCTTCTGGCTAATACATGCCAAGCAGAATTACTTCTTTTTGCAGATGACACAAGTACTGTAATCAGTCCAAGCATATATACAGAAACATAAGAAATGGTAAACAATGTTCTCAAAAGTATCATCAACTGACTTCCGTGAATGGTCTCATCCTCTATCTTAAAAAGACACAACATATTCATTTTTGCACATTTAATGGTGCTACACCAGTGATAAGAATAACACCTGGTGAGTAAAGAATGCAGAAATTTGCACTTAGTAAGGCAATGTGGACATGAATTTAAACTGGAAAAAGCACATTTTGGAATTCCTAAAACAACTGAGTTCAACCGCTTTAGCACCTAGAATCATTGCAAATCTTGGGAAAAGACAAATCACTAAGCTGACACATTTCACATAGTATCATTTGGTAGTGTTATATGGAATAATGTACTGGGGTAACTCATCTTTAAGAAAGAGTCTTCATGTTCAAAGCTGTGCTGTAAGAATAATACATATCACTCACAAACAATCATCATTTAGATATCTATTTATGGAGTTCAGCATTCTTAATACTGCTTCACACTTTCTATATTGCCTCATGAAGTGTTTCTTGTAGATAAACCACTACAGTTCAAAAGGAACAATGATGTACATATTTACAATACCGGAAGGAAAAATGACATTCATTACTCCACTTTAAGGCTGTCTTTAGCACAAAAAGGGGGTGAAAATTAGTGTAACAAAACTTTTTGATCACTTACCTAGTGTTATAAAATGTCTGACAGACATCAAAGTAAAACTTGAAAACAAATTGAAATGTTTCTTCTAGGTGACTCCTTCTATTTTGTAGAAGAATTCTATTATTGTAATGTGTAAATGTGTAAAAGGTGGTGGGTAGGAATTACTACCTCACATCTGTGTTTTTTTTTTAAAAAATAAAATAAATAAACAGAATAAAAAAATACAAATATTCAGCTTGTAGCTATGTTTACAAATTAATTTTTGATGTCAATGTAAAATGACTCATTCCACACCATTGCAATTTATCATGCAAAATGATCCATGGAACATCAACTAACTAAACACATCAGTTAATTCACTCTATGTGTTGCACTCACCACCTGTTATTCCATTTGTAAGAATGTTAGGCATCAATTTTTATTGCAACTCCACTATTATTATTTAAGATAATAGTAGCCTTGCACAGAAGTGAAAAATCAAATAATATGCAATTCATACAAGATGAGAACAGAAACCTTTGAAATGTGATGCTACAGGAAAATGCTGAATATTAGGTTGGTAGTCTGGATAACTGATAAGGAGGTTCTGAACAGTATTTGGGAAAAAGAAGAGTTTATGGCACAACTTGACTAAAAGAAAGGATCGGCTGATAGGATACATCCTGAGGCATCAAGGAATCATCAATTTGGTAAAATGTATAAAATTTGTAGAAAGCCAAGAAAGTTTGACTACATTAAGCATGGTTGAATGGATGTAGGTTTCAGTAATTATGCAAAGATGAAGACACTTGCACATTATTGCCTAGTTTGACTAGCTGAATCAAACCCGCCTTCAGATTGATGCCACAGTAACAACAAAGACAGTATTATCATCATTATCATGACCATGATCAACACTGAACATTTTACCTGTTTTCGAAATCCT
Source organism: Schistocerca gregaria (assembly GCF_023897955.1). Taxonomy (NCBI): domain Eukaryota; kingdom Metazoa; phylum Arthropoda; class Insecta; order Orthoptera; family Acrididae; genus Schistocerca; species Schistocerca gregaria. Next base: position 485,373,004 of record NC_064924.1, read on the forward strand.
GTGGGGGTAAAATAAGTTTTGAGTTGTCCAAAACATTTTTCATTGCCAAATCCAGATCAATCAGTTGTACAGAAACTTCAGGTATTGGTGTCCCAGGCTTTTGTGGCAAACAGTCATGCAACAAGAAGTATTAGTGCACTTACAACATTTAGAAAGATTTATCAAAAAAGGGTGATTGTCCAGAAGAAGTTAAATATTTGGTAGTATACCAAAATAATTATAATTTATACCTTTGGATAATGAATGTTAATCACTTCAGGGTATAAGCTTCCATACTGGATTACTGGCACGGTATGAACTAATGTATCATTGAAACTTGCATATGCCAGGGTTTTCCCATTTGGTGAGAACCACATAGCTTCATCCTTCGGGTACCAAATTGCTGAGAAATTCCAAGAAAACTGAACTTTAATTTGCTACATATACTCACCAATGCTACTATAAATAACACACACACCTGTTACCCACATGGAAACAGACTAAAAATCCCAGTTCCAAAATAGCACACAAAGCAAAAAAATATAACTTTTACTTCAAACTATGGTAAAACAAAACAATCAAAATTATAAGCTATAAAATAAAGGAAAGGCACCACTCATCTATAGCTGACTGATGTGTGGTACATCGAAACACACAACACAAAACAGCATTTGAGCTCTTGGTCTTTCTCTAGCAAAAATTCACACATTTACACACACAACCATCAGACACAAAAATGCACATGTCTGTGACTCAGGGATGTGAATTTGTATGTCTGTTCGTGTGAGTGTGAGTGCGTTTGCTAGAGACAAAGCAATAACTCAAAAGCTAGTGTAAATTCTATTTTCTGTTGCATGTTTCTATGTGGCATACATCAATCAACTGTATGTGAGCAGTTGCCTTTCCTTTATTTTATATATCATTCCATTCACAAATTATTCAGTTGTTGTTAAATCTTTAAGCTACACCTTTCTTTTTAATTTAAATGTGAAGAATATAAAAAATGGTTTCAGAACGTAATTGATGGCACTCGAAGATATAAATTAGCTATTGAGAAGAGTACTTTTTTATTTTGTGATTGATGTATCTTCTCTGCTGTAATTTCCCTCAATAATTAAATAATAGTATGAAACACCTCAACATCCCTTGTTTATCTGATGACTGACATCTGTCAGATGGTTTTACATGGCACATTATCTTTTGAACAAAAAACTAAATTGAAGCTGAATACTTTAGAAGGTTTCTCCAGTAAACATGTAACATTAACTTCACAATGATCTATGAAGGTCATAAATAGCCACAAATTTACACCCTGAACTCTAACACAAAATTTATTTACTTTATTAATAATGTGATTATCAATGTCCATTAAAAGAAGTGAGATGCTTTTTAACAGAGAGCAGTCACACTTTGCCCACATGTTCTTTTCAGCCTCTGTAATATAAATAAATTATTAGCCTACCTGTGATAGCCATTGGAACAAACTGGCAAATTACACAATCATTTTCATTGCCAGCATATCTTATGCCAAGCAACAAGTGATATGAATCTATGCAGAATATTCTTCCTAAAATGAACTTCCATGAGAAATTAAAACTTGCTGATGAAACAGAACTCAGTGTCATCTCTGTAATTTGTTGGAAATATTGCCATGTCATTAAAGGAATTATGTACAAAGTGTAACTAACTGATAACACCAAATTTGGAAAATGGAGGTTCATTTGAGGAACAAACTGAGTTTAGGCAGTCACATCCGGAAAATTCATCAAACAATGTTACAGAACACTGAGATTAGAGGAACTTACATTTGTCAGTTGACCACACTTAACTACATATGTGGGCTTTGATGCTCCAATCTTCAACGAAGGAAAAGTACAAGCTGGCTTTAGAAGAGGCTGTAGCACAATGACCTATTAACAGATTCTCAGTAAAGTTATAGAAAAAAAAGCAACAAATATCAGTTACCACTTGTATGGCATTTATGAGCTATGAGAACGTGTTCGACTCATTCACATTAAATCTGTGCTGGTAGCACTTGAGATCAAGAAATAGAATCTACCGAAAAGAATTCCTTGAGCGATATATACCACAAGTTCTGTCACTTGACTACATTAAGAGAATGAAACATTTCAGAACTGAGAAAGTTATCTTCATTTCACCAAGCATATTCTCTGCAGTCATTACAGAGGTTTACAAATCACTCGGCTGGGATGAAGAAGGACTCCATGTAAATGAATTTTACGTAACAAGCTTTGATTTGAAGAGCACATTATTTTATCTGCTTTGGATCCAGAAGAACTTCAGCAAAGGATGGAAGGATAACATAGCAAGTATGATAGTAAGCAAGAAGAATGAATAGAGTAATACCAAAATAATGCAAAATCTGTGTGCTGATAGCATAGTAAAGATTAATAATGAAATTAGAGACACAATTGATAAACTTGTATTGTTAGGAAAACTGAAAACAACAAGTATCTGGGACCTTAAAGAAATAAACAGGACGAAAAAATGTCTTAGAATCTCATCTCACGAAGTGGATGCTTGTCCCCAGAAGTAAATTCCTAACATGCTCTAAATGTAAAACTGTAACCAAAGTATACTGTTAGTACTAACTTATGGACGTGAAATATGGACTTAAAAACCAGCTCAAAAGCTGGAGGCTGCCAAATAGATAAGAGAAAAATGTATGTTGGGCATAAGAAGAAGGAACAGGAAGACAAAAAATGGATAAGAGTAGGGATGGGGTTCAGGGATGATAGTGACTTTTTAAAAAAATTGGAATGGAGATGAACATGCCATATAACAACACAAAATAATGGGCGATGAACTAAGAAGATTGTGTATTAGATGCATCATGATAAGAAAAGACATAAAGGACACCCTAATGGAAGATGAACTGATCACATAAAAACTCGGATGCGAAAAGATGAAGATCATAACATGTGGATACATCTGGGGAAGGGCCAAAATCTAGTAGTGAGTAATACATGGGTGATGATACATATATAAACATGAGAGCACTGATTAAGGTTAGAATAGTTAATTATCACAGTAACTGTGCTGATATCTGTCTGATGTGATAAGTGAATCTAGGTTTAAGTCTTGATCCTCACAAAAACTTTCAATTGTCGCTTCAGGTACAATCCATATTGTTCATAGTTCTCTTTCAAGCTTTGATCAACAGAAAACAACAAAGAGATGAAAAAATAAAAATAAAAACAATAATTACTTTATTTCTTACCCAAGTAATTTGAATCTGGTACACCATTGTACACAACATGTGGAATACCAGTTTGAGTGAGCTTGTAATCTTGTGAATCCACAGTTTGTCTATAATATATATTATTATGATAAACATATGCAAGTGCATTTCCTACTGGTGCCCAAACAACTAGATTTAGCAAATGCCTATCTTCATTCTTCTCCATACTCAGTAGTGGATAGCTTTCCCTGAAAAAAATAGTTATTCTCAGTTTTAGGACTAAAAGCTACATTCCTCTTTGCACACACAACTATAAATAATTTTGTTAACTGACCAATTGTCTGTTCTAATATAATAAAACAAATGCACTAAAGTTACATGCATATTTTGTGAGGGCCACTAATTACTTAGAAGAAAGTATAGATTGTCACACCATCACTATCATTTACTCTACCTACTTCAACAGCATGTGATGAATTGAGGAAAAAAATAGCAGATTTAGCATATTCCTTAAAATAACTGTTTTAAAGATCTCTGGGTGAGTAACATACAATTGCATGGAAAATGTTTGTATACATATGATAAGATCTTGAATTTCATGTCTCTCCTTATGCACTCTCTGGTGTGGAAAATTTAGAGAATTGCAGTACCATCACCAGGGTTTAACAGCTTAACAGTAGTGCTACCGTTTCTCAGTATAAACAGTAAACTGAATCTGGTGGGATTCTATACACAGGCAACTACAGAATGTCTACAGACACCAGGCAGTGGACAAAAACATGTTAAGTTGCTGGATGAAATGTCTGTCACCAGCAAAATGAGGAGAATAGAATCTGACTGATCTCACATGTTCAGGGGGCTGTACACAGCTGTGATGCCCGCGGTGTTGTTCAATGTGATAAATGAATAATTACACAAGTCAGTGCTCAACTTGGTATGCCTGTTGGTAGTGTTGACACACTTGTTCACCAGTTGGCATGCTCATAGGTTGGTATGCAGTAGGCTCCTTGAAGCCTAACTAAAGAATACGAAGAAGAAAGAAGGAATATCTGTGCCAAATCACTTGCTTGTAATGAGGCTGATCATGATGATTTCATGTCAAACATTGTCAGAGGCAACAAAAAATGTATCCACCACTGTGAATCTGAAACAAAAGGGCAACCCAAGGTATGGCACCACACAACATCTCATTCAAAGAACAAATTCAAAACAGTGCCCTCAGCTGGTAGTGGCATGGCAACAGTCTTCTCTGAAGGGGCTATTGTGTTCAGTGTCCTGCTTCATGGTAGAATGCTCAACTCCAAAGTTCATTAAGGGACTCTTAGGAAGCAGAAGAAATGATTACAGCTTGTTAGTTGCCACAATAATGAAAACATGCTGCTCCTTCTCTGTGATAATGATAGGCCAGATACAAGTCTGCACACCCAATAACAGATCACAAAATTGCAGTTGACTGTTCTTCCTCATCTGCCCTACAGGCCAGATCTCACCTTCTGACTTCCATCTCTTTGGCTCACTGAAGGATGGACTCCATGGGAATCACTGCGGCAATAATAAGAAAATTATTGATGCAACAATACCATGGCTCAGACACATACCAATAGTGTGGTCCCATGATGGTATACAGGCTATCACATTAAGATTGTGTAATACGTTACAACTAAGCAGAGATTACACTGAAATATAGCATTTTATTGCCAAAGAATTGGGGAACAATATGGTGTTTCAAACCATGAATAAAACCATCCTGCTATGAGAAAAAAAAGATGTGTTGCATTTTATTTAGAAAAATTAATAAATAAAAGATTAATACATCCAGAACACACTTCAGCATGATACAGATAATGGCATCACACACATTCTCCATCAAAACAGAACTCAAGGCATATAATGCAATGTCATTTCCAGTGACATTATATTGAACAGTGACTCAAGTACCAAAAAGCTGGGCAATAAAAAATTGTTAATATTGGAACAAAATCTTTATGTACTGTCTTTGGCCCAGTGCAAGATGCACATGGCTGGAAAAGAAGAAAGAACCAGGAACTCTATGAACTGATGTGGTAGTCAAACATTGTATAGAAAATGAAGGCAAAAGGATGCCAAGGAACACGTCTGCTTAGATGACCCAGGAAGCAACGACTGGACAAAATCAAGAAAGACCTATGACATCTAGGGATTGAACCAAACTCATAAAAGCTGGAAAAGTTTAAGTTAATTTGACTTTCAATTAAGCTCTCTCTCTCTCTCTCTCTCTCTCTCTCTCTCTCTCTCTCTCTCTGTGTGTGTGTGTGTGTGTGTGTGTGTGTGTGTGTGTGTGTGTGTGTGTGTGTGTGTGTCTATTAACCATTACTGACTGAAATTTATTGCAGAACTCTATTAGTCTTTTTTTTTCTCTGATTATTACTACTGAGCCCACATTTTCCAGTAGCTCTTTCTTCTGTTCTCTCCCCTACTACTGATTTCCTACTCTACTCTTTTGTTCCGCTCCCCCATGATTATTAGACTTCCATCTCCCTTTACAACCTGTATTACCCATTAATTGTCCTCATAAACTTTCTCTCTCTGTCTTCTGCTTGTGATGTCAGCATGTTGGTGGTGTTGGTTTGAGGTCAATCCTGATGAGGATTATCCTACCACGGACTGTTCATAGTAACTCACTCTCGGTCTTCCCTGCCTACTCATGACAAAGCCTACTCCCATTCCACCATTTCTTGCTGCTGTTGGTATACATATTTATTCAGCAGTTGGTCAACTATTTTCTAAATTTGAGCCACAGATCTTCTACAGGCTACTGCCCACAGCTGAATGTTTGAAGGTCCTTGCTGAGGTATGACACTAACACCTTTTTGGCTAGTTAACGGAACATATAAAATCTTTCCACTTGTTTTACTTGCCTTCTGCACTTGGGTAACCATTGTTGCTACAGTTTCCTCATGGTCACTGATACGCTTTTCAGCATGGAAAGCCTCTACATATACATCCGCATCCATACTCTGCAAACCACTTTGATGTGCATGGAAGAGGATACTTCCCATTGTACTATGTATAAGGGTTTCTTCTAATTTACTTTGCATATGGAGCTCAGGAAGAATGACTGCTCCTATGGCTCTGTACATGAGGTAATTAATCTGACCTTTTAATATATAGGAGGCTACAGTATAGTCCTATGTTGTTGTTGTGGTCTTCAGTCCAGAGACTGGTATGATGCAGCCCTCCATGCTACTCTATCCTGACAAGCTTCTTCATTTCCAAGTAACTACTGAAATCTACATCCTTCTGAATCTGCTTACTGTATTCACCTCTTGGTCTTCCTCTATGGTTTTTACCCTTCACGCTGCCCTCCACTACTACATTGGTGATCCCTTGAAGCCTTAGAACATGTCATACCAACTGATTCTTTCTTCTAGTCAAGTTGTGTCACAAATTCCTCTTCTCTCAGATTCTATTCAGTACCTCCTTACTAGTTACATGATCTACCCATCTAATCTTCAGCATTCTTCTGTAGCACCACATTTCAAAAGCTTCTGTCCTCTTCTTTTATAAACTAGTTATCGTCCATGTTTCACTTCCATGCATGGCTACACTCCATACAAATACTTTCAGAAATGACTTTCTGATACTTAAATCTACACTCGATATTAACAAATTTCTTTTCTTCAGAAACACTTTCCTTGTCATTACCAGTGTACATTTTATATCCTCTCTACTTCAACCATCATCAGTTATTTTGATCCCCAAATAGCAAAACTCATCTACTACTTTCAGTGTCTCATTTCCTCACCTAATTCCCTCAGCATCACCTGATTTAATTCAACTATATTACATTATCCCTGCTATGATTTTGTTGACATTCATCTTATATTCTCCTTTCTGGATACTGCCCATTCCATTCAGCTGCTCTTCCAGGTCCTTTGCTGTCTCTGAAAAAAATTACAATGTTGTCAGGAAAACTCAAAGTTTTTTCTTCTTCTCATTTGCTTGCTCAATACACAGATTGAATAAGATCAGGAATAGGCTACAACCCTGTCTCACTCCATTCTCAACCACTGCTTCCCTTTCATGCTCCACGACTCTTATAACTGCCATCTGGTTTCTGTACAAATTGTAAATAGCCTTTCGCTCCCTGTATTTTACACCTTCCACCTTCAGAATTTGAAAGAGAGTATTGTCAAAAGCTTTTACTAAGTCTACAAATTCTAGAAACATAGGTTTGGTATCCTTATCCTGTCTTTTAAGATAAATCATAGGGTCAGTATTGCTTCGCGTGTTGCAACATTTCTACAGAATCCAAACTGACCTTCCCCATGGTCAGCTTCTACCAGTTTTTCCTTTTGTTTGTAAGGAATTCATGTTAGTATTTTGCAACCATGACTTATTAAACTGAGTTCAGTAATTTTCACACTGTCAACACCTGCTTTCTTTGGGATTGGAATTATTATATTCTTCTAGAAGTCTGAGGGTATTTTGCCTGTCTCATACATCTTGTTCACCAGGTAGTAGAGTTCTGTCAGGACTGGCTCTCCAAAGGCTATCATATGGAATGTTGTCTACTCCCAGGGACGTGTTTCAAATTAGGTCTTTCAGTGTTCTGTCAAATTCATCACGCAGTATCATATCTCCCATTTCATCTTCATCTACATCTTCTTCCATTTCCGTAACACCGCCCTCAAGTACATCGCCCATGTGTAGATCCTCTATATACTCTTTCCACCTTCCTGCTTTCCTTCTTTTGCTTAGAACCATTTTTCACTTCCTGTTGATCTCATTTTTGAAATATTTATATTCCTTTTTGCCTACCTTATTTACTGCATTTTTATATTTTTTCCTTTCATCAGTTAAGTTCAATATCTCTTTTGTTACCCAAGGATTTCTACTAGCCCTCATCTTTTTTACCTACTTGATCCTCTGCTGCCTTTACTATTCCATCTCTTGAAGCTACTAATTCTTCTTCTACTGTATTTCTTGTCAATCATTCCATAATGCTCTCTCCAAAACTCTCTACAACCTCTGGTTCTTTCAGTTTATCCAGAGCCTATCTCCTTAAATATACACCTTTTCACAGTTTCTTCAGTTTTAACCTACTGTTCATAACCAATAGATTGTAGTCAGAGTCCATGTCTGCCCCCTGAAATGTCTTATGATTTAAAACCTGGTTCCTGAATCTCTGTCTTATCATTGTATAAAATATCTTAAACCTTCCAGTGTCTCCACACCTCTGCCACATATACAGCCTCCTTTCATGATTTTTAAACCAAGTGTTAGCTATTATTACATTATGCTCTGTGCAAAATTCTAAAGACAGCTTCCTTTTTCATTCCTTACAACATTCCGCATTCAGCTACAACTTTTCCTTCTCTTCCTTTTCCTACTATTGACTTCCAGTCCATCTGACTATTAAATTTTCGTCTCCCTTCACTATCTGAATAATTTCTTTTATCTCATCATAAATTTCTTCAATCTCTTTGTCGTCTGCAGAGCTAGCTGCCATATAAACTTGTACTACTGTGGTAGGCATGGGCTTTGTGTCTATCTTGGCTACAATAATGTATTCACTAAGCTGTTCGTAGTAGCTTACCCATGCTTCTATTTTTTATTCATTACTAAACCTACTCCTGCATTACCCCCATTTGATTTTGTATTTATAACTCTGTATTTGCCTGACCAGAAATCTTGTTCCTCCTGCCACCAAACTTCACTAATTTCCACCTATATTCCTCACTTAACACTTGTTCTTGAAATTTTGTGATTAGATAGGATAGCTGGTGCCTATGTTCAGGTGTTGACCAGTCCAGGTTTCCCAGTATTTATAAGAAACACTCCCAGAGGCCAAACAAACTAGTCAACATTCATGCTTCCCTTTTTGTACATGTAAATATAATGCATCTTTGTTTGGTTGTTTATGAGTAAGTGTCTACCAACACATACAAAACACAAAGCTTTTCATTCGAATGGCAGTACACTGCACAGTTTTACTTGTTCAACAAGTTTAGCTATAGATTACACTTCAATGCCAACCAAGATTTTCAAAAGCATTTTTGCTTATGCCAGCACTAGCACTCAATTATACATTGTTCAATCAGATGTTAAATGTTGATTCACAAACTATTTGTCATACAAAAAGGAAGAAGATTTTTGAACGGTAGATAAGATATACAGTAGGGGCAGTCATGTGGAAACAGACCCAATATACTGAATTTAAAATAATAACTTCTAAAATAGAGGAAATTTTTTACTGCATTTGGTCCTTCAAAATAAAGTTAATTTATGAACTACAAGATACATGACATTAAAAAAATTCACAAAAATATTGTTTGAAGTGTTCCACAAATTCAAAACAAGTGATGACATTACTAAAATGTGTTGTGCTGCTGTAGGTCAAAATAAAAAAAAATGTATATTGTTCACTGGTTTTAAGAAACTACTTATATCTATCAATGTCCAAACTACTAAGATTAATATCAACGTACACAACTACTATGAGGAGAAAGATATTTAAAATATACTTACTGGCGATCTATGTCAAAAATTTCGTATTGTCCCACATATGATCTTGGAAGCTGTGGTGAAAAAGAGAGCAATAAACAATTAAAATCAAACAATGTCGATGACAGCACAAAGCATACACTGTGAATAAAAATAGCAGCTTCATTTCAATGTAAAAGGATGTGTGATCAGCTTTGCACCCTCAGCTAAGTCGTCTTTGTGGTTAAGTGATTCTTTTACTGGAAAGCCTGCAAGGATCATTATGAACAAGAAAATGTCAGTGAATGAAATGAAAATGTGCAATAGAGGTAATGGTGCAAGATGACTACTCTGAGGTGATCTATTGAAGGAAAATGAGGTACATATGGAAAAAGAGAGGTTAGTTCAATATAAGCCTATGGAAGTATGGATGGAAGGAGTGAATAAAGCAGAGGAAACTGTAAGGGGTCACTCCAAACGTTTTGAAGAAGTAATGCACTTTAATCCATTCATCCTGGTGTGTTTTATCCTGCTGGTAGTGATATGTCTCCAATTACCCGGAGAATCACCCACACTTCTGTTTTTGTGAATAGGATATTATTACGAAGTAGCACCCCTCTGCCCCCCCCTCCCCCCGCCTCGCAAAGGATTTGGGAAACAGTTTCATAAAGGTTTGAAATTATGCATAAAGTTTTTGCAATTCACTAAGTGGTCTCATTCTTAAGTACTGGCTGAGTAAAGTTTGGGAATTAGTGCACTGTGAGCTATGCTTCTTTTTCTCACCTACCCCCACCCCATTGGTAGAAAGGTGTTTCTTATCTCCACAGAGATTCTTTCTAAGTAATAAGTTATATGTTACTATGTTTGGTTGAAATTAGTTCAGTGGTTGAACAGGAGATGTGCCACATACATACATATATATATATTTTTATAGCTAGTTGAGAAACCCGGCATTGCCTGGTCATTTATTTATCCCCCTCTCTCTGTCTACTTCCTCCATCACTCAGTCTCTGTCAATCCCCTCCTGCCCTTCTCTCCATCCATATCCATTCCTCCTGTCCCCTTTCTCTGTCAATCTGCTCCTCCCCCTCTGTCCACCTGCTGCTTACCTCTGTGTCCATCACCTCATCCCCCTCTTGTTCCATCTCCTCCTCCCCTCTCTTTGTCCATCTCCGCCGCTCCCTCTCTATGTCCATCTCCTCTTCCCAGTCTCTCTATCTGTATTCCCTTCCACACTGCCCCTCTTCATCTCCTTCCCTTTTCTTTCTTTGCCCATCTCTTCCTCACCCCTTTCTCTGTCATTTACCTCCTCCACCTCTGTCTGGTCATCTCATCTTCTCCCATCTCTCTGCCTGTCTCTTCATCTCCCTCTTCTGTCCATATCCTGCTCCTTTTATTTATGCCTATCTCCTCCTTCCCCTGTTTCTCCACCTCCTCATACTCCCTTCTCTTTCATGTCATCACACTCATCTGAATAGCAGCCTGGTTGTTCTTACCCATACAGTATTTCTTTCCAGACTGTAACTAATATGTGTACCACCAAATTTGACAGAAATAGTTTTGGCAGTATAGGATGAGCTTTCTACCTGCAGCTTTGCAAATATGTTCCACACATATGTAACATATTTCATGCTTATTTGTACACATATTTCACCTGCATGTTTAGTGAATTTCGCAGTGCAGTTTCATTTCTATGCAGCTTAATGTTCATGACATTCTGTTTCTGGAGCTATGCACTGTACAATGATATACTTTTGCAGGTGCATTCAGTGGTATATTTGCCTATTATTCTGTGAAATGTGTTGTGAAAGGAGTTAGTAGTAAAGAAGTAATAAATTAGAATGTCATGCATGATGCACAGTTTCTCAGGCATGTCAGTGTTTATGATTTCATATCTCCTGAACTATGTGCCATAGAATGATATACTTTTATAAGTACACTCAGTGTGTGGTGAAGTAAACTGGGATCTTTTTATTTCCTCTCTTGTTTGCTGTCAGCCTCCTTAAATTAATTTTATTTTCATTTTTGCCTAATTACCATTAACAAACATGAGTATAATCTGCATTTCCGTAAAAGAGAAAGGCTGGTCTTAAGGAATATACCACCAGATCTAAGTTTGTTCTTAGTTTTGTGTGTGTCATTAATTTTCTAATTTATTTTGACCATTCTCAGTTAATATATTTTATCAGATGATTAAATCAGCAATTGTTTCATGACTTAGATTATATTGTTGACTTATAAAGAAATATAAATTGTGTACTAATTATAAACATTTGAAAAAAGAACTACTAGGATTCTTTAAATATTTATTTGGCTCTATTCAAAAACATGTCCACCGCCGGTAGTTGAGTGGTCATCGCAACAGAACGTCAATCCTAAGGGCTCGGGTTTGATTCCCGGCTGGTTTGGAGACTTTCTCCACTCAGGGACAGGGTGTTGTGTTGTCCCATTCATCATCATTTCATCGCCATCAATGCACAAATCACCAAAGTGGCATGAAATCGAAAGACTTGCACCCGGCGAACTGTATACCTTATGGGAGGCCCTAGTCACACATTTACATTTTTTTAAATTCACAAAACATGTTAGCAAAGCCAGCCCTTATTTAATTCTGAAATAATTACCAGATTTGTCAAAAGCATTGTCCGCATAACTATATCTGTTAATTTCATTATTTAAACAAATAATTCAGCCTAAGCTTTGTGGTATAAGAAACTGTTAGAAAGAAGGCATTTTTCACTGTTAACTGAATAAGTTATATTTTAATTGTTATTTCTGTAACTTAAACACCAAACATTGCATAGTTTCAGTGTCGGTTATTGTGAGGATATATAAAGGCTCGATTTTTTATCCAAAGATAGTCAGTCCACGGCTCAGTTAGAGTAATGTGTCAACTGAACATTGGAATTAGTGTAACATAAATAGACCATGGGTTAAAACAATGACACTGTCTGTTCAACTTATTTCAGAAATAGTGAACTGTGTGGTTAGGTATTTACTGCTCATAGATGTTCAACAGTAAACTATTGTAGCAGTATGCTGATGTTTGCCTGCAAACTATTAATGAGACTTATCAAAAATTACCCAATTGTGAACTGGCCATATAACTGTGTAACATTGTGGGGTTGTGAACAGTGAAAGTAAAGAACTGTCAAAAGTAAGTCATTTAAGAAAAGACATGTGGATAGCTTCCAGTTTTGCCTCCGAGTCAAACTGATACAGTCACATATAGTAAGCAGCTATAATGTCATTATCCATGACCTGATGGAATTAAACGCCCAAGCTCCTGTTTACAGAATTATAACATTAAGCACATTTTTACTTTGTTTAATAGTGTAGTATCCATCCACCTAACATTAGAACTTTCACATTCACTCCTTCACTTTAGTCATAATTGTGGAAAGTCAAAAATCTTTAAAAAGAATGTAGTCATATGCCATAAAAAGGAACAGCATTATAATACCCTTGTCACTTCATCACAAATGTGCTACAGTGCCCTTCCTTTTCATAGCTTGCAAATATATATATTTTTTAAAGAATTTAGACTTTTAATAATTTCATATACCTTTTATATATTATTTAGGCAGGTAATATAATTCAAGTTTTATACTACATTAAAATTTATTATAAACAAAGATCTCTTTAAATTAAAGTAACTTCCAAATTATTGTACAATAAGTTGCTCTTAATCAGGTCCAATCAGCCATACAATACTGATTGACTGCTATATCAGCAGTACAAGGAGAAGGTAGATTGCTGCTCACCATAAAGATGGCTCATTGAGTTGCAGATACACACAAGGAAAAGACAGTTACACATTAGCTTTCAGCATCCAGGCTGTTGGAGATGGTGGTCATGTGTGCATGAGGTGTGCTTGCTTGTGTGAATAAATGAGTGTGTGTTTCCTTTTCTGAAGGAGGCATTGGCTGAAAGCTAATATATAACCATCCTTTTGTTGTGCTTGTCTACAACTCATTGAGACATCTTTATAGTGAGTAGTAATCTATCTTTTCCTTGTTGTTGTTGTGGTCTTCAGTCCTGAGACTGGTTTGTTGCAGCTCTCCATGCTACTCTATCCTGTGCAAGCCTCTTCATCTCCCAGTACCTACTGCAACACACATCCTTCTGAATCTGCTTAGTGAATTCATCTCTTGGTCTCCCTCTATGATTTTTACCCTCCACGCTGCCCTCCAATACTAAATTGGTGATCCCTTGATGCCTCAGAACATGTAATACCAACCGATCCCTTCTTCTAGTCAGGTTGTGCCACAAATTTCTCTTCTCCCCAATCCTATTCAATACTTCCTCATTAGTTATGTGATCTACCCATCTAATCTTCTGCACTCTTCTGTAGCAACACATTTCAAAAGCTTCTATTCTCTTCTTGTCCAAACTATTTATCGTCCACGTTTCACTTCCATACATGGCTACACTCCATACAAATACTTTCAGAAATGACTTCCTGACACTTAAATCTATACTCAATGTTAACAAATTGCTCTTCTTCAGAAACGCTTTCCTTGCCATTGCCAGTCTATACTTTATATCCTTTCTACTTTGACCATCATCAGTTATTTTGATCCCCAAATAGCAAAATTCCTTTACTACTTTAAGTGTCTCATTTCCTAATCTAATTCCCTCAGAATCACAAGACTTAATTCAACTACATTCCATTATCCTCATTTTGCTTATGTTGATGTTCATCTTATACCCGTACTTTCAAGACACTATCCATTCCATTCAAATGCTCTTCCAAGTCCTTTGCTGTCTCTGACAGAATTACAATGTCATCGGCGAACCTCAAAGTTTTTATTTCTTCTCCATGGATTTTAATAACTACTCCAAATTTTTTGTTTGTTTCCTTCACTGCTTGCTCAAAATACAGATTGAATAACCTCGAGGAGAGACTACAACCCTGTCTCACTCCCTTCCCAACCACTGCTTCCATTTCATGTGCCTTGACTCTTATAACTGCCATGTGGTTTCTGTAGAAATTGTAAATAGCCTTTCGCTCCCTGTATTTTACCCCTGCCACCTTCAGAATATGAAAGAGTGTATTCCAGTCAACATTGTCCAAAGCTTTCTCTAAGTCTACAAATGCTAGAAACGTAGGTTTGCCTTTCCTTAATCTAGCTTCTAAGATAAGTCATAGGGTCAGTTTTGCCTCACGTGCCCCAACATTTCTACAGCATCCAAACTGATCTTCCCCGAGGTCGGCTTCTACTACTTTTTCCATTCGTCTGTACAGAATCCACATTAGTATTTTGCAGCCGATGGTTGGGTAATTTTCACATTTGTCAACACCTGCTTTCTTTGGGATTGGAATTATTATATTCTTCTTGAAGTCTGAGGGTATTTCATCTGTCTCATACATCTTTCTCACCAGATGGTAGAGTTTTGTCAGGACTGGCTCTCCCAAGGCTGTCAGTAGTTCTAATGGAATGTTGTCTACTCCCGGGGCCTCGTTTCGACTCAGGTCTTTCAGTGCTCTGTCAAACTCTTCATGCAGTCTCATACCTCCCATTTCATCTTCATCTACATCCTCTTCCATTTCCATAATATTGCCCTCAAGTACATCGCCCTTGTATAGACCCTCTATATACTCCTTCCACCTTTCTGCTTTCCCTTCTTTGCTTAGAACTGGGTTTCCATCTGAGCTCTTGATGTTCATACAAGTGGTTCTCTTATCTCCAAAGGTCTCTTTAATTTTCCTGTAGGCAGTATCTATCTTACCCCTAGTGAGATAAGCCTTTCATCCTTATATTTGTCCTCTAGCCATCCCTGCTTAGCCATTTTGCATTTCCTGTCAATCTCATTTTTGAGACGTTTTTATTCCTTTTTGCCTGCTTCATTTACTGCATTTTTATATTTTCTCCTTTCATCAATTAAATTCAGTATTTCTTCTGTCACCCAAGGATTTCTACTAGCCCTCATCTTTTTACCTACTTGATCCTCTGCTGCCTTCACTACTTCATCCCTCAAAAACTACCTATTCTTCTTCTACTGTATTTCTTTCCCCCATTCCTGTCAATTGTTCCCTTATGCTCTCCCTGAAACTCTGTACAACCTCTGGTTTAGTCAGTTTATCCAGGTTCCATCTCCTTAAATTCCCACCTTTTTGCAGTTTCTTCAGTTTTAATCTACAGGTCATAACCAATAGATTGTGGTCAGAATCCACATCTGCTCCTGGAAATGTCTTACAATTTAAAACTTGGTTCCTAAATCTCTGTCTTACCATTATATAATCTATATGAAACCTTTTAGTATCTCCAGGCTTCTCCCATGTATACAACCTTCTTTCATGATTCTTGAGCCAAGTGTTAGCTATGATTAATTTGTGCTCTGTGCAAAATTCTACCAGGCGGCTGGCTTCCTCTTTCATTTCTTAGCCCCAATCCATATTCACTTTTCCTACTGCCAAATTCCAGTCACCCATGACTATTAAATTTTCGTCTCTCTTCACAACCTGAATAATTTCTTTTATTTCATCATACATTTCTTCAATTTCTGCAGAGCTAGTTGGCATATAAACTTGTACTACTGTAGTAGCTATGAGCTTCGTATCTGTCTTGGTCACAATGATGCGTTCACTATGCTGTTTGTAGTAGCTTACTCGCATTCCTATTTTCCTATTCGTTATTAAACCAACTCCTGCATTACCCCTATTTGATTTTGCGTTTATAACCCGGTAGTCACCTGACCGGAAGTCTTGTTCCTCCTTCCACCGAACTTCACTAATTCCCACTATATCTAACTTTTCCTTGTGTTGTTGATATTCTAATGTGTAGTTTCCATTGTTTCATTTTGGCTGCCCAATACGTCATTCTCCAACTACACTCCTGGAAATTGAAATAAGAACACCGTGAATTCATTGTCCCAGGAAGGGGAAACTTTATTGACACATTCCTGGGGTCAGATACATCACATGATCACACTGACAGAACCACAGGCACATAGACACAGGCAACAGAGCATGCACAATGTCGGCACTAGTACAGTGTATATCCACCTTTCGCAGCAATGCAGGCTACTATTCTCCCATGGAGACGATCGTAGAGATGCTGGATGTAGTCCTGTGAAACGGCTTGCCATGCCATTTCCACCTGGCGCCTCAGTTGGACCAGCGTTTGTGCTGGACGTGCAGACCGCGTGAGACGATTCTTCATCCAGTCCCAAACATGCTCAATGGGGGCAGATCCGGAGATCTTGCTGGCCAGGGTAGTTGACTTACACCTTCTAGAGCACGTTGGGTGGCACGGGATACATGCGGAAGTGCATTGTCCTGTTGGAACAGCAAGTTCCCTAGCCGGTCTAGGAATGGTAGAACGATGGGTTCGATGACAGTTTGGATGTACCGTGCACTATTCAGTGTCCCCTCAACGATCACTAGAGGTGTACGACCAGTGTAGGAGATCGCTGCCCACACCATGACGCCGGGTGTTGGCCCTGTGTGCCTCGGTCGTATGCAGTCCTGATTGTAGCGCTCACCTGCACAGCGCCAAACACGCAGACGACCATCATTGGCACCAAGGCAGAAGCGACTCTCATCGCTGAAGACGACACGTCTCCATTTGTCCCTCCATTCACGCCTGTCGCGACACCACTGGAGGCGGGCTACACGATGTTGGGGCATGAGCGGAAGACGGCCTAACGGTGTGTGGGACCGTAGCCCAGCTTCATGGAGACGGTTGCGAATGGTCCTCGCCGATACCCCAGGAGCAACAGTGTCCCTAATTTGCTGGGAAGTGGCGGTGCGGTCCCCTACAGCACTGCGTAGGATCCTACGGTCTTGGCATGCATCCGTGCGTCGCTGCGGTCCGGTCCCAGGTCGACGGGCACGTGCACCTTCCGCCGACCACTGGCGGCAACATCGATGTACTGTGGAGACCTCACGCCCCACGTGTTGAGCAATTCGCCGGTACGTCCACCCGGCCTCCCGCATTCCCACTATATGCCCTCGCTCAAAGTCCGTCAACTGCACGTACGGTTCACGTCCACGCTGACGCGGCATGCTACCAGTGTTAAAGACTGCGATGGAGCTCCGTATGCCACGGCAAACTGGCTGACACTGACGGCGGCGGTGCACAAATGCTGCGCAGCTAGCGCCATTCGACGGCCAATACCGCGGTTCCTGGTGTGTCTGCTGTGCCGTGCGTGTGATCATTGCTTGTACAGCCCTCTCGCAGTGTCCGGAGCAAGTATGGTGGGTCTGACACACCAGTGTCAATGTGTTCTTTTTTCCATTTCCAGGAGTGTATTTTCCTATTTTCCTTTCCAGACAATGGAGCCACTATTTATCACTTAAGTGTCTCATCGATTGGTCACATGAAGCTGAGTGCACCTTGTTCCAGCCTTCACACCAAGATAAATCTATGGTATTACCAAGAACTGAAGTCAGGTCCTTCATTTAACAGTATGGCATGCAGACAGGTCAGCTATGGAGGTGGACTCTAAATTACTGTGTATTAAGTAAGACCAATAACCTCACCCCCTTGATTATAAAAGATCAAACCCCCACACATAATATAGCTTCAAAAATCTAATTACAAATGAATTAATGATTATGACATCTTGTCTCTTAAACTATGTGTCATACAATGATATTATTTTGTAGGTGCATTCAGTGATCTCTACCTCTGCACCTACTTTTCGCAGGATGGTTTGCATTTATACTCTGCAGAGGGTACATCCTAATATAGCTGTAATCAGGGCTTTTTCCCATTCGATTGAGATACAGAGCACAGGAAGAATAATTGCTTAAATGTCTCTGTGCTTGCTGTAATTAGTTTAATCTTGTCTTTGGAACCCCTAAGGGAACATCACATAGGGGATTATAATATATTCCTAGATTCATCACGTAAAGTTGGTTCTAGAAACTTTGTAAGTAGGTTTTCACAGGATGGTTTGAATCTATCTTCAAGTGAATGCCAATTCAATTCCTTCAGCATCTTCATTACACTCTCCCACGGATAGAATGAGCCTATGACCATTTGTACTGCCCTTCACATCCGTTCAATATTCACTGGCAATCCTATTTGGTACAGGTCCCATACACTTCAACAATCTTTTATGATGGGTCACACAATTCTCCTTTGTAGACACGTTGCACTTCCATAGTAATCTACCAATGAACCACCATCTGCCATATGCTTTGCAGCATGCCTGATGCTGAAGTTTTACTGCATGAACAGAGAAAATATAGTAGGTGACAAACCTTTTTTGTTTAATTATTTTATGAGGGGTGTTAGCAAGAGAAAGTTTTGGAAAAGTTTGAAATTATGTGTAAAATCTGTTAGAAGTTGCTGAGCTCTCTTATTCTCATATGCTGGATGAATCTAGATGGGTAATTTGCATGTGCCATGAGTTATGGTGCCACAAGATATGTACATAATTCCTAACTTATTTTGTTAAACCATTAATGTAAGAACATATCTCTGAATTTGTACATTACAGCAGCACTTTAAAATTTTAAATTCAGTCAACAATTATATGAAATAATAGAAAATCAAATTTTTGTTGCCCCTGGAAGTATTTAGACATGCATCCTCTACTGGGATCAGGAGACCATTTTAGCCATTTAGCAATATAGATAAAACACATTTCTATAATCAGGCAACTTTCTACTTCAAATTAGTGCCACACATAAAGAGCATTCAGAAATGGGTAAATGAAAAATATAGATAAAACACATTTCTATAGTCAGGCAACTTTCTACTTCAAATTAGTGCCAGACATAAAGAGCATTCAGAAATGGGTAAATGAAAAATAGTATTATGGCAGAGATCATAAGGCATGCAGTCTCCCTGAATCAGAAAAAGGAAGATAAAGTGAGGATCACTGATTTGTGAAAATACAAATAAAAAATATTGTTTGGCTAACTTTTGCTTCATTAAAATGGCCAAGTGAACAATACAAAGAAACTGTTTCAACTTAGCATAGATATTGGAAAAGGTTGAAGACTATGGTGTTGATTTTCAAGGTGGACTCATCGAAGGAGGAATCAACGTTAGCAGCCAAGTACCAAATGATACTCCTGGACAGATTCATCAAACAGCTGTTGAAAAAGTTCAAGTAAATGACAAATCACAGCCATGGGACAACTATCCAATACAAACATGATATGAAAAACAGAGCAATCATACAAATACAGGATAGTTTTTAATTTACAAAATAAATAGAGAAATCTTGCTAAAATTATGTAAAACAACATGAAATAGGCAGGAAAGCCACCAATTTACATGTATCTTCTAATGGTTCCTGTGAATGTCCAAACTGGGAAGCATGATGGATCTGTTTGTATAGCTGTGCTATTTACAAAATTAATAGAAAAATCTTACTAAAATTATGTAAAACAACATGAAATAGGCAGGAAAGCCACCAATTTACATGTATCTTCTAATGGTTCCTGTGAATGTCCAAACTGGGAAGCATGATGGATCTGTTTGTATAGCTGTGCTGCTTGAACACAACTTTAAGATGATCTAGTTCTTGTGTCAAGCTTTCTGCATTGAAATGGCGTAAGCTCATCTTGCCAAAGTCCACAGCATCCTTGTGCATTGAAACAATGGATGACAGCTCAATGCATGCAAGTAGTAGTATGTGTACATCGGCTTCCGATAAACACCGTGTCCCAGTGTCCCAAGATCCTTTCTGTAAATAAGACATCTAGAAACAGAAGCTTGTCATTCCTTTCAACCTCCATCATGAACGTGATTTTGAGATGACAGCAATTAAAATGATATAGGAAATCTGAGAAGAATATTATCAGCATATATAGCTAGACATTGAGTGGAAAGTCAAACGTTAGATATTATAAGATATTATGCAGAGTCCTCCTTTGGAGGTAGAAAAATACACACACATACATATATGCACAGTTCATATGCAAACATGGTTACTATCACCTCTGGGCAGTAAAGTTTGACTGCTCCACATTGAGACTAAGTAAAATTACACTTGTCTCAGTGTATACATGGTAGTAACTAAAAAAAAGTGTGTGGTGTGTATTTATTCTTTGACTTGATCTGCATAAGAGATTTTGAAACATCTTTCTGAAGTGTATATTAAAATACAGGTCATTAGAAAGAAAGCACCAGCTTAGACAGTGAGTGGCAGAGACAGATATTGTCCATGCCCTTTCTAAGATACCATTATGGCATTTGTATGACTATTGTTAAAGGATACCATGAACATGAGTTCAAATAGAAGTTCAGCATCTTAACAATGCACTTCCTTACAAAGAACTGACTCATTTTCAAACTTTTCAGAGTGACCATTTGATAAGAGGAATAAACAAAAATAAACTGGGACACAAAATATCAATATAAATTTGATGGAGGGTAAAGACTAAAACTTTTGATAAAGTCAGGTGTTAATAATTGATAACAAAGATAAAACTGACAGTAGTATAGAAGAAATAAAGCTACACATATATTGTTAAATAACTTACACTACAATCGGCTTACACTACAAGTATTATAATCATATGTATTATGTAGCGGAGATGCTGAATCGTGATAGGCACAACGAAAAGATTCACACAATTACAGCTTTCAGCCATTAAGGCCTTTGTCAGCAATAGACACACATACACATATGCGCGCACACACACTCATGCATACGCAATTTTCCCACACGTCTGCAGTCTCAGAGAACTGAAACCCCACTGTGAGCAGCTGCTCCAGTGCATGATGGGAGTAACGACTGGGTGGAGGCAAGGAGGAGGCTGGCGTGGGGGGGGGGGGGGGGGGGGAGAGATAGTATGGTGGGAGTGATGAGCAGTGAAGTGTTGCAGTTTAGACAGAGAGCAGGAGAGAAGATGCAGAGGGGGAAGGGGTTAAGTAGCGGTAAGGAGAGAAATAAAAAGAAATTAAAAGACTGGGTCGGCCAGTGAAATGATGGCTGTGTAGTGCTGGAATGGGAACAGGGAGGGGACTGGATGGGCGAGGTCAGTGACTAATGAAGGTTAAGGCCAGGAGGGTTGCAGGGACATAGGATGTATTGCAGGGAAAGTTCCCACCTGCACAATCCAGAAAAGCTCAGTCACTGAGATGAGGGATATCATGTTTGGCAGCGTGTTAAGCAACAGGGTGGTCCACTTGTTTTCTGGCCACAGTTTGTCGCTGGCCATTCATGCAGAAAGATAGCTTGTTGGTTGTCATGCCTACATAGAATGCAGCACAGTGGTTGCAGCGTAGCTTGTTAATCACATGATGGGTTTCACAGGTAGCCCTGCCTTTGATGGGATCGGTGATGTTAGTAACCGTACTGGAGTAGGTGGTGGTAGGAGGATGTATGGGACAGATCTTGCATCCAGGCCTATTACAGGGGTATGAGCCATGAGGTAAGGGATTGGGAGCAGGGGTTGTGTAAGGATGGACGAGTACATTGTGTAGGTTCGGTGGACAGCAGAATACTATGGTAGGAGGGGTGGGAAGGATAGTGGGCAGAACATTTTTCATTTCAGGGCACAATGAGAGGTAATCAAAACCCCTGGCAGAGAATGTAATTCAGTTGCTCCAGTCCCAGATGGTTCTGAGTTATGAGGGGAATGCTCCTCTGTGGCCCGACTGTGGGACTTTGGGAGGTGGTGGGAGACTGGACAGATAAGGCACGGGAGATTTGTTTTTGTACAAGGACAGGAGGATAATTATGGTCAGTGAATGCTTCAGTGAGACCCTCGGTATATTTTGAGAGGGACTGCTCGTCACTGCAGATGCAACGACCCCGGGTGGCTAGGCTGTACAGAAGGGACTTCTTGGTACGGAATGGGAGGCAGCTGTTGAAGTGGAGGTGTTGCTGGTGGTTAGTAGGTTTGATATGGACAGTACTGGTGTAGCCATTTCAGAGGTGGAGGTCAGTATCTAGGAAGGTGGCTTGTTGGGTTGAATAGGACCAGGTGAAGCAAATGGGGGAGAAGTTGTTGAGGTTCTGGAGGAATTTGAATAAGGTGTCCTCACCTTCAATCCAGATAGCAAAAATGTCATCAATGAATCTGAACCAGGTGAGGGGTTTAGGATTCTGGGTTTGTAGGAAGGATTCCTCTAGATGGCCCATGAATAGGTTAGCATAGGATGGTACCATACGCTTGCCCATTGCCATTGCCCATTGCCATATTGCGGATTTGTTTGTAGGTAATGCCTTCAAAGGAGAAGTAATTGTGGGTGAAGATACATTTGGTCATGGAGACTAGGAAGAAGGTTGTTGGTTTAGAATCCCTAGGGTGTTTGGAAAGGTAGTGTTCAATAGCAGTAAGGCCACGGGCATTAGGAATGTTAGTGTACAGGGAGGTGGCATCAACAGTGATGAGCAGGGCACCGTGTGGTAAAGGGACAGGAACTGTGGAGAGTCGATCGAGGAGATAGTTGGTATCTTTTATATAGGAGGATAGGTTCTGGGTAATAGATTGAAGGTGTTGGTTTATGAGAGCAGAGATTCTCTCAGTGGGGGCACAGTAACTGGCCACAATGTGGTATCCTGGGTGGTTGGGCTTATTGACTTTAGGAAGCATATAGAAGGTGTGAGTGCGGGGAGACGTAGGGGTAAGTATAGAGATGGGCTCTGGGGAGAGGTTCTGGGATGGGCCTAAGGATTTGAGAAGTGACTGGAGATCCTGCTGGGTTACTGGAATGGGATCACTGTGGCATGGTTTGTAGGTGGAAGTATCTGACAGCTGACGGAGCCCTTTTGCCACGTAATCCTTGCAGTTCAAAACAACGGTGGTGGAGCCTTTGTCTGCAGGTAGGATTATAATGTCGGGATCAGTTTTTAGATGGTGGTCTGTGGTTCTTTCTGTGGATGTAAGGTTAGTTTGCATGTTGAGTTATTTGGGGAATGATGGTAGGCAAGGTTCGAGGTTAAGAAATTTTGGATAGTTAACGGGGGGGGGAATTTGGAGGCAGTGGGGGGGGGGGGGGGGAGGATCACAGCTGGATGGAGGAGTGAACTGAGGTTAGGCAAGGTTCAGTATTGGTCTTTGGTTGAGTCTGATTGGTCGGGTTGATGATGAAAAAGTGTTTCCACTGTAGTTACCAGGAGAAGGAGAGAAGGTCTTTAAACTATTCTAGCATGGTTGAATTTGGGAGTGGGGCAAAAGGCGAGGCCTTTGTAGAGGACAGATATTTCTGTGGGTTTAAGACTTCTGGAGGAAAGGTTCATAACTGTGTTGCAGGTCTGTTTAGGTTCTGGGATCTGTGAGGTGGTGAGAGGGAGTTTTGGAGGGTGGGGTAAGTGTAGTAGGTCTTCGAGACAGGGTCTGTCAGTTATGAGGGGGCGTGGGGGAGTTTTGGAGGTTGTTGCAGAAGTGGTGGGCAGTGGAACTCCAAGATGGGAGTAGGGAGTGAGCAGGATCGAGAGCTTTTTGAGGTGGCATTTTGCATGTTGCTCAAGTTCCTGTAGGGCAAGAGTTTCAATGTGTGTTATGTGTTACAGGAATTTGGGATTACATAGCAGGAGAATTTTGCGGATGGAGAGAAGGTACTGCAAGGAGGATTGGGCTTGGTTGATGTGGTTTTGCAGGACTATGTTGGTGAGGGCTACGGACTGGAGGTATCTGAACAGGTGGAGGTCACTGTGGAAGGAGGGTTGGCAACCAGAGATAGGTAATTTGATGGTAAGGCCATTAGAGAGCGTTTCATGAGCCAAGCAACAACGCAGGAACAATATGTGGAACTGGTATCTGGCTACGGATAAGGAAACTTTCCTGTATTGACGCACACTGAAGGAGCAAGGATCCATGGTGGTGCAAAAAATGCGAAAAATTACATAAAAAAGTAGAATTACGTCTGAAAAAATACGCAAAAATACTCCCAAATACGTGTGAAAAGGATGAAATGGATGCACATGTGGAAAAAAACGTGATGAAATCTGGGGAAGACGATGATAGTGGAAGGCGAAAAGACACTAAAGTTGGAGAGAAGCCACAAGGGTCAAAGTAAAGAATAACTAATCATTAATAAATATATGTATATTACTATGGGTAGCAGGTTTGAGGGCAGATAAGCGTAAAGAAGGGGAATGGCAGATGTAACTGGATGAGGTAGATTTAGTGGGTGCAAACAGGAATAGAAAGGAGAAAGTGTGGGAGGTGGAGAGGGGTTCATAGTTAGAGATGTAAGATTGTGTGTCGCTAGAAAAGTGTGGGAGGTAACATGCAAAAATATGGGAACTGACACAGGGAGCATGATCAGTTTGGAGGTTCAGTCATTAGAGTGCTTTACTGCTAAAGGTTTGAGTACTGGTCCAGTGCAGAGTTTTAATCTGTGATGAAGTTTCAAATGTGATTAATCAACTGATCGACTGATCAATGGAAAAAAGGTAGAAACTATTCCGATATACCAAAACTTAACTTGATCAGGTACTTACACGTGACACATTGTACATTATGAGAATGTATTTCAGATCAGGTGAAAGTCTGTACTCAGGATCTGTCAGTGTTGAAATCTAGAAGCAAAATACAAAACAGTAATGGTAGATGATAATGGAAATGAGAAGTAATTATTTATAACATTAGAATACAGATTGTGATTAACCTATTGCAACAGTATTCAGATAGAGTGATTTCTTCTCCAATTTACATTGTCAAACACTTTCCCTAGGCCAATTAATCTTATGGGAGCATCTTGATTTTCTTAAGTCGTTGTTCCATTATCAGCTGCAATGTTGGAACTGTCTCTCTGGTGCCTTTCCTCTTCTTAAAGAGAAAATAGTTGTCCTCTAAAAGATCCTCAGTTTTATTTCATATTCCTCTGCATTTTATAAGTTGTTAAAAGTATCATTCAATAGTTCACACACTTAAACACTCCTCCTATCATAGGGATTGCATTAAAGAATTTTTCTGGAAGTCTGGTGATATGTTTCTGATCTGATAGATTCTGAAAACCAGCTTCAATAGTTGTTTAGTTGACACTTGCCTAATGATAATTCAAAAGGAATGTTAGTCATACCTGCCAGCTTATTTAATTGCACGTTTTCCAAAGTGGTGTCTAACTGTGACCCTAATAACACTGTATACCATATGTTTTCCATTCTGAGTGCAATTTCTTGTTATATCAGATCACCAGTTCCTTATTCTCATAGATGCCTCCAATGTACTCTCTTCACCTATATTCCCTCTCCTCTGTGTTTAGCAGCAGAATTCCTCTTGCACTCTTAATATTGACACCTTTGCTTTTAACTTCACTAAAAGCTGTTTTGCATTTTATATGTGCTGAATCAGTTCTTCTGGTGACCATTCCTCATACAATTTCTTCCCATTTCTCATGCAGCCACTTCTTTTTGGCTTCCCTGCTCCTCCTATTTATTTCATTCCTATGTGACTTATATTGTTAGATTCCTGTCTTTCCCTGAAGGTTTTTGCACTTCCTTCTTTCATCAGTAAATTCAAGTATTTCCACTGTTACACAAGGATTCTTCGTGATTTCCTTCTTTGTACCTATATTTGTCTTTTCAGCTTCTGTGATTTACAGAGATGTTCATTCCTCCTCACCTGAAATGCCTATTGTGTTATTCATTATAGCATTCAAGAAATTCAAATGTATCTCATTATTCCTCAGTACTTCAGTATCCCATTTCTTTCCCCAATGATTCTAGACAATTCTTTTAAACTTCAGCCTACTCTTCATGATCACTAAATTGTGGTATGAGTCTACATTTGTTGCTGTGTACCCTTTACAATCAAATTTTTGATCTGGGGGTAT
The DNA here is from genome assembly GCF_023897955.1 of Schistocerca gregaria. Taxonomy (NCBI): domain Eukaryota; kingdom Metazoa; phylum Arthropoda; class Insecta; order Orthoptera; family Acrididae; genus Schistocerca; species Schistocerca gregaria. The sequence goes on from NC_064924.1 coordinate 485,399,347, forward strand.
CTGTTTGATGTAGATGTAATCAAGCTGGAACCTTGCTATCTCTGTAAGCTATTCCCAAGTATTCTTCCTCTTCTTTGAACAGTGTATTCGCTATTACTAACTTTAGGAGTAAATGTAAGAATCCCAAGGAAGCTGAACAGGCTTTTGCAAAATGTCTGGTGCTCATCTTCACCTTATATTCTTATTTCATGCTTCCATATTATAAATAATTTTTCAGCTAGCAGTACTTTAGAAAATCATGATACAGGGCAATCATGTTTAAAAGTACAAAAAGTCTGCTAGTAACTCTGCTTGCAAATCAGCACAGTGAAAGCTTAGTGTAATGTAGCCAGAATAGAGCTTTTTGGTTAATTCATGCATTTGATGGTACCACATCAGTTTTTCATTCATCTCAACTGTCTAGGATAATTCCAAACATTTTCTGATTATCTATATTTAATGACTGAAAACTCCTGTTATCTACAAGCCAAGCAGCAGTCTTCATTATTAAGCTGCATTACAAGTAGTAAAATAGTGTATTTTTAATGTTGTTACATAGGTGGTGTGCAAATAGTTCAAACACGTACACTGAAATACCATGAGTGATGGCCAACACACATGCAAATAACTTGTCAGTCACCTCCTCAATTCCAAGCAGCAGCCACCAGGTGTCTTTCACCAACCAGGGCTATCTTTGGCTTCCACAGCACATCCATTAGTGCATCACATCCATTTGCTAATGGTGTCACCAGCTACCACGGACAGTGATGTTAACCATGGACTACTTTACTTCCCAGAAATATGACTGCACACAAAGATCCTTCCACCAAAAGGAATAAAAGCCGATGCACTGCTGACACTCACCACAGTTCTTTAGCAGCTTTGCCACACTTCCTACAATTACACCACAGAGCACAGTTCTAACAGTTCCATTCTGAGGTTATTACCTTTTGTCTCTTCTACAGAGAATTACGAAGTTCTACAGAGCAATAGCAGAGCATAGCTATTACATCATAGACTACCAAGAGACAGCAGAATTATTTAAATTAAATAATTGTGTTAGGTATAGAACTCTAATGCCACACATCTAACTATTAAGAAAGTAAAATATGTTTGTAGTAAATATTCATTGTTAATAAGTGATATTTATGCTTTTAAACTATGTTGTTACATTTATGTTCTAGTTTGCCTGTCATGGCAGTTTAAGTTTAGTTATTTGTTAGCATGAATATACTGCCACCTTACAGAAAACAGTAGTAGGAATTTTGTTTTCCGCTACTGTGGATGTACAGGCTTCAGTGATAGTAACATTCAGTTACCACATCCCAACAAGATGTACGAAGTCTGTTCAAAAAGTTCCAGAACATTCATAATTTTCTGCCAATGGTGTGTTGGAGCGAAATGCAGTTGGCTACCTGCATACACCTGTGCTTAATCTGATTTAACAACCAGAAGTTTCATTGTTGAATGTTTGTTCGATATTGATCAGTGCTGTATTGAGTAGAACGCATGTCACACAGTTTGCAAATTTCGAGATGGCAGAGTTAGAGGAGCAATACGTTTGTATCATATTTTGCATGAAACTCAAGAAAATCTTTACAGAGACACACCAAATGATTCAGGAAACCTACAGTGATGAGTGCTTAAGCTGTACTCAGTGTTATGAATTGTTCACATGGTTTAAAAATGGCCAGGCAGAAGTTAACAATGAGCCTTGTTCACGATGACATTTGATATCTACCAATAATACTCATGTCAGGAACATCAACAAAATTATATATGCCAATCAAAGGCAGGCTGTCTGAGAGATTTCCAAAGAATGTAACATTTCAGTTGGATCACGTCCTGAAATCCTGACACTGCATCTTGGAATGCATTATGCTGCCACCAAATTCATCCCACGGTTCATGAGTCAAGACTAGAATACCAGAAAGACCTCAACTTCACAATCTTAGAAAAGCTTTTGGATCATACAAATGAGAACAAGATGTTCCTTAGGAGAATCATTTCCAAAGTTGAAAACCCCATTGAAAGGCTGAAGATTTGCAATGACGGATGAGATAAAAGAACATTTGGAGACAGTGCTTCACATAGTCCAGCAAGAGGAGTACCAAGACTGCTTCTGGAAGTGGAAAAAGTGTTGGGAGCGGAGTATCAATTGTGGAGGAGAGTGTTTTGAAGAAGACCATGCACAATAAGTAAAAGATAAGCATAGAAAAAATTTGTGGACAAAGTTCAGGAATTTTTTGAACAGTCCTTGTACGTAACTTTTTTGTTCAAGAATACTAACAAAGTAAATATTGAGGTAGGCCTACCAGTAGAACATAAACAGCAACTATTTAATATAACTAAGAAATAAACAGCTTTCTTCTTCATGTAGTATCCTTCCTCCTAATTTACTAGCTAATTGTAGCTGGAATAAGCAGAAATAATGTTGCAGGAGTATAGTGACAGTCAGATAGAAAGAGAGTATGCAGATTAATTTCCTATGAGTTGCTTGTCTTTTGTATATCTTGACTCATTTCACATCCCTGAGAATTCTCCTTTTTCACTGGCTCTACAAAAGATGATGAATGAATGAATGAATGAATGACTGTATAACTACACAGGCTGAAGCCAGAACAATTATTAACTGAATCTACAATGAATGGATGCCTCACTGTCTAGGAAACATGTCAGTAAAAAAAAATTAGCTCAAGCAAGAAAACTAATGTGTTCAATGTTGACTTTTAAATAAATGGATACATGGAAGTAAATTCTCAAATATGCTATTCACAGTTACAGAAGCAAATATCACAGAGACATTAAGCAACAGAAATTTTACATCTTACCAAGGATCGGTTTGCTGTCATTATTTGATGTCTTCTACTGAGCAAATCAAACAGTACAGCATTGTTCCTCTTGTCACGATAGAAGAATTTGTCATCTGTAACAGAATTACATAAAGAAGTGGTTCGTGGAAGCTAATGATAGGAGTGGAAGATGTTTGCAAGGGAAAAAGAGGGATGAGGAAACAAAGGAAGATAAATGTGAAAAGAATGGTCTATTCTGCTTTTAATAGGATTGTAAATGCAAAGTCAAGAAACGTGGTAACTATGAGGCAGTTGCAAAAGAAATACTGGAACCAGACAGTTGATTACTAACATTGCATTTATTGGTAAGAAATTAAATTTATCCAAAAAATGATTTATGAAATACATAAATTTATGTTTTCTCAGTAAGTTCGAATTCACACCCATGTCTTGGTTTGTGGGGGTTAAAGGGACCAGACTGCAATGGTCACCTGTCCCACACCCATGTCTTCCAGACTTTTCTCACTCATAATGACCATACTGATCACATGTAAATACACGTCTCCCTGGAAATCTCCTACTGCTCCCGCTCCTTTCTTACACTCCGCTCCTAACAGCACTACGAGAGGCGTTTGAAAAGTCCCTGCAAAGTGCGAGAGATGGCAACACTGGTGCATATCGAGGTCATGTTTTGTTAGTAGCATCTTTGGAAAGAACACACACCAAGTTTCAGCCATAGTTTCAGCCATATTGGTCTATTTCTTTGCTGTTTGGCATTTGTGTGAATCAAGGAAGTCGAGTGACTGTCAAAAAATGGACGAAAAAGAATTTCGTGTGGTGATCACACATTACTTTATGAAAGGAAAAAAACCTCAAGACTAAAGAGAAGCTTGATAAACATTACGGTGACTCTGCACCTTCAATCAGAACAGTTTATAAGTGGTATCAAAATTTTTGGAGTGGCCAAATGGGCACAAGTGATGCTGAACGTTCTGTATGCCCTGCAGAGGTTACGACTCCAGAAATCATTGACAAAATCCATGATGTAGTGATGGACGACAGAAGAGTTAAGGAGTGTGAGATTGATAGTGCTGTGGGTAAATCAAATGAATGGGTACTTATTACACATACACATTTGGATATGAGAAAGCTATCCGCAAGATAGGTTCCGCGATTGCTCACGCTTGACCAAAAACGGAATCAAGTGAAGTGTTGCAAGGATGGTTTTCAGTTGTTCAGGAAGAATCCGCAGGACTTTAAGCATCGTATCGTCAATGTGGACGAAACATGGATACTTTACTATACTCCTGAGACCAAACAACAATCTAAAACAATGGGTTACCAAGGGAGAATCTGCACCAAAACGGCGAGGACCATTCCTTTGGCTGGAAAGGTTATGGCAAGTGTCTTTTGGGATTTGCAAGGGATAATCCTCATCTGCTATCTCGAAAACAGTAAACCTAATACAGGTGCATATTATTCATCGTTACCGTTTGAAAACCGAGCTGCAACAAAAATGCCGGTGACTGGACCGCAAAAAAGTCCTTTTCCATCGCAATAATGCAGCAGCACACATCTCAGCAGTTGTGGTCACAAAATTAATGGAAACAGGATTCCACCTCATTTCACATCTCCCATATTCTCCAGACTTGGCTCCCTCGGACTACTATTTGTTCCCTAATTTGAAGAAATGGCTCGCAGGACAAAGATTTTATTCAAAGAAGGAGGTGATTGCAGCAACTAACAGCTATTTTGCAGAAATTTCTATTATTCAGAAGGGATCAACAAATTAGAACAGCATTGGACAAAGTGCATAAGTCTGAAAGGAGACTATGTTGAAAAATAAAAAAAAAAAGGTTTGCCCCAAACATGTAAATGGTTTTTATTTTAGCATGAACTTTCCAAATGGTCCTCGTACATGCCTATTCTGGAAACCACTGCAAAGTGCATGCCTGAAGTTTGTGCTTAAAAATAGCCTCATCCCTCATTATTAATCCAGTAAAACCAAGGCACAGAAGGTTTCAGTGGAATATTCTGGTCAGGGTATGACTTCCTTCAGTCCTCAAATAAATTTATTCCTCTGCGATATCATTCTCACAACAATCAGAGTAGCTTTTTCTCATGCTCGTAGCATTTGCAACATCCTTGTAATTAGTCTGGCATTTTCAAAATGCTATCCCAACCACAAGGTTCCGTCCCCTATAAATATTTCCATAGTCAATCTTGTGTTGAAATATTGTTGCATATGCTACAGTTTGAATGTTGTATGAAGTATTGTAATACGTTGGTGAACATAGGCTATGTAACCTTCAGCACACAAAATCGGAGGGAGGGAAGTTTCTCAAAATACACTCCTGGAAATTGAAATAAGAACACCGTGAATTCATTGTCCCAGGAAGGGGAAACTTTATTTACAAATTCCTGGGGTCAGATACATCACATGATCACACTGACAGAACCACAGGCACATAGACACAGGCAACAGAGCATGCACAATGTCGGCACTAGTACAGTGTATATCCACCTTTCGCAGCAATGCAGGCTACTATTCTCCCATGGAGACGGTCGTAGAGATGCTGGATGTAGTCCTGTGAAACGGCTTGCCATGCCATTTCCACCTGGCGCCTCAGTTGGACCAGCGTTTGTGCTGGACGTGCAGACCGCGTGAGACGATTCTTCATCCAGTCCCAAACATGCTCAATGGGGGCAGATCCGGAGATCTTGCTGGCCAGGGTAGTTGACTTACACCTTCTAGAGCACGTTGAGTGGCACGGGATACATGCGGACGTGCATTGTCCTTTTGGAACAGCAAGTTCCCTAGCCGGTCTAGGAATGGTAGAACGATGGGTTCGATGACGGTTTGGATGTACCGTGCACTATTCAGTGTCCCCTCAACGATCACCAGAGGTGTACGACCAGTGTAGGAGATCGCTGCCCACACCATGACGCCGGGTGTTGGCCCTGTGTGCCTCGGTCGTATGCAGTCCTGATTGTAGCGCTCACCTGCACAGCGCCAAACACGCAGACGACCATCATTGGCACCAAGGCAGAAGCGACTCTCATCGCTGAAGACGACACGTCTCCATTTGTCCCTCCATTCACGCCTGTCGCGACACCACTGGAGGCGGGCTACACGATGTTGGGGCATGAGCGGAAGACGGCCTAACGGTGTGTGGGACCGTAGCCCAGCTTCATGGAGACAGTTGCGAATGGTCCTCGCCGATACCCCAGGAGCAACAGTGTCCCTAATTTGCTGGGAAGTGGCGGTGTGGTCCCCTACAGCACTGCGTAGGATCCTACGGTCTTGGCATGCATCCGTGCGTCGCTGCGGTCCGGTCCCAGGTCGACGGGCACGTGCACCTTCCGCCGACCACTGGCGGCAACATCGATGTACTGTGGAGACCTCACGCCCCACGTGTTGAGCAATTCGCCGGTACGTCCACCCGGCCTCCCGCATTCCCACTATATGCCCTCGCTCAAAGTCAGTCAACTGCACATACGGTTCACGTCCACGCTGTCGCGGCATGCTACCAGTGTTAAAGACTGCGATGGAGCTCCGTATGCCACGGCAAACTGGCTGACACTGACGGCGGCGGTGCACAAATGCTGCGCAGCTAGCGCCATTCGACGGCCAACACCGCGGTTCCTGGTGTGTCCGCCGTGCCGTGCGTGTGATCATTGCTTGTACAGCCCTCTCGCAGTGTCCGGAGCAAGTATGGTGGGTCTGACACACCGGTGTCAATGTCTTCTTTTTTCCATTTCCAGGAGTGTACATTGTAAAAATCTCTGCAAGCTTCTTGATAAGGTTAACAAGCGACTGTAGTCTCCTTGTAGTGTTAAACCAAGGGGCAAAAAATTTTCATATCTCTTCTGAAAAGTGCGCAGATATTATGTGGTCTGAGTGACTCAAGACTGTGTTATTCAATGAGTGTCAGCTGATCTGACAAACTGAAACATTGCATGTCTGTTATTAGCAAGATTTTATTTCATGAAGAACTCACATCATTCATTTAGACTCTTGTGTGGGAAGTGTACTGGATGACACTCTAATGCACTGGTTTCTGATATACTTGCTTTATTAATAACTTGAGTACACTTGAAATTACATCCATCCAACATGGAACTTGACATATGGACTAACTGATACAAAGAGAGAACAGTTCACCAAATAACAAAAATATTATTATTGTCTATTACATATTTCACATCTCTGATGGGTAAAGTTCCCACACAGTCCACCGTCTTGTAGTGCAGGACGCTGGGGGAGGTGGTGAAACATCTTCTCTTAGCTGACAATGTAGTCATTGAGGTGAGGTGTTAGCCTACATCTACATACATACTCTGCAATCCACCATACGATGCGTGGCGGAGGGTACCTCTCCCTGTTCCACCCCAAACAGAATGAGGGAAAAATGACTGCCTATATGCCTCTGTACGAGCCCTAATATCTATTATCTTATCTTTGTGGTCTTTCCACGAAATGTAAGTTGGCGGCAGTAAAATTGTACTGCAGTCAGCCTCAAATGCTGGTTCTCTACATTTCCTCAGTAGCAATTCATGAAGAGAATGCCTCCTTTCCTCCAGAGACTCCCACCCGAGTTCCTGAAGCATTTCTGTAACACCTGCGTGATGATCAAACCTACCAGTAACAAATCTAGCAGCCAGCCTCTGAATTGGTTCTATGTCCTCCCTCAATCCGACCTGATAGGGATCCCAAACGCTCGAGCAGTACTCAAGAATAGGTTGTATTAGTATTTTATGAGCAGTCTCCTTTACAGATAAACCACATTTTCCCAAAATTCTACCAATGAGCCGAAGACGACTATCCGCCTTCCCCACAACTGCCATTACATGCTCATCCCACTTCACATCGATCTGCAATGTTACGCCCAAGTATTTAATCGACATGACTGTGTCAAGTGCTACACTACTAATGGAGTATTCAAACATTACAGGATTCTTTTCCCTATTCATCTGCATTAATTTACATTTATCTGTAGTTAGAGTTAGCTGCCATTCTTTACACCAATCACAAATCCTGTCCAAGTCATCTTGTATCCTCCTACAGTCACTCAATGATGACACCTTCCCGTACATCACAGCATCATCAGCAAACAGCCGCACATTGCTATCCACCCTATCCAAAAGATCATTTATGTAGATAGAAAATTACAGCAGACCTACCACACTTCCCTGGGGCACTCCAGATGATACCCTCACCTCAGATGAACACTCACCATCGAGGACAACGTACTGGGTTCTATTACTTAAGAAGTCTTCGAGCCACTCACATACTTGGGAACCAATCCCATATGCTCCTACCTTAGTTAGAAGTCTGCAGTGGGGTACCGAGTCAAACGCTTTCTGGAAGTCAAGGAATATGGCATCCATCTGATACCCTTCATCCATGGTTCACAAGATATCATGTGAAAAATGGGCGAGTTGCGTTACGCAGGAGAGATGCCTTCTAAAGCCGTGCTGATGCATGGACAGCAACTTCTCTGTCTCAAAGAAATTCATTATATTCGAACTGGGAATATGTTCAAGAATCCTGCAACAAACCGATGTTAAGGATATTGCTCTGTAATTTTGAGGATCCGTCCTTCTACCCTTCTTATATACAGGCGTCACCTGCGCTTTTCTCCAGTCGCTCGGGACTTTATGTTGGGCAAGAGATTCGCGATAAATGTGAGCTAACAGTCAACAGGTGCGACTGTAACAGTACTGCAGTGTGGCATCTGATGCAGGAGGAGAAGGACCAGCGGGAGGCGTCACTTGCAGTGACTCCGGTCAGCATGGGGTGTTCACCTGCAGGTGTAATTTGCAGCCAATTTTGCAGGGTGGGTGTCCTGAGCATGAGCAGTGTTGTGTACGACCTCGGCGTGCTCGAGTCTGTGAGCTGAAATTGTTGTGGGCTTGTCAAGGCGAAATATTTCTGAAGTATATCAAAGGTGTTGCATCCCCTCCACAGGATCTTGCGGGGGCTGGAGTATGGTATGGTGTCATGGCACAGCATGACAAATGGCAGTTTGCTAGGGCCTTGTGTATGAAGATCTTGGGAGATCCTTGAGGCTCTGGCTGTGGCACCCTAATGTACAAGATGTGCTCTTTCACTTACCTGACGAGGTCTGTTAACTGGTTTGGGACCAAGAGCTGCAGGTTCAAGGAACTCATCTGGGAGGTTCAGTGGCTTGCTGTACAGATGCCTGCAGGTCTTCTTTAAAAGCCGAATGCACAACCAGTAGCAGCCAGGGCAGGGATTCTGTTCATTGACCGTGTGGCACTTGAGTGCTGCTTTTAAGGTGTGGGTGGTGCCACCACTCTACCAGTCTGTGGCTCTGCAGGGGGTGTAAGTTGGTGTGGTAATGTGTAACCCCACAAAGATTGTACAGCTCGGAGAACAGGGCCGACTCAAACTGTAGGCCCGGGTCTGTGGTAATGGTGGCCGGACATGTGCATGAAAGCCCTCACTGTGGTCTCTGGTAGAGGTATTGTTTCGACCCATCATGTTACACAGTCTGTTTTGGAAAGTAGGTACCTACTGTCACCGGACAATGGGAGCAGGCCTACTAGAAATAGATGTACATGCCGCATTCTACCTGCGGTAATGTTGTACTGTATGCGTGTAGGGCTGCCATGGCGCCCCATTTTGCAGTGCTAGCATTCTTTTCAAGCCAGTGTCCACTATTCACAGTTGTGTTTCACATCTGCCCAAAGAAAACGATCAGTGACCAGAGATGGGCAAAACTGTTCTTTTCAGAGATCAGATCAGAACTGTTCACTCCCTGAAATGAACTAGCTCTTTTTCATGACTCACCACTCATTCACAATAGAAAATTAATGGAAGGCACATTGCCCTTTCCACTTGGCTTATTCCAGTACTATTCCGGTATTTTGATCTTATTTGATCCTATTTTGAAGTAACACAGATAATGAGTTAGGATTTTGTATTGTTTATTGAAATTTCCATGCTATGACAAAGTTTTTGATTATTGATTTATTTTGCACTATCATGGTTTTGGCTTTGCAGCCATTATCATGGTCAAAGGTGAAATAGTCATAAAATATCTGACATGTCTGAATGATTGTAATATTGTGACAACGATCGTTCAGACATGTCAGATGTGCAATAAATATTTCACCTTTGCACGTGATAATGGCTACAAAGCTAAAATAGCATGCTGATAACGATAACATGCTGATAACGTATACCCCACTATATGGTCGCAATGGTTACAGCTTCTTACAATCATGAAAGAGACCTTCAAAACGAACCCCCGATTTCTGTTATATATTTATCCTGTGATAAGAAAAAGTTAGTTTACGAAAATAATAAGGACTTTTTTTTGGGTGATTGGAAAATGTTGTAACTTGAGATTTACATTAACAATATATTTGGCTATAATGTATTAAAATTTCATTAACCTCATACAAATACATCACAAGCCATATATTTTTAAAGCGAACGTTTCCTTCCAAAGATGCCTAAAATCGCAAAATCCGTACTACAATAAGATGCAGAGGCGCTGAGTCAAGCAAGTCGAGCCGCGAGCTGTGTTACTGTGTGAGCTTAGACCGCAGAGACCAGAGTGACACCTGAGTTGCTTTGCTCAACGCTCTGGCTAGAGTCGAGAACGGTGGGGTGAGCGTTGAGCGGGCGAGTTCCGAGGGTGGGGGGAGCGGTGAACGACCACCAGTCACCCGCTTCGAGACAAATCGTCCGTTCTCTTGCGAGCAGGTTGTTGCAATTAGTTCTTACGTTCTCCGCTAAGAGGCTGTCGGTCCTGTTGCTCGCCTCAACTGCCCAGAGGGCAGGACGTGCGACTGAAACGATCGCCGACGGAGTGCGATGCTAAGTTAAGATGCGCCAGACACTGCACGCGGCAGAGGAAGCACAGAGGCGGCACGGCATATGTGAAACACAAAATCCAATGGGGCACTGCACAATGCAGGCAGCCAAGGCAGAAACAGGGCAAGGCTGGCGCTGGATGTGTTGTGTGGCGTGCAGTGTGCTCTGACCAACAGAGGCCTCGCTGATCTGCTCCGACACTCTCTCTCTCTCTCTCTCTCTCTCTCTCTCTCTCTCTCTCTTTCTCTGCTGTGGGAAATGTTTGGGAGCTACCGTTCTTTTTTTCTGAATCACTGATTGTTCACTGCTTTGAAAGATTCAGCTCTATGAATCAGTTCAGGAGCGTGTCCCCCATCTCTATCAGTGACTAGTTTGATATAAGATCGAATTCCCAAGTGTGATAAGTAGTGGAAATTGTCAATGATGTATTTCTGCATTGGAAGTGGAAGTAATGGGTTGATTCTACCTTGTGACATGTTGCATCACATTTGTTTCTCAGAACCATGAAGAGTGTGGCATCAAAACTTCAGGCAGGTTGATTACTTTTGCAGAAGCTCACAGATTTGTGGATTCTTTTCCTTGTGCTGAAGTGAGGACTTCATAGATAATGTTTGTACATAGTGCATTGATGTATGACAGATAATCTGCCACTAAGTTTTCGGCACCCTTGATGTGTTGGACATCAGTGGTGAACTGGCCGACATAATTGAGTTGGTAGAAACGCCTCAAAGGACAGTCTTTAACCGGGTGACATATAGCTTCTACGAGTGGTCATCAGTGTCAACTGTGAATGGTGTGCTGTCCACATCCACTCTGAAGTACTGCAAAGCTTCATACACAGCTAGGTGGTCTCAGTTGAATGCAGACCATTTGCATCGTGAATGAGTAAGCTTATGTGAAAAGAACCACAACAGTTGCTGTTGTCCAGTGACCAGTTGCTGGAGAACCACACCAATTGCCATGTCACTGGCATCCCTGGCACCCTGCAGGTAGAGTTTGATGTTCTCAAATGTTTGTTGCATTTCGTTCGTCCAGTGAGAGACTGTTTGCCATGTTTGTGTTTTCCCCCTGAGTGCATCTGTAAGCAGGACCTGTATTGCCACAGATTTTGCAAACTGTCTTCCATAGAAATGTATAACTTCAAGAAATCTTTATAATTACCGAAAGCTGTTTTCTAGAGGAACTGATTATATTACTTCAGCCTGTTCTGTTGTAGGTCCAGGTATGGCGCTCACTGTGGAGCTGGTGTCCACAATAAATTGTCTGTTAGAGCCATAGTCCGGCATGTACAGCCTTGCATCCACTCCTGCAGCTGTGTCAAACTGTTTGGTTGCATGTCCCAATCCTTAGGTGACTGCACTGCTTGTTGCGATCGAGAGTGCATCTTGTGAATCACTTATAGAGTTTGGATATCTGCATGGTTTCGTGCTTTCTCGCCAAAGTGAGTATGGAACCAGCATGTTTACAGTTATGCTCTCTTGCCAGTGTGTGCTGCTGTTGTTTACCATAGGCATAGTTACGGCAGCTGACAGTGGGTTAGGGAACCCCAGTCAGGTGCTGTCAGTTGTGTTTGTGATCACTCAGGGTTTGGTGTCCCTGTGTAGCTGCCGCAATCCCCGTATGGCAGACAAATTGGAGTGGGGTGCAAAATTGTACCATGCTTCTGATCCCGGTCACAGTTGCAGAATTTTATAGGATCTGTCACCCAAACATAATTTAATTTCAATCGAATCATGCTCCTGCATAATCAAAATGGACTGAAATAGATAAGGTAATCTGAGTGAACAGATGGACCAAGGTATGCAGTGTGGTGTAAGGTTGGGTGAAGCAGTGAAGGTGTACTGCTGCCAACCTGCTCCTCTTAAATGACCTAACACAACTGTTGTTCAAGTGTATTACAAAGGCACTGTAATAGGGCCTCGACTGTCACTGATTACATGAGCATAATTTGCAATGTTGTTCAGTAAAGCCACAGATTTAGGCATATCTTCCACAATGCTCTGACTTTGTAAAATTAGCTCAGAAATTTGAAACCACATGGTCAGGTGTTCCAGTTGAAATGCTGGTAATTACATATGGAACCAGGTCATAATGGAACTCCACTGAAGTCTTATTTGTGCTATGTATTGGAATAGCACCTCAGAATCGAACAAAACAGGGGATCCTGCTTGAAACCAAGGCCTAGGTGCAGTTAGAGAGCCTCTACAATTCTGTTCAGGTTTAGGGGAATACCATGTGGTCTGAGCCATGACTGGGAATGTGGACTGAGGAGGAAGGCATGCAAGGGTTGTCCATGAAGTTGTGAAAAGCTTTTCTGCCAGGGTGGTGTAGTGGTTGATGCATCTACCTAGTGAGCCTGAGACCCAGGTTCGAATCCTGGCTTTGGTACAATTTCCTTTTAGTCTGCCTGTATGTGTCATGGCTTTTCATATATTCTACTTACACTATGTGATCAAAAGTGTCCGGATATCTGGCTGAAAATAACTTACAAGTTCGTGGAGCCCTCCATCGGTAATGCTGGAATTCAATATGGTGTTGGCCCACCCTTAGCCTTGAAGACAGCTTCCACTCTTGAAGGCATACATTCAGTCAGGTGCTGGAAGGTTTGTTGGGGAATGGCAGCTTATTCTTCACAGAGTGCTGCAATGAGGAGCAGTATCGATGTCAGACGGTGAGGCCTGGCATGAAGTCGGCGTTCCAAAACATCCCAAAGTTGTTCTTTACGATTCAGGTCAGGAATCTGTGCAGGCCAGTCATGCAATAGCTCCACCACAGGCCATGCATTATGAACAGGTACTCGATAGTGTTAAAAGATGCATTCGCCATCCCCAAATTACTCTTCAATAGTGGGAAGGAAGAAGGTGCTTAAACATCAATGTAGGCCTGTGTTGTGGTAGTGCCACGCGAAACAACGAGGGGTGCAAGCGGTTTGCCTAGCGATGTGTGGGTGAGCGTTGTCATGAAGATTGTGTACGCCCTTGCTCAACATTCTTCTTCTCCAGTTCTGAATCGCCCGTTTGAGTTTTTTCAGAGTTTCACAGTACCTGTCAGCGTCCCAGTGGGCATAAAGTCGACCAACAATACCCCTTTCCAATCCCCAAAAACGGTTGTCATGATGTTACCGGCAGACTGTGTTTGTTTGAATTTCCGCGGCTTTAGCGAAGAAGGAACCGCCACTGGCGTGATAGTTGCTTGATGTCAGGTGTAAAGTGGTATGCCCAGTTTCGTCACCCGTGACAATTGATTCGAGAAAGTTGTCCTGTTCCGCTGCAAGGCGGAGAAGAAATGCGCGGGAAGGATCAACTCGTTGCCGCACATGGTGATCAGTCAGTATGCATGGCACCCATCTTGCGCACACCTTTCAATGTTTCCGTTAAAATTCTGTGAGCGGTGCTTCGGGAAACCTCAGGAAGCAACGAGCAGAGATCATCCAGGGTGACCCGCCGATCTTCACGCATGCTTTGCTCAACCTTCAACACTGTCTCCTCAGAAACTGACGGTCTCCCGCTCCTTTGTTCGTCGTGAATTTCGGTACGACCAGCTGCAAACTCTCTACACCACTTACGAACATTTTTGACATCCATGCACGACTCACCATACACATCCGTCAATTGGCGATGGATTTTAATCGGCGCAGTGGTCGTTGCGTTCAAAAACAGAATAACTGCGCGCAACTCGCTCTTGGCAGTAACATCCAACGGGCGCTCCATTCTCAACGGCTGCCAAGCCAAGACAGCGCCCCAGCGCGGCGTGCGCATGTTTACACACAGTGCGTGAAACGCTCTTCATAACAGTGTGACCAACTGCCACACAGAGTTCAGTACTTATAAAAAAAAAAAAAAAAAAAAAAAAAAATAGGAGACCTTACTTTTGGGATTACCGTCGTGTCACAGTTCCATGTGGCACTCCTTACGATATCCTTGCCTCTCCAGGACAACGTGCTGCGTTCTATTACTGAAGAAGTCTTTGAGCCATTCACATATCTGGGAACCTATTCCGAATGCTCGCACCTTCGCCAACAGCCTGCAGTGAGTGTGAGTCAAGTGCTTTCCGGGAGCCTAGGAATATGGAATCTGCGTGTTACCCATCACGCAAGGTCGGCGGGATATCGTACGAGAAAAAAGCTTGCTAAGTTTTGCACGAGCGATGCTTTCTAAAATCGTGCTGATTGGTGAAGCTTTTCGGTCTCTAGGAAATTTATTCTATTCGAACTCAGAATATGTTCTAGAACGCTGCAGCAAACTGGTGTCAAGGACACTGGTCAGTAATTTTGTGGGTCCGTTCTTTTACATTTCTTACCCATAGGAATCACCTACCTTTTTTTTCCATTCACTTGGGGCTTCACGCTGGGCGAGAAAATTGCGATAAATGCAAGCTAATTAAGAGGGCATGCTGAAAAGTAGCGCCTCCCAGTCTTTCATGTAAAAACTGTTAAAGTTTCTTAAATAAAACATAACTTGTTTAGCATTTAGCACCTTTATCGTTGATGTCTACGTATTTACTTCTCGACATAGTCACTGGCAATGAACATATTTCTTCCAACGAGAGACCAGTTTGTTGATAGCATCACTGCAGAATGTATGACTTTGTTGATGGAATCCCAACCGCGCCTCTCCTTGCACAGCTGCATCACTATCAAAGTGAAGTCCTCGAATGTGTTCTTTAAGATTTAGAATCAGACGAAAAGTGGATGGGGCCAAGCTGCAGAATGTATGACTTTGCTGATGGAGCCCCAACCGCTCCTCTCCTTGCACAGCTGCATCACTATCAAAGTGAAGTCCTCGAATGTGTTCTTTAAGATTTAGAATCAGACGAAAAGTGGATGGAGCCAAGCTTGGACTATATGGTGGATGATCGGCGACAGTGAACCCAAGACCTCACTCTGCTGCAGTTGTCGCTGCGCTCGTGTGTGGTCTGGCGTTCTCATACTGAAGGAGGGATTGCTGCATGTTCTCTGCGGTTACAAACTCGAATACAGCACGCCGTTTCCTACTGACCGACATAGTTACACACCGCCCTGTTACATGCTAGAGAGCCTATATAAAGGGAAAGAGTGGCCAATACTGATAGCGTCGCTGACTGGCTGAGAGCCAAGGACGCCATGTTTTTACCAAACTGACGCTGACTTTGTACGAGTATAAATAGATACTTGTGTGTGGTTCTGTACTGTTGGTTCTATTCAACGCTTCTAACGCCAATTCCATTGTGAGCATCAACTTCCAGAGCTGAGACTGGTTATCTTATGAACTATTTACAATTTTGCTTTTCCTATAATGTTAAGTTATTTCCAATATGTTTCCTTAGTGACATGCCTTTTAAAACTTGAGTTGTAAGGTCAGTTGGAGCCTATGCGACAATACACTTTATTATATGGATACAGTATGAAGGAAGACTTCATCTTATACCTCTTTATAGATACAACATAACAAGCTGGTTAAACAAGCAAGCCTCCTCCATCATTTAGTTACTAATTGTAAGGTATGTCAATTGTTGTACATACAATTTGTAGAGATCAGAATGTTTGTGTTTAGTTTGGAATTAGTATTGCGGATTTTTTTAGTTCTGTTGGTAAGTACAAGGAACTCTTTCAGTCATGAGATATTCCTGTGTTACATGTGTTTTACTCACTGGTTGTCACTGTTAGAAAGCTTGTTTGGTTTCTTTGTGTATCGAACAATCAATTTCTTTCTATATGCTTATAATGCCTATAAAACATTTAAAAATTACAGAATAACCTTGTTACTGATCCACCCTCTCCATGAAAGAAAAAGTGAATGAACACAAGTACACAATGAATGTGGTCTTGTAACACAGTGTTAGTGTTTCCAGTTGGTAATGCGAAGGTTGTAAGTTCGAATCCTGCTCAAAGCAGCCTTTTTTTTAAACGTTATTTGCAAGACTTTTAATGGTTGCTGAATGACAGTTCATGCTACACGATGTGTTTTAACATGTATACAGAACCCCAGGTCTATATACGTCCGCCTGGCGACTCGCACCTGGTTCTGTAGGCTATTCACATTCCTGTGAATTATAATTATTGTGTGGATATTCAGTTACCTATTTTGAATTACTTTCTGCTGTTTCAGTAGAGTAGGCTGTCTAAGTACTGATATTTTTCCGATTTTCTGTGGTATAGAGTGTACAGAATGACGTGTTTTGCCAGCATAAGAAAATGTTATGAGATCGACACACACTTAAATTGCATTATGTGGGGACGAAAAGAGACAAAAGTTTACCAATTTCAGCAATGAATATCCGCACGGAAAAATCTGAAATATTATCATGTACTCTGAGATACATTAAATGAAATTTCTTTTTCTTATTAATCAGTTGTCAATGTTTCTAGCTTTATCAAATACAGCTGTTGAAATTCAGCAGACGTACACACTGCTTCACGATGCTTCCATTTGCTCACAAATTCATTAGGCCTATATAAACATAGACGAATGGCATTTGTTTTAATCATGTACCGAGTATTAAGCTAGAAGATCTCATGCATCAAACAAATGCCTTTTTTTACTCGTGAATTGGCTAGTTTTCTGCTTGTGTCGCTATCTAATTGCACATTCCGTGCGCAATCTGGTAAAAACATGGCAGCCCTGGGCCGATTGGCCACTCCCTATACAGGCTTTCTATTACATGCCACAATTCGGAGCCCTCTAGCGGCAGAGGGTTGCAACTTGCGCCAGTAGCGTGGGAAATTCGCCCTTGTAATATGCATAACATGTAATACCTCAACCGAAATTGAGAACAGAATAAAAAATTCGGAGGCATTACTTTTCAGCAAGTCAAGTCCTCTTAAGGGGCCGAGGCAGAAGAGTACTCTCTGTGTAAGTATGTTTCTATGTCCTCCACAACGGAGTCATTGCAACAATCAAGGGATGGTATGTCTGTATGATGGTCTTACTTGAATGCTTTTTAAACGCGAAATTGAAAACTTCGGCTTCCCTTTTGCTTTTTTTTTTTACTGTCTCAACAGACTGGTCGACGAGTGACTGAATAGAAGCCTTCGACTGTCTTAGTAAAATCTGAGTTTTCTCGGCAAGTTCGTTTGTCAAGGTATACCGATGGTAGCTGATGCATGTTTCACAAATCGTTCTTTCTGTAGATGCACGAAGTTTTACCATCTTTTGTCTGTCGGCATTCCCGCTTTCGTTTTTTGAACTGAGAGTGCAACAATCGCTCCGTCCTCGCCATTGCCGAATTTTGAATTAAATTACGCCGAATCTTTTCCGTCCTTGGGCTACCTGCTCACCACACACTTACGTCTTGTTCGAACATACCGGTAACAAATCTAGCAGCCCGCCTCTGAATTGCTTCAATGTCTTCCTTCAGTCCGACCTTGTACGGATCCAAAACACTCGAGCAGTACCCAGGAATAGTTCCCCCCAGCGTTCTATATGTGGCGTCCTTTACAGGTGAACCACATTACAGGTTTGACATTCCTACTCATCCGCATTAACTTATATTTCTCCACATTTAGGGATGGTTGTCATTTATCACACCAACTGGAAATTTTGTCTAAGTCGTGTTTGTATCTTCCTACAGTCAAGACGTGTATTGTCCGTATGGGAGAGATTTTTTTTTTTTTGTTTACGCTTCTAGCTATAAAAACTGCTGTAGCATGGGGACTGGAGTCAACAAATTTCAAAATGATATGAAGGGAACCATATGCTTGGATACGCAAATGATTAGCATTTCAGCAACACTTAACGAAGTAGATAGAAGTAATGGAATGTACAGTGACATGGAAAACTTAAGAACAAAAATGTGTTTCACGTGACATGTCACAACTACGAAGTAAAATAGCTCGATGAAACTTGAAGCACACATAGAAGGAATTGGTACAGTGCAATAGAGAAGGTGACTGAAAGAAATACGCAATGAGACGAACAGAAATGACACTTTTATTCAAAGACAATAATTACATCGAAGTCCCCACGATTCATGATGGTGCCTGGGACAGTGCAAAAGCCGGGACATGATTTTTAGTGTGGTTTGTAATCACCAGGGACGGCAGCGCATGCTCTGTAATGTGCTTCGATACTGGCACAAGGCTGGTAAAAATCTTTTGTGGTTGGGCGTGCCATTCCTCCACGAGTGCGATTGACATCTGTTGAATGCTTGCTGTTGCATTTGGACGCATTGCTGCACTCTCCCCAACGCATCCCACACGTGCGCGATAGGATTTACGGCGAGGGAACAAACAGGCTGGTCCGTTTGCCGAATAGCCTCTCGTTCCAAGAGCTCCCCCCACCTGCGCTGTTCGATGCGATCGCACATTGTCGTCCTTAAAAATGAAGTCGGGGGCGAAAACACCCCCCCCCCCCCGCCCCACCCGAAAAGACGCATATGGAGAAGGAGAACACTGTCACAACAATTTTTGATCATTGAGAGTAGTGTGTTCAAGGATTTGAAGATCAGCACACCCAAGTAACATTATGTCTCCGACTGTAGCATCTGCACCACCAAAAACATCATGTTCGACAATGTTCGTGGGTGCGTTAAGTGGTCTCACCTCTCGACATACGAGAGTACATCCAGCATCGTAGAACGTGATCGTTTTGGTTGTCCAGGTGTATGTGGTGGGGAAGCATAATGTTGCATGGGCATACTGATTTCCAAATCTGTGACCGCTAGCCAACGTTACTGTCACACTATACCGCTCCCCAATGTTCGTTTTTTCAAAAGATGGTTCAAATGGCTCTGAGAACTATGGGACTTAACATCTGTCATGACCAACATTCGCCAAGACAGATGGAAAACCGGCTAAAAAACATCCACAGACAGGCCAGCTCACTGGGCCTGGACACAAGTCAGCCGGGCGGATTCGAGCTGGGGATCAGGGGCTCCTTCCTGCCTGGAAAGACGTGCATTAGACCGCCCGAAAGACCTTACCACAAAATTTAAATTAAATGTGTCACATCTGTTGTCTCATTGCGTATTTCTTTCAGTTACCGTCTGTGCTATAGCGTAGCAGTTCTTTCTACATATGGTCCAAGTTTCATCGAGTTGCTTGGCAATGAAACATCAGGCCAAAATTACTTTTGTCCATAAGTTTTACTAACCAGCATACATTCAGTATTTGAGGAAAGATTATGAAGCAGGTTTCCCATGCAGAAACCGCATTTCAGTTTTGGTTGTTTGTGGGAAGATCGTGTTAGGCCTCGTCTGACAGGTGGAAATATCAACAAGTTCGTGTTGCATTTCGACAGCGAAGGGTGTGTGTGTGTGTGTGTGTGTGTGTGTGTGTGTGTGGTTTGAGGTACACACACACACACACACACACACACACACACACACACACACACACATACACACACACCCTTCGCTGCGTGGCCGATTGGGATTGCTGTTTTTGTTCCTGATATTGATGCTCGTATTGGTCGTGAGCCCACAGCTTCATGAGAATAAGAAATTGACGGGTTCAGGAGGGTCACACTCATCACATGTAGTGTCTCAATGGACCGATGCGACTAGCGCCCAAGAGAACAGACATATTGTTCATTTGACTCTGCAGGATTGTACAGCCATGTCTCATAGCCCTGTGTCACGACGTTGGTTTGTTTACAGCAGGACAAGTACAAAAACGAACAGAGTGACGACATCTGAAGGACAACAAACTGTCAAAGCTTCGGCCATCATTGCGCCTTCCCTTGACATGGCAGCGTAGAGAGACGCCAGACAGTTCTGTGTACGTATCCGTATTAGGAATAGGAAAAACCGACCTGTTAAAACCGATACCTGCATTTTAGTTCTGAATAACCGGTATTCTTTGGTATTTGTTTGGTCTCGGTTATAACAGACGTTTTTTTTAAAATTTTTACGAATAACCAAGTAAAAAACCGAAGTATCTATTAGCCACAGCAGCAGTGCTTAAATTTTTCTTTTTTAAATAGCCTTTTTTTAAAAAATGGAGTGATTGATTTTTATTCCTAAAATTAGCATTGGTTTGATATACTGCATTATTACTGAAAATGGGAAAGGCGATCAGTGCTATTTTAATAACAATGTAGGCAGAAACAAGCGAGAAACACATGACATATAAACTGGTACAGCATTTCTGAGACAATAATGCAGTGTGTCGTGGCTTGAGGAGGAGGAGGAGATTACTGTTTAACGTCCTGTCGGCAACGACGTCATTTCATTAGAGACTGAGCGCACTGATTAAGGAAGGACGGGGAAGGAAATCGGCTGGCCCTTTCAAAGGTACCATCCCGGCATCCGCCTGAAGTGATTCAGGGAAATCATAGAAAACCTGAATCAGAATTGCCGGACCGTGTCTGAACCGTCGTCCTTCCAAATGCGAGACTAGTGTGATAACCACTGCGACGCCTCGTCCAGTTGTGGCCTGAGGTAAGCGTGTGTGTGTGCAGTGTGCAAAATTTGCCTCCCACTTAGACCTATACCAGGGCCGGCGAGAAATTCTGCACCCGTGCGGTGCTCCTGCACGTATGTAACAGCGTGCACGCCGCAGCCGTCGGCGTTCATGTAGTGCATGTTTCTACGCACAGATGTCGCTTTATCCACTTGCTAGGACACTCTGTACCGGCGCATTCTAGTGCTCTTTCCACAGCTTGCAAGCCAACCATGGGAAGGTATTTCGCGTATTAAACATTTAAAATACTGTCACTGTTTACTCATTGAGATGTCTACTTTTATGTTAACAGTTTAACCCAGCAAGACAAGTAATACAGTTAACAACCGTGGTTTTTTCTATTAAGGCAGCTTGACTGATGACACGTAAATACACGTCATGTTTTTGATCTAGTATTTAAGAAAGAGAGCACTTAGCGACTTCCAACGAACCTTATTCATGATTTCAAATAACATTAAACTAATGTAAGATTTCCTATAACTAATTCTCGGTGCCCTCAGTCACCCCCACATAATTTCTGTCTCACTGAACTCTGAACAGAATGAGAACCGCAGACCTCTCGATGACCACCTGTTATTTCAATACCATTATTGCTATAGCTTTCATCAGTTCCGTCTGAAATCTGCATAATAACCGACAATTCGATTAATGGTATTTTTTATAGACTTCAGCTGAGCGTAGCCCTTCACACATTAAAAAAACCTAAATATAAGTATACACTGGAACAATCAGTTTAGTGACCAGTTTTCCTGGTAATAATGTGACCTGGAGCAGAATGAGGCAATAATGTACTTAGTAAACAATAATTTTTAATTATGAAAGGAATAAATCCAAACACGTTTATCACTGGTTATGAGAAATGATTAGTTAATATCGGACACAAAAGCACGGCTCATTGGCAAACGCAAGCAGTTGCGAAGATTTTCATCACTTATGCTTGATCGAAACCTTGATTTATACATTTTCATCACCGAGAAAAATCTTTCACAAACATATGTCGACCCGAACATGGACATAATTCTCGCGGCTTCTCGGTGCAGGCGTGGAAATTCTTGTTGCGGAAAGTTTTCGTAGAATGCTTTTGTACTTCGCACTGCAAAGAACTTGTCCTTCAGCCTTGTATTGCACTGTAGGTCGATCAGTTCCATCTGTAGATCATTCGGAGCATCTTCAACTGACGACGAGAGCGGTCGAGCAAAGAGGCGAATGACAGGAGACAAACTCGTAACGTCTGCAAATCGTGCTCGAAATTGTTTCTTAATTTCTACAATTATTGACACGTATTCTTGAAATCTAGCACTTTCATGGACCAGTCCAACAGTCGGGAAATGTGCAGCGTTTTCTGTCAATAGCTGGCTCTCCCAAAGCGCAAGCTTCCTTTCAAAGGCATTTACTTTTTCCAACATGTCACAAATTAAATTATTTTCATCTTGCAAACTGACGATCAGGCTGTTCATGTGAGACGTAATGTGCACGAGAAATGCAAGGTCTGATATCCAACAAGGGTCTTCCAACATAGGTTCACTTTTTCCCTTCTCATGTAAGAATGTTACTATGACCGAACGCAACTTAAATAATATTTTCAACATTTTACCCCGTCTGAGCCAGCGTACTTCGGTACAGTAAGGTATGTCGTCGTAATCCGCTCCTAATTCCTCCAAGAAACGCCGAAACTGGCGATGCGTAGTCTTAAGACAGTTTACAGTACGCACAACAATTTGCATGACGTTTGCTAACGCTACTGATTTAGCACAAAGCGCCTCTCGATACAGAATGCAGTGAATTCCATACAACGTCTCGTCTGTGCGCCCAAACTTTTTGCGCATCCGTGCTATGAGTCCTTCCTGATGGCCTTGCATTGATGGTGCTGAGACTAAACGATTCCAGTCCATACCGACACCATCAATCGCTTGCACGACAGCGTGGAGTAAGTCCGCGCCTGTAGTAGTCCCTTTCAAAGATACTAAGTCCAAAACGTCCTCTGTTACGCAAAGTGCGTTATCGACACCTCGTATGTATGTCACAACCTGGGCTGTATCTGCATGATCTGTTGCTTCATTGAGCGCAACAGAGAAAGCAACAAAGTCTTCAGCCTTACTTATTAGCTAGCTGCCTGTGCACATCGCCGGATATATAACCGAAAAGCGGTTGATTCAGCGATAACCACCATCCCTAATCCTAGTGTGATGCTTCCGAGAAGAGCATGTGTTTCCTGATTGTAGTCACAATCGACACACGCCCAGCAACTGGTGGGGCTTGATATGGGATACCATTGGTTACACAGCACGATCCCCTTTGGCTCGTAGACCCGGTAATTTGAACAGCAGGCATTACACTTGTGACACTTTAAGGCCCGTAGCTGTGGTCTAAGTTCGAGATTTCCACAGTGTTATCCTTCAACAACATTACATTAGACCACAAGTTGCCCATGCTGCCCTGACAGAGGGCATTACACGCTTCACATCTCTAGCCCACTAGAAACGTGCTTCGCCGAGAAACTGGCGCAGCACCACTCGTGAGTCACTACGATTGATGAACTGTGGGATAGAATTGCACCAGTTTCCATCATCCGAGATCAGTTCGATTCGGTGTTAAAGCAAGGTTAGAGCCGTTGCTGTTGCCAGAGGTGGCTACTCTTGTCCTACGTTTTCCAACCTGTACACCCCAAAGCATCTACAAGTTTAATAATCTATTCTTCTCACTACTCCGTATGCGCAAAACGTTATTTCCTGTGTTCCGTGGTAGCAGCTTGCTCGTTTCTTTTGGTTCTGAAAGGATCGAAATGAAAGAAACAAATTAGTTCTGCTGCCACCGTCTTCTGTACCATCTGATTAGAAGACTTCACCTGATGATCTGCTGCTCTCTGGACCGTAATGGCGTCGGATTTATCTTCACATAGTGCAGGATATCGATTGCTGTTTAAAAGTAATTGGTTAATGAAGAGAATACAGGGGGACTAGTAACAGACAGTTAAAAGAAAAGTAGTTATATTATCGTAAACATATTGAAATGAGAGGCAGTGTCTATACAAGTAGGTGGCAGCTAGTCAGTCCACAATTTCGGACTACACGGGCTACCCGCAGGCTTATTGTGGGCCAAGTCGCAGTTATATAGAAATTCACAAAATACGAACGAGGATAACGATAACTATTCCAGCCACTAGAGAGAGTTCTGATGCAGCT
This sequence comes from Schistocerca gregaria, assembly GCF_023897955.1. Classification (NCBI taxonomy): domain Eukaryota; kingdom Metazoa; phylum Arthropoda; class Insecta; order Orthoptera; family Acrididae; genus Schistocerca; species Schistocerca gregaria. The sequence continues at coordinate 485,423,527 of NC_064924.1, forward strand.
TAAAGAAGATGAACTTCAGCACAACATAGGCTATCAAATTAACATTGATCAAACCGGGAGGTGATCTGTCGCGGTTCAAACCAAATACTCGTATTTATATCTTAAACAGCCGGCCGCGGTGGTCTCGCGGTTCTAGGCGCGCAGTCCGGAACCGTGCGACTGCTACGGTCGCAGGTTCGAATCCTGCCTCGGGCATGGATGTGTGTGATGTCCTTAGGTTAGTTAGGTTTAAGTAGTTCTAAGTTCTAGGGGACTGATGACCTGAGAAGTTAAGTCCCATAGTGCTCAGAGCCATTTTTTTTAATATCTTAAACACAGTCTGCTTTCCGATGAATATTCTACCGTGAATGGTTGCCCTCATGACGGTGGAAACTAACACTTGCAGCGCAAAAAGGCGTCTACTACTGCATGACTGCTGATCACGTAATAAAACCTACAGTGTACTGTCACGAACCGACACTAACAAGCACTGCCACGAAGTGAGGGCGAGGGAGTGACTCTCAGTAGTTTTGTAATTTGTAACAATGCTACCAACATGAGCGAGGGCGGAAACGCCGACAGTCGCTTAGGCTTGCAGCAGAGGGGCAGTACCCCCCCCCCCCCCCCCCCCCCCCACGTCAAGCAGTGATTGGCATTACTGGGGTGGCGCCAGGCGCCCTCCCGTCTGAGAGGCCGGGGTCTCTCCGCGCAGCCCTCGCCTTGGCGTGGATTTTTTAAACCAACGGTCACTGCATCTTCTGCAGTTCTACGCCATTTTCCCTAACTTATGAATTAATTGACTGGTGAACTCAGAAATTTCTCCGTCTCAAACCATTTGGTAGTCTTGTACTCAGTGCTATCTGTGGTTAAAGATGGCTTGAGAGTATTAATTTTAATGCATAACAGAGCGAATTAAATTTTTCGTATTTTTAATAACGGAGTGTGCAGCCCCGTCGCCAACTACCATTAAATTCGCAGTTGTACGTATAGCAACCCGAAGACCGGGTTGGATCAGCAGGTTTAATTTTATGTCACCTTCCTTTGTATAGGGAATGGCCTGGACCACTATAAAGACTTCGACACGTGCTTTAAACGTCCATGGAAAGTATCTGTGTTACATGGTGTTGCAGTTTTAATGGTCAGCAATGTATTTATTTCCTCTGATGTGTGGCTAGTAATCAGTTGTTTACGGACCGATTACTTTAGGGTGGTGAGGCACAGTTTATAGACAGTCACCTTGCATTTTCTCCGGACTCGAGTATCGTAGCCTTTGGAGCTGATAGCCGCTTTTTATGTTGCTTTGTTCTGTGCATAACGACTACATTCTTACATTGCCCGTATCGCTGTATTCGTTTATTTCCCTTCAGGATGTTTTCTGCAATGCTTTGTCCGATTCTGGCTCTCTGTACTGCACATGCGACTTATGGCGACGCACGAGTAACGTGTCGTAAGATACTACTTATCGATTCTCTCCGTAAAAGACTTGACTTCCGTAACGTTTCGGAATAACGTCATTAACTGCGTACCTTGAAACGGACTGTTAGCACTTTTCTTCTGCGCCATCGTCATTTTAGACTTCCTGGTTTTTCAATCTGGCAGAACTTTTAATGCATCCTCACTGCACATCTTTGCTGTTTTTATGAATGATGCCAGATCCAGATTTGTGCTTTTCAGGGTATATCACTGAAGAACAAGTGAACACTGGTTTATTTAAATATATTTCACTAAATGTAGATTTTTACACAATACATATGAACTGGTCACGTAACTCGACCACTTTTCATGCTGCCTCAGACATATGTGGCCGCCTAAACTCTCGTCAGCTAGCGATATCCCTCGTATCACCAACTTCACAGCATTGACGTAGATCGTCACAGAGCCAGCAGAACAGATATTTGTAAATAGCCACACAAGCATAAATAAATACCCTGCCTGACAAAACGAGTGAAGCATCCAGAAGGGGAGGAGGAAACGAAACGAAACTTCATTGAGCCATGCTGCGGTTCGCGTTGGTGCTGTTTGTAGGTTTCCGTCCTATGTTGGAGGCCAGAACGTATCGTTTAGCTGACATGGTTGCGGTTGCATGTCCGCTAGTGGCAGCAGCGGCGGTTATCGATATATAGTAACTGGCCCTATCTTTGGCGTGACGTCGTTGTTCTTCCGGGCCATGTCAGTGTGCAGTTTGGTTGGTGAGACAGGTCCGTGCAGTGCGAGAACACACCGGGGCCGCTGGCGGCGCACATGGGCTGCCGGATCGAAGGCCTGTGGTCACGAGGGCGCACGCCTCGTCATAAACCGGATCCTGCAAGCTTTAAGTTGAGTGCACTTGGATTCAAGCAGAAAAACCTCCACCATTGCGAGATCTTGCCATTCTCCAGTGACTTGGGTTAGTGTTGTTAAGTTCAACCAGCGGTATTTTTCCTGCCTCGTGGCCGCTAACGCCCCAGTTACCTGCTCTGAGTGTATGTAACGGCAATGTACGTTTTCTCGCCTTACCACTGCTGTCCGCTGAGGCGTGTAGTTTTGACAGCTTTCTTGATTCTAGGTTGGTTGGCGATTCTTCTTCTCTGGTGGTAGTGATTCCTTTTTCGTTCTCGGCGCTCTAGGAACACTATTCTTTAGGCAGAGTCCAGGTCACCAGTTCTGCTTTGGCGTATTTTTACATCTTTGCATTTGGCTCATTGGACGTCAGGTGCCAAACAGGCAACCACACAAACAGACTCCCACACCCAAACCCGACGAAAACAACACAAACGCGCAAACACATCACTTCTCCACCGCACTCACACAAATCATCATGGACATGCTCATGCAAACAATGACCATGAGCTTTGAAAAAATCACGGCCGAAATACGATCGGCAGTCAGGCCCACGCAGGAAACTGCGACAACCAGTGTCATCAGTCACCACCATGGATAGGCCAGCTATCCAGGGACTCACAATGTGCACGTTTAACGCAAATGGCCTCGTCCAACAGGCACTCGAATTCAAACAGTTCCTGGCGGACGAAAACATCGATGTATGCATGGTGTCCGAAACTCACCTTAAACAGGGAATCAGAGTAAGGGCACCAAACTACCTCAGCTACAGACGAGACCGACCAACTGCAGGGGGCGGGGTAGCGATATACATTAAAAGGGGGATACCACATCATCAAGTATATCTACCAGACATGACGCAGTTGGAAACAGTAGCAATTGAGGTAACGACAACCACAGGACCGGTAACTGTGGTTGCAGCATACCGTCCTCCCACACGCAACTTAGACAAAGAAGACATTGCCAAATTAGGGCAAATTAGAGGCAAGCTCGTAGTTGGGGGAGACCTCAACGCAAAACACACAGACTGGCATTCCAGGTGTGCAAACCGAGCCGGCCGACAATTGAAAAGCATCGCGCGCACCCACCACCTACATGTGTGGGGTCCACAGGAACCCACACACTTCCCCCTGAACGGCAACAGGGCAGACGTTTTAGACATCGCTGTTACGAAAGGTCTCGCAGGTTTTGTGGCCGCGAGTTCGCTGAACAGAATGTCATCCGACCACAATCCTGTCATCTTTGAAATCGACGTGGCCGGGTGGCTACCGCCCACCCAACGCCCTACCATTCACAGGCGCATAAACTGGGAACAATTCAAAGAAACTGTAACAGCAGAAATTGTAAATATCCCGCCCCCACTAGACAACACAGATCAAACGCTGAGAAGTCTTACCGACGCGATCCTGCAAGCAGCCCTGGGCGCTACACCCAGGCCCAGGCCCAATACAACCCCTCCCCAGACCCAGCGATTGCCACCCCAGCTGCTTGCTCAGATCAGACACAAAAACAGGGTCGCGAAGGAATGGAAACTAACGCGAAACCCGAACACCAGGAGGTTGCTCAATAGGTTACAAAGAGAGCTGAAGGCGTCACTCACTGAGCATCGAAACCAGCAATGGTCAAACCGCCTCACGACTCTAAAAGTGCAGGACAATAGCCTCTGGCAAGCCACCAAGCAGTTCACTAAAAGACGCGCAAGGATGCCGCCTCTGCACGGCGAGCGAGGACTAGTGTTCAGCGCCCAAGATAAAGCCAACGCACTCGCCGACGTCTTCGAAAAACAATTCACACCAGCAGAGGCACAAGATCGCGACCATGAAAGAATAGTTAGGCAACAACTAGCAGTATTTCTTGCAGCAGAAGATGACGTCGCTGACAATGCACCTATCTTCTCCCCGGAGGAGGTAGCCAAAACCATCAGATGTCTGCCCACCAAGAAAGCCCCAGGCAACGACCTCCTCACCAATGAACTGCTTAAAAACCTGCCCCAGCTAGCGATAGAAAAGCTTGCAGAAACCTTTAACGAGATCACACGATCACAAAACTTCCCTAAAGAGTGGAAGCATGCCGAAGTGATCGCTATCGCTAAGCCAGGAAAAGACCCCATCTTCCCCCAGAACCACCGACCCATAAGCTTACTGCCCACGCTCAGTAAGTTATATGAGCGCCTCCTACTGGTTCGCATAGAACAACACATACGCAGAGAAGGAATACTTCCCCAATTCCAGTTCGGATTCCGCAACAAGCACTCAGCACCGCAACAATTAATGAGAGTAGTCGACGCCGCCACAGAAGCCTTTAACCGGAAAGGCTACTGTGGCCTCGTGCTACTAGACGTAGCCAAGGCGTTCGACAGTGTGTGGCACACCGGACTATTGTACAAATTGTACACACTAGGGTTCCCCGGCCATATCGTTAAATTACTGGGTAGCTACCTATCCAACAGAACCTTTAGCGTCAAAGTAGACGACGCTAAGTCTACCAAGCGTAGCATACGCGCAGATGTCCCACAGGGGTCGGTGCTAGGCCCAGTACTGTACAATCTGTACACTGCCGACACACCGACCGCCCCACAGACACATACTGCGCAATATGCCGACGATACGGCTTTCTTCGCGAGCAGCAGTAACAGAAGAATCGTCACCAACAGATTGCAAAACCTGCTCGACAAAACCGAAACTTGGGCCAAGAAATGGCGAATCACCATAAACAGTGAAAAAACACAGGCAATAATGCTAACACAGAGGAAGGGAAAGCGCTCCCTCCCACACCGCAGGCGCCAAAACGTCCCACTGCGACTCCACAGGAGAGACATTCCCTGGAAGGCCGCAGCAAAATACTTAGGAGTAACCCTCGACCAGCGCCTCACCTGGAGGCACCGTATCGAGGACCTCCGCAGGAAAGCCAGTGCCCGAATGAACACCCTCTACCCCCTCCTAAACATGACCAGCAGCCTCGCTGCAACCACAGGAGTGCGACTCTACTGCACACTCATCCGCCCCATTCTTGAGTATGCCTGCCCTGTCTGGGGTTATGCGGCAAAAACCCACATACTGAGGCTGCAAAGAATCCAGAACAGGGCACTAAAACGCGCGCTACACGTGCCAACGAGATTTCCAACAGCCGATACGCACGAGGCAACGGAAATGAAGTTCCTAAAAGAAAGATTCCGAGAACTCGCGGCCGCGTTCTACGAAACCGCGAGCAACTCGGAAAACCCCCTCATAAAAGAACTCGGGAATTACCCACAAGTACAAGAACGATATAAACTACCTAAAGAAATCCTGCAATAACTGCAGAGTTGAGAAAACCAAACAGCATAAACGTCAGGAATACCCACATAGTTAGGAGCATTTAAAAAAAAAAATGCTAACCCAAGCACAAACCAGTTCATCTGAAGGAAGTGTCTAAGGACAAAACCCTTCTCACACAACATCCTAAAGAAAGGAAGTTATATGCAGGAGCGAGCGTCGGCTCCAGTTCACCACCGGCAATGGAGGGTGAAGCTTTGACAATGCCAGCCACTCGTGCTGGCGAAACGTCAGAAAAATCTTTAGATGAACGTCGGCCGAAGAACCCGAGACAGAAGCCAATAGGCAGTTTGACAGCAAATAATGTTTTAAAAACAAACCAATGTGATCCCAATTCGAATTTTAAAGCAAGTAACCACAGTCACGGCTGAAGGCCTTTAACGCTAAGAACGGCAATTATAATAAATTTAACAAACGTACTGTAAAACAGCTATGCAATAGCAAAGGTTAATTTAAAAAGACAGGCAACTGAGCACCAAATGCGTGAGACAAAATGATTATAAACTTGGTAGCCCAATTATTTAAACCTGCTGTAATGCCAAGAATGGCAATTATATAAAAAATTTAGTAACGTACAATAAAACAGCAAATACAATAATTAAACACAAGTGCCAGTCCCAGACGGTGCATCAGGAATCGACCTCTGAGTAGGTCTGGGAAAAAACACTTTCGCGAGCGATGAGACAGACAGCCAAGAATTGCATTTACTTCACAAGATGGTAACTCAGACTAGTGGCAGTCTAACGAATGGCTAATGATAATCTTGCTGAGGCTACCTGACGTCCAATGAGCCAAATGCAAAGATGTAAAAATACGCCAAAGCAGAACTGGTGACCTGGACTCTGCCTAAAGAATAGTGTTCCTAGAGCGCCGAGAACGAAAAAGGAATCACTACCACCAGAGAAGAAGAATCGCCAACCAACCTAGAATCAAGAAAGCTGTCAAAACTACACGCCTCAGCGGACAGCAGTGGTAAGGCGAGAAAACGTACATTGCCGTTACATACACTCAGAGCAGGTAACTGGGGCGTTAGCGGCCACGAGGCAGGAAAAATACCGCTGGTCAGCTTGTTTTGGGACAGTCTGTGGCCGTGGCGTTAGCGCCGCCGCGTGTGTGGCGGGAGGGGTGTTCTCAGTGTTGGCGGGTGCGTTTGTTGTCGCAGGTGTGTTGTCTGCAGCAGGTCTGTTGCCTTTCCTGCGTGTCTCCGCGTTTGTGCTGCAGTGGTGTTTGGCGGGATTTGCGTTGGCCGCGGCCTTCGTATTCCCTTGTCGGCGCTCGCGTGCGCGTTTTTGTGCGGGGCAGCCCAGGTAGCTAGCGGTATGCCCTCCACTGCAGTTTGCGCACTTGAGTGGTTAATTTTTTTCCCGTTTGCAGTCTCGGGAGGCGTGGTTCTCTGCGCAACGTACACATTTGGGTGGCATGTTGCAGCTAGCGCTAACGTGTCCTATCATCTGACAGTTGAAGCACTGAGCTGCTCTCGAACGTTGTTTCAGTGGTTCTGGAGTTACAACCAGCGCCATCAGTCTTTGTTCTTGGAAGATTTTTCTATGTTGGGGGGTATCCACTAGTGTGGCTACGTAGAGCGGTTTTTCTTGATTGGAGCCGTGTCGCCTAACCGATCGTACGTCATAGCCTTGCGTGTTTATGGCGGACTTTATGTCTTCTGGGTCTGTTCCCTTGGGAAAGCCTCTGAACACTGCTTTCAGCGGCTTCTGCGCTCCGATGGGGTATGTGTAGTGCGGGACGTCTTTTTCTTTTAGCGCGGATTTTATGGTGTTGTAATCCTCTAGCGTCCGTGCCGTCAGTTTGATTGTGTCACCTCCTGCTGATTTGGCCTGGAAGTGATCGCCACCTAGCGCGTCTTTGATGGTGGTGTACAAGTCTTTGTACGTGGTAGGGAAGGTGGCTACTATGGGTGGGAGTCGGACACTTTTTGGCTGCTGTGCGCCGGTCTGTCGTGGGATGGGGGCGGGCGGGTTTTCCACGTCGTCCGTGAGTGTTGAAAATGGGTTGTGTGTTGGCTGAAGGCCAGTCGGTGTAGGTGGTGTGGTGCGGCGGGCGGTTTTTCGTGCGAGTTGGAATTCGCCGTCTGTGCCCTGTGTTGTATCTGCAGGAGGGGGTTGTGTTGTGCCTATGTTGCTTAGGGCGTCGGGGCTTTGTGGGGAGAGGGTTTCTGTTGTAGGCTCTGCTTCTACGTCGGTGGTTTTGGGCGCGCAGGGTGTGGGGTGTTTGGATTCCCTGCTGGGGCCAGCAATCTCGTTTGTACCGTTGTCTCCTCTGGGGCCTATTTCGGGGTCGGTGGTGTAGGGTACTTCCGGGTTTGTCTGTAATGTGAACTGGGGGAACAGTGGTGGCGTGTCTGCACCTCTGCTTTCTTTGGTTTTTCGCGCCGGTGACTTTGCGCGTCTGGTACGGATTTTCGTTCCTACCTTTCCCGTTGTTTTCGGGAGAATTTTTTGTTCTCTTTTCCTACTTTCTGTTGTGGGGTTGGGAGGGACTTTTCTTTCGAGTCTGCGTTTTTCTGCTAGGTCGTTTCTAGCTTTTTCCCTACGTCTTTCTGTTTTCATGATCCTCAACATAAGTTTGCGTTCCTCTTCCGGATCCAGATGAGGGAGGACGTTTTGTATGAGCGGATCTCTTATTATTGAACCTATTCCGCGTCTGTCGGTCCCTGTGGACTGCGTCACTTCTAGTATGACCGTGTCTTCCATGTTCGGGAGCGAAATCGGGGGCAAAGTCAAGAGCTGCCAAAGGAGTGTTGGGCGCTGCCTTCGTTGGCACCGTTATACGTATCCAACAGCGCACCAACCCTAACGCCTGACACGCGCGGGTATCTGGCCAGCGACCAGGCCCTGGCGTGCTAAGAACCCTAGCACTCGGAGGAGCAGAGATAATCTCCGCGGCAGCTAAGGCGCCCGAAGAGGCCGGAAGCACGGCCAGCGGCAGCGAGAAGAAGCGCACCAAACCGCGTCCACCCACAATGCGCAACACGCAACGACAATTCTGCCCACAAGCTGCCGGTAAACCAGCCGCCTGTGTCGGGATCTTCTCGCAACTCCGCTCCCGATTTAAGAAAATCAGGAGCTCGGAAGCCTCAGTGCACGTAAATGTCCGGCCTAAGCGCAGACAAACGAGCGACTGTTCCCGCAAGCGGGTTCCTGTGGCTTGGTGCAGTACCGTACGCGCTCCTGCAGCCCAGCACGCGATCACCGCACAGTACGGCTGTCACCAAGCGAGTGAACTGGAGCCGAGCTCGCGGCCGCAGACTATATGTACCTGGCGCGCCAACGTCCGAGGGCATCTCGGCGGTCATTTTCGGTGCGGTTCTCCTCTTGCTGCCTGCGACGGTCGTTCGCTGCAGTACGGGAAGCCAGGATCCGTTGACCTTAAGGCTTTCCTCTTTCTTGTTCAAACTGTTCGCGTGTTTTTGTATTTCTACAGCTTCCCTGAACAAGCGCGTGTGATAGTGCTGCTCTACAGCCAGAACTTCCGTGTCGACGAATTTTATTACGTGGTCGGTCTCATTCAGTGCGTGCTCTGCCACGGCCGATTTCTCCACCTGTCCCAACCTGCAATGTCGCTTATGCTCTTTGATCCTGGTGTTGATGGATCGTCCAGTCATTCCGACATAAACTTTTCCGCATGTGCACGGTATACGGTATATTCCCGCAGGACATCAGAAAGCTCTTCCATGCATGTCTCACCACGAGCTATTTCACGTGGAATGGAGATTTCTACGAACAGCTGGAAGGCGTCGCCATGAGTAGTCTTGTTAGTCCTGTGGTGGCCAACTTCTTCATGGAACAATTCGAAGCACAGGCACTGGACTCGGCGACTTGCAAACCTAAGATGTGGTACAGGTATGAAACGTCCCCTTAGAAAAATTATACAAGACTGTGCTTAAACTGACACACAATATTTTTAGCGCAACGCAATCTGACTTTCAAAAATCCCTACGAAAGAATGGCCCTGACTAACATTAACCTATACGTTTCACAAATCACTTACCTCACAAAAATCTTCGTTACTCAAGCTACTGCAATACAGCGAGCGCCACTACTGCCAGCTAAATAAAAGATTCAAACTACTGAAGGCACTAACTACTGATAGGCATAGTTAGCAAATGAAAGATTTTAATAGAGAACAAACAATGTATTTACCTCACTAGTCATAATATATATAGCAGTTCATGACACCAATTCTTACAAATTTCAAAACTCCGCCATCTCTCTCCCCACGTCCACCACTGCTGGCGGCTCACCTCCAACTGCGCAACGCTACGCGCTGTTAGCATCCAGCTGCCGCTGCCCAACACTACAATGGCAGACAACAATGCAAACCAGCCACAGACTGCACACGGAACAGCCAGTGATTTTTATACAGAGCGCTACGTGGCGGCGGCGTTACCAATAAAAAAATCTAAACAGCCTACTTACACAGGTACGTCGATGATACTTTCGTGGTGTGGGGCCATGGTGAAGAACAGCTCGGTGACTTCCTAAGACACTTGAACAGCCACCACGCCAACATAACATTTACCATGGAAGTAGAGAAGGACAAGAAACCGCCATTTCTAGATGTGCTGGTCACAAGGGACGGCGAAAACCTGGGACACAGCGTGTATCGAAAACCGACACACACGGACGGATACCTGCACAAACTGTCAAACCACCACCCGAGCCATAAAAGAGGCATGATTAGTACGCTCGTAACGAGAGCAGGACGAATATGTGAGCCGCAGCACCTCAAACGAGAAATGCAACACCCGGAAACTGTCCTGAGGAGCAATGGGTACTCCAAAAATTATATTAGAAGTGTAACAGAGCCAATCACTCGGCGAAGTAAGGAACCAGAAAAAGAAATGTCGGGTACGGCCTTTCTGCCATACATTCCCAGAGTGACGGACAGAATCGGCCGTATTTTGCGCAAACATGGCGTAAAGACGATTTTCAAACCGACAAGGAAGATCAAAGAGTGTCTTAGATCGGCGAAGGAGAAAAGGGACCCACTTGCAATGTCGGGAATATACCGTATACCGTGCGCATGCGGAAAAGTTTATGTCGGAATGACTGGACGATCCATCAACACCAGGATCAAAGAGGATAAGCGACATTGCAGGTTGGGACAGGTGGAGAAATCGGCCATGGCAGAGCACGCACTGAATGAGACCGACCACGTAATAAAATTCGCCGACACGGAAGTTCTGGCTGTAGAGAAGCACTATCACACGCGCTTGTTCAGAGAAGCTGTAGAAATACAAAAACACGCGAACAGTTTGAACAAGAAAGAGGAAAGCCTTACGGTCAACGGATCCTGGCTTCCCATACTGCAGCGAACGACCGTCGCAGGTAGAAAGAGGAGAACCGCACCGGAAATGACCACGGAGATGCCCTCGGACGTGGGAGCGCCAGGTACATACAGTCTGCGGCCGCGAGCTCGGCTCCAGTTCACCACCGGCAATGGAGGGTGAGGCTTTGACAATGCCAGCCACTCGTGCTGGCGAAACGTCAGAAAAATCTTTAGATGAACGTCGGCCGAAGAACCCGAGACAGAAGCCAATAGGCAGTTAGTCAACAGGTGGCCACGAAAGCCTTAACAATTTTGTATTATTTGCTGTGTCTGTATTTTATGCTCATTCGATAAATAGTAACGCACTGGAAGCACTATTAATTACACCGTTGTTTATTCCTTCATTAATAACGTGTGATACTTTGATTTATTGCTGAGTCTGGAAATACCGTTTTAAAATAAATGTGTTTGTTGCGAAAGGAAGCTAATAGTAACTGATTACGGGAACATCCACAATCGTAACTGAATCCTGACTTCCTTGCCTACCTGGTTTCATTCATGACTTGAGAGGGTATGTGATGTTATTCCAGCAGTTACGAATTCGAGTCAACTTTATAAAGAACTAAGCGGTATGAGCCCAGTTATCCGTATGACGTCGCACCCGCTCTGGCTTGAATACATGCAGTGATTCGGTTGGGAAGGGTTTCCTAAAGCTGTTGCATCCTCTCCTATGGCAAACTGGACCACAATTGTTGTGCAACTGGGACGAAGTTGACGTCCGCTGGTCCCTCATACGTTCCACTGGGGGGAAATCTGGGGATCTCATAGGTCATAGGAGCCTCTCGACATCACGCAAGCGGTTCATAGAGTCATGCGTCAGTGTAGACCAGCATTATTCCTTTCAGAAATGGCATCTGGATGCTGTTGCATGAGAGGTAACTCACGAGGATGGAGGATATTTGTGACGTACCGTTGTGCTGTCAGTGTTGCCTCATCCACTACCAGCCGTGGCCTGAAGTCATATCTGGTCGCTCCCCACATCATGACGCCAGAGGTAACACTGCTCTGCCTCTCCAAAACGTTGGAAGAATGGGACCTGTCCCCAGATCACTGCCACACTTACTGATGTTGGTCATTTGGAGCAATGTACACTACTGGCAATCAAAATTGCTACACCACGAAGATGAAGTGCTACAGACGCGAAATTTAACGGACAGGAAGAAGGTGCTGTGATATGCAAATGATTAGCTTTTCAGAGCATTCACACAAGGTTGGCACCAGTGGCGACACCTACAACGTGCTAACATGAGAAAAGTTTACAACCGATTTCTCATACAGCAGTTGACCGGCTTTGCCTGGTGAAACGTTGTTGGGATGCCTCGTGTAAGGAGGAGAAATGCGTATCATCACGTTTCCGACCTTGATAAAGGTCGGATTGTAGCCTATCGCGATTGCGGTTTATCGTATCGTGACATTGCTGTCCGCGTTGGTCGAGATCCAATGACTGTTAGCAGAATATGGAATCGGTGGGTTCGGGGGAGTAATACGGAACGCCGTGCTGGATCCCAACGGCCTCGTATCACTAGCAGTCGAGATGACAGGCATCTTATCCGCATGGCTGTAACGAATCGTGCAGCCACGTCTCGATCCCTGAGTCAGTCAACAGATGGGGACGTTTGCAAGACAACAACCATCTGCACGAACAGTTCGACGACGTTTGCAGCAGCATGGACTATCAGTTCCGACCATGGCTGCGGTTACCCTATACGCTGCAGCACAGACAGGAGCGCCTGCGATGGTGTACTCAACGGCGAACCTGGGTGCACGAATGGGAAAACGTCATTTTTTCGGATGGATTCAGGTTCTGTTTACAGCATTATGATGGTCGCATCCGCGGTTGGCGACATCGCGGTGAACGTGCACTGGAAGCGTGTATTCGTCATCGCCATACTGGCGTATCACCCGGCGTAATGCTATGGGGTGCCATTGGTTACACGTCTCGGTCACCTCTTGTTCGTACTGACAGCACTTTGAACAGTCGACGTTACATTTCAGATGTATTACGACCCATGGCTCTACCCTTCATTCGGTCCCTGGAAAATCCTACATTTCAGCAGGATAATGCACGACCGCATGTTGCAGGTCCTGTACGGGCCTTACTGAATACAGAAAATAGTCGACTGCTGCCCTGGTCAGCACATTCTCCGGATCTCTCACCAACTGAAAACGTCTGGTCAATGGTGGCCGATCAACTGGATCGTCACAATACGCCAGTCACTACTCTTGATGAACTGCGGTATCGTGTTGAAGCTGCATGGGCAGCTGTACCTGTACACTTTCATCCAAGCTCTGTTTGACTCAATGCCCAGGCGTATCAAGGCCGGTATTACGGCCAGAGGTGGTTGTTCTGGGTTCTGATTTCTCAGGATCTATGCACCTAAACAGCGTGAAAATGTAATCACATGTCAGTTCTAGTATAATATATTTGTCCAATGAATACCCGTTTATCGTCTGCATTTCTTCTTGGTGTAGGAATTTTAATGCCCAGTAGTGTAGAACCGCGCTCCTTCACTCAACACAATGTGATACCACTTGTCAACAGCTCCTGATTTACCGACACACTACCACTCCAAGCGAAGCTATTTGTGTTGAGGTGCTAAAGATAGCCTAGAGATGGGACAGTAATTTCCTAGTCCAGCTACAGCTACTCTCTGCCCAATGGTGCAGGATGACACCGCACGTCACAGGGAGTCCATTACCTGCCATCGGATGGCAGGTGCAGATGTGCATATGCTTGGTGCACAATAAAGTAACCCTCCCTCGGTCGTGGTCAGGCATGGTCGACCAGAACCTTGTAGACGAATATGCCTAGTCTCACACTCCCACACAGTCCAAAATTGGGCCAGTGTCACATCCGATAGCCTCAAAAATTTTGAAACTGCACGATTCGACCAGTTGGACAAATGGAGATGCCACTGTGGGGCCCCTTCCAACTCTGTCAGGTGCTGATAACGCTGTTTAACAGAAGTGTGGAGCATCTCCGTGTCACTGAAGACAAGCAAGCAACATCTGACGCTGTTCACGCCCCTTGTATACACTGAACAGCGATAATATTATGACCAGCTGCCTAATAGCCGATATGTCCACCTTTGGCACAGATAACAAGGGCAGCGCTTCTTACCATGGAAGCAATGAGGCCTTGGTAGGTCGCTGGAGCGAGTTGGCACCACATTTGCATAAGCAAGTAAATTCCAGGGAGGGGAGCGATGAACTCTGACGCCACATTCAATCGATGTGTTCGATAGGGTTCACATCTGGCGAGTTGGGGAGGCGGGGGGAGAATGTAATTGGAATTCATCACTGTGTTCCTCGAACCATTCCATCACACTCTAGACCTTGTAACATGGCGCATTATCTTGCTGAAAAATGCCACTGCCTTGGTCGCAGGTTTGAATCCTGCCTTGGGCATGGATGAGTGTGATGTCCTTAGGTTAGTTAGGTTTAAATAGTTCTAAGTCTAGGGGACTGATGACCTCAGGCGTTAAGTCCCTTAGTGCTTAGAGCCATTTGAAACTTCGGAAAACATGACAGTCTGTATGTGGTTCAAAAAATGGCTCTGAGCACTATATAACTTTACAGCTGTGGTCATCACTCCACTAGAACTTAGAACTACTTAAACCTAACTAACCTAAGGACAACACACACATCTATGCCCGACGCAGGATTGTAACCTGCGACCGTAGCGGTCGTGCGGTTCCAGACTGAAGCGCCTAGAACCGCTCGGCCACCCCAGCCGGCCTTTATGTGGTTAGCAAGCAGTGTACGATACTCCTCGGTCGTCATGGTTCCTTGCACGAGCTCCTCTGGACTCATGGATGACAGTGAGAGCGGAAAGGAGAAACAGGACAGAGAAAGGAGGGCGGGATGGGTATAAAGAAGGGGAAGGAGCATATGGACGGAGAGATGAGGGAGGAGGGAATGGATAGAGATAGTGTGGGATGAGAGATGTACAGGGAGCGGGGGGAAGGTGGTGAACGGGATAGAATGGCGGCAGGGGGGGGGGGGGGGAGGGTGAGAATGAGATGGACAAAGGGACAGGGGTGGAAGGAAAGGATAGAAACAGGGTAGAGAAGGAGATATGGACGTATATCCTATTCCCATACATATTTAACTGTTGTGGAGCACTGCTGGATTCGATAGTTTATATATATAATTTCCACTGACCATTATTCTTAAGTGACCCTCATTCTCTACCCTGTAGTATGCAGGGTAATGGTGGTCAGATATTTCCACATCTTTTGATATTTCTGGCTTTGCAGCCATCATATTCAGGCACAATAAGCTCTTCATAGCTAACATTTGGTTCAAGAAGCATAAAAGAAGGCTGTATACATGGAAGAAGCCTGGAGATACTGACAGGTTTCAGATAGATTATATAATGGTAAGACAGAGATTTAGGAACCAGGTTTTAAATTGTAAGACATTTCCAGGGGCAGATGTGGACTCTGGCCACAATCTATTGGTTATGACCTGTAGATTAAAACTAAAGAAACTGCAAAAAGGTGGGAATTTAAGGAGATGGGACCTGGATAAACTAAAAGAACCAGAGGTTGTACAGAGTTTCAGGGAGAGCATAAGAGAGCAATTGACAGGAATGGGGGAAAGAAATACTGTAGAAGAAGAATGGGTAGCTTTGAGGGATGAAGTGGTGAAGGCAGCAGAGGATCAAGTAGGTAAAAAGATGAAGGCTAGTAGAAATCCTTGGGTAACAGACGAAATATTGAATTTAATTGATGAAAGGAGAAAATATAAAAATGCAGTAAATGAAGCAGGCAAAAAGGAATACAGATGTCTCAAAAATGAGATCGACAGGAAGTGCAAAATGGCTAAGCAGGGATGACTAAAGGACAAATGTAAGGATGTAGAGGCTTATCTCACTAGGGGTAAGATAGATACTGCCTACAGGAAAATTAAAGAGACCTTTGGAGATAAGAGAACCACTTGTATGATTATCAAGAGCTCAGATGGAAACCCAGTTCTATGCAAAGAAGGGAAAGCAGAAAGGTGGAAGGAGTATATAGAGGGTCTATACAAGGGCAATGTACTTGAGGACAATATTATGGAAATGGAAGAGGATGTAGATGAAGATGAAATGGGAGATACGATACTGCGTGAAGAGTTTGACAGAGCACTGAAAGACCTGAGTCGAAACAAGGCCCCCGGAGTGGACAACATTCCATTGGAACTACTGACGGCCTTGGGAGAGCCAGTCCTGACAAAACTCTACCATCTGGTGAGCAAGATGTATGTGACAGGCGAAATACCCTCAGACTTCAAGAAGAATATAATAATTCCAATCCCAAAGAAAGCAGGTGTTGACAGATGTGAAAATTACCGAACTATCAGTTTAATAAGTCACAGCTGCAAAATACTAACGCGAATTCTTTACAGACGAATGGAAAAACTAGTAGAAGCCGACCTCGGGGAAGATCAGTTTGGATTCCGTAGGAATATTGGAGCACGAGAGGCAATACTGACCCTACGACTTATATTAGCAGCTAGATTAAGGAAAGGCAAACCCACGTTTCTAGCATTCGTAAACTTAGAGAAAGCTTTTGACAATGTTGATTGGAATACTCTCTTTCAAATTCTGAAGGTAGCAGGGGTAAAATACAGGGAGCGAAAGGCTATTTACAATTTGTGTAGAAACCAGATGGCAGTTATAAGAGTCGAGGGACACGAAAGGGAAGCAGTGGTTGGGAAGGGAGTGAGACAGGGTTGCAGTCTCTCCCCGATGTTATTCAGTCTGTATATTGAGCAAGCAGTGAAGGAAACAAAAGAAAAATTCGGAGTAGGTATTAAAATCCATGGAGAAGAAATAAAAATGTTGAGGTTCGCCGATGACATCGTAATTCTGTCAGAGACGTCAAAGTACTTGGAAGAGCAGTTGAACGGAATGGATAGTGTCTTGAAAGGAGGATATAAGATGAATATCAACAAAAGCAAAACGAGGATAATGGAACGTAGTCGAATTAAGTCGGGTGATGCTGAGGGAATTAAATTAGGAAATGAGACAATTAAAGTAGCAAAGGAGTTTTGCTAATTGGGGAGCAAAATAACTGATGATGGTCGAAGTAGAGAGGATATAAAATGTAGACTGGCAATGGCAAGGAAAGCGTTTCTGAAGAAGAGAAATTTGTTAACATTGAGTATAGATTTAAGTGTCAGGAAGTCATTTCTGAAAGTATTTGTATGGAGTGTAGCCATGTATGGAAGTGAAACATGGACCATAACTAGTTTGGACAAGAAGAGAATAGAAGCTTTCGAAATGTGGTGCTGCAGAAGAATGCTGAAGATCAGATGGGTAGATCACATACCTAATGAGGAAGTATTGAATAGGATTGGAGAGAAGAGAAATTTGTGGCACAACTTGACCAGAAGAAGGGATCGGTTGGTAGGACGTGTTCTGAGGCATCAAGGGATCACCAATTTAGTATTAGAGGACAGCGTCGAGGGTAAAAATCGTAGATGGAGACCAAGAGATGAATAGCTAAGCAGATTCAGAAGGATGTAGGTTGCAGTAGGTACTGGGAGATGAAGAAGCTTGCACAAGATAGAGTAGCATGGAGAGCTGCATCAAACCAGTCTCAGGACTGAAGACCACAACAACAAACAAGCTCTTCTTAGATCAGTTGGGAAGACAACAGTGGGAAGATAACGTAATTTGGTGTGAGATACCGATGACAGATGATTTGTTCGATACGGGTATCGTGAGGAAGACCGCCTAAATTGCGGTAGTTCTCCGCGATTGGCTACTGCGTTCGGTAGTTCTGCGCCAAATGATAATCTTCCGTTATTAATATTAGAAAAACTGAACAACGTATTCACTTGCATTTCGTTTTAAAGCATCTCTCAGTAGCGTGCTATCATTTCATTATTTCACAAGTATTATTAATCAGCAGAATAAGAAACAACTGCTAAACGAAAGGGTAGACGAAGTACTTCGGTGATATTCGTAATGGCAGGCAAAGTGGTTCGGCTGTAAGATGAGGGCTGGTTCGGCAATCCTGGAACACAGACATGTTGCCTGCCGCGGTTGGCATCAGTTAACACTTGGTTAACAATGCATGGGTTATAAATGTGAGAGCTGGACTGACAGTTTTGGAGGACGGACACGTTGTCTGCCGCCCTCGGTATCAGGTTAAGACTGCATTTTAGTTCTATCCACGAACGAAGGCCGATCGCGCATCTCGAGGCACGGACGGGAATGGCATTGTTGACGTTTCCAAACGACAGTTGCGGTATGCGCATGCGCCTGCTTTCCTGCAAATTACATTTCCCCCTTGCTTATGCAGAATTTAGCACTTACCACCAACATTAGCGATGACAACTCGCAACAAATGACACAGAAATTCCTAATAACTAGCTACGATCACGTTTAATGGTCGCATTAGCTACAGCTTTCAGAGAAGAGGGCTCAAGACACTGCTGAACACTCATTGGCTGTCGGAGTACGCGTGACGTAGATGCGCAGAACAAGCCGAAACTCGACCACCATCGTTCGTGACTCCAACTACAGCAATGTGTGGTTATGTGGATAAGTATGTGATAGTATTACGCAGACACGCAGTTCATTGTTTTGTTTTCATGAAAAGTATGAAGACTGAAGACTATTTGTGACTCACAAAGTCAGGTATAATAGTGCAGTTTCTCGTATTAATCTAATAAAAAGCGAGTGGTATCCTGCATAAACAAGCTAATTGGAAATTTAATTATTTCTAAAATATCAAGTCCTCGCTAAGAGTTTATTGGAGCCTCAAGATAATGGATTCACGATATACTACGCAAGGGACAATAACTATAGAAGACTGCAGGTTGATCAACATTAATTAGAACTTATGCATTCCACTCAGGGCAGTGGAAGCAAACAGGCACCTCACGTGTACTGCAGTCTTAGTGCAAATGAGGTCAGTGATACGTGATCTGTGGTAACACAGAGGAGGTATGAAGCAGAAAAATTTTCAAGGGAAGGGATTTTTAATATGCATGTAAAGGGTGACAATTATTGAACTATGTGAAAAAAGTTTATTAGTTACAAACTATAGCGTGCACACACACTGTTCAACACGTAAACGTCACTAAAGATACTCGGATTTAGATTATGACATGTTTGTTTTGCCTCCCATCATTGGCGATGATATGGTGCACACGAATAGCGAAATTCTGCATGACCCCCTGAAATGTCAGAACAAAGACGCTGTCGATGACCTCCTGACTGGCTGTTTGCAGCTCAGCAATGGCTTTGGCTTTTTGATGTACACCTTATACTTAACATAGCCCCACAAAAAGGAGACGCATGTATATGGCGGTCAATCGACGCCCATGCCAGTTGCCTCTGGGTACCCAGAGCCAGAATGAGGTGCCCAAAGTGCTACTCCAGGACATCAAACACTCTCCTGCTTCCATCGTGTCGAGCTCTGTCTTGCAAGAACCGCATCTTGTCGAAATAAGCGTCACTTTGTATAACGGGGATGAAATCATCTTCCAAAACCTCCACGTACCGTTTGGTAGTCACCATGCCATCAAGGAATATCGCACCAATTATTCCGAGACTGGACATTGCACATCCGTCGAGGGTGAAGAGACTTCTCGATCGGGAATTGCGGATTCTCAGGCCTCCAAATGCGCCAATTTTGCTTATTGACGAACCAATCCAAATGAAAGTAAGCTTCGTCGTTAAACGAAAACATACAGCGCATACTAATTCCCACCATGCCCCGCGGCCAACCGAGCAGTTTGAACTTCGTAACGCAAACCATTCAGAAGTTTGACGATTTTATTTCATATAGTTCAATAATTATCACCCTATATGTATCTCCCTCCCTTTAAACTCGCCGTAATCTACCTAATATACTGTACTGTCTCATTATTAAATTTCACCTCACATATATGCACACATCAGAAAATTACGTACATTCACCATCACTCTCCACTAACCATCGTTCTCCACCCTGTAATCTAACCATTATTACCCACCCTGTTAACTCATCATCATTCTCCAACTCGCAAATGGACCATTATTGACCCAATGGTACTCATTTTTATGTTCACGTGGGTACAAAATGGAATGCAGATGATTCGAGAAAAGTAAAACAATCTGTTGCTGAATGTTTCTTGATTAGAAAGGGTGACGAAAATTTAAAAATATCTTGTAGCACTCTGCAGATCAGGTTAAAGAGTTGAAATGAATCAGACCTTAGAAAGAAAACGCTCACACCATGTTAAAGCCTCTTACCGTTACTTAACAGAGATATAATGTGCTATTATATTATTCTCAGTTTCAGACCCTAATCCAACTGTGCCGAATCTTGCATACAAAAAATCACTCCAAGTTTTGTTGAAATCTCGATGATATATTCACAAAAAGCTATCATTGCTGTAAAAAAGAGAAGCTGAAGCTGACTTTGCACTGGAAAAAAGGTTTAAACTCATTTGGCAACTGCTACAGAGACTGAGGCTCCTATTTTGGCAAGAGACAGACCAAGAAGAAGATATTACAACAAAAGAAAACGTTTATTAATGAAAACAGAAGGTGGAGAAGAAGAAGAACAAGATGATGATGACAAAGATGATAATCATGATGAGAAAGATGATGATTAAAAAGAGGATGATTATGATGAGAAAGATGAAGAAGTGGCATCATCTGATGGGGCGTCAACAAATATCGACTGGAATAACTTAAGTGAGTTAGTAGAACGATTAGTTTTCTTGATGGCTTCAAAAGTGGCGGTTAATAATTCACATGACAATGAAATAATTTCTTGTAAAGATATTTTACGTATACTACACCAGGACTGTGCTATTATTTGAAGCTTTACTCAAGAGTTGTCGAGGTGGGAAAAATTTGGAAATTTGTGGTAAGGTCTTATGGGACCAAACTGCTTAGGTCATCGGTCACTAAACTTACACACTACTTAAATTAACTTAAACTAACTTACGCTAAGGACAACACACACACCCATGTCGGAGGGCCTTTGGCGCGGGGAGCCGCGCGGACCGTGCAAGGCGCCCGAGACCGCGTGGCTACCCCGCGCGGCGGTACAGGTGGACGACAAGCATATTTCGGCTGCATTGCCATTTTCAGATCTGCAGTTATGTAGCGCTGTTAATATATACAATTTTTTCATTATATGTCTGATTGGTTTTGTAACAGTCTATCTAGTACTTTTTTCAATATCTCTTTGTTGACGTAGTAGTACGTACTCGAGACACTGTAACAAAACCAATCAGATATATAACGTAAAAAAATTATATAATGATATTGCTATATAATTGCAGATCGCTTGAAAATGGCAACGCAGTCGAAATAAGCTTATCGCCAACTGTAAAACTCTTAAATAAAGCTTCAAAAAGTAGCAGATTGCTGCTCGTAATATACATAAAATGCCTGTACATCTACTAAGCTGCAGACTCTAAGGAATACGAAATGATTTCTATTGAAGAGGAATTTAAGAAGCGTCGATTATTGCCTAAAATTGCGGTAGAAAAAGTGAAAAACTCAATGGTGAGTCGCGTATGACAGCACAAAGTTTTACGTAGAGAAATAAAGTGCTTCGCTAAGTAATGAATTTACTCAATTAAGTTGGATCCTTGCCGATTGAACCAAGAATGGGTAAGATGATTAGGGAAATAGCTTCACCACCCTAGAGGTTTCTGTCGTCAAATAAAATCATTTGCATTATGATCATATTGCTATGCATTCCAACCACAGGAAGATGTATGGATGAATGGTGATCTGCTTTTTGTGAGCAAAAGATGTCGATGCATAATTCTGTTTAGTATGCTAATTCTCATCGATCAGGACACTTTTTGAGTGTTATTTAGATTGCAGTAGCGCTCATGCGTGTTTTGGAACCAAGTTTTATGTATTTTGAAGAATTTAATGCGTTGTACTGAGATCGAACTATGGTTATTGACTAACCTACAATTTATTTCAGTAGTGTCAATAACACGTATTTACTGGCTGGTCGGGATAATATCAATCTTTTTTTGTCAAAACTGGAATGTAAACTCTGTGTTTATCATATTATTTATAACTATTTAGGCATAGAACTTATTTTAGAGTTCACAATCAAGTTTTGGGCATCAGATTGACGAATAGGTGTGTGCATGTGTAGAAAGTAACAATGTGGTACTTGACATAAAAACTGTACCTCCTCGGTTGCTGACGTATTTTTGCAGGCACCTTTAAATGTTGAATTAACATTATGACACTTGACATCCATCACGGAACATTTTACGTGTGGAATGTAAATAATTTGAGTCTCCGTTTTCAGTACACCAAGTTTGGTGGGCAGATCAAAGTATTTAAGTTGCCGTTTGTTAGTCGCAACAAGAAACTGGAGCATAAGGCACCAATTTATTTTATTTTGCATTTTGAAATTTTGTAGAATAGTATTTAAAACAAAACTCATCTTCGGTCACCACATATTTCTAATTTGTTAGTTACATTGCACTGGAAAACATTGCTTTTTCACTATTTAGTATGGAGTATGTTTTCTACACGTTCTCATATTCCATAGCAAATCCATGCAGTTTCCAATAAAATTTCCTGATGCTACACGCAAGACACTACATGAACAATTTTATTTAATGAAAAATGAAAACATAGTTGGGAATTTTTTCAACTTTGGGCCATTTCACGCAGTTGAGGTGAAGGTTACGTTATTTCTTAAATGCGTGTGTGTGTTTGTTTTGCTGTCGTACTTTAGATTTAATTTTTAACAAAGAATTCAGATCGTTTGGATGCTTTTGAACACAAGGAAAAATACCTGATCTGGGGCTACATTTCCACTAAAATACAATTTTGTGGTTTATTTAAAATATGCGTTATTATCGGATTCATCGATTACGAAGAGTGGAACTGGCTGCTATTACTACATTGATATTCGCTGGAGAGAACTTGGGGAGGAGAAGGGCTGGGGTTAAAAACCACAACCGGGCTCGTTCCACACCACAGACTTCTTTAATTTCGTTTTCAGTTCGCATTAGTACACCTGGGTTATTTCCACCATTTTGGATTTTGATTGACTGGAGAGAGCTGAGAGGGGGGAGGGTGTCTGGCTCATCACATCATGATAATGACGACATCATTGATAAGGAGGACCTGGCTTGTGACATCATCAATGCTTGCATCGCAAAGAAGATCAAAGGCCCTACAGATATACTACTGATTTGATATTGCTAATGTGAGCTTCAGCCTCACCGAATCCTTGGAGCAACGCATACGTCACAGTACAAGATCGTGCGCTCAAGTAATGCTTGCACAGCGACATTTGAGTAGACTAGACACTACATGCAACAGCGGAGTCTTAAATAGTGGAGCTTAGTATACTTTTGGCAATATACACCTGAAGATGGCCAGAAGACTTCGTGTCAAAATATCGAGGCAGTTCGACTAAAATTTCATGGAACATGACAAGGATAGCAGAAAAGTCTCAGTAATCGATTGCTGCACCAAAGTGCAAAGTGAGTGGCACTCACTCGCCATCCAGTTTATTCTGTCACACTCGCTATCACCCTCGCTGGAGCTTGGCCTCTTCCACGTGGCTAAGCCACGCCCCAATTGACTAGAAAGCTTAGAGAAAGCACTTCTAGGCTGCGAACGCTGAAACTTGGCTGCCTCTGCGCATCCGTGTGAGACCTATGTGGCTACGCATGCATGCCGCGCAGCCAGCTGAATCTTAGACGAGTTAAGTGTCGACCATCTTCGGCAATTTTCGCCAAACCGTACGAAGTTTAATCCCTCTCTCTCACCCACTATAGTAAGGATGGCGGTTATCGCTGAAACAACGTTTTTTTTTATTATATCGGTTTCTTTTCACGCCGGTTTAGCCTGACTGTTAAATTCTCTCAAAATAACCGGTTTCTGAAATAACCACTTTTCGGTTTTTATTGCTAATATTTCGTGTAATAAACGTAGAAATCGAACGAAGATTGAAACATTATGACTACACCTGTTCCAGGATACAGAGATTCGAAATATTAGATTAAATAGGCAAATAAAAGAAAACTTATCCTGTCCGCCGTTCGATGCTTTTCTCGAAAACTGATAAGTGTTTCAATACTACAAGAAATCATTAGTATTCTCCTGTTGATTCTAATTGTTTTGAACTCTGCTCACAAGTCTTGTTGCAATGGAGGATCGTGCTGCTATTTGGGCATTACGAATAGTCAGTGCTAAAGAGTGAAAACTGACGTTGGTGAACTTAATTTTTCGTGTTAATTTGTCCGTTTTGCTACATGCAGATATAGGAATGTTATGTAGGCACAGGCAGCTACTTCGTATTTTATTTGTACCCTGTACTACGAATGAATTGTTCTAAAAATTTTAAATTATTATTGTTACCATAATTTCTTTCCACTTTTATTATTGCACAGAAATGGCAGACAGATGTTTAACTTTTTAAAGCAAGTGAAGTATTGATCTTCACTGTTACATCATTTCTTAAAAATATTTTCGTTTTATTGCCATTCTGCAATACAATGGACACCCAGCTACGACAGTGGGAAACTACTGTACAGACCAGGTGATCCCAGGTCTTGCACACTGCACGCACAAGCCTACCTTAAACCTCGACACACGGCAACAGGAACATTACTGTCTCACAATGCTGTACCAATTCTTATGCCATGTATTTTTGCTCGTTTCCGTCGACATTGTTATTAAACTGAGACTGAGCTCTTTTCCCATTTTCCAGAATACCGCAATATTTCAAACCAATGAAAATTTTCGAATAATAATTACTCTTTAAAAAAAACTGGTTTACGAGGGGCGTTTGAAAAGTCCGCGCAAAAATAAAAACTACTTACGTGTTTGGGGTAAATCTTTTTTATTTTTCGACCTAGTCTCCTTTTTGACTTTTACACTACTTCCAACGCTGTTCTGATTTATTGATCCCTTCCGAATAATAGGAAATGTCCAAGTCTGCACAATAGCTATTAGTTGCTGCAATCACCTCCTCATTTGAATAAAATCTCTGTCCCGCCAGCCATTTCTTCAAATTGGGGAACAAATAGTAGTCAGTGTTAGCCAAGTGTGGAGAATAGGGGGGTATGAAACGATCGGAATCCTATTTCCATTAATTTTGCGACCACAACTGCTGAGGTATGTGCTGGTGCATTGTCGTGATGGAAAAGGACTTTTTTGCGCTCCAATCACCGGCTTTTCTCTTGCAGCTCGGTTTTCAAACGGTCCAATAACGATGAATAATATTCACCTGTAATAGTTTTACCCTTGCGAATCCCAAAAGACAGCCGCCATAACCTTTCCGACCGAAGAAATGGTCTTCGCATTTTTCGTGCAGATTCTCCCTTGGTAACCCCTTGTTTAGATTGTTGTTTGGTCTCAGGAGCATAGTAATGTATCCATGTTTCATCCATAGTGACGAAACGGGGCTTTAAGTCCTGCAGATTCTTCCTGGACAGCTGCAAACCATCCTTGCAAAACTTCACACGATTCTGTTTTTGGTCAAGCGTGAGCAATCGCGGAACCCAAACCCATCTTGCGGATAGCTTTCTCATGTCCAAATGTTTATGCAAAATATTATGTAGCCATTCATTCGAGATGTCCATAGCACAAGCAATCTCACGCAGCTGAACTCTTCTGTCATCCATCACCATATCATGGATTTTATCAATGATTTCTGGAGTCGTAACCTCCACAGGGCGTCCAGAACATTCGGCATCACTTGTGCCCATATGGCCACTCCGAAAATTTTGAAACCACTTATAAACTGTTCTAATCGAAGGTGCAGTCACCGTAATTTTTATCAAGCTTTTCGTTAGTCTCCTGTGGCGTTTTACCTTTCATAAAGTAATGTTTAATCACCACACTAAATTCTTCTTCGTCCATTTTTTGACAATCATTTCACTTACTTAATTCACACGAATGCCAAACACAAGGAAATAGACCAATATGGTTGAAACATTGTGTGTTCTTTCCAAATATGCTAATAACTAAACATGGCCTCGAAACGCGCCGGTGCTGCCATCTCTCGGACTTTGCTCTGACTTTTCACACGCCCCTCGTATTTAAAAACGAAAAATTTTAGCTCGGCTGCTATGGCTAATAGAATTTTTTGTTTACTCGGTTAAAGGAAAAAATTAAAAAAAACAATGCCGGAATATACCGGTTATTTAGAACTAAAATACAAGTGTTGGGTTCAACCGTTCGCTTTTTCTTATCTCTGCACCATAGCCGAGTGAACAAGACACAGATTGGGCATGCGCCTATAGCGCTACAACAGAAGCATTTAAAATGAGGTGCTACATGAGAATGTTGAAGATTACATTGCTTGATCGGGTAACTTATGAAGAGACACTGAATCAGACTGAAGAGAAAAGAAATTTATGTGGTAACGTAATTAAAATAATGGCCAGGTTGACACGATACATTATCAGTCACCGAGGGCTTATCAGTTTGGCAATGGAGGGAAGGGTGGATAGTAAAAATTGTAGAATGCGATCAAGAGTGGAACACAGTGAGCAGGTTCAAATGGATGTAGGATAGTAATGCAGAATGAAGAGGCTTGCACAAGACAGGAGTAGAGTGCACAGTTCTACGAGATTGATCTTCTGACTGAAGACTACAACAAACACAGGAATCCATACACATTACTATAAAAATGTATAAAGCGGTAAATGGTTCGGAAGTCAGTCGCAATGAAGTTTATTGCACATCAAAATTTCGGTCACTTGTGTGGTCATCTTCAGTGGAGTAAATGTAAGTTATAACATTAAAAACATTTGTATACGTGCATAGTCCAGTTGGGACTATTTTTGATATTACATCTGCCACACTGAAGATAGCCACACAGTGACCGAAATCCAGATATGCAAGAAACACCACTACGACAGATTGCTGTACCCTTTATGAATACAGTTAGACACAACTGTTTCCCTATGGAATCAAACCATATAAAAATAATGAATGTATGCGCGTGCCCCTGTGAGCGCGCGCGCGCGCGCGCGCGCGCGTCTGTGTGTGTGTGTGTGTGTGTGTGTGTGTGTGTGTGTGTGTGTGTGTGTGTGTGTTTTCCAAATCTGCTCGTAAGCCACTGAACCGATTTGCACCAAACGTGGTACACATATCCTTTGCTGTGAGGCAACAATAGCTGTGCGATTAAGAACCACGTACCCTACCAAAGTTTTGGAGATATGACGTCATAAACAATCAGTTGCGTGAAAAAGTGCATCAGTTTTAAATTTATTACGTCTGTGTTGCAAACTCAATGAGCAGTAAATTTTGCAGACAACATCCACATACGCCGCTAAATGCACCTATAAAATTATATCATGATAGCACACGTAGTTCAGAAGATATGACGTCACAGACACCGACATGCGTAAAAAATGTGGTATCACGCACAAAACTTTAATAAGTACGTGTATCTTTACTACCAAGACACTCCTACAGTCGAGTCAACTTAACAAATCCCTGAAACACGGCAGCGCTTTTGACAGCTTTCAACTGAGGACCACAAACGGCTGTAGGCGAAAACAATCTCCGTCTATAGAACTATGGAGAGGCGTTGCCGAAGACGTTTACACACAAAGCTGCTGCGCCCACCTTACAGAAACTGTCCGGGATATTACACTACAAAAACAGTTAATTTTTTGTTTTTAAGAAATTTTTGTCAAAATGAATGCCCGTGGAATGCCGGGTTTTCAACTAGTGAAATAGGCTGAGAAGCCAAAGAAACTGGTACACCTGCCTAATATCGCGTAGGGCACTCGCGAGCACGCGGAAACGCCACAAAACAACGTGGCATGGACTCGCCTAACGTCTGAAGTAGTGCTGGAGGGATTTGACACCACGAATCCTGCAGGCCGGTGCATAAATCCGTAAGAAAACGAGGGGGTCGAAATCTCTTCTGAACATCACGTTGCAAGGCATCCCAGATATACCCAATAATGTTCTTGTCTGCGGAGTTTGATGGCCAGCGGAAGACTTTAAACTCAGAAGATAGTAGTAGTAGTAGTAGTAGTAGTAGTAGAGGGGTTTTGGGCGCACGACAGCAAGGTCTTCAGCGCCCGTTCAGTAACATAGTGAGACAGGTGTCAAGAAAAATCCCAGAACAGGAATATAAAACGGAACAGAAAACATGGGTAATAATCGTCGAAAAACATATGCTCACCCACACCAAAGCGTGGGCTGAAGCAGAGCGTCAGCAGTAAAACATGGACAACACAGGAAGAAAATGATAGAGGGAGCTAAAACAATGTAGCAGATGGAAGTGGCTGGCTGACCGCAAGGAAAAAAAGGGGATGAGTCAGCCACTCTGCAATACACTAAAACCTCCAGCCTAAAAGTTTAGGCCAGAGTCCAGACACATCACAAAACTTAAAAACCCTAGACACACACGTCTTATCATTAGCTAAAACAGAAGGCAGATCCCCATCAACTTGTGCTTCTGCCCGTGCATCACGGTATAAAATGCAGTCTGTTAAAATGTGTCGGACAGAGACGTGGACACCACAAGCATCACAAAACGGAGAATCCTCCCGCCGTAATAAAAAGCTATGTGTGAGAGGACAGTGCCCGATCCGAAGACGTGTGAGGGCCACCTCCTCCCGCCTGAGCAACCGGCAGGAGGAACGCCACGGCCGAGTGGTTGACTTCATCAACCGCAGTTTATTGGCCGTCACCGCCAGCCATTCGTCCTCCCACAACTCCATGCACATCCTGTGGAGTGCAGCGATGACTGACTGCAAGGGAATAGGACACTGGACCACATCCTGCTCACTGCAGGCCTCCTTGGCAGCCCGATCGGCCTGTTCATTGCCCCATATGCCGACACGACCAGGCACCCAGCAGAAGGATACTTCTGTACCCCGCCGTTGGAGCAAGTACAGTTGGTAATGTATCAGCTGGACCATCTCCTCAGTCGGGTACAGGTTCTGCAGTGATTGTAAGGCACTAAGAGAATCGGATCAGAAAAGAAATCGATCGCCCCGAACACGATTCATCTGCTCCAGTGCTTTCAGGATCGCGTGGAGCTCCGCTGCGAAAACGGTATATTCAGCAGGGAGGCGAATCAGGGAACACTACAGAACAGCCAAGGAAATTCTCCTGTTTGGAGCCATCAGTGTAAACGACAGTGAAACCGTGATCCACACCTAAAATGTTAAAAAACAGAGATTGGAATGTAAAATCTGGTGTGCGATCTTTCTTAAAATTAGTCAAATCTAAAATAAGTTTGGGTCTCCGGAGGAGCCAAGGTGGAGATCTGCTCCAACCGCGACGCAAAACACGAAGACCAGCCATAGACATCGCAGCGAGGCAATCCTCTGCACGAATCCCATAGGGCTGCGTCGCACGTTGCCGGTTATGAAATAACTGTGCCAGAGGAGGCTGAGCAATGGCAGGGTATGCAGTGGTGTATGGTCTGGACAAAGTATTACACGCCTGGCGCACTGTAAGTAGCCGCCGCCGCATATGAAGTGGCGGTTCACCAGCCTCTGCACAGAGGCTTGGTATGGGGCTAGTTCTGAATGCCCCAGTGGCCAGCCGAAGCCCTTCATGGTGCAGAACGCAGAAGGCCTCGCATACCCATACACCGTGCACCCATAATCGATCCGAGATGGCACAAACGCCCTGTAAAACTGGAGCAGACAAGTCCTGTCAGCTCCCCATGTACTGTGGCTAAGACATTTTAAAATACTTAAAGCCTTAAGTGACTGCCATTTCAAGTCTTTAAGATGAGGTAACCACGTGAGCTTGGAGTCAAAAATGAGCCCCAGAAACCTCACCGTGTCTTTAAAAGTAAGAATAGTGTCCCTCATTCGCAACTCAGGAAAGGTGAAAATCGAACGAGAACGGTTAAAAAGAACACATACAGACTTCTCGGTGGAAAACTTAAAACCTCTCTTCCGCGCCCAGTCATCCAAACGCCTAATCGTAAGTTGCAACTGACGAGTTGTCGTTGCAAGGCTTGAAGAAGAGCAAAACAAAGAGAAATCATCCACAAACAAAGAACACTGGACAGGACTTTTCACTATGGACGCAATGCTATTAATAGCGATGGCAAAGAGAGTCACACTTAAAACGCTGCCCTGAGGGACACCGTTCTCCTGCTCAAAGCGGTCAGACAGGACGTCACCAATTCGGTATCGAAAATATCGTGGCGAGAGGAAAGAGTGTTTCTGGAGCCACTCTGTAGCAATTCTGGACGTGTGGGGTGTCACATTGTCCTGCTCGAATTGCCCAAGTCCGTCGGAATGCACAATGGACACGAATGGATGCAGGTGATCAGACAGGATGCTTACGTAAATGTCACCTTTCAGAGTCGTATCTAGACGTATCAGGCGTGCCACATCACTCGAACTGCACACGCCCCACACCATTACAGAGCCTCCACCAGCTTGAACAGTCACCTGCTGACAAGCAGCGTCCGTGGATTCATGAGGTCGTCTCCACACCCGTACACGTCCGTCCGCTCGATGCAATTTGAAACGAGACTCGTCTGTTCAGGCAACATGTTTCCAGTCATCAACAATCCAATGTCCGTGTTGATAGGCCCAGGCGAGGCGTAAAGATTTGTGTCGTGCAGTCATCATGAGTACACGAGTGGGCCTTCGGCTCCGGAAGCACGTATCGAATACGTTTCGTTGAATGGTTCGCACGTTGACACTTGTTGATGCCTCAGGATTGAAATCTGCAGCAATTTGGGGAGGGGTTGCACTCCTGCCACGCTGAACGATCCTCTTCACTCGTCGCTGGTCCCGTTCTTGCGCGATCTTTTTCCGGCCGCAGCGATGTCAGAGATCTGATGTTTTACCAGATTCCCGATATTCACGTTACAATCATGAAATGGTTGTAGGAGAACATCCGCCCTTCATTGCTACGTCGTAGATGCTGTCTCCCATCGCTCGTGCGCCGACTACAACCATCATTCAAACTCACTTAAATTTTGATAAAACTGCCACTGTAGCAGCAGTAACCGATCTAAAAACTGCGACAGATACCTGTTGTCTTATATAGGCGTTGCCGACCGCAGCGCTGTATTCTGCCTGTTTACATATCTCTGTATTTGAATCTTTCTTTCTTTTTTTTCTTTCACTTGCGCGTTTGTCCCGCAATGGTCGCAGGGTCGGCGTGGTTACAACGGATTTGGCAAGGTTAATTTAAAGAGGTGGCCGGATGCCCTTCCTGCCGTCACCCCATATCCCCCAGGACAGAACAGTGTACCCCAGCTGTCTGAGTCTAGCGTAAACCACGAAACAGCGCGGAAGTGTTACAAATGTCTGAGTGTCGTGTAACTGAGACGGGATGCGAGGACCAGCCCGGTATTCACCTAGCGGGACGTGGAAAACCGCAAAAAAACCACATCCAGGCTGGCCGACACATCGGCCCACGTCGTAAATCCGCCGGGCGGGTGCAATCCGGGGCCGGCGTGCCTACCCGAGTCCAGGAAGCCGCGCATTACTGCTCTCTGCTAACCTGACGGATGTAGCTCTGTATTTGAATACGCATGCCTATACCAGTTTCTTTGGCGCTTCAGTGTATAACGAATTCTTGAAGTGCAAAAAAGGTCATTTTTTGACTATACCTGAAATCCAGGATCCATTGAATTTCCTCGCTTTGTAGTAGCCGGACAAGATGTTGTTCATGGTGGCGACCTCCTCCCTGACGCGAACGCCGAGCGCGCCGCTGAGCAGAGACGAGGTGACGACGATGATGACTAACACCACGACGCCGACCGCCGCGGCCAGCGCGATCGTCCGCCAGTCGCGGCGCCACTGTTGCAGCATCAGGATCTCCTGCGGAGCAAGCAGCGGCTGTCGCAAATAACTGACGGAAACTGGACGAGTATTCAGCGAAGTAGGCAGTCGCTCGGACAAGCTATCTGATACAGTTATTAACTCATGGCAAGTACAAGCTACCATTTGAGCGTAAAATTTTCCTAAATCTGTAGTCAACAGCCATTCAATAGCAGCATGGACATCAGCTGCTTCTGCGTAAATACACTCCTGGTAATAGAAAAAAGAACACATTGACACCGGTGTGTCAGACCCACCATACTTGCTCCGGACACTGCGAGAGGGCTGTACAAGCAATGATCACACGCACGGCACGGCGGACACACCAGGAACAGCGGTGTTGGCCGTCGAATGGCGCTAGCTGCGCAGCATTTGTGCACCGCCGCCGTCAGTGTCAGCCAGTTTGCCGTGGCATACGGAGCTCCATCGCAGTCTTTAACACTGGTAGCATGCCGCGACAGCGTGGACGTGAACCGTATGTGCAGTTGACGGACTTTGAGCGAGGTCGTATAGTGGGCATGCGGGAGGCCGGGTGGACGTACTGCCGAATTGCGTGAGGTCTCCACAGTACATCGATGTTGTCGCCAGTGGTCGGCGGTAGGTGCACGTGCCCGTCGACCTGGGACCGGACCGCAGCGACGCACGGATGCACGCCAAGACCGCAGGATCCTATGCAGCGCCGTAGGGGACCGCACCGTCACTTCCCAGCAAATTAGGGACACTGTTGCTCCTGGGGTATCGGCGAGGACCATTCGCAACCGTCTCCATGATGCTGGGCTACGGTCCCGCACACCGTTAGGCCGTCTTCCGCTCACGCCCCAACATCGTGCAGCCCGCCTCCAGTGGTGTCGCGACAGGCGTGAATGGAGGGACGAATGGAGACGTGTCGTCTTCAGCGATGAGAGTCACTTCTGCCTTGGTGCCAATGATGGTCGTATGCGTGTTTGGCGCCGTGCAGGTGAGCGCCACAATCAGGACTGCATACGACCGAGGCACACAGGGCCAACACCCGGCATCATGGTGTGGGGAGCGATCTCCTACACTGGCCATACACCTCTGGTGATCGTCGAGGGGACACTGAATAGTGCACGGTACATCCAAACCGTCATCGAACCCATCGTTCTACCATTCCTAGACCGGCAAAGGTACTTGCTGTTCCAACAGGACAATGCACGTCCGCATGTATCCCGTGCCACCCAACGTGCTCTAGAAGGTGTAAGTCAACTACCCTGGCCAGCAAGATTTCCGGATCTGTCCCCCATTGAGCATGTTTGTGACTGGATGAAGCGTCGTCTCACGCGGTCTGCACGTCCAGCACGAACGCTGGTCCAACTGAGGCGCCAGGTGGAAATGGCATGGCAAGCCGTTCCACAGGACTACATCCAGCATCTCTACGATCGTCTCCATGGGAGAACAGCAGCCTGCATTGCTGCGAAAGGTGGATATACACTGTACTAGTGCCGACATTGTGCATGCTCTGTTGACTGTGTGTATGTGCCTGTGGTTCTGTCAGTGTGATCATGTGATGTATCTGACCCCAGGAATGTCTCAATAAAGTTTCCCCTTCCTGGGACAATGAATTCACGGTGTTCTTATTTCAATTTCCAGGAGTGTATTTTTACTTAACTTCACTCTAATACTCATTGTTTGTGGTTGTGGAAATAATACTGTGTTTGGAGGCACTAGGAAAGACACGCACTCGTCTGCAACTCGTGGTCGTGCGGTAGCGTTCTCGCTTCCCGCGCACGGGTTCCCGTGTTCGATTCCCGATGGCGTCAGGGATTTTCTCTGCTTCGTGATGACTAGGTGTTGTGTGATGTCCTTAGGTTAGTAAGGTTTAAGTAGTTCTAGGGGACTGATTACCATAGATGTTAAGTCCCATAGTGCTCAGAGCCATTTGAACCAAAGACACGCACTGAATCTGCTCAATTAAATCCGGATTTATTTTTTCGTAATTTTAAATGCTCTGTAGTTTTCTTTGTAAAACGAACTTCCATTCAAATCTGATGATTATTTTTCGAGATACTGATGGTTTTACAATACGTTCCCTGTCGAATGTTGCGTCTAATTTCGCATTACTGTACAGTGAGATAACAAAAGTGATGAGATAGCTAGCTACACACATACAGATGGCGGTAGAATCGCGTACACAAGGTGCGAAAGGGCAGTGCGTTGTCGGAATTGTCATTTGTACTCAGGCGAGTCATATGAAAAGCTTTCCGACGTGGTAATGGCCGCGCGACGGGAATTAGCAGACTTTGAAAGCGCAATGGTCGTTGCAGCTAGAAGCATGGGACATTCCATTTCGGAAATAGTTAGGGAATTCGATATCCCGAGAACCACAGAGTCAAGAGTGTGCCACGAATATCAAATTTCAGGCATTATCTCTCACCACGGACAACGCAGTGGCCGAAGTCTTTACGACGGAGAGCACTGTCGTTTGCATAGAGTTGTCAGTGCTAACAGATGGGCAATTCGGCTTGAAATAACCGCAAAAATCGAATTGGATCACACGATGAATGTATCCATTAGGATATCGCCTGCAGCGTTTGTCCTTGGCTCGTGACCATTTCAGTTCGACCCTACACAAGTGGGAAACAGTGACCTGGTTAGACGAGTCCTGATTTCAGTTTGAGTGTGGCGGAAACCCCACGAAGCCATGGCTCCAGGTTGTCAACAAGGCACTGTGCAAGCTGGTGGTGCCTCCATAATGGTGTGAGCTTTGTTTACATGGGACGAACTGGGGCCTCTGGTCAAACTTAACCGATTATTGACTCGGAATGGTTTGGTGTGGGCTGTGTTTTCTTGGAATGGACTGGGTCCTCTGGTCCAACTTAACCGACTATTGACTCGGAATGATTTGGTGTGGGCTGTGTTTCCATGGAATATACTGGATCCTCTGGTCTAATTTAACTGATTATTGACTCGGTGTCGTTATGTTCGGCTTCTTGGAGACCATTTTCAGCTGTCCGTGAATTCCATGTTTTCAAACAACGATGGAATTGTCACCGGGCTACAGATGTTTGCGATCGGGCTGAAGAACATTCTGGACAATACGAGCACATGATTTGGCCACACAGATTGCCACACATGAATTCCTTCGACCATTTATGGGACATAAGCGATAAGTTACTTCGGGCAAAGAATCCTGCACCGGCAACACTTTCGCAATTGTTTCTGCAGGGGACATCCACGTCAAGTTGTTGTAGCAAGCAGGGCAAGAGAAGGTCCGGCACGATGTTGGGAGGCATCCTATAACTTCTGTCACTTCAGTATAAGATTTCTGCCACAAGACTTTATGTTGTCTCCATGTGATATAAGTATCTTTGATTTACCTTTCAAAGGTTTTCCAGC
Source organism: Schistocerca gregaria (assembly GCF_023897955.1). Taxonomy (NCBI): domain Eukaryota; kingdom Metazoa; phylum Arthropoda; class Insecta; order Orthoptera; family Acrididae; genus Schistocerca; species Schistocerca gregaria. Next base: position 485,458,605 of record NC_064924.1, read on the forward strand.
GTATAACCCAGGTGAAAATTGAATGTTGTTTGTCGATATGAGATGATGGTTCAAATGGTTCAAATGGCTCTGAGCACTATGGGACTCAACTGCTGTGGTCATTAGTCCCCTAGAACTTAGAACTACTTAAACCTAACTAACCTAAGGACATCACACACATCCATGCCCGAGGCAGGATTCGAACTTGCGACCATAGCAGTCGCACGGTTCCAGACTGCGCGCCTAGAACCGCGAGACCACCGCGGCCGGCGATACGAGATGAAGATATGTTTATTTTGTTTGTTTGGAAAGAAACTAGGAGGAAAAGGACTTCCACAAATTCTGAAATATAGAAACTGCAAATTTATTACGGGTTAGGCAAAAGAAGGAACTGTAATATTTTAGAAAGTATGAAAAGAGATATACGGGTAATTATGGATAATTGTTCCCATAAGGTATCAAGTGATGAAGATCTACAATGCAGCCATTGTCCAAGCACTCTTGAAAGTTAGTTCAAATATACACGGACATTATGTTCTGGTGAAAATCGTGAGCGGAAACTGTCTGTACCACTTGCAGTTATGAGCACAATAATACCTATATTTAGGAATCAAGCTAATAATGATTTACCCAAGAAGTACTTACGTGGTATAACTCAAAATCGCATTGAAAGTTTAAAATCTACTGAAATCGGTGTTTGTTCACTCTGAAATTTTAAAATTTGTTCTATTGAGGTTTCAATGATGACATATCAAGAAAAATGGAAATACAGGAGCGACTAGGAGTTAATGCAGGTGCCAGTACAAAATTGGCGTTACTAAATATTGATTTTTCAAGAATTCGTAAAGCAAACGTCGCTGCAATCAATTGCGCAAAAGAGGTGAAAAAAAGGAGAGCCAAGAAAAAAAGAGAATAGATGATTCATACGGTTCGAATGATGCTGTGTAAGATAAATTATAAAAACTCTTATAAAAAATTGTAAATAATACACAAATAAAACTCCAAACCAAGGTTTCTCAAAACCAATTTTTGTTTTGTTTTGTAAATACCATTATTTCCAGAACTGTGTGTCACAGAAACTTGAAATTTTCTGTAGTTGTTCCAAGACAAAAAATGAACAAACAAGCACACATTTTACTTTGTTGTACTTCTTTTGATTCAGGCTCAAAAAGAGCCTTCATTTTTTAAAAATGTAACCCAATTTTTAAACAAACGTCAAATAGCAGTACAAATTTTCTGCAGTTGTTCCAAGACAAAAAATGAACAAACAAGCACACATTTTACTTTGTTGTACTTCTTTTGATTCAGGCTCAAAAAGAGCCTTCATTTTTTAAAAATGTAACCCAATTTTTAAACAAACGTCAAATAGCAGTACAAATTTAATGTGCCTGAATCTGCGCTAGGCTAAAGCAATAATTACTCGAAATCTCGTTTCCAAGTTACAGAGTTCTGCCTTTAATTATTTGTTCAGAAGTGATACCTAAAAACCTTGAAAATTTGCATTCCGGCACGAGAGAAATAGCTCGTGCATGCTTCCCCTTAAGCAAATAGGCACTCGTTTAGACAAGGTATCTGATACAGTTATTTCTTCATAGCAAGTACGAACTGTCTTTTGAGCGTTGAATTTTCGTAACAGTGTAGTAAACAGTGATCGAATAGTTACGTGGATATCAGCTGCCTCCACGTATATATTTTTATTTAACTTTATTTTAGTACTCTTCTTTTGTGATTACAGAGATGACATTGTCCGTGGAGGTACTAGCAGCGGGACTGGAAGCTATGAACTAAACTAAACATTTAAATACAGAGTGAACAAGAAAGTTTTCAGTACCAAAACCGCTTTTCACTTACGAGTTATTTTCAAACTCCTTGGAATGCCAGAATCGCATTACATCTATGCCCTGCAAAACACTGGAAAGTGCATGACAGAGGGTACTTCTTGAAAAACTACGTCTTAAAAGTTTGTTTCTGAGCCCTCGTGTGAGGAGCGTGGGTAGAATGATTGCTTAGATGCCTCTCTGCATGTTATAATTATGACGTTACTTGCCATCATGTGTACAGCGTACAGTGAAGTACGGATGAGGTAGTGTTATAGGAAGGGGGTCTTTTTCGTGATTAAGTTCTGGTCCCCTTACTGCACTCCAGAAAATGTTAAATGCGGAAGGATTCGAGCACTTTTTACAGCGTTGTGTACTGCGTACAGTGGAGGAACATTTGGGAGACGACTACCATTTGTATCAACACGACAATGTACCCTGACATAAAGCAACGACTGAGGCAGTGGTCTGTGGACAATAACACTCCTGGAATGGACTGGCCTGTCCTCAGTCCCAACATGAAGCCAACAAAACACCTTTAGCGTGAGTTAGAACCTCGACTTCGTTTCAGACCCCAGCGTCCAAGATCACCAACTTCTCTGGTTTTGGTTGTTGAGGAAGAATGGGCTTCCATTCCTCTACACACATTCAGAAACCTCACTGAAATTATCTCCGGCAGACTTCAAACTGTCATAAAGCGGATGGTGGACATACTCCATATTAAAACCGACAAATATATGTTCGGAATAATGTTGATCAGATAGTGTATATACACTCATGCTCATAAATTAAGGATAATGCTGATACATGGTGGAACAATGCTTTGGTGGGCGGTTTGCGGATTTAAATCAACTCGGGGTATGACCATGCGATGCATTTGACCTGCGGTCGTCGCGCGGTGGCGCTGGCAACAGTCCACATAGGCAGAGGTGTGTTGGTGCATGTCAGGGTACGGTGCAGCGAGTATGTGTGCAGAGGTTTTCAGACGTGCTAATGGTGACTGTGAGTTGAAAATTGCTCAAATAACACATAGTGGTGACGTTACGAGAGGTAGAATACAAGGGCGACTGGGGGCTGGTCAAACACAGCAGGTCGTAGCATGGGCCCTCTGTGTGCCACAAAGTGTCATGTCAGGATTATGGCAACAATTCCAGCATACAGGAAACGTGTCCAGGCGCTACAGTATGGGACGTCCACAGTGTACAACACCACAAGAAGACCAATATCTCAGCATCAGTGCCCGCAGACGGCCACGGAGTACTGCAGGTAGCCTTGCTCGGGACCTTACCGCAACCACTGGAACAGTTGTCTCCAGACACAGAGTCTGCAGACGACTGAACAGACATGGTTTAGTCGCCCGGAGACCTGCAAGGTGCATTCCACTGACCCCTGATCACAGGAGAGCCCGTAAAGCCTGGTGTCAAGAACACAGTACATGCTCATTCGAACAGTGATCCCAGGTTATGTTCACAAACGAGTCCAGGTATAGTCTGAACAGTGATTCTCGGTGGCTTTTCATCTGGTGTGAACCAGGAACCAGATACCAACCCCTTAATACCCTTGAAAGGGACCTGTATGGAGGTCGTGGTTTTAAGGTGTGGGGTGGGACTAAATATTGGTGCACGTACACCCCTGCATGTCTTTGGCAGAGGAACTGTAAGAGGTCAGGTGTATCGGGACGTCATTTTGCACCAGTATGTCCGCCTTTTCTGGGGTACAGTGGGTCCCACCTTCCTCCTGATGGATGATAACCCACGGCCCCACTGAGCTGCCATCGTGAAGGAGTACCTTGAAACAGAAGATATCAGGCGAATGGAGTGACCTGCCTGTTCTCCAGACCTAAACCCCATCGAGCACGTCTGGGATGCTCTCGGTCGACGTATCGCTGTACGTCTTCAAACCCCTTAGATTAGATTAGATTAGATTAGTTTTTCGTTCCATAGATCCGTGTTGAGGAGATCCTCATGGATGTGGAACATGTCACTTTTTTTAAAAGCTGAAATAACAATACTAATGGTATGAATATATACAACACATCGTTTGTTTCTATTAAAAATTCGTCAATGGAGTAGAAGGAGTTGGCCACTAGCAAGTCTTTCAGGCTCCTTTTAAACTGATCTTTATTTGTAACTAAATTATTGAAGATGAGTGTTCCTGACTAGTGGACCCATTTTTGAACTAAAGTAAATGCTTTTAAGTCTTTGTGCAGGTCATTTTTGTCCCTGGTATTGTATGTATGAACTGAGCTGTTTGTTGGAAAAAGAGATATATTATTTAGGACAAATTTCATTAAGGAGTAAATATACTGAGAGACAGTAATTAGTATACCCAGTTCTTTGAAGAGGTTTCTACAAGACGTCCGTGAGTTTACTCCACAAATAATACGTATTACACGCTTTTGGACTCTGAAAACTTTTGTTTGACTTGAAGAGTTACCCCAAAATATTATACCATACGACATTATGGAATGAAAGTAGGCAAAGTATGCAAGCTTTTTCACTTTTATGCCGCCTATGTCTGCTAACACTCGAATTGCAAATACAGATTTGTTAAGGTGTTTCTGCAGTTCTTTGGTGTGCTCCTCCCAAAAGAATTTATTATCAAGTTGTAATCCCAGGAATCTAAGACTGTCAACCTCTTCTATCTGCTCTTCTTCGTACTTTATGCATATGCTGGGTGGAAACCTCTTACAGGTTCTGAATTGCATATAGCGAGTCTTTTCGAAGTTTAATGTCAGTGAGTTGGCTTTGAATCATTTATTAATATCCATGAAAATATCATTAGCAGATCTTTCTAGAGCTACACTCGACATACTATTTATTACAATACTTGTGTCATCTGCAAACAAAACGAACTCTGCTTCTGGCAGTGTAACTAATGAGAGATCATTAATGTACACCAGAAAAAAGCAACGGCCCTAAGATGGATCCTTGTGGGACACCACATGTAATTTCTTCCCATTCTGATGATGACTGATGACTTAATTCACTAGTCCCTTGCACTGACACCCTTTGTTTCCTGTTAGCGAGGTATGACTTGAACTATTTTGCAGCACTGCCCGTGACACCATAGAATTCTAATTTATTTAAAAGGATGTTGTGGTTTACACAATCGGATGCCTTTGACAAATCACAGAAAATACCTGCTGCTTGTAACTTGTTATTTAATGAATTAAGTACATTTTCACTGTAGGTGTAAATAGCCTTTTCGATATCAGAACCCTTCAGAAACCCAAACTGTGTTCTTGATAATATGTTATTTGTGGTCAGATGGTTGAGAAGCTGCCTGTACAATACTTTTTCTAAAATTTTTGAGAATGCTAGTAAAAGTGAAATCAGTCTGTAGTTTGATGGCATCTCTTTATCCCCTTTCTTGAATAGAGGCTTAACATCTGCATATTTCAGCCAGTCAGGAAATGTCCCAGTTATAATTGACTGGTTACACAAGTAACTTAGAATTGTACTAAACTCACAAGAATATGCCTTAATTACCTTTGTTGATATTTCATTGTAACCACTAGAATGCTTTGTTTTTTAAGATTTTATTATGGAAGTTATTTCTTTTGGTGAAGTGAGTGACATTCATGTACCTGAAGCTATTTGTAAAAGCTAGTTTCAGATATTCAAGGGAATTATTTACTGATCCTGACAATCCCATTCTATCAGTAACGGACATAAAGTACTTGTTAAATAGATTTGCCACACTATGCCCATCGGTTACTAATGTGTCATCTACCCTTAGTGCTATTTGCTCCTGTTCCTTTCTGGTTCTATCAGTCTCCTCTTTCACTGTATCCCATATTGTTTTCATTTTGTTCCCTGACATTGCTATCCTCTTCTCGTAGTGCATTTCTTTAGATGTCTGAATTAATTTTTTTAATATTTTACAGTATTCCTTGTATTTAGCTAAATCATCAGCTTTGGAGCTATTCTTGGCCGACAGATACATTTTCCTTTTTGTCTTACAGGAAATCTTTATTCCTTGTGTGATCCATGGTTTTATTATAGACTTCTGTTTAATTTGAGTAACTTTTAGAGGAAAACAGTTTTCAAACTTGGTACTGACACTGTTCATGAATGTGTTATAGTTTTCATTCATGTCATGAGCACTATAAACATCTTTCCAGTTCATATCTTTGAACAGTTTTCTAAAACACTCAATTTTTGGTTGATTGACTACTCTCCTGTACTCATATTTAGCAGTCTTGATAATCTGCTTACAATTTACATCTAAAACAAGGAGCTGCATGTCATGATCTGATAGTCCATTTATTACAGGTTTTATGATATGATTTTGTTCCATTGACTTGTCTATAAAAATGTTATCACTGGCTGTCCTTGAGGATTTAGTGATCCTAGTTGGAAAGTTTACAGTTTGAGTTAGAGTGAAAGACAACATTACTAACTCCAGTAAATGTTTACTGGAAGATTGAATTAGAAAATCTGTATTAAAGTCACCAGCAATCAAAATTTCTTTGTTCCTTACTATTAAATAACCCAAAAGAGCTTCTACATGATTTATGAATAGATTATAATTTCCTGGATGTGCTCAGTAAATAGTTACTATTATATAGGATCTGTTATGGAACTCTACTTCTGTCGCACATGCTTCTAGATGCTGCTCTAAACAGAATTTATTAATGTCAATGTTCTTGAATTTATGGCAGTTTTTAATAAATGTGGCAACTCCTCCTCCATCCATATCTACTCTGCAATAGTAGGAAGATAGTTTAAATCCTGAAATGTCTAACATACCTATACCAGTGGTCACTTGATGTTCAGAGAGGCCGATTATGTCAATTTGATTAGATGAATTCATTTCGTCGATACAAATGAGTAGTTCATCAAATTTATTTCCGAGTCCTGGAATGTTCTGGTGTAATAAAGATAACTGATACTGCATACTAATGGGATTTTAACTGCTTTGGTGAAGATGAACTGGCATTTTCTGATTACTTTCTGTTAAACATTGTTTAAATGGAGGCTGTGTGCTAAAATCTGACTCCTGTTCATCTGTTTTCTCAAACTGAGTGTGTCTGCCAGTCTCTCTTAAAACTCTTTTTCTATCCCCCTTCCCTATCCTAAAAAAGGCATCCCTCTGACACCTGTGACCACTGGTATTTTACCACTTGTGACAGTGTCCCCCCTTAAGTTTTCTGCAATCAACCCAGACAGTTTTCCCTTCCCTTTCCTACTGAGGTGAAGGCCATCCCTAGTGTAGTCCCACCTATCGATAGCATCCAAAGGAGTCAAACCAATATGGGACCCTATATCCGTCCTAAGCAGACACTCCAACTCCAAGTTCACCCTCCCTACAGAAGAGTTCAAATGAGGCCAATCATGGCGTCTCAACACAGACACAAATCCCACACTCGTTTGCTTCGTTGCTGATGCTATCTTCACCAGGTCACTCTCTATGGAATATTCAGAGTGTCTGTCATTGCTGTTTCCCGGACCACCCACTATAACCACGGCATCCACCTTTGTGAAATCCTTGCATAAAGAACCTACATCCTCTGTTACCTGACGCACATCTGCACTAGGCTTGAAAAAGTTTGTGACCTGGTACTCTGGACCTAGACTTTCCTGCAGCAGTTGGCCAGCACCTCTACCATGGGAACTACCTACCAACAGAACTTCCTCTCTATTTACAAATTTCCCTACCTTTTTCAAGTCCTTGAAAGCTTGTTGTGCCCTTTCTACAGCTTCAGCTACATGACACTTCCGGAGCTCTGACAGGCACTGGTGCAAGAATGGGAGGCTATACCCCAGCAGCTGTTCGACCACCGGATTCAGAGTACGCCAACCTGTTGTGCGGCCTGTGCACGCGTGTCTGGTGATCATTTCTCATATGGATGTTGGGGTACATGCGCAGGAAACGGTCGCCTTTTGCAGTACATGTGTTTCGGGACGGTTTTCTCAACTTATCACCAATATCGTGGACTTACAGATCTGTGGCGTGTGTGTCCCCTATGTGCCTATGCTATTAGCGCCAGTTTTGTGTAGTGCCACGTTGTGTGGCATCACATTCTACAATTATCCTTAATTTATGAGCATGAGTGTATTAGCGGACGTAATGTTTCTTCAGTCACTTAGGAACGGGGCATTCGGAATTCTGTGAGGTTTTTGTGGAACGGCTACGATCGTTTCTGCGATATACTACTAAAAATCCCATAAACAAAGGTGCTGCTCTTATTTGAATCTGTTTCTATCTCTTCCGTTAATCCAACTTCGTAATGGCACCTGGCCTACGAAGAATACTCAAGAATTAGTCGACTGAGGGTTTAGTAAGTGACCGCGTCCGTGTCTGTATTTAACTTCCTTAGGATTCTCACTATAAACCCGTCCCCAATATTTGCCTTCCGCACGATTGAATTACTGCCGTTGTCCCACCGTAAATCATTGGAAACAGAAACTCATGGATACTTCAAGGTTTTGAGTGATTCCTATGGCTGGTCGCGCTTTGTGTAATCAAATGCTGTCGGATTTTTTCGTCTATTTCCGCGGGTTACATTTTTTTTTTGAGGGTCACCATGCGAGGCCATATGCATCTTCAGATTAAAAAAAAAATCATATAAGTCAGTCATGCGGGAAACACGGTGCCAAGGAACTTAACGGGCCAGAAAACTGCTGCCGAAGGAGGTGCAGGGAGTTCACTGCCGAGTGGCACGTCACTGCATATTGTTGTGACTACTACACTCCTGGAAATTGAAATAAGAACACCGTGAATTCATTGTCCCAGGAAGGGGAAACTTTATTTACAAATTCCTGGGGTCAGATACATCACATGATCACACTGACAGAACCACAGGCACATAGACACAGGCAACAGAGCATGCACAATGTCGGCACTAGTACAGTGTATATCCACCTTTCGCAGCAATGCAGGCTGCTATTCTCCCATGGAGACGATCGTAGAGATGCTGGATGTAGTCCTGTGGAACGGCTTGCCATGCCATTTCCACCTGGCGCCTCAGTTGGACCAGCGTTCGTGCTGGACGTGCAGACCGCGTGAGACGACGCTTCATCCAGTCACAAACATGCTCAATGGGGGACAGATCCGGAGATCTTGCTGGCCAGGGTAGTTGACTTACACCTTCTAGAGCACGTTGGGTGGCACGGGATACATGCTGACATGCATTGTCCTGTTGGAACAGCAAGTTCCCTTGCCGGTCTAGGAATGGTAGAACGATGGGTTCGATGACGGTTTGGATGTACCGTGCACTATTCAGTGTCCCCTCGACGATCACCAGAGGTGTACGGCCAGTGTAAGAGATCGCTCCCCATACCATGATGCCGGGTGTTGGCCCTGTGTGCCTCGGTCGTATGCAGTCCTGATTGTGGCGCTCACCTGCACGGCGCCAAACACGCATACGGCCATCATTGGCACCAAGGCAGAAGCGACTCTCATCGCTGAAGACGACACGTCTCCATTCGTCCCTCCATTCACGCCTGTTGCGACACCACTGGAGGCGGGCTGCACGATTTTGGGGCGTGAGCGGAAGACGGCCTAACGGTGTGCGGGACCGTAGCCCAACTTCATTGAGACGGTTGCGAATGGTCCTCGCCAATACCCCAGGAGCAACAGTGTCCCTAATTTGCTGGGAAGTGCCGGTGCGGTGCCCTACGGCACTGCATAGGATCCTACGGTCTTGGCTTGCATCCGTGCGTCGCTGCGGTCCGGTCCCAGGTCGACGGGCACGTGCACCTTCCGCCGACCATTGGCGACAACATCGATGTACTGTGGAGACCTCACGCCCCACGTGTTGAGCAATTCGGCGGTACGTCCACCCGGGCACGTGCACCTTCCGCCGACCATTGGCGACAACATCGATGTACTGTGGAGACCTCACGCCCCACGTGTTGAGCAATTCGGCGGTACGTCCACCCGGCCTCCCGCATGCCACTATACGCCCTCGCTCAAAGTCCGTCAACTGCACATACGGTTCACGTCCACGCTGTCGCGGCATGCTACCAGTGTTAAAGACTGCGATGGATCTCCGTATGCCACGGCAAACTGGCTGACCCTGACGGCGGCGGTGCACAAATGCTGCCATTCGACGGCCAACACCGTGGTTCCTGGTGTGTCCGCTGTGCCGTGCGTGTGATCATTGCTTGTACAGCCCTCTCGCAGTATCCGGAGCAAGTATGGCGGGTCAGACACACCGGCGTCAATGTGTTCTTTTTTCCATTTCCATCAGTGTACTTCCGGCAGAAGATAGACATGCTACGTTATGAAGATGATATTGCTATAGTCACGGAGACAAAAGAAGATCTAGAGGAAGTCCTCAGAACAATGGAAAAATTTCTGTGCAGTCAGTATGGAATGGGAATAAACAAGAAAAAGACTAAATTGATGGTATTCAGTGCAGGAGCAGAATATGAACCTCTGAGAATGAGAATTGGAAGAGAGAAGCTGGAAGTGATGGAGGAATTTACTTACCTGTGAAGCAAAATCACAAGAGATGGCAGAGGCCGGAAAGAAATTGCGACCAAAATACACAAGGCCAAAATTGCATTTAATCGGAGAAGGAACTTACTCACCAGCAACAACATCAGTCTGAAAATAAGTAAACATATCATGAAAGCTTTCGTTTGGAGTGTGGCCCTAAACGGATGTGAAACTTGGACAATTGGAAGAGAAGAGAGAAGACGGCTAGAGGCCCTGGAGATGTGGTGCTATAGAAGGATGATGAAGATCAGCTGGAGAGACAAAGTAACGAATGAGGAGGTGCTTAGAAAAGTACAGGAAACCAGATCACTGTGGAGGCACATCAAACAAGGAGAGACAAACTGTAGGGCACATCCTATGACGCATCATTGGAAAAATAGCAGGAGCTATTGAGGGAAGGAATTAGCGGGTGCGATCAAAGATATCATACATGCAACAGATCATGAATGACGTTGGATGTAACACACGCGTGGAAATGAAGAGGAAGGCAGACATAAGAGAGGAATGGCGCGCTGCTGAAAACCAACATCAGGGCTGAACACTAAAAGAAGACTACTTCCGCAATTCGACATGGGGGACATTCTCCAAGCACAGAAGATTCACCTTCAGCATGAAACAAGCGAGGAGCAGTTCCGCACAACCTTTGGATCACTACCCTGCATCATTTTCGGACAACCATTACCTAAATATGAAATGTACACCCGTTACTGTCCTCTTAAGCATTACGGTATAAGGATCTGCCACATTATAGGAAGCTACCTGAAAGACTCGAGCACTAATATTTAGTTTCATTCTGTATTGTACCTTCATGTGTAACCTAGTATATACCTTCATGCACCATGTAAGTTTAAAAAAGCGGATCATATATAGAGATAAAACCAATAGGTAGTGGGTGAAATGGTGGACACTACCTAGAACCAAGTAAAGACTTTAAGATGCGCTGGAATGGCGACAAGGTGGTGATCTTCTTTGGACATAAAGCTGCAATTCCCACTGAGTGGCTGTCGGCTCTGCCCTCTCGCTCTGCGGCACACGCGTTAAGCTGCAGTTCCTGTGAACAGGGTGACGCACGAACTGGTAGCGTTTATTAGTGCCAGTCGCCTGCAATTGGTAGGACTAGACGGCCTATTTTCATGTAATCGCCATTAACAGTATTTGTATTCGTGTTGAGGTGTAAGCTCACGTGACTGCCCCACATGGATCCTACCTTGAAAAAGCACAATTTTCTTCTTGTTTTTCACCCATAAATGTTTTATTGGTGTTTCACAATCAATAGGACCCCTTCATTTTTCTGTCAAATAACAGGTACAATTTTACTTGAGAGTAGATTTAGTTTTGGGACTGTGGTTGCTATATTCAATATACACTACTGGTCATTAAAATTGCTACACCAAGAAGAAACGCAGATAATAAACGGGTATTCATTGGACAAATATATTATGCTACAACCGACATGTGATTACCTTTTCACGCAATTTGGGTGCATAGATCCTGAGAAAGCAGTACCCTAAACAACCACCTCTGGCCGTAACAACGGCCTTGATACGCCTGGTCATTGAGTCAAACAGAGCTTGGATGGCGTGTACAGGTACAGCAGCCCATGCAGCTTCAACACGATACCAATACCACAGTTCATCAAGAGTAGTGACTGGCGTATTGTAGCGAGCCAGTTGCTCGGCCACCATTGACCAGACGTTTTCAGTTGGTGAGAGATCTGGAGAATGTGCTGACCAGGGCAGCAGTCGAACATTTTCTATATCCAGAAAGGCCCGTACAGGACCTGGAACATGCGGTCGTGCATTATCCTGCTGAAATGTAGGGTTCGCAGGGATCGAATGAAGGGTAGAGCCACGGGTCGTAACACATCTGAAATGTAACGTCCACTGTTCAAAGTGCCGTCAATGCGAACAAGAGGTGACCGAGACGTGTAACCAATGGCATCCCATACCATCACGCCGGGTGATACGCCAGTATGGCGATGACGAATACACGCTCCCAATGTGCGTTCACCGCGATGTCGCCAAACACGGATGCGATCATCACGATGCTGTAAACAGAACCTGGATTCATCCGAAAAATGACGTTTTGCCATTCGTGCACCCAGGTTCGTCGTTGAATATACCATCTCAGGCGCTACTGTCTGTGATGCAGCGTCAAGGGTAACCGCAGCCATGGTCTCCGAGCTGATATTCCATGCTGCTGCAAACTGCGTCGAACTGTTCGTGCAGATGGTTGTTGTCTTGCAAACGTCCCAATCTGTTGACTCAGGGATCGAGACGTGGCTGCACGCATCCGTTACAGCCATGCGGATAAGATGCCTGTCATCTCGACTGCTAGTGATACGAGGCCGTTGGGATCCAGCGTTCCGTATTACCCTCCTGAACTCACCGATTCCATATTCTGCTAACAGCCATTGGATCTCGACTAACGCGAGCAGCAATGTCGCGATACGATAAACCGCAATCGCGATACGCTACAATCCGTCCTTTATCAATGTCGGAAACGTGCCTTACACGAGGCATCACAACAACATTTCACCAGGCCAACGCCGGTCAACTGCTCTTGGTGTATGAGAAATCGGTTGGAAACTTTCCTCTTCTCAGCGCCTTGTAGGTGTCGCCACCGGCGCCAACCTTGTGTGAATGCTCTGAAAAGCTAATCATTTGCATATCACAGCATATTCTTCCTGTCGGTTAAATTTCGCGTTTGTAGCAAGTCATCTTCGTGGTGTAGCAATTTTAATGGCCAGTAGTTATCTTAACAAAACACACTGACGGAAAAAATCGCACCCCAAGAAGGTGTTGAGCGTCGTATCGTAAGAGTGGCGCCATTTGCACCACAATGAGGATACAAACCAAGTTTGCCTTAAATACACGCTTGACGATCGTGAGCGCTAGCTACCTTTGAGATTGAGCGTGGTGAGTTGACGTTAGCCAAGAATGCCCTTGAGGCTACAAAGACGCAATTGTCGACACCTTACTAAGTGAACGAGGTCGTGTAGTAGGGCTACTAGAAGCTGGATGTTGCTTCTGCGATACTGCAGAAAGACTTGGCAGGAGTGTAGTCACTGTGCTTTTCTGCTGGAAGCGGTGGTCGCGAGAATGCGCGGTCGCAAGAAGACCGGGCTACGGATGGCCACATGCCACTGCTGTGAGGGGAGACCAACGTGTTCAGCAGTGGTGCATCGAACTGCAGCTGCAGCAACAATCTGAACAGCAGTTGGCACCAGAGTGAGTTTGTAACACCTAAGCACGTTCGTTGTGCCAAATACGACGTTAACGTACGGTTAAGTGTTACTCTCTGGGAGGAATTTTGAAGTTTGACCGTGAGTTAACGTAATGTACAGAGGGTATCGAACATGAATGTCGTTACTATGGCAATTAGTAGAAAACTGAAAAACTTTAATTTTGTAATTAATTAAAGTAGTAAAATTCACGTAAATGAAATACTACACGGTCGCCAGCCTAATTAGGCATCATAATTTGAAACATTAAGCTCGAAGAATTTATATATAATTTAGCAAAAGGGGGTTTCACTCTTTCTCTCTTGGTAAAGTGTAATGAACACACGCAAATTCCAGACGAACTGACCCGTGGTAAACAGTAGTTACTATTTGCATAAATTGGCAATCACAGAAAGATAATTAGCACTTTACTCCTATTGATAATTACTACCTCAACCATTAAGCAGTTCAGCACCAAAAGGTTATCAAAACCCTCATGAGACTAAATGAAGTATGACAAGAGCCCTGGTTTAACTAACACACACACACACACACACACACACACACACACACCACAAATGCAGATAAATAAGACTGTACAAACACTTTTTTTACCCTCTCTCATTTACGGAAATACTTCAGATTTCTTTAGCAAAACCATCTTTAGTTTAACTTTCTCATAATAGAAAAGAATATAGTGGGGACCAGTAAACAGTCACCGCCTTTATAAGCAAACTACGCAGACATTTCATAAGCAATCTGCATCACACTAATAATGATTTCTAACCCTACTTGAAATTATTTATGTTTCAATGCTTTATAGCAATTTACACTAACAATATTGTTAATTAACTCCAGAATTAAGTTCAAGGTAAAGTTCAGTTTCAAGGAGGTACTTTCATTGCTTGTGAAGCAAGTGATTTTAATTAACAACATTTACGCCGTTTAGCACTAAAACTTTGGCACATTCGAAGTAGAAACAATTTAAAGCAAAATACAGTTTTTTATAAGTTCCAAATTAGGTGCCTCTCTCTTTACCCGTGTAATAAGTAATTTAACTAGCAACATTTATCTGCTTTAACACCGAAACTTAGGAACATTCAAATGGAAACAAGTTAGTCGTTCTTCATAAACAGGATACTTGGTCTTTAGCACGTTTGGTTTCATGAACAGGACAGTTTCAAAGTTCAAAAATGAATTTTTATCATTGAAATTATTATTGAAAAACACATCAATATTCTGGTCCGCAATGTGATACATATCTGATCTCTTGCAGTTGGTGGAGCAGTGGCGCATTAGTGGTGGCATACACGTGGCGGCTAAGTGGTCTCCTGCTCTTGAAGGTGAATGCTCTTTATAAATGCTTTTTGGTGACGTATTTCCTTCATTTCAGAGCCATTCCATGATAACAAGAGCACCATGCGACAGCCAAAAGCGCATCCGAGGGATTTTCAACATAAATTGGCTTCCAAATGCCTCACTTGGCACCCGCGTTGTTAACAGTACAACGTCTAGCTACTGACTGCCTAATGTGCTCTCTCTTGCCGCCCAGATTGACCGCCAGATCCACCTTTTAGCACGCGCCAAGCCCCTTCAGCAGCGGAGGGGGTTCCCTATGTCTTTTGTTACTTTATACGATTTCCTTAAGTATGAACCAGTTTTCTACATACAATTTCTCTTTTATAAACAGGCATATTTGTTAAAGTTTCATTATTTAAGCACACTGTTAACATTTTTCAAAATATCCATCACAAACTTCCACTTCCATCTGGCAATTCAAAGTCATTAATCAGTAATGACCAAACATTTAATAGTTACATTCATAAAATTACACAGCATAAATTATTTATAATCGATCTTGGCGTTACAAGTTCTTTCTTTTTTTTTTTTTTTTTTACATCTACTTTTGCAAATTGGCCGTTATCTAGTTTTTAAGAAAAGACCGACTGCTGACTAATCCATTCAAATAACCAATTACAATTGATTCTGTACAGTGAACTAGCTAAACTCATACAAAACTTCACATTTCACAATTTGACTGACTGACTACACCCGCCTCTTTGAAGCCACCTGAAGCGAGCCAGTACGCGTTCGTAGCACGGGGACGTGGGCGGCCACAACTGCATAGCCAAACCTCCGTTGTATCTCACAGTAATTTTTGGCTTAATTTCTCTTTCCAACAGTTAACAACAGTACTACTTCTTACTCGCTAATAACAAACAATATCCGTCACGAGGCACCCGTGTCTTAATCCGTGTTCAGTCCACAGCCGGGTAGAGGCTGCAGTTTCGTGATAATTGTCATATTAGGTGTTTGTGTCGCGACTGGGATAGCTGCCAATGTACGCTGTTTCAGAACATACAGCTTTTCTCTCCAAATTTTCGCGCAGCAGCTTTTGTTTTTGATATATAAGCTGTGCGTGGTCTGATACTTTCTCAGTATTGAGGAATTTCTATATAAATCTGGATCGCTTAGTATAGCATTCACATTTTTTTCTCTAATAGCTTGTCTGTCAGTTGAGATAACTGGTGCGAACCTAGGACACTTCCACAAGACGTGTTCTGGGGAGCCGACATTCTCCCCACATTTACAGGCCTGCGATGGCCTTTCCCCTATCCTGTGCAAATGCGCAGGATACGGACCGTGCCTCCGTCAAAAAGTGTATTATGCCTTTGTTGCGATCCACATGCTTTATCTTGACCTTTTCCATGAGAGATAATAAAAAAAAATCAAAAACCCTCCGAGCTGCAGTGGATTCATACCACTCTCTTTGACATATACTGAAGTCTAACGGCTTTGGACGACAATTTAAGTGTGAAGTAGACACACAAACTTCCACTTCTTTTACGAGACGACTTACTTATATGCTCGGCCGTTCTTCTTCGTTGGCTAGCCTGCTGCTGCAAATTCTCTTTTTGTTCTTCTCGGAGGTATGCTGCTAGGTACAGGAATTTATGAGGACTCTTTCTACTTATAAAAATAATTATACATACTAATTTTCATTTGCTTCAATTATCGACGTATATTTAAACTTCAGGCATGGTACAAATCTCACTCTTCACATAAATACATACTGTTTAGTAAGGCTCTCGTGTCTTCAAACGTCAAAAACAAAATAATTTACATATACGAGAAAGTTGGCTTCAACACCATGCCCATTCTCAACATAAACAAAAAACACGTCTTCCCTTTAACAAGGCAAGACAAAAGTTTTTCTCAAGAGTACCTCAACTGTTCTTTCTTCACGAACTATAGTCACTGACACCACTAGCACAGAATAACATAGAAGCTCCATGGTTCTTCTGTACACTTTCACTAAAACTTCCACGGATCGCCCGACAAGTACTTGTCGTTGCCGTTCGACCGTCGCGTCTACATTCTTCTCGCGATTTATTTCAAAATTGCGCACACAAACATATGACGCGCAGTAGGTAGGATTCTATCATCCCACATTCATATCTAAAATATCGTGTGTTCGAGACGGTAGAAGGCCGAGTGCTTCTAGAATTTACAGCGAAACTCTCGAATCACTGCAGAAGATTATATTCTTTATTTCTCTGATGTTCTGACACGCCCTTCCCAAAATTCTTTCATTTCGTTTAATCCAATAAATGGTTGCACGCTGTCATATCACTAAATCAATTGGGCAAAGCCCAGACCACCTGTAGTTGCGGTACCGAAGGCATCCACCGATCTTGTTATGATGTTACGCTGTAATCTAAGAAGGGCAGCGGTCGGGCTGATTTGTCTGAGTCTTTGTGCTCCACAGCCAAGTATCGAAACAAGCAGACTATTATTATAAATCTTTATTACATTAGAGCGGTAAATGAAACCGTCTTTGTCCAATTATAACGATTTTGTTATACAATGCAAGAGTTTTATTACATACTTGCTCGGTATGTGGCTCGTAGTTAAACCTCTGATAGAGGTAGGCGGCCAAGTACTTTGCCACATTTTGACGTTTAATCAGATCACCATTGGATCACGCTCAATCCTCCTGCTTTTAAACATAATATAATTTGATTCTGCAGGTGCAACAGCCAATTTAGACTGTCGACACCAATTTGTCAACCATGTTATTGCCACGGTTGCTCTTTCTTCTAGTTGTTTACACGAGTTGGACAGCACCCAGGACTGCTGCCTCTTGCTCCAAGGTGATCAGCAACGGCTCCAAATTTATGTCCCAGAGAACTGGGCAGCAGACAGAGCTTTGAGACCAACCTTTAGTTACCCTTCTCATGACAGCACGACCGGGGGCTGCGAACTCCACAGTACTGTCATCACAATAGGCCTTCGGACAACAATACAACAGCCGCGGACTCTCCATCTCCTTGAAGCAAGATAAGAGCCAGGGCCACCAGAGGTTGTCGAAAGCCCCTAAGCATCACAGTGACGCAACGAAGTGTCACAAATCCGTTACTTCAGGGACAGCTCCGAGCCACACGCCCTGCAGCGTGCATTCCACTGACCCAGAACCACCGCCATTTGCGAATTCAGTGGTGCACTCGAGAGCTCATTGGAGGGCAGGGTGGAGTTCTGTTGTATTTTCTGAAGAGGCGGTTCTGTCTCGGTGCCGGTGGTGGCCGTGTGTTGGTTAGGAGGACAGTTGAGGGCCTGCAACCAACCTATCTGCGTGCTAGATGCACTGGATCTACACCTGGAGTTGTGGTCTGGGATGCGATTTCATATGACACCAAGAGCTCTCTCGTGGTTTTCCCACACGCCCTGACTGCAAACTTGTACGGCAGTCTGGTGATTAGACAGATTTTGCTGTAGTCAATGAACAGCAATCCAGTCGGTGTTTTCCAACAGGATAACGCTCGCCTACATGGCGCTGTTATAGCCGCACATGTTCTGCAGAGTGTCGTCATGATGCCTTGGCGTGCTCGATTACCATATCTGTCTCCAAACTAGCACGTAAGGGACCTCATCGGATGACACCTCCACAGCATTAAGCATCCCTGTATTGACCGACCAAGTGCAACAGGCATATAACTCCGTCCCACAAACTGAAATTTGGCATCTGTACACCACAATGCATCCACGTTTACATGCTGACATTCGACATTCTGCTGGTTATATCGGTTGTTAATGTACCAGCATTTCACATTTGCAATGGCGTATCTCGCGCTTGCATTAACCTGCGATCCTACTATGTTAATAACTTAAATATGATACCTAGACAAATGTATTTCATTACTCTACGTCAACTATTTTTGGGTGTTACAGTTTTCTCCCTTAATAGCACATACCGTTGTTAATTTAGCTGTCTGTTACCGGCAGTACAGCCCACATTTCGGTACGGGTTTCGTCAGTTCTCTATGAAACAAAATTTTTGGGCCCAAAATGACACTATTGGAGTTTGAGTTATTCCCCCATACACAAATATGTTACTATTGCAACTAATTCCTTATTTTCTGCTGTCAGCACAATATTGTTCATCGTTCGTTTACGGCCCCCTCCGAAACTGACAGGCCGTCGCCCGGTTTAAGTTCCCGGTACTGTCAGGGCTTTTTCCTTGGCTGAAGGACTGGTCAAATGGTCAAATTTATGTGAATTCCTATGGGACCAAACTGCTGAGGTCATCGGTCCCTAGACTTACACACTACTTAAACTTACGCTAAGGACAATACACACACACACACACACACACACACACACACACACACACACACACACACACACACAACCACACACAACCACAACACACACACACGCACAACCACACACACACACACACACACACACACACACACACACACACACACGCACACATGCACACATGCACACAACCACAACACACACACTCAACCACACACACACACACACACACACACAACCACACACACACACACAACCACACACACACACACAACCACACACACACACACAACCACACACACACACACAACCACACACACACACACACAACCACACACACAACCACACACACACACACACACACACACAACCACACACAACCACAACACACACACACACACACACACACACATACACACACACACCACACACACACACACACACACCACACACACACCACACACACCAATGCCCTAGGGAGGAGTCTAACCTCCGGCGGGAGTGGCCGCCCGATTCGTGACATGGCGCCTCTAACCGCGCGGCCACTACGCGCGGCGGAAGGACTGGAATGGTGCCCACTTAGCCTTGAGAAACTAACGGAGGAGCTACACGAGTGAAAAATAGCGGCTCCAAGGTCTGGAAGCTGACGACGGCTGGGAGACCGGATTGCCGAACACATGCCGCTCCATACAATATACAAATGACTCCAGTGACAGAGGATGATACAATGGCTATTTGGCACTGGAGGCTTGAGCGTGGATCTCATCAGCGGGGGCGAAAGTTGTTTACGAAGTTGCAATCAACAAATTTGTCTTAATCTCCACACACAGCACGCCTTTCTTTTTCGAAACAACGAAATGGCAATTTTTGTACCAAACCACTGGCAAAGGTTTCCCCTTTTCGGTAGGAGAAAGACCCTGCACACATCGAAGATAAGGAAACATGAACTGCTTAAGAAGTAGCCTCCATCAGCCTGCAGAAATTGTTCCTACAGGGGGCCAAGGTTCAAACTTGCCATTTGCGATATAACTCATTCGATGAGTTTGGAACCGTTTCGTAACGTAAACTAAATTTGGAAAGAAGTATACAAACTTAATTGTAGCACAAAATATTGTACTTATCTTAGTAATATTACGGTAAATTACTTTGGTACCTAATCAGTAAGCATATTTGAATAGTATACGCAAAGTACATATAGATAAGTTATTAATATGAGTGTGGATGCCACATTTTTGATTCGGTGATGTGAAATTGCATGCTCACGTGGTTAAATCCAGACTATTCAACGAGTTACGAAATAAAAGTAGAATAATATTAACAAAAAATGTATAATCTCATAATATTGGGCTAAAACTGAAGAATAAAATTCTGGAATAGGAAAAAAAGACAGAATAATTGGAAAATAGTGCTCAGCATCACCCAGAATTTCCCATTAATACCCTTCGAAATGGAGGAAGAGGTAATAAACTTAAAAATAAGGCTTTTTAAACTTTGATGCTGTCTGTAACACTGCTTATACAAATTCACATCTGTACACGTTAATTGGAAAAGAGAAAAAAATATGTACAATTTAAAGATCGAAAAGATGTGCTCTCCTTGATTAAAGCACTCCGTCTTCAGGCGACAAGTGACCCATCGGGTCCATCCGACCGCCGTGTCAGCCTCAGTTGAGGATGCAGATAGGAGGGGTGTGTGGTCAGCACAGCGTACTCCCGGTCGTTATGATGGTTTTCTTTGACCGGAGCCGCTACTGTTCGATCGAGTAGCTCCTCAGTTGGCATCACGAGGCTGAGTGCACCCCGAAAAATGGCAACAGCGCATGGCGGCCCGGATGGTCACCCATCCAAGTGCCTGCCACGCCCGACAGCGCTTAACTTCGGTGATATGACGGGAATCGGTGTATCCATTACGGAAAGGCTGTTGCCCTCTCCGTGATTAGGACCTACTCAACGTCTGACGGTATCATACAGCGCTACATGCAGCCACAGAGCAATTAATCCAGCGTTCCATATGGCATTCGTCATAATATTGTGACAAAACGGAGACACAAGGATTATTTTGGTGCAGTTAGGTTGCTTCCCTTGTGGACGCCTACGTATTTCATCAGGTGCTGTTGAATGTATTATATGCTACGGCAACTTGTCTTGTGCTGACTAGATCTTCTTCGACAGCCTACAGAATAGGTTCTTTCTGGTCAGGCGTACAGGTGATCTCGACTCTCTGTTAGTAGTGCTACGAATTGTGTCTCAGCAAATCTACCAACTGATATCGAGACTCATCTCACCAGGCCACGGTTTACCATTCGTCTAGGGTACAACCGATGTGGTCACGAGCCGAGACGAGGCGCCGAAAGCGATGTCGCGTTGCTAGAAAAGGCACTCGCATCGGTCGTTGCTGCCATAGCCCGTTAACGCCAAATTTCGTCGCACTGTGTTAACGGATACGTTCCTCGTACGTCCCATACTGATTTCTACGTTTATTTCACGCAGTATTGCTCTGTCAGCACTAACGGAACATCGTGAGATATCCTCGCTTCAGCCACTACAGTTTCATGAAGTTCCGATAGGCGGCACTGGTATACGTAGCCTTCAAAATGGCGTCTGTAGCGGAGGTGAATTCCAGGCAGCGAGCTGTCACTGTTTCTTTTCGCGGAAAGCCAGAGCATCGCACATATTCATAGGCGCATGCAGAAGGTCTATGGAGACCTAGCAGTGAACAAAAACACGGTGAGTCTTTGGGCGATGTGTCTATCATCATCGCAACACGGTAGCGCAAACCTGTCCGATCTCCCACATGCCAGCTGGCCACACACAGCTGTGACTCCTGCAATGTTGGAGTGTGCTGACTGACTGAGGGAGTGACTTTGAACTTCGTTTCAGAGGAGAGGCGGTGTGACGCTCAACGTCGAAGTCATCAGCGCCCTGACACACATTAAAGGAAACGAATGTGGGCAGACATAATAAAATTGAAGCACATACGCAAAGAAAGCAGGAAAAGAAGGAAAATGCTACATAAGAAAGTAGAACGTAAGGAAAGGGGAAACCTTCCCACGCCCGGGTTCCCGGGTTCGATTCCCGGCGGGGTCAGGGATTTTCTCTGCCTCGTGATGGCTGGGTGTTGTGTGATGTCCTTAGGTTAGTTAGGTTTAAGTAGTTCTAAGTTCTAGGGGACTGATGACCATAGATGTTTAGTCCCATAGTGCTCAGAGCCATTTGAACCATTTTTTTGACAGGGAAACATAGCAACAAGAATGCCACAGTAAATTGTCATTGGCTAGCTACTTACATAAAATATGGGCGAGCTCGTCACACAGTGAGCAAATTAAGATCCTCTTCCTAAAATCTTTGTAAAAACATTTGACATGGCACAGAACTTTAAAACTTTAACCACATTCGTCCGAGTGTTGCCTAAAAGAGATGGCAGGTCCGCTGGCTAGTCAGCCGTGGCCCGCTGGTCAGAAAATAAAACGCAATCCAATAAAACGTGGCGCACAGTCACCTGGACGTCACAAGCACCACACATTGGAGGGTCCTCTCGCCGGAGCAGGAACCCACTGCGTCATAGGACTGTGGTCTAGTGAGTGAGGAGAACCTCGTCCCGTCGACGGGGCTGAAAGGGAGTACACAACACAAGCGTTGTGGGCTTGACTATGCGGAGCTTATTGTCCGTCACTTCCAGCCACTCATCCTCCCACCGGCGCATGACTCGTGAGCTCAACAGCGAGTTGAGTGCGTGCAGGGGTATAGCTTACTGAGATACTTGTGGATCAAAACACGCCTCCTTGGCTGCGAGGTCTGCCCTTTCATTCCCAGCAATGCCGACATGCACCGGAACCCACCAGAAAGCCACCACATTCCCCAGTCGCTGTAGTTGGAGGAGGGCTTGGTCTGAACTATTTTATCTGCTGGATACAAACGTTGTAAATAGTGAAGGGCACTTAGTGAATCGTAACAGACAAGAAATTTAGGACAGGAATAATGTCTCATCTGCTCCAGTGCCCGCAAGACCGCAGACAATTCTGCATCAAAGACAGTAAAAGTCTGAGGCATTCGGACCTTGAGGACACTACTTAATCTAACTTAAACTAACTTACGCTATGGACAACAGACACACCCATGCCCGAGGGAGGACACGAACTTCCGACGGAGGGAGCCGCACGGACTGTGTCAAGGCGCCGTAGACCAGGCGGCTACCCCGCGCGGCCACGGATCTTGCACCTTCCGACGTCTATGAAACGCCCTGCTAAACCCACAAGACAGGGCAGGCAGTTTAAATTGTGGAAGGGGGCCAAAATAAGCGGCTATCAGTTACACTCGAACATACAACTTTACTTATTTGACCAAACATTACAAGAGCCAAAATTTTTTTAAAAAACCAAGACAGCATTAATTTTTATAACTTAGTAACTGGTTGAATACGCCCTACACTCTCATGCCTTAAGGGCAAGACCACTTTAATTAAAAATCGGCTGAAAGCCAATAACTTAAAACTCGGACCAAAATCAGAAATTGAAAAGGCAGAAGGCCTTATCCAAATCAGTTCTTTAATTAGGCTGAAAACCCAAACAATCTTACACCTTAAGAGTAAAACAACTTTAATTCAAAATCGGCTGAAGGCCTATCACTTAAGACTCAACAAAATTCAATTTTTAATAAGGCCAAAGGCCACACTTAAAGCATCTATTTAAATCAGGCTGAAAGCTCGAACAGTCTTACGCCTTCAGGGCAAAACAACCTCAATTTAAAAAGTGGCTAAAAGCCATACAAATACAAACAAGAACAAATAAGAAAAGGCAGTACACGCAACGTCGCTCAGAAGTTTCCGAGCGTCAACCTGGAAATCAAACACTAACGCTTGCATAGGTGAGACACGCTGTCGGCCCAACCATTCTCGATCCGACGACAACCCACCCGACAGACAGTCGACGGAGCCACCGCCAAGATAACTTCCGCTCCATTCGACCAGGACACAACAGGGAGTTCAATGGAACAACGTAGAAAGTATTGGCGCCCACAACCAATTATACATCGAGCTGTCAAACTACACGCCGTGCTGGACAGCAACAACACGATGAAAAAATGCACTGCCTGAATTTCCTTCAACGGCCAGTGCAGGTAACAGGAACGTTAACGGCCACAAGGCAGAAGATTCCGCTGGTGCACTTCAATTCAAAGTTACCAAGTACAGTTAAACTAAACCGGAAGGTGGCTAAAATTTCCCAAATTGAAAACACGCGTTGTTGCTCGCGGGAATGTCCCAACAGCCGACAACGAAATCCAAACGACAGAATGTGAACAGTCGTGACTTGCTGGTAGATTAAGTCAAAACTCAAGTTTCGTGTCCAGCACCGGTGAGCCACGGACCTCGTAGCAATGGGAACAGCACCACACACTCCGACCGCGTGTGCACGCCGCCAGCGGCCTCGACCAAAACATGCGCCACGGAGACTTCCTCGCTGCTCCACGCCAACCGATGAGCTGCCGAGGCCCGGAAACGGTGAAAGGACCAAATATGCGTCGGCCGATGAGACGACCAACCGAACGACGAACCAACGGTCGTCCCGCTCCAATCTCCCTCCGTCGGACAGTTCTCGTGGGTCGCCAGCGCTCGGCGAGCATTGGCTGTCGGCGCCTCACCGGCCCTCTGTCCCCAACTCCATTGCTGCAGCGTCGCGACTGCACTGCTGGCGCGTTTCCAACTGACTGGCAGACACACGACTACCCGGAAATACTGTCGGTCGCTCCAGAGATGGTACGACAGTGCACTTATCGATACGAGCTGCTGCTGCCGCTCACGGGCAAGTAAGGCAGGAAGTTAGTGACGCCAGTAAATGGAATAAGAAAGAAAACGGGGCGGCAGTACCGTCATAGAAGATGACAAACAATAAAAGGGATAAACGCGAGTCGTGTATTTGTATGTATTTGGTCCAATGGAGGGCACACTTCACGGGAAGCAGTACATGGATGATTGGTAGGTTATTGATATAGCAAGACGTGGTAGCATGCGGGCGTAGAGTAAATTGGCGTGAGGCCGTCGGACTGAACGGACATTATGTTGAAAAATAGGATTTTGTAGCCAAAAGAGACGGGAATACTATGGTGTACTGGGCTCCTGAAAAAAACCAACCTGCTTTCAGGGAACTATGTGTTGCATTACTTACTGAACGTCCCTCATAATTGCGTAATATGACTGTGACTGCCAGATGTAAAACTATAAAAGTAACTGGCAAATAATACTATAAAAATACACCTAAAATAAAAGCTGTGCTGGTTTTCCGTACATTCGTGTTAATTAGCTGTGTAAGAACAGGATGGGACAAATAATAGTGGTCCAGAGAACAGAATCGCAGATTACAAAAAAATGACAGCAGAGGAAAGGAAATACAGTACTAACCACTCTGCAGAAGATGTTGAAAGTGACCACTATTCATCTCTTGGCACTTGTGCAGGCGAGTTTCGCAATGTCTTTTGACTTGTTCAAAACAACTCCTGTCTCACGCATTTTCGGACTAAGCTTTGCACGGCATCCTTGCTGGCACTTTGACGTCATTAATCTTACCAGCAAACAAATGACTACACCGTTTCCACTACTCTGTTGTCACGTAATTTTCCACAATGAACAGCCGCTTCTCTGCTGCGAGAAGCACCGTCCCCTTTGCACTGCTCCACTCACACTGACACAGCCCACACTACGATCTGAACCGGTGTGGATCACATGGCGGGCGTACACGTAGTGTGCGCGACACGGGGTATGCTTATTCATCTCCAATCATATCCATTCACCTGGGCCGCTCCAGATGATGCAACATGACAAAGATGAAAAAGTGAAATAGTTATTAGGCGACTCTTACAGCAGTTATTCCCATATTTATAATGCAAGAGATTGTAAACTTTCAACTGAAGAACGGCCTGAAGCTTCCAGAAACTTCGTTAAATCACACCAAGGGAATATAAGCGAATTCAGTACAGAGTATCTAGATCTACATCTACATCCATACTCCGCAAGCCACCTGACGATGTGTGGCGGAGGGTACCCTGAGTACCTCTATGGGTTCTCTCTTCTATTCCAGTCTCGTATTGTTGTGGAAAGAAGGATTGTCGGTATGCTTCTGTGTAGGCTCTAATATCTGATTTTATCCTCATGGTCTCTTCGCGAGATATACGTAGGAGGGAGCAATATACTGCTTGACTCTTCGGTGAAGGTATGTTCTCGAAACAAAAGCCCGTACCGAGCTACTGAGCGTCTCTCCTGCACAGTCTTCCACTGGAGTTTATCTATCATCTCCATAACGCTTTCGCGATTAATAAATGATCCTGTAACGAAGCGCGCTGCTCTCCGTTGGATCTTCTCTATCTCTTCTATCAGCCCTATCTGGTACTGCTGAGCAGTATTCAAGCAGTGGGCGAACAAGCGTACTGTAACCTACTTCCTTTGTTTTCGGATTGCATTTCCTTAGGATTCTTCCAATGAATCTCAGTCTGGCATCTGCTTTACCGACGATCAACTTTATATGATCATTCCATTTTAAATCACTCCTAATTCGTACTCCCAGATAATTTATGGAATTGACTGATTCCAGTTACTGACCTGCTATTTTGTAGCTAAATGATAAGGGATCTTTCTTTCTATGTATTCGCAGCACATTACACTTGTCTACATTGAGATTCAATTGCCATTCCCTGCACCATGCGCCTATTCGCTGCAGATCCTCCTGCATTTCAGTACAATTTTCCATTGTTACAACTTCTCGATACACCACAGCATCATCTGCAAAAAGCCTCAGAGAACTTCCGGTGTCATCCGCAAGGTCATTTATGTATATTGTGAATGGCAACGGTCCTATGACACTCCCCTGCGGCACACCTGAAATCACTCTTCCTTCGGAAGGCTTCTCTCCATTGAGAATGACATGCTGTGTTCTGTTATCTAGGAACTCTTCAATCCAATCACGCAATTGGTCTGATAGTCCATATGCTCTTACTTTGTTCATTAAACGTCTGTGGGGAACTGTATCGAACGCCTTGCGGAAGTCAAGAAACACGGCATCCACCTGGGAACCCGTGTCTATGGCCCTCTGAGTCTCGTGGACGATTAGCGCGAGCTGGGTTTCACACGACCGTCTTTTTCGAAACCCATGCTCATTCCTACAGAGTAGATTTCTAGTCTCCAGAAAAGTCATTATACTCGAACATAATACGTGTTCTAAAATTCTACAACTGATCGCCGTTAGAGATTTTATAGTTCTGCACATTTGTTCGACGTTCCTTCTTGAAAACGGGGATGACCTGCGCCCTTTTCCAATCCCTTGGAACGCTACGCTCTTGTAGAGACCTATGGTACACCGCTGCAAGAAGGGGGGGGGGGGGGGGGGGGGGGAAGTTCCTTCGCGTACTCTGTGTAAAATCGAACTGGTATCCCATCAGGTCCAGCGGCCTTTCCTCTTTTGAGCGATTTTAATTGTTTCTCTATCCCTCTGCCGTCTATTTCGATATCTACCATTTTGTCATCTGTGCGACAATCTAGAGAAGGAACTACAGTGCAGTCTTCCTCTGTGAAACAGCTTTGGAAAAAAACATTTAGTATTTCGGCCTTTAGTCTGTCATCCTCTGTTTCAGTACCATTTTGGTCACAGAGTGTCTGGACATTTTGTTTTGCCGGCCGCGGTGGTCTCGCGGTTAAGGCGCTCAGTCCGGAACCGCGCAACTACTACGGTCGCAGGTTCGAATCCTGCCTCGGGCATTGGTGTGTGTGATGTTCTTAGGTTAGTTAGGTTTAAGTAGTTCTAAGTTCTAGGGGACTCATGACCACAGATGTTAAGTCCCATAGTGCTCAGAGCAATTTGAACCATTTTTGATATTTTGTTTTGATCCACCTACCGCTTTGACATAATACCAAAGCCGTAGGTGGATCAAAACAAAATGTCCACACACTCTGTGACCAAAATGGTACTGAAACAGAGGATGACAGATTAAAGGCCGAAATACTAAATGTTTTTTTTTTTCCAAAGCTGTTTCACAGAGGAAGACTGCACTGTAGTTCCTTCTCTAGATTGTCGCACAGATGACAAAATGGTAGATATCGAAATAGGCGGCAGAGGGATAGAGAAACAATTAAAATCGCTCAAAAGATGAAAGGCCGCTGGTATCAGAAAGAAGTTAATACCAGTGAGTGAATATCTGAAGAAGACACCAGAGGTGGACGTAAAAGTGAATTCTGCAATCGGGAAACGAGGATCGCTAGTCAAGTCAGCTCTTCACAACGAATGACGTAGCTTAATGGCAGCAGTAAGTGTGCGACTTAGTTAATGCGTTGCGTCACATCCTGCAAACAAGCAGTTGTAAAAACTCTTCCTTTCACAAGAACATTAGCACGCTCGTAGAATTCCATCTCCCAGCCTTGGCTGCGGTGTGAGAATATGTGAGGCGCCGTACATCATCGTTGTTCCGCGTGGACGTGAATTAGCGACCAGCGTAAAAGGTTTGAAAGAATACACGTGTATTCTGAAAGAATTTTTCTTTGCAGCCTACATAAGAGTTAAAAACATGATGAGTAGATAACGACAATAAAAACATGCGATAAAACGGTGACTGTTTAAAACTGTAACATGGCGAAAAGTTGCGGAAGAGAAAATAAAAACAAAGGGTTGGTGATGCTGATTAAAACACATAGTAATTAGACAAGCGCAAATAAAAAAAAAAACATGGCAACAGTCTGGCTTCTGTTCGCAAGAGTAAAAAAAAAACACCTAGTGACAGTATGGTTTCTGTTTGCAACACTTACAAAAGAGGGACACACACTATTGGCTGGCCGTGGTGGCCGAGCGGTTCTAGGCGCCATAGTCTGGAACCGCGCGACCGCTCGGTCGCAGGTTCGAATCCTGCCTTGGGCATGGATGTCCGTGATGTCCTTACGTTAGTTAGGTTTAAGTTGTTCTAAGTTCTAGGGGACTGATGACGTCAGCAGTTAAGTCCCATAGTGCTCAGAGCCATTTGAACCATTTTTTTGACCACAACACTGAACACTCACACTTGAACCCTGCAGTATACAGGAGTCACACAGGCTAATGGTGGGGACGGGGGAGGACCCGGACAGATGACAGAGGGAAAGGGGGAAGGCGATGGAAGGTGACGACACAGAAAAAGGGGGCAGGGCAGACACAAGAGGGAGTGGGGAAGGCAGAGGAGGGAAAGTGAAAGGACTCGGCGGAGACACAGGCAACAGAGCATGGAGTCAAATAGAGGGTAGGCAGAGAAAAACAGAATGGAAGGGGTCGAGAGGGAACCCAGGAAAAAAGATAGAGGTATGGAGGGGGAGGTGAGGATCAGAGTTGATAGGACGAATAAATGGAGGGAGAGAGGGCATCATCTTGGAGGGGGAAAGGAGATGAAGGGTGTAGAGGTGGAGATTAGGGGGGACAGAACAGTGAGGGCGTGGCAGAGGGCAGGGGTTGGAGAGGAGAGGAAAGGAGTAACCAGGGGATGGGGGGATCAAGTCTATGGGAGGTGTAGAGGACTTGGATGTGTTCGACGAAAAGGAGCAGTTGGGGGAAAGGAATCAGGTCATAGAGGATCCACGTGGAGGGACAGGAGACGTATACAGAAGGTGAGGCGGAGTGCATGGCACTCGGTTATCTAGAGGGAGTTATAGAATTTAGGAGGAGGGGGGCGATATACAGGCAGGACTGGACAACAGAGGATGAGATGGATCAAGGATTTGTAGGTGAGGAGGATGGTAGAGGGGTTCAACCCCCATGTCCAGCCAGAGAGGAGTTTAAGGAGACAGAAGCGGTTTTGGGTTTGGAGGGGATAGAGCAGAGATGAGGGATCCAGGTGAGATGACGGTCAATAGTGAGTCCAAGGTAGGTGAGGTGGGGGAGAGACGGACAGGACGGGCGCATCTACATCTACATCTACATGGATACTCTGCAAATCACATTTAAGTCCCTGGCAGAGGGTTCATCTAACCACCTTCACAATTCTCTATTATTCCAATCTCGTATAGCGCACAGAAAGAATGAACACCTATATCTTTCTATACGAACTCTGATTTCCCTTATTTTATCGTGGTGATCGTTCCGCCCTATGTAGGTCAATGTCAACAAAATATTTTTGCATTCGGAGGAGAAAGTTGGTGATTGGAATCTCGAGAGAAGGTTCCATAGCAACGAAAAACGCCTTTTTTTAAATGGTTTCCAGCCCAAATCCTGTATCATTTCTGTGACACTCTCTCCCATATTTCTCGATAATACAAAACGTGCTGCCTTTCTTTGAACTTTTTCGGTGTACTCCGTCAGTCCTACGTGGTAAGGATCCCACACCGCGAAACAGTATTCTAAAAGAGGACGGACAAGCGTAGTGTAGGCAGTCTCCTTAGCAGGTCTTACATTTTCTAAATGTCCTGCCAATAAAACGCAGCCTTTGGTTAGCCTTCCTCACAACATTTTCTATGTTTTCTGTCCAAGTTAAGTTGTACGTAATGGTAATTGAATTTGGGGCTTTTATATTAGACTGATTTATCATGTAACCGAAGAACAGCCGATCCCTTTTAGCACTCATGTGGATGACCTCACACATTTCGTTATTTAGGGTCAACTGCCACTTTTCGCTCCATTCAGATACCTTTTCTAAATCGTTTTGCAGTTTGTTTTGATCTTCTGATGACTTTAGTAGTCGATAAACGACAGTTTCATCTGCAAAAAACCGAAGACGGCTGCTCAGATTGTCTCCCAGATCGTTTATACAGATAAGGAACACCAAAGGGTCTATAACACTACCTTGGGGAACGCCTGAAATCACTTCTGTTTTACTCCATGACTTTTCGTCAATTACTACGAACTGTGGCCTCTCTGACAGGAACTCGCAAATCCGGTCACATAACTGTGACGATATTCCATAAGCACGCAATTTCACTACGAGCCGCTTGTGTGGTACTGTGTCAAAAGCCTTCCGGAAATCCAGAAAAACGGAATCGATCTGAAATCCCTAGTCAGTACCACTCAGCACTTCATGTGAATAAAGTGCTAATTGTGTTTCACAGGAACGATGTTTTCTAATCCCATGTTGACTGTTTGTCAATAGACTGTTTCCTTCGAGGTAATTCATAATCTTCGAACACAATATATGTTCTAAAATCCTGCTGCATATTGACGTTAACGATATGGGGCTGTAATTTAGTGGATTACTCCTACTACCTTTCTTGAATATTGGTGTGACCTGTGCAAGTTTCAAGTCTTTGGGTACGGATCTTTCGTCGAGCGAACGGTTGTATATGACTGTCAAATATGGAGCTAATGCATCGACATATGGTAAGGGAAAAATCAAGGCGCCGAAAAGAGCGAGTGGTACGACTTATGATGATTGCCTGGGTCTTGGAAGGATTGATTTTTAGGAGCCACTGGTTACACCATGTGACAAAAGGTCAAAGAGATCCTGATGATGGCGTTGGAACCGTTGAAGGGTATGAGCGAGAGCAAGGAAGGAATGCTACCTGCAACCGAACAACAGTTAAATTTTGCAACAAAAATATGAAACACGAGAGGATAAAAAATGGTAACAGAAGTAAATCTCGTTCTTTTTATGTCTCATATATTTGTACGAAATAGCCTATACAGTGGTTTGCGGAGTATTTATGCCGATGTAATGAATCGTTCCTATCGTCTCGGCCGCAAGCTTCGATGGCGTTGCGCGTTCTCTCACCATTGCCACGAAAGAATAAAAGCACTCTCTGCGTTGCGTGACGCGTTAAACAAATTAATTACGCGAAATGTTTTGTGTTGGAACTCGATTAACTCTCTGCAATGCCACACTTATAAAATAAGTCTAAACACGGAACGCCATCCTTGTTTTCACGCTAGAGACAAAGTTAAAATTTTGACTACTTCTCTGTTTTCTGTCAATACATTTGTTCCAAGCGGCGATTTCTGTCTGTATGTTGGGACTTATCTTAGGAACTACAGTAGAATTTTGTTGCACATTTTATTAATGCGAGTATATTGATTGACTGATTGACATGGAATGTGTGTGCAAACAGTTTATAAATTTTTGGAGCAAATTGGCTGAAATGTGATGAATTAAATTCCACCAACGTCTGTGAAAACGATAGCATTGCCATCTAGCGGCCAATGACAGAACTGCTTTGAATCATTCATACAGTCACCGCCCGACAGCAACGCCAGACCGAGTGAGGTGGCGCATTGGTCACGACAAAAATGGGATTTTACCGAGAATTTATCAAAATTATTCAAAATATTCTCACGGGAGCAAGATCAATAGTCACATTAAATGGATGGCAAACTAAACCGATACCTATTCGCCGCTCTGTCAGGCAAGGATGTCCTCCGTCAATGTTCTTATTGGTTATCGCCATAGACCCGCCTCTACCTTTCTTGAATATTGGTGTGACCTGTGCAAGTTTCAAGTCTTTGGGTACGGATCTTTCGTCGAGCGAACGGTTGTATATGACTGTCAAATATGGAGCAAATGCATCGACATATGGTAAGGGAAAAATCAAGGCGCCGAAAAGAGCGAGTGGTACGACTTATGATGATTGCCTGGGTCTTGGAAGGATTGATTTTTAGGAGCCACTGGTTACACCATGTGACAAAAGGTCAAAGTGATCCTGATGATGGCGTTGGAACCGTTGAAGGGTATGAGCGAGAGCAAGGAAGGAATGCTACCTGCAACCGAACAACAGTTAAATTTTGCAATCCTATTGCTATTTCGTACAAATATATGAGACATAAAAAGAACGAGATTTACTTCTGTTACCATTTTTTATCCTCTCGTGTTTCATATTTTTGTTGCCAGGACATCAAAAGGTGTACAAATATACAATGCTTCCATTAAATGTGTGGCATATGCAGATGATGTAGGCGCTTTCATTGACCACACAGCAGGCATAGACTCGATACACGCCTTCCTTCACCAGTATGAACGTGCGTCTGGAGCAGCGATCAATACTTCTAAAACTGTTCTACTTCCACTGAGTCCCCTAGCCACCGACATTGTCCGTCCATGGTACAGAGTCGTGAGAGACCACCAAGTATTGGGTCTAGATATAACTGCGTGCCCGCAGCATATGCAAGCACGAAATTGGAGAAGAATTCTCAACTCCATTAAGGGCTTCTGCAAAAGCCACGCAACCCGGCACGCCGAAAGTCAAACTCATCAATTCCATTATCCTCTGTAAGGCGTTGTATAAGGGGCAGTTCCTTAGCGCGTCGAAACTAATAGGACGCCCTATATCTGAAGCGAGCAAGATGTATGAGACAGGCGAAATACCCTCAGACTTCAAGAAGAATATAATAATTCCAATCCCAAAGAAAATTACCGAACTATCAGTTTAATAAGTCACAGCTGCAAAATACTAACGCGAATTCTTTACAGACGAATGGAAAAACTAGTAGAAGCCGACCTCGGGGAAGATCAGTTTGTATTCCGTAGAAATGTTGGAACACGTGAGCAATACTGACCCTACGACTTATCTTAGAAGCTAGATTAAGGAAGGGCAAACCTACGTTTCTAGCATTTGTAGACTTAGAGAAAGCTTTTGACAAAGTTGATTGGAATACTCTCTTTCAATTTCTGAAGGTGGCAGGGGTAAAATATAGGGAGCGAAAGGCTATTTACAATTTGTGCATAAACCAGATGGCAGTTATAAGAGTCGAGGGGCATGAAAGGGAAGCAGTGGTTGGGAAAGGAGTGAGACAGGGTTGTAGCCTCTCCCCGATGTTATTCAATCTGTATATTGAGCAAGCAGTAAAGGAAACAAAAGAAAAATTTTGAGTATGTATTAAAATTCATGGGGAAGGTTCGCCGATGACATCGTAATTCTGTCAGAGACAGCAAAGCAGTTGGAAGAGCAGTTGAACGGAATGGATAGTGTCTTGAAAGGAGGATATAAGATGAACATCAACAAGAGCAAAACGAGGACAATGAAATGTAGTCGAATTAAGTCGGGTGATGCTGAGAGAATTAGATTAGGAAATGAAAGACTTAAAGTAGTAAAGGAGTTTTGCTATTTGGAGAGCAATATAACTGATGATGGTCGAAGTAGAGAAGATATAAAAAGTAGACTGGCAATGGCAAGGAAAGCGTTTCTGAAGAAGAGAAATTTGTTAACATCGAGTATAGATTTAAGTGTCAGGAAGTCATTTCTGAAACTATTTGTATGGAGTGTAGCCATGTATGGAAGTGAAACATGGACGATAACTAGTCTGGACTAGAAGAGAATAGAAGCTTTTGAAATGTGGTGCTACAGAAGAATGCTGAAGATTAGATGGGTAGATCACATAACTAATGAGAAAGTATTGAATAGGATTGGGGAGAAGAGAAGTTTGTGGCACAACTTGACCAGAAGAAGGGATCGGTTGGTAGGACATGTTCTGAGGCATCAAGGGGTCACCAATTTAGTACTGGAGGGCAGCGTAGAGGGTAAAAATCGTAGAGGGAGAGCAAGAGATGACTACACGTAGCAGATTCAGAAGGATGTGGGTTGCGGCGGGTTCTGGGAGATGAAGAAGCTTGCACAGGATAGAGTAGCATGGAGACAGGCATCAAACCAGTCTCAGGACTGAAGACCACAACAACAACAACAACATATCTGAAGCAGTTTACTGGCTACTCTGGCGTCACAAAATTTTTTAGTGCGAGCAACAATTTGTGTCTTGGACTCGTCACAGGGAGGACTCGGGCTAGTAGATTTCAGTCGCAAATGTGCAGCGTTGCTCGTCAACCGTACTGCCGAAGTGCAAGCCGGCTTCCCCGATGGATCAACAGCAACTCTGCTGGAAACCTATCGGCCAGAATCTGAAAGCGCCCCAGTGTCGGTGGCCAACATCCCTTACCGTATGTCTTTTGTACGAGAGTATATCCTTAATAGAAGTTACGTCCTCCGCACGGCCACGGATCTGCACAGCACAGCACGGCAACTCTATATTGAATTGACGGAACAACGTCCCCTTAATAAACTGGAAGTCCGCCTACCTAATGTAAACTGGAAGCAAGTATGGTCAAATACCTATAACAGTAATTTGCCGTCCGATGTGTCTGCGTTTTAGTACAAACTAGTCAACAACACACTACCCACTGATCAGCGTTTAGCCGACACTCAGCTTCTCGCCTCCCCCAACTGTGGCAGGTGTGGCGTGCGGGACGCCAGAGAACACCGCCTGCAATGTCATGTTGTTTCCGATGTGTGGAGGACTTGCCAGTTAATGGTGGCTCTCATCACGCTAACTACGCCGGCCCACGTCTCTGTTGATAGTGTCATTGTACCGGATTTTAAATATTTCCCATGTGCAAAACACAATACTGCTGTGTAGTATACTGTCTACACCCTCATCGATCGGCAAATTCACGATAGACTCACCTTTTTGACTTACATTTGGGACCAATATTCTAAGATCAAAAACAGTGAAAAACACCATGAATATTTTGCCAATTTCTCTTCAGCTGCATTGCATCATGCATATGCGAAACAACTCTAAGATGTGTGCGAGCTCCTCTTATTTCCACCAATTGTCCATTCAGTTTCGAAATTGAGTTTTGATGATTCGTACACTGATCTCATTCTTGCGTTTTACATGCTGTTCTAGCAAAAGTAAGTCGAGATATATAGTTAGCGTCAGGTGCTGAAATATAACCAGTCTCCATGTATCTGTCTATCTTTGTTATATGTCTACCGATAAACTAGCAAGAAAGAGAGAGTAACTGAGTAATAGGATGCGGTTCCACGAGTATAAAAAATAAGAAAAAAACAACAAAACGAAAATGAACAAAAAGAAAAAATAAGAAAAAAATAAAAACATTAAAAAAAGATAAAAAAATTAGCACACGGGACTCGCATTCGGCAGGATGATGGCTCAATTTCGAGTCTGCCCCTCCGATTTTAGTTTTTCTTCAATTTCCGTAAATTGCTCCAGGCAAATGCCAGGATGGTTCCTTTCAAAGGGGGAAGTGCCGTAGCTTGTGCCAAACTCTATTGAGTTGCAGGGACAGCACCGTAAGCGGGGCAAACCGGTCGGCGCGGCAGCTCACAGCTACCATCACCGCTACGAGATGTCACTCCAAATGCCAATTAAATATGGAACAGCTCTTACTTTGTTCATTAAACGACTGTGGGGGACTGTATCGAACGCCTTGCGGAAGTCAAGAAACACGGCATCTACCTGTCTATGGCCCTCAGAGTATCGTGGACGAATAGCGCGACCGTCTTTTTCGAAACCCATGCTCATTCCTACAGAGTAGATTTCTAGTCTCCAGAAAAGTCATTATACTCGAACATAATACGTGTTCCAAAATTCTACAACTGATCGACGTTAGAGATATAGGTCTATAGTTCTGCACATCTGTTCGACGTCCCTTCTTGAAAACGGGGATGACCTGTGCCCTTTTCCAATCCTTTGGAACGCTACGCTCTTCTAGAGACCTACGGTACATCGCTGCAAGAAGGGGGGGCAAGTTCCTTCGCGTACTCTGTGTAAAATCGAACTGGTATCCCATCAGGTCCAGCGGCCTTTCCTCTTTTGAGCGATTTTAATTGTTTCTCTATCCCTCCTATTTGATACTGAAAAGCAATCGTCATGTATTTGCGTTGTCGGCCTACGTTTTTCCTTTGTTACATCCCTCTGGTTGTCTGCTAAGAAGCGTGTTTGTTGTCTGCTGGAGTGTCTATATGTGTCTTTAGGCTCGGAGTAAGTTTCTCTGAATGTAGGGGCAGTTTAACCAACTTTTGTGTGAACAAAGGCGAACTGTCCTGTGTCAGAGAAGCAACGGCGAGCGATAATCCGTCACTTTTGTTGAAGTTGTCACGTGTCGAACTTGCATATTGGCTGTGCGCCTGTTTCCGCTCTGGTGTAGGGACTCTGGGAGAGCAGCGAGCAGCATCACTACCATGGCAATCGTCGGAGAGGTAACATCTGGGTGGAGTTGGCCGGGCAGCATTGAAAGCTGTTCCCCCCTCAGCTTGCAACACAAACGATGCGGAAGTGTCATAGCGGCAAGCATCTCTAGAGGTGCCTGCAGCTGGCAGTAACAGCGTGGGGCGCACGTGAGCCAACTTTGCTTCCGCCGTTTGCCGATAGGTGGCAACAACGGCAAGTACTAAGTAGCGTTCGAATGAAAAAGATCGCAGACGTCAGGCAGCTAACTTGAACCTGGGTCAACATAACCTCATTCAAACGTTAGTCGATTTGTGTCTGCATAATAAAGTGGTTCTTGATTGAAAATGTCTGCTGGCTTGGACGTAGGCTAATACCTGCAGAAAGGCCGACGTTACGTGTGGCAACCAAGGACACAAACGCATTGAGTGCACTTTGCGAGGCTTGCGTCTGGATCCCCTGCAAATAAAGAGGCCGTGTCTGCAACAAAACAAAAGGAGGTGGTTGCCAAACCTATAAACAATCGCATGGCTGGCACCTGGACTGTGTAGACTAAGCCCACTAAAA
Organism: Schistocerca gregaria; assembly: GCF_023897955.1. Classification (NCBI taxonomy): domain Eukaryota; kingdom Metazoa; phylum Arthropoda; class Insecta; order Orthoptera; family Acrididae; genus Schistocerca; species Schistocerca gregaria. The sequence goes on from NC_064924.1 coordinate 485,496,121, forward strand.
TCAACGAACACACACACACACACAACATCCAAAGCCAATCACCCAAAACACATACATACAAATCACCTTCAACAATACAGAGAAGCTTTCCGACGAGCAGTTTCCTGGAGAAGATAAATCAGTCTTCTGCTGGAGAATTACGACGAAAATGAACAAACCCGGCTCTAACACACTCAACGACGATACAGGATAGCTATATTAATACGTTAGAACATATACACTCCTGGAAATTGAAATAAGAACACCGTGAATTCATTGTCCCAGAAAGGGGAAACTTTATTGACACATTCCTGGGGTCAGATACATCACATGATCACACTGACAGAACCACAGGCACATAGACACAGGCAACAGAGCATGCACAGTGTCGGCACTAGTACAGTGTATATTCACCTTTCGCAGCAATGCAGGCTGCTATTCTCCCATGGAGACGATCGTAGAGATGCTGGATGTAGTCCTGTGGAACGGCTTGCCATGCCATTTCCACCTGGCGCCTCAGTTGGACCAGCGTTCGTGCTGGACGTGCAGACCGCGTGAGACGACGCTTCATCCAGTCCCAAACATGCTCAATGGGGGACAGATCCGGAGATCTTGCTGGCCAGGGTAGTTGACTTACACCTTCTAGAGCACGTTGGGTGGCACGGGATACATGCGGACGTGCATTGTCCTGTTGGAACAGCAAGTTCCCTTGCCGGTCTAGGAACGGTAAAACGATGGGTTCGATGACGGTTTGGATGTACCGTGCACTATTCAGTGTCCCCTCGACGATCACCAGAGGTGTACGGCCAGTGTAGGAGATCGCTCCCCACACCATGATGCCGGGTGTTCGCCCTGTGTGCCTCGGTCGTATGCAATCCTGATTGTGGCGCTCACCTGCACGGCGCCAAACACGCATACGACCATCATTGGCACCAAGGCAGAAGCGACTCTCATCGCTGAAGACGACACGTCTCCATTCGTCCCTCCATTCACGCCTGTTGCGACACCACTGGAGGCGGGCTGCACGATGTTGGGGCGTGAGCGGAAGACGGCCTAACGGTGTGCGGGACCGTAGCCCAGCTTCATGGAGACGGTTGCGAATGGTCCTCGCCGATACCCCAGGAGCAACAGTGTCAGTAATTTGCTGGGAAGTGGCGGTGCGGTCCCCTACGGTACTGCGTAGGATCCTACGGTCTTGGCGTGCATCCGTGCGTCTCTGCGGTCCGGTCCCAGGTCGACGGGCACGTGCACCTTCCGCCGACCACTGGCGACAACATCGATGTACTGTGGAGACCTCACGCCCCACTTGTTGAGCAATTCGGCGGTACGTCCAACCGGCCTCCCGCATGCCCACTATACGCCCTCGCTCAAAGTCCGTCAACTGCACATACGGTTCACGTCCACGCTGTCGCGGCATGCTACCAGTGTTAAAGACTGCGATGGAGCTCCGTATGCCATGGCAAACTGGCTGACACTGACGCGGCGGTGCACAAATGCTGCGCAGCTAGCGCCATTTGACGTCCAACACCGCGGTTCCTGGTGTGTCCGCTGTGCTGTGCGTGTGATCATTGCTTGTACAGCCCTCTCGCAGTGTCCGGAGCAAGTATGGTGGGTCTGACACACCGGTGTCAATGTGTTCTTTTTTCCATTTCCAGGAGTGTAGATGACATGACAGTCCATGGCTCCATCCACTACGAAGTGGCAAACCTAATCAAAACACAATTACACCATTGGATAAACGTCCAACCAAGAGTAATCCAGAGGACAGATGAGTTGGCTAATGAGTTTCATATACTGCACACAAGAAAACGTACAAACAAAACCGGTATACTCTTTCACAATTCCACACAACCGAAGTTCATCACACCACACATACACCTCACAAACACAAGACGCACACAAATCCGAATCACCAAAACGAAAAACGGGAACATACAGATACAAATCACGCCAATACCACCGGCAAAGAGCGCAAAACGCTCACCAATTCCATGGAGCAACGAACTCACGAGACTCAAACAAGATCCCAGACGGAAACGAAAATTATATTAAAGGGTGGTGCTAGATAGAGACAGATGCATAAGACGTGAAGCGTATGGGCATGCACAAGATTTACACAGGCAAACCTTATACAATGGGAACAATTTGTAACAACACAAACAGAGCTAAATATATGGGAGGAACCATACAAAATACTAACAGAGGGGATAAAAACCCCACTAGTACTGGGAACGCAGAGGCAGGATGAAGGCACGATGACGAGGGGATGGAGAAATGTAGCGGAGTTTCTACTGTATAAACCGCTCCCTGGCGACGTCATCGATACAGACACAAAATATCACACGACACTAAGAGAAAACCTACACACGACATACAACACTGCAACTGTCACCTGTCCTTTTGCGCAAGAAGAGGTTCGCTAGGTATCTCAGAGCTCAAAAACGAAAAAGCACCTGGACCAGTTGGTATTCACATGAAATACTGAAAAACTAGCACTGCCGATTACGCGCTCCTAATTACGTTACTTAACGATGCCTTACGGCTGGTCACGGTGAACCGCTTTTCCCCTCCTCTCGCATCACCACGTGAACCGCTTGGCGTCGTGTCTTCTTGTCTTACGGCTTCCTCGTCTCAGGGAAGGAGCAAGGGAGAACGGCACGTAGATTTTCGGTAAGCGTGACTATTCAGTTAGTTTCATGGCGTGGACTTGTATTTTTATTTCAATTTTCTCCTTTTTTTATTTTTTAAATGAATGTCTGGTCACCCTCACCAAAATTCCGACAGTTATTTAGTGTACTGACATTCAAAGTATAAAAGATTGGATGCACGTTAAGAAAATCGAACAACATTTAATATGTGGAACTGCGTTTTATTGATCCTCCTGAAATAAAACTACAGTCACTCTGCATCCACTCATCTTAAATAGTGTTATTCCGTATGCAACTGTAATTGTGCTGAATGATTCATACAACCTAGCAACGGAATCAATAAGCTACTCCGTATTGCCGATCATTTCAAAATTCAGTATTTTAATACTTAGCACGGGTAAGTCTTCAAATCTCCGCTAATTATTTACGCGCCACACGATTGTCTGTAGCGCGGCTATTCAAATTTGCGTGTTTTCAATTAATTCGGCAAGACAAAGGTTCAAATGGCTCTGAGCACTATGGGACTTAACTTCTGAGGTCATCAGTCCCCTAGAACTTAGAACTACTTAAGCCTAACTAACCTAAGGACATCACACACATCCATGCCCGAGGCGCGGCAAGTCAATCGCACACAATGCACCTGAGCGCGTCCTATATCAAAGTGTTATTGTGTTCTCTCTGTGACACTCTCGTCGACGTATCAATTAAACAATGTAGCACTTTTCCCTAGAAATAATGCGGACAATTCACCAAGACGAATTATTGACTCACGTACACGTCTTCGTCCAACAAAACAGAATAAAGTAAAAGCGCTCTCTCCTCTGTCCACGGAATAAACGCGGCGCTTACAACTCACCTTCCTCTGACGTGATAAAGGTATCTACGCAATTCAAAGCCAGACAAATGTCAAAACAAATATTCTACTGTAAATGGAATTATATCCCGTAGTTAAATCACAACGTTACAAAAATTTAATTCCGAAATGACCCACTTTGCAAGCAAGAGCCAATTTGATTTTTTGTACTTATCTCAAGTGCAGTTACTCTTTCTCGAAATTCATGTTAAACGGAGAAACTCAAACTTTTATTTATTAGGGGACGGCACACTCAGTCACGTTATAACTGTACCTATAATACGGTAAAGCTTCGAAACAGTCAATTTTTAAAAAAATCTTCAGACAGGGATTCTTCAGATCGAAAGATTTACAGACCAATATGCCTTATAAGCTCCCTAGCAAGATTCAGGAGAAGCTACTGTGTAAGCGCTTGCAGACCCACAGAGCTCTCGGGGGCATGAGCCAACACCATTTCGGCTTCAGAACCTTCAAATCAACAGAGGATGCCATCAACTATGCAGTACACATAGTTAATACTACAACTCAGAAATACGCCATGGCAATAATGACTGACATTGCCGGGGCATTCGATAACCTCTGGTGGCCCGCAATGTTTCAGAGTTTAAGACATCTGGAAGTACCTCAATCACTGTATAACAGTTTCCTAGACTACTGTAAAAACCGTGAAGTCGAATGGCAGGTGAGCAGCCTGAAAGTAATTAAAAGAATTACCAAAGGCTGTCCTCAAGGTTAGATCTTCGGCCCCATCTTCTGGGACATAACAATCGAACCCTTCCTACAAATTTTAGATAGGGATGCCAGGCAGGACGGAACTGTCGCTTACGCAGATGTCTTATTAGTTTTAGTCATTGCAAAAAACAGAACTCAGCTAGAACAGGAAGCCTGTGGAATAGTACAAACAATTACACAATGGTGTCTCGACAACGAACTCAGGATATCCGAAAACAAAACAACATACACATTACTGAAAGGATCACTGCAAAGGAACCCTTCAGTTAAAATAGGGAACGCAAACATCTGACGAGCAATATTTCGTGCTATCTTGGGGTGCATGTAGACGGTAAATTGATTTTTCACGAACACATACGGTAACAATAGACAAAGCAGAAAAATACTACATAAACTGGTGACACTAAATTCTAAATAGTACAGACTATCTCTGTCAAACTCATGCGGACATACCACTGTGTGCTCTTCGAATCAGTACTCAGCTTCGCAGATAGCAGGTGGGCACACAGACTGAACCTGGTTGCCAACAAAGCATCAGTCAGACGATGTCAGAGAAGTGTTCTACTTAGGCTATCTGCAGTCTTTGTCATCACCTTCTGTGCGTGGTGTTCGGAATATGCTCCCTAGATATCACGATAAAATACATAGCTGAAAGGTACTGGTTAAAGATGGAGACTAAATAAGCTACAAATAATAAATGATGTACCTCTACAGACAACACGACATTTTAAAAGTTGACGTTTGGATACATGGCAAGGTGAGTGGGATGTAAGAGATAAGGGACATAGGCTGCACGACTTCCTCCCTGACGTAAGGGAGCGGTTGAGAATGAAACATATCGATCCCAGCCGCGGTATGGTGCATTTCTTCACCGGACGCGGACCTTATCCCTCGCACTTAAACCGCGTGAGTCTGAGACAAATATCTACATGCACATGCGGGGAAGGAGGTTCCGCAGAACACACTGTCTTCTTCTGCGGGCAAAGCGCGAACACTACACTTACACCGCACAGAAACAGACATATATACACAGCAATAAGAGACGAAGAACAATGAGCACAACTAAATGCATTGACAAACAGTATTTCAAAAACAACACATCTGCGGACGCGAGTTAACAGGCATGCCTATATGCAAAGTACCCAAAACGTGAGAGGTTTGACAGCGACACTCGCAGTGACAGCGAAAACAGTGACACTGAAGCGGAACAACAGGAGGAGGAAGAGATGGTGTAACAGTAAACAAACGTAAGGTGCTGGCGACCACATGTTGTACACGGATGAGCATCTAGTGTTAATGCACAGAATTAGCAATACTATTTCGCTATTTCTGTGTTACTAACCAAGTATTTTTTTCTCGTGAGTGGTTGTCAACAGCTCGAAGAAACCATTCCGAGGTATTCATCGCCACTCACAGTCGGTGATGGTTCTAACAAATCTCTCTTCTATCGTATCATCTTATTATATTCTTCTTAAAACAAAAAATTTATGCATATTTCAACCTTAAATTATTATTGTTTTCAAAAAGTGTTATTCTTTGTAAAATGTTGTAGATAAAAGCAAAACAAAAAACCTACAAAAAGATGACAAACGAAGTCTTAAGATGTACGACCTGTTTTAAAACATCAGTTAACGGACCTATAATTTTGCAATAAATAATAGAGACCACAATGAATTCTCCAAACCTCGCACTTAGTTTAACACCAGTGAGCTTAGGGAACTGAATTGTCTTTGTCAGATTTTCTTTTTAAATGCATCTCCAACAGACCACGAAGAAGTTACCTTGAAGTCTCTTGCTGTGAGAAGTGTGCAGTCAAGCCCACTTAAAATGCAGTCTGCAGCCCATTCCGGATGTTCTAATTATCGTTCCTGCACACCTTTTTCCTTCATAAATTCAACAACAGCGAGATTTAAATCGAAAAATCGTTCCAGACATGCCCCTTGACTTAATCAACGTATTTTGCAGTTATATACGAAGACTCCATACTCTTCGTTTATTTCCATTGAAAACTGTTTCAACTGAAAATCAAATAAAAGGTGCGACTTCAGAAATATTACTATTCGTACTATCAATTTCTTCAAGTGCTCCATGCTCGCAAATTTAACCCAAAGTTCTTCTTGATGAACAGAACAATGAATCCCCTCTGTCGATCGTAGTAATGTTTTGCTCTTTCATTGTCATCTAAAAGCTTAAATTATATCTGTACAGCACTATAATGTCGTTTCATAGCCAATAAGCTGTAGCCGTCGCTTATGTGAACTAAGAATTCTCATCCCTCTCTTCTATCATTCCCATTCATTTTAAGGATTGTGACGACAGATTGCTAGACTGCCTCTTTTTGTGCAAACAGCCACTGGACCTGTGAACGTCCTTAATACCACGAACAAATACCGAAAGGAAAACACCATAATTCTGCCGAACTCGGAGAGTTGTGTTGGCCGCAAAGGGATATCGTACCAAATTCTGTCCAACTGGCGCGTTAGATCGTAAAAATTAATTAATGCCACTCACATGAGGCTCTGACAAAATTGCTCGTCTATTGAGACGAGAAACAACATACATAAGCGTGGGCTGCACTCATAGTATCTAGTCATCTGTAAGTAAACTTTAATTGTTGTTGTATTTTAAGGACAATTGATATTCACTAATCTTACTGATTGGGACATCTGCGATGCGTATTACGTCATGATGCGCGCAGTTCGCTATACCTGCGTGGTATTTGGTTACTGTTGACGAGGGCGTGTGCAATCGTCGCGACGCGGATGAATGTTGCCTCCACGACACGATAATGAAAGGGAAGGCACCCCTGGAAAATCATGTAACGTTAACCTTCTGCTGCGCTGATACCGCGTGGTTATAATTAAAGTGCGGCTACTCACAGAGGTCCAGTGTGTGCTGAAATTGTCGTATGGCAGCGAAACCTTGTAAGTATACAAATGTGTTAATGCAGAAACGATTTATGTTAGGAAATATTACTCCCAGTTTTGGCCACCAGGTGCATATCTGTATAACAGAATGACATCCACGCTGTAATTTAAGAAGCCATAATGTGAGTGAATAGTGTGACCCACCAGGGTAGCCGAGCACAGTTGGCCTTTGGCTGTGTTGCGGTGAGGACGTGCTTTTTGTGTTCCTGCCGCGGAGCGAGCGCTTGTGATTGTTTACATCGCGCGTGCCGTACTCAGCATATAGATCACTATGGCGCACCAATACAGAAAATCCACCCTCAAATTTACGTTCCGCAACGAATTTGCACGGCCCAAAGCACTCGAAGTCGAACGATTTCTACGAGAAGAAGTTAAAATCCCGGCGACTGACATTCTCGGCATTCACTTGTCCATTGTGAGTAGCATCGTATATGTCAAGATCATCAACGACGCAGATCCTTCGGGACACGAGAAACAGGGCCTCCGTTTCTGCCATGCTGATGGCAATGTGGGGACTGTGCACGTCGATTATTCTGATATGGGACTTCGGACGATCAGAATTTTCGAACTTCCTTTCGAACTACCGGCGGAGGACGTCGTGACAGCGCTGCGCCCCTACGGCACGGTCCATGATCATATTGTGGAAAAATGGACGCAATTCCAGACATATCCTGTTCTGAACGGAGTCTGCCAGGTACGAATAGAACTTAAAAGACATGTACCTCCATATTTGAATATCGGTGGCTGCCGTGCCATCGTCATCTACGATGGGCAACCGAAGACCTGCTCTGGTTGTGGGAAGGAGGGACACCTCAGATCGGAATGTATCCAACGTCGAATCACTCAACTACCGCCGGCTGACACGGACCCGCCATCGCAGCCGACGCAGCTTCCCGTGACCTATGCAGTCCAGTACAGGGCGATGATGACACACCCGTTCCACAAGCTACGGATTCAACTCCGATGCCGCCGCCCCCGTCGACGAATAACAACATACATGACGGTAGCATGGCCGTAGACTCGCTTATTGTGCCTACGGCTGCCTTTGTGCCGGAACGTCGTGAATCTTTGCCATCGTCTGACACAGAAGGACATACCAGGAAGCAACGCTTTCCGAAGCGACGGAAGCGGAGGCGTAGAGCAACTTCCGAACGGGATGCGACACAGCCTCCAGAGGACGACGTCTCCACCTTCAATGACGACGCTACCACAGAGGCAGCCGCCATTTGCTGCAGTGTGGCACCACCGAACGGAACTGAGGACAAACGACATATATCTACAGTGGCAAAATCGGATGCCGATTTGCAGAACAGATGCTACCCACCACCTTCTGGAGTGCAAGCACCCATGCCGTGTCCTGAGGAAGCTAGGGAAGCCGATCTTGCTTTGAGTTCCCCGACGTGGGTGGATGACCACGACGACGATCGAACCATGCAAGTTACGCTAACAGAGCTCACGCCATTGGCGCCGGCTCTCTAGAAAGGACTGCATGTGAGGTTTGGGGGTCGTGGAGGTGTCAATACAGTCAGAAGCGTCATAGGTAATTCCAGTCTTAATGGATAACTTAACACCTGCGGTCCGGCAACAAGCTTATCGTATCGCCAGGCTTAACATCAACACGATACGAACGGCAGTGAAGATCCAGTTGCTGCGTGAGATGCTTCGTTCTTCGGATGTTGACATTGCCCTGTTGCAAGAAGTGTATATAGCGGCCCTCCCCGTTTTCTACAGTTATGTGACATATGTGTCACCGGCGGACCGGAATGGCAACAGTACGGCAATACTAGCTCTCGACGGAATTGCCATCGAATAAGTGACCTACCTTCCGTCAGGAAGGGGGGCTGGCGATCACAGCACTGGGCACGCGCATCATTAACATTTACGCTCCATCAGGAACTGACCAACGCTGCGAACGATCGCTGTTTTACTCGGAGGATATCGCCCCCCTCTTTATCAGCCGCTTCGATCAATAAATCTTCGGCGGCGACTTCAACTGTGTGCTCCATCCCAAGGACCAAGTCCCACATTTCTCGACTCGTCAAGAACTTCGGCTCCTGGTTCGAGATCTGCTTCTCACCGACACGTGGGAGACAGTGCACGGTGACCGTCCCGGGCCGACATACCTTACTAGACAGTCAGACAGTCGCCTAGACCGCATTTATGTCTCACGAGCTCTAGCGCCGGGAGTATTGGACGCCGAACGTTGGTCGCTTGCCTTCTCCGATCATAGCGCTTTCATATGCACACTCAATCTACAACAGCAGTGGATATGGCGCAGCCGAGGACCCTGGAAACTGAATGTAGCACATCTTCAAGCCCCGGAATGCCGTCAGATTATCGCCAACACATGGCTGGATTGCGAACGTCATCTTCCCCGATACCCTTCGACTCTAGCATGGTGGGTGGACTGTGCGAAACCAGCGTTTCGGCGTGTGCTAACACAATTCGGAAAAGATATCGCAGCTTGGAATCGTCACACATTGGACTTTTATTACACGATGCTTCGCGAACTCGACAGCCAACCACCATCTCCAAACCGACAAATGGAAAGCCGCCGAATTAAAGGTAAAATATTGTCTCTTACGAGGAAACGTTTGGAGGGTGTCGCAGTGCGATCGCGACGTCAAGACCGAGCGGAAGGAGAAACCCCGTCTATGCATCACATCGTGCTCGACAGCCCCGACGCCAACAGCAGCTGATCACAGACCTCGTATTGCCAGGTGGAAGGGTCGTAATGACTCAGGCGGCGGTTACAGAGGCCTTTGCAGACCACTATCGCCTGTTTTACGACGAGGTCAATACAGAGGACGAGGAAGCGGACGATCACGACATACTGCAGCACGTGTCGCACACCCTCGACAATGCAGCAGCGGCGACGCTGTTAGGTGGAATTACACGGGACGACATCGAGGACGCGCTTAACAAGGGAGCACTCAACAAATCTCCCGGGCCAGACGGACTGCCGCTCGAGTTTTATCGGACTTTCCGCGATCTAATGATGCCCCGATGGATCATCAGGTACCAAGAACTGGTGACCCCCGGTTCCCACGGGCCACCTGCATTCGTGGAAGGTCTCCTTATACTGATACACAAGCCTTCCAGAGGTCGGAGTGTCGAGGACTACAGGCCCATTACAATGCTCAACTAGGACTATAAAATCTTCTCCCAACTACTCGCCAGCCGCATAAAGAAGGTTCTGCCCCTACTCCTCTCAATGGAGCAAACGACACAGGGCGGAGTGACCAACATGCAAACGGCAACCAGCGAATGCAGGGATTTAATAGCCATCGCCATATCCTGTCGCCTTCGAGCTGCTCTGATCTCCATTGATTTCGACCACGCCTTCGACAGAGTTCACTACAAGTTCCTTCTGTCCGTTATGGCCCGCCTGGGCTTCCCGCCTGACCTCCTCGACATCTTTCAGCGCCTTTTCCGTGGAGCTGCATCCCGTGTACTGGTGAATGGACGAACTGCGGGTCCCTTTCCGATCCGACGGTCAGTCCGCCAAGGATGCCCACTCTCCATGATCCTTTACGCGATCGCACTCGAACCACTTGTCGGAGGGTTGAAAAACAGGCTCTTGGGCGTGTCATTGAGGTATCACACCTTTTACTGCAGGATATATGCTGATGACCATCTATTACTTGTCCGATCTGGTGACGAGGTACGCTCGGTGATACAATGGATCAATCGCTATGGATTGGCAGCGGGCAGCCTCATGAATGTGGCCAAGTCGGCAGCGATGCCCATTGGGAGAGGTCTACAGGAGGGCGCTTTTGCTCCGCTCCCACTAGTTAACAAGATCCGGTTCTTGGGCATAACATTTACACAGGATGTTCGCCGCACGGCTGCAATGAACTATGCACGATTACTACAGGCAATACGCACAGAAGTTCGCCGGAACTTACTTCGACGGATGGACATCCTACAGCGTATGGAATATCTCAACCTTCATTTGGCGACTAAGATGAGCCACATGGCCCAGGTCCTACCGATATCGACACCGATGGCACACAGACTGCAAGCAGCGTTTGGATATTACCTTACCGCCGGACACCTATTCAAAGTCCGCTACGAAACACTCACCCTCCCTCCGTGTGATGGCGGACTGGGACTCATAAATGTACGAGCGAGAGCTACAGCGTTATACTTGTGCACAATGATGAAATTGTGGACCCACAAAGGTGCTTCCCTTACGGGACATCTGTTAGAGGAATTACTGCCGGCGTCTCTTCTGCCACCTGTCACGGTTGCGCACATTACACCCTCACTCTCGCACCCCTCGGCATTTATTCTTAAGTATAGTTACGTGCACCCAGACCTTCCCAACACTCGCACTCCCAAGGCGGGAAACGTTTACAGACTGCTGCTAAGGTCCATCCCTCGCAATGTGACTGAGAGGAAGAGCCCTACGACCCTGTGGCCCGCAGTGTGGAGAGCGGTCCAGAAGCCGTTCCTCCCCACGCGGGTACGAGCCGCATGGTACCAGGTGGTGAACGGGAAGTTTGTAACACGACAAAGACTGCACGCTATTGGGATGACGGATTCCCCCCTTTGTCCACGTTGCCACCTCGTGGATACTGACGAACACCGTTTAAAATGTGGATCGGCGTTAGAGGTATGGCTGCTAGTGCAGAAGATCCTCGCCTGCTACTTACGAACCGCGCCTCGCACAATTGAGCCACGACTCCTCCTTTGTCCTTATTTCCCACCTGCGAAGACACACGCTCTCACATGGTTTAAAGGCATGTCCATATACTATATGATGAGAAGATGGTGCTTGATTACTGGCAATTTCTCCAGGACAGTCATAGCACACTTGAGTGTACACCCCGATACCGACAACTATTTGCGAACTATTTGTGCAGTGTCTTCGATAACCGCCCCTCACAGTTGAAGAGTACCGGGCAGAGGATGACCGCCTTCATGGGGCTCCACACGCTGCGATATGTTGTACCAACTGGGAACATGGAATCTGTACGCAGATGGGCCATGCACATGGAATGGCGTGCGGGATTTGGTTACATTTTTCTTTCTTTATTATCTATCATCACGCTATTAGTTTCAAATCCTATTTCATAGTTTAGAAGGAACTCTTGCTCTGTTGTCTCTACGGATGTACATTGCAATTTTGTTTGTCGTAACTGAAAGACGCCTATTCCCATTAAAAAAATAAAAAGAAAAAAAGAAAAAACAAAAACAAAAAGGTTGGCAGAGAAAAAAACCAGAGGATTTGGTGGTCTGTTGGTCTGAAATAAAAAACAATAATAAAAGAGCACTAACATGCTGCTTCCTGGACTCGGGTAGGCGCGCCAGCCCCGGATCGAATCCGCCCAGCGGATTAATGACGAGGTCCGGTGCGCTGTACAGCCTGGATGTGGTTTTTAGGTGGTTTTCCACATCCTGCTAGGTGAATATTGGGCTGGTCCCCACGTCCTGCCTCAGTTACTCGCCTCGCAGACATCTGAACACATTCACACTATTCCATGGATTACACTAGATGCAAAAAGTTGGAGTGGACTAATCCCTTCCCAGGGGGTATGGGGTGGAGGCAGGAAGGGCATCCAGCCACTCCTTAAAATTAACATGCAGCATCCGATAACCAGCAGACCCTGAAAGTCGGGATAAATACTTGGTAAGAGACAGAATGTGACTGAACAGTATGGCCATGAAGAAAGGAGACTGTGCACTGTTAGCGAAACTGTTTTACGTGAATGGCAGCAGTTACAGCGCTGTGGAGAGAATCGACTACTGAAAGGTCTATGGAGAGGATAGATCTCATTACACGGTTTAATGACGATGTTAATGAAATTTGAATACGCAGGTGAGCTTAGTGTGGTACCTGGAAGAGGAAGGCATCATATCCTGGTGGAGGCTATAACTGACCATGCTGCACCTGCCCCAGATAGCGCTAATGCCTTTGCTGTGTCAAGAGAATTGTCCATCTCTTGGTCAACAGGAAGGGAAATTTTGCTGTCTCTTTTACACTGGTAACCATAAAATATCAAGACAGTGCAGCAACTGAAACGTCATGATCTACAATAACGTTCTAAATTTGTTCTTAGTCCTCTTGCACAGATAGAAATTGATGACCTGTGGCCAGGCAAAGTTCTATGGAGTGACGATGCACATTTTACACTACAGGATGCAGTGAATACACAGAACTGACGACTTTTGTGTGCTGTTAATCCGTGTGTTGTGCACGAAGCGCCGTTGCACTCGCCGAGTAAGACTGTGTGGCATGGATACACAAGCACCTTTATTCTCCGTCCATTCTTCTTTGAAGGTAGGACACCCAGAGGGATTGTCAGGTGCACTGTGACGCATGCACATTATACGAGACCTCCTTGTATAGCATGTTTTGGAATGGCGCAACTGTGTGGAAACCACTGTTTTCATGCAAAATGAGTAACACCTCTTGTCGCTCGCCCAGTGAAAGATCTGCTTAATGCAACCATCCACGAACATGTTTTATCCAGAAGTTTTCGAGGTGGATGACCTGCGGGATCATCTGATATGGATCCATTTGAGTTTTAGTATCTGAAAGAACGCGTTTACCACGGACATGTTCGGTCTCCACCTGATTTGAAGGCCAGTATAGAGGAGATAAAAGAAATTATTCAGATAGTGAAGGGAGACGAAAATGTAATAGTCATGGGTGACTGGAATTCGAGAGTACGAAACGGAGAGAAGGAAACACAATAGGTGAATATGGATTGGGGGTAAGAAATGAAAGAGGAAACCGTCTGGTAGAATTTTGAACATGAGCATAACTTAATCATAGCTAACACTTGATTCAAGAATCATGAAAGAAGGTTGTATACATGGAAGAATCTTGGACATACTAGAAGGTATCAGATAGATTATATAATGGTAAGAGAGAGATTTAGGAACCAGGTCTTAATTTGTAAGACATTTCCAGGGGCAGACGTGGACTCTGACCACAATCTATTGGTTATGAACTTTATATTAAAACTGAAGAAACTGCTAAAAGGTGGGAATTTAAGGAGATGGGACCTGGATAAACTGAAAGAAGCAGAGGTTGTACAGAGTTTCAGGGAGAGCGTAAGGGAACAATTGACAGGAATGGGGGAAAGAAATACTGTAGAAGAAGAATGGATAGCTCTCAAGGATGAAGTAGTGAAGGCAGCAGAGGATCAAGTAGGTAAAAAGACGAGGGCTAGTAGAAATCCTTGGGTAACAGAAGAAATATTGAATTTAATTGATGAAAGGAGAAAATATAAAAATGCAGTAAATGAAGCAGGCAAAAAGGAATACAAGCGTCTCAAAAATGAGATCGACAGGAAGTGCAAAATGGCTAAGCAGGGATGGCTAGAGGACAAATGAAAGGATGTAGAGGCTTATCTCACTAGGGGTAAGATAGATACTGCCTACAGGAAAATTAAAGAGACCTTTGGAGAAAAGAGAACCACTTGTATGAATATCAAGAGCTTGGATGGAAACCCAGTTCTAAGCAAACAAGGGAAAGCATAAACGTGGAAGGAGTATATAGAGGGTCTATACAAGGGCGATGTACTTGAGGACAATATTATGGAAATGAAAGAGGATATCGATGAAGATGAAATGGGAGATATGATACTGCGTGAACAGTTTGACAGAGCACTAAAAGACCTGAGTCGAAACAAGGCCCTGGGAGTAGACAACGATCCATTAGAACTACTGACGGCGGTGAGCAAGATGTATGAGACAGGCGAAATACCCTCACACTTCAAGGAAAGCGTTTCTGAAGAAGAGAAATTTGTTAACATCGAGTATAGATTTAAGTGTCAGGAAGTCGTTTCAGAAAGTAATTGTATGAAGTGTAGCCATATATGGAAGTGAAACATGGACGATAACTAGTTTGGACAAGAAGAGAAAAGAGGCTTTCGAAATGTAATGTTACAGAAGAGTGTTGAAGATTAGATGGGTAGATCACATAACTAACGAGGAGGTATTGAATAGAATTGGGGAGAAGAGGAGTTTGTGGCACAACCTGCAAGAAGAAGCGACCGGTTGGTAGGACATGTTCTGAGGCATCAAGGGATCACAAATTTAGCATTGGAGGGAAGCGTGGAGGGTAAAAATCGTAGAGGGAGACCAAGAGATGAATACACCAAGCAGATTCAGAAGGATGTAGGTTGCAGTAGGTACTGGGAGATTAAGAAGCTTGCACAGGATAGAGTAGCATGGAGAGGTGCATCAAACCAGTCTCAGGACTGAAGACCATAACAACAACAACATACAGGAATACGTTCCTCAGATTCCATCAGAACTGCTGCGAGTGAGTGTTGAGCACATCTTTTTCAGATGCAGCACCCCGTGCACGTCTCTGATGCTCATACTGAACAACCTGTGTAAGTGGTGGTTAATAATACACCATCATCGTGCCTTTCTCACGTGCTTGACCTTTTCTGCCCAAGTCCAGCTTCTAATCCATTACACATGGAGAAATTTCTATATGTCTTTCTCGCATTCACAGCGCCAGTTTTGCACCAGGTGGCAAAATTGAAACTACTCTTTTTCAGCTTTAATTGGTACCACATTAATCCATTGGTGTATATACCAAGTTTCGCTGCCATACGATAATTAAAGCCCAGACAGGATATCTGTGATAAGCTGCACTTTAATTATAGTCTACTTACTCGCCCTTGATGTGAGCATGAGGAAGACGTATGGCCACACAGTTAAGCCGTTCTCTCACAGGACATGTTTCTCATCGTGAAGCACGTCAGCCGTAGTGTCCGTCGTGGTTGCTGCACGCTCTGAAAAATCCTGCTATATCTCGATGGACATAAGGTACTCTTCAAAGTGATTTGGGACCGCAGCGCTTTCTAGCGGCAGTTGTCGGATGCATCTGGTGCGCTATTCACACAGTTTGTTTACGAAGGTGGACGCGCGTAAATTAACTCAAAAATGGTTCAAATGGCTCTGAGCACTATGCGACTTAACTTCTGAGGTCGTCAGTCGATTAGAACTTAGAACTATTTAAACCTAACTAACCTAAGGACATCACATACATCCATGCCCGAGGCAGGATTCGAACCTGCGACAGTAGCGGTCGCGCGGTTTCAGACTGGACGTAAATTAACTGTGTTAACTTTGTTAGTGATCCTCGAAGAAGATTGGAGAAAATCATTAAGCAAATTCTGAGATTCTGGGCTCTTCAATAGCCTGAAAGCGAATAGCAGGTATAGGAAAATTACAGATGCTACACAACGATCTGATATATATACTAGTAGAAGTTATTCGCTAGCTCAACTGAATATGCATCACATTTTCGGTTTTAAATTGAATACTGTGGGTGAAGCGTCTAATGTTAATCTGTATGGGCATAACATCTATATTCTCAATGTTGTATTCACTAACATCACTCAGAACTAATTTACTTTGTCACAAAGCTTAGATTCATTTCCTAATATCATTCGAATAGAATGGCAGCTGAGTGGCAGACCGAACTGTCGGGGTTCGATGCCTGGCAGGGTCGGAGATTTTCTCCGCTCAGGGACTGGGTGTGTTGTCCTTATCACCATCATTTCATTCCCATGGACACGCAAGTCGCTGAAATGGCGTCCACTCGAAAGACTTGCACCAGGCAAACGATCACCCGATGGGAGGTCCTAGCCATACGGCATTTCCATTCGAATGGAATAAGAGATCTTTTTTAAAGCTACTCACCATAATTGAAAATGATATTTACTGGCAAGGAAAAAACATGACACAGTCCATAAAATCAAGACTTAGGTACATATGTTTTATATAAAATTTCATAATAGCAAATATTTCAAGTTTGTACCTTATGTTTACTTTCTGGCATAGATAGACAGTCAAGTTAAGATTTCTGGCCACTGGGGAAACATTCCAATCGTTAGTCTATGCGACGAGAATTGCAGCGAATACATTATTTATAGTAAATGACATTGAGTACTGCATATAATACTTTTATTAAGTTAATAACAAAATCTCAGAATTTTTAGCAAACAAAAGGTGAATAAAAAAGTTCAGATATTCATCATCTGGATTTGCAACTCCTTGTGCTGACCGTGTTTGCAGTTAAAATTGTAGGATGTGAGGTCCTCCAGTTATGCAAAACACCGTTTCTTCTCAGTATCCAAACATGCTTCGGCACCACTGTGCCATCATCAGTGGGTTTCCGTTTTTATTTATAAATAACCTCACAACCTACCAAAAGAAAAAAAAAGTTCAGAAGTAACTAGACACGACCCTCTATCTTTAACTTCACAGTTCATGACGCTATCAACTACGCTATGGCTTCAACATGACAGCACTCTTTACGTTACATGGGATACAGTTGCGACAAATTTTACAGGTTGTAACTACAGGTATGTCCGCCCCCGGTAGCTGAGTGGTCAGTGCGAGAGAATGACAATCCTAAGGGACCAGGTTCGATTCCCGGCTGGGCCGGAGATTTTCTCCGCTCAGGGACTGGGTGTTGCGTTGTCCTAATCATCATCGTTGCATCTCCACCGACGCGCAAGTCGTCGAAGTGGCTTCAGATCGAAAGACTTGCACCCGCCGAACGGTCTACGCGACGGGAGGCCCTAGTCACACGACATTTACAATTTACTACAGATATCATTATTTGATATTTAACTATGACAAATTCTACCAAAAACAATGCGTTTTTGATATGTCATCATTGTGCCATAGCTATAAAACGGTATACTTCCGTATCCCGTAAGTCATATCACGAAAATCACCTTTAACTGCTGATACATAGTTTGCTGTATTTTATTATGAAAAGTTGAGACTAAAAAGACGCGTTTTCGAGAGATCTTCAAGGTACACTTGCTTTGAAACAGCTTGAATTCATAACACCAAATACGGAGTTCAACTCCATAGGCCATATTGCTTAATGCAATACGGCGTCTCCTCATTTCTGCTTGTAATGTCAACGGACGCTGCATCACACTGGGCACCTTCCTCTTCGCGAGACAAAAATCTGACACGGCAGATCTTTCTTTCACGCTTCTGAATTTTAGTGGAACGTGGAATCCATCACGAGTTATTTCTAAATACACTCCTGGAAATTGAAATAAGAACACCGTGAATTCATTGTCCCAGGAAGGGGAAACTTTATTGACACATTCCTGGGGTCAGATACATGACATGATCACACTGACAGTACCACAGGCACATAGACACAGGCAACAGAGCATGTACAATGTCGGCACTAGTACAGTGTATATCCACCTTTCGCAGCAATGCAGGCTGCTATACTCCCATGGAGACGATCGTAGAGATGCTGGATGTAGTCCTGTGGAACGGCTTGCCATGCCATTTCCACCTGGCGCCTCAGTTGGACCAGCGTTCGGGCTGGACGTGCAGACCGCGTGAGATGACGCTTCATCCAGTCCCAAACATGCTCAATGGGGGACAGATCCGGAGATCTTGCTGGCCAGGGTAGTTGACTTACACCTTCTAGAGCACGTTGGGTGGCACGGGATACATGCGGACGTGCATTGTCCTGTTGGAACAGCAAGTTCCCTTGCCGGTCTAGGAATGGTAGAACGATGGGTTCGATGACAGTTTGGATGTACCGTGCACTATTCAGTGTCCCCTCGACGATCACCAGAGGTGTACGGCCAGTGTACGAGATCGCTCCCCTCACCATGATGCCGGGTGTTGGCCCTGTGTGCCTCGGTCGTATGCAGTCCCGATTGTGGCACTCACCTGCACGGCGCCAAACACGCATACGACCATCATTGGCACCAAGGCAGAAGCGACTCTCATCGCTGAAGACGACACGTCTCCATTCGTCCCTCCATTCACGCCTGTCGCGACACCACTGGAGGCGGGCTGCACGATGTTGGGGCGTGAGCGGAAGACGGTTCTAACGGTGTGCGGGACCGTGGCCCAGCTTCATGGAGACGGTTGCGAATGGTCCTCGCCGATACCCCAGGAGCAACAGTGTCCCTAATTTGCTGGGAAGTGGCGGTGCGGTCCCCTACGGCACTGCGTAGGATCCTACGGTCTTGGCGTGTATCCGTGCGTCGCTGAGGTCCGGTCCCAGGTCGACGGGCACGTGCACCTTCCGCCGACCACTGGCGACAACATCGATGTACTGTGGAGACCTCAAGCCCCACGTGTTGAGCAATTCGGCGGTACGTCCACCTGGCCTCCCGCATGCCCACGATACGCCCTCGCTCAAAGCCCGTCAACTGCACATATGGTTCACGTCCACGCTGTCGCGGCATGCTACCAGTGTTAAAGACTGCGATGGACCTCCGTATGCCACGGCAAACTGGCTGACACTGACGGCGGCGGTGCCAAATGCTGCGTAGCTAGCGCCATTCGACGGCCAACAACGCGGTTCCTGGTGTGTCCGCTGTGCCGTGCGTGTGATCATTGCTTGTACAGCCCTCTCGCAGTGTCCGGAGCAAGTATGGTGGGTCTGACACACCGGTGTCAATGTGTTCTTTTTTCCATTTCCAGGAGAGTATGTCCGCAGCTCGTGGTCGTGCGGTAGCGTTCTCGCTTCCCCGCCCGGGTTCCCGGGTTCGATTCCCGGCGGCGTCAGGGATTTTCTCTGCCTCGTGATGACTGGGTGTTATGTGCTGTCCGGAGCTTAGTTAGGTTTAAGTAGTTCTAAGTTATAGGGGACTGATGACCATAGATGTTAAGTCCCATAGTGCTCAGAGCCATTTCTAAATTTGACTATGTTGTAATCACTGAAATAACATCGCATACCCTCTCAGCGTGTGAAGTTTTATTTCATTTCCTCCTCCTCTTTGGGTGCTTCAATTTTTATATCAGGCAGTGTATTAAAATTCCCTGAAAGCACACCCGAAACGATTCAATGAACGCATCACTTAGTCCCACATACATCTTAAAAAAGGATCACGATTGTAAATTCAGAGAAATTAGTGCTTGCTCAAAGGCTTGCCAACAACTGTCCGTTCCCTGCACAATTCGAAAATGGAGCAGGAAAGGGCAGAGATAATAGTGGTACCTGCAGTAGTTACTACCACATTCCATTAGGTGGCTTGCGGAGTAGATACATAGCTGGCAAAAACTTTATGTTGTGCCACCACAAGATGTATGAATTAGGGTTGGATCGTCGAAACGCGTAGTGGGATGGAGGAAAAATTTTGTGAGTGACGCAGAATTATATGTTTCTTTTTTCATTTTTTCATTGCTCTTATGCTTTTTACAGTGATAAATACGTATGACGAAGGAGTTAACTGTTCTTTCGCCGGCCGGTCCACCGACCACTGGTGCATTTCGCTCCCCACACGACCTCTCAGATTTCTCGTTACTGGCTCTGCACGCCCGAAACGTTGCGTTGCGTCATGCTTCCAGTCGGCTGCCGCGACGCGTTCGTAAAATAGTGAATGGCTCTTTAAAAAGACACTTTTCCTTGCAACAACAGTCTTCCGGTTAGTTTTACGCGGTCCTTCAGCTCTTACTGCCCCCTGCCAGTCTTGTCACGACTGCTTTCTTCTGCAAACAAAGCTGATAGTAATCTGCAGGGCAACATGTGAAACTCATATCTTTCTGGAAACGTTGAAGATGTCGAAACAAGGCTTTAAATTAGCCAGACTACACAACGGAGCGAGTAGCATGCTGTATGGGCAAAGCATGTAGCCTTTTTTATCTCTATGTTACTGCCACGACCGCCGCTTCTGAAACTGACTACTTTTTATGAAACAAAAGAGTAACTGCACCGGATGTAAAGGGTCGTAAAGGATTCAGACTTTCCACAGATCACAGACACGAATTATACAAAGTCTAAATAGATACAAACAGGAAAGGGACAGATTCGGCAGACACGAAGTTCAAATGGTTCAAATGGCTCTGAGGACTAGGGGACTTAACATCGGAGGTCATCAGTCCCCTAGAACTTACATCTACTTAAACATAACTAACCTAAGGACATCACACACCTCCATGCCCGAGACAGGATTCGAACCTGCGACCGCAGCAGAGACACGAAGTGCGAGTGATGAATGTAGATCATGAAAATTTATTTGAGAATAATAAGTATACCAGATTAGATTAAACACACGTTCAGCAACTACAAAATCAAGAATATGTGGACATAAATAAAAGAGGTAATTCTTTAAGAAAGCTTCTTTGTAAAACAGCAAATGATGTCATCGGTATGTAGAAAGGAAACGCAGAAAAAATATGAAGTGGAGCAAAGCAGTTATTACGGAGAAGGAGAGTTTTTCAACCAAACGACAACTGTGATATCGTGTTATATGGAATATTAAAGAAAGCTACTCGGGGACCTCACCATCGAGGTGTAAAATATTAGAAAACGAGACTCTTTGATAGCTATTTTAGCCTCTGCAGAGGGAATATATTTGGCTCGTTCAGATCGTTGTTGGCAATGTACCGTGTACGCGTGTTTCTTTGTGTGTCCACGCTTGGTGGTAAGGTAAACATAAAATGTGCATTATATTAGCGTTCCGATTTTCTTGCGAGCATTTTCAGATGGACTTGAGAGGGTAGAATGATGAATTACTGAACGAAACAACTGAAGACAATAAGAGTTAGACCAACACGAAACAGAAACTTATGTTGGATCGACATTACGTTTCTCCGCTGAAAATGCCAGATGGCACAATAAGTAACAAGCGAGAAAACTGAACAAGCATTAGAAGATTTCATAAGAGTGTGATTAGTTCAAAGAAGAACCAAAACCACAGGTAATCAATAATGAAAATAACGATACTCCAGAAGTGATGTCGTATGGGATGTCTAATGTCATTTGAGGGGAGAAGAAAGGAAATGTAGCTAGAGATGCTGACCACCTACAAGACATACCAAACCAGGTACTACGAATCATTAGCAACACGATACACATGGGCAATGAATTCCGCCTCGAGACCACGCGACGCGACTGTACAGGAGCTCAAGACATTCGAATGACCCCTCCATTCTGAATGTAGGGATTTACGATAAAAACCTCTTGGGACACGTAAAAGACCAATGGTACCCTTCTATAGGGAAACTGATGACCTATGACAAGTTTAAATTAATGTCTCCAAATTTTTTTATGTGAAAACCCTTAAAAGTTTTTAAATAAAACAAACATTATCGACAGTCTACATCTTCGTTCTTCATGTCCACATACTTATTTCTCAAAATGGTCAATCCGGCGAGGAACAAATTTCTCGCAACGAGAGACCAGTTTGTTGATACCCCCACTGTAGAATGTTTGAATGAATTTGTTGACAGACTCACAACCTCAGCTCTGCTTGCTCCGCTTTATCAGTATCAAGGTGTGCCGTCCCCAGTGAAAATGTTGAAAAAAAAACCTCGAACGCAAATATTAGAAAGCATTAATATGGACGAGAATTTTTATCTCGATGCGAAACATTATATTGAGTGCGACAGTGGCCGCACAGGCGAAAAAAATTTTCTCGTTTGTATTATAACTATATAAAACGTTAATTTCAGTTTTCGAGTGCAAAGATTACTAATTATGTACAAGACAATCAATGTAAGTTTAATGTGAAGAAGAACGGACTTCAATTATTCTTCTACTATCCTTGTTCTCTTTCTCTTGTCTGATGTGGTAGAGGTCCGATATGTTTGTTAATTGCCGATGAATGTAAGCTCATTTGTGACACTAATTTAATAATATAGTAGTTTCAAGTTATTGCTCACTTTTATTTGTAGAAGGTGAGCCCTGTGTCGTGTCCGCTTCCTTTTTCAAATCAGTATTCTAAGTAATTTTCAGTGCAACAGTTGCAGCCGCCGCTGCAGCAACAGACTCCATTACGTTGCAATTTTAATTGACGAATTAAGCGGAAGCAGAGAGATCGCCCGCTCATAATATAACAAATATTTTTTCGACATTTGCCTGACGCAGCGGAAGAAAACACACTTTTTTACTCGCCGATATACAGAGCCACGACTCGGGCTTCAATTATTTGTTAACGGCGGTAAGAACAATTCTCTCGCGTGTGTGGGCAGTTGCAAATTATAACAAAGAACTCATGCTTGTAAAAAGAATATTAGCCGAGGCAAAATACAAAAATATTATTTCAGTTTTCAAATTAAATGCAATGTGTTTCTAGACTGGCTCATATTACAGTAACTAACGTGAACAAAAAGTTTGCTCATATTAATCTTTATTAAACAGCCAGTTATTAAAAGCATACACTCAAAAATAACTTCAATTCAGTTCAACGTTACATACAAATCTAAATCACTAAAAAAGTCTTTCTCACACACACTACATATTTTTATTATGTAGAAAGGCCAAGTCCTAGAAGGTGTCCTTTAAATGTTGGTAGCAGATGAAAATCGGATGGGGCCAAGTCGGGATCCCATGCAGGATGACCAACACAGCGAACCCCAGGCGTCGGATTGTTGCAGATGACGAAGTGCTAGAGTGTGGTCTGATATTATCGTGCTGAAGGAGAGGGTGAGAGGATGCTGCATGTGTGAATGAAGTCCTCGAATGCGTACTTTGAGTTTTCTAAGGTTCTCGCATACATCGACGCAATTAAGTTACATGACGCCATAGTACATACTACAATTCGAAGCGCTTAAATGGCAGAGAGTTGCAACTTGCTTTAGCGAATCGAAAAGTCGACCTAGTAATATCCATGATATTTAATATCTCCACAGATATTGAGGATAGACTACAAAAATCAGAGACATTATTTTCGATCAAGACCTCGTGATATACAAAAATGCACACAACATGAAGTCGGCGACCCCTGTCTCTCAGCACTTGTAAAATACATAGCCCAATATCAGACTGTCACAAGGAAGCTGACAACATGTAAATCACAAACAAAATATATGTAAAATTTGCACTAAGCGGCCGATTCAACACCGAAACGGCAAGGAAGCTGGCACAGGCTTGCGTATTCAAATACAGACACATGTAAACAGGCAGAATACTGCGCTGCGGTCGGCAACGCCGATATAGGACAAGTATCTGCCGCAGTTGTCAGATCAGTTCCTGCTGCTACAAAGGCAGGTTATCAAGATTTAAGTGAGTTTGAATGTGGTATTATAGTCGGCACACGAGCGATGGGACACAGCATCTCCGAGGTAGCGATGAAGCGGGGATTTTCCCGTACGGCCATTTACGTGTGTTACGTGAATGTCAGGAATCCGGCAAAACATCAAATCTCCGACATTGCTGCGTCCGGAGAAAGAGCCCGCTAGGACGGGACCAACATTGACTAAAGAGAATCGTTCAACGTAACAGAAGTGCAACGCTTGCGCAAACTGCTGCAGATTTCAGTGCTGGGCCATCAAGTGTCAGCGTGCCAACAATTCAACGAAACATCATCTATCGATGATGAGCCGAAAGCCCACCGGTGTACCCTTGATGACTACACGATACCGAGCTTTACGCCTCGCCTAGGTCCGTCAATACCGAAATTGGACTGTTGAGTGGTAACATTTTACCTGATCGGACGAGTGTCGTTTCACACTGTATCGAGCCGATCGACGTGTTCGGTATGGAGACAAGCTTATGAATCCATGGACCCTGCATGTCAGCAGGGGACTGTTCAAGCTGGTAGAGGCTATGTAACGGCGTGGGGCGTGTGCAGTTCGACTGATGTGGGACCCCTGATACGTCTAGATACGACTCTGAAAGATGACACGTATGTAAGCATCCTGTAAGATCACTTGCATCAATCCGTGTCAATTGTGCATTAAGACGGACTTGGGCAATTCGAGTAGGACAATGTGACACCCACACGTCCAGAATTGCCACAGAGAGGCTCCAGAAACACTCCCCACACATGAACATTATTGAGCATATCTTGGATGTCTTGCATCGTGCTGTTCAGAAGAGATCTCCACCCACTCGTAATCTTACGGATTTATCGACAGCCCTGCAGAATTCATGCTGTCAGTTCCCTCCAGCACTACTTCAGACTTCTAAGTGCTCGCGCGGGGCCTACACGATATTAGGCAGGTGTACCAGTTTCTTTGGCTCTTCGGCGTATAATCAAATTGATCCTTCTCGTAACGTTGTTGGCTTGTCACAAGGGCGAGACCACTCCCGTCGATTCAGGAAACATGATCGTTGCACAGCAACATCATTAACTGCCCCACTGCTATAGTCCGCTTTAAATTAGTTGGCACCTGGCAGATAGCAGGTTGGACTGCTTCCGCCATCAATACAGCAGTGGGAGAGCCCAGCAAGGTCGGCAGCCACTGTGTTGCCACTTCCGCTGCGCAAAGCATTGTGCCTGCCACTGACAGTCCTCAGTGAGCTTCAATACGAGATTCGTGTTACGTTTAGGTTGGCGCGCCTCACGATGTGCGGTGAAAGAGGAGCAGGTCTGTCGAAAGAGGTGCAGAGACGAGGCACTATAGAGATTTGCGCCATAGTCGAGTTTCACAATTTTTACGCAAATTTTGTAGGAGACAGAGATTTTATTTCGTATAGTGCGGACAGTGTAACTTGGCAGCGGGCCGTCAGCATAAACAAACAACTGAGAACTGCATGATGGGTAACGATCTGTGCGGGAGAACAAGCCCCTGCTCTCTCTTGGAAGACTGGCAGCGTACGAGGGGCGTGTGAAAAGTCCGTGCAAAGTCCGAGAGATGGCACCACCGGCGCATATCGAGGTCATGTTTAGTTAGTAGCATCATTGGAAAGAACGCACACCAAGTTTCAGCCATACTGGTCTATTTCTTTGTGTTTGGCATTCGTGTGAATTAAGTAAGTCAATTGATTGTCAAAAAATGGACGAAGAAGAATTTAGTGTGGTGATTGAACATTAGTTTATAAAAGGCAAAATGTCTCAGGAGACTAAAGAGAATCTTGATAAACATTACAGTAACTCTGCACCTTCGATTAGAACAGTTTATAAGTGGTTTCAAAATTTTCGGAATGGCCATATGGGCACAAGTGATGCTGAACGTTATGGACGTCCTGTGGAGATTATGACTCCAGAAATCATTGATAAAATCCATGATATGGTAATGGATGACAGAAGAGTTAAGGTGTGTGAGATTGCTACTGCTGTGGGCGTCTCGAATGAATGGGTACATAATATTTTGCATAAACATTTGGACATGAGAAAGCTTTCCGCAAGATGGGTTCCACGATTGCTCATGCATGAGCAAAAACGGAATCGTGTGAAGTGTTGCAAGGATGGTTTGCAGCTGTTCAGGAAGAATCTGCACGACTTTAAGTATCGTTTTGCCACTGTGGATGAACCATGGATACATTACTATGCTCCTGAGACCAAACAACAATCTAAACAACAGGTTACCAAGGGAGAATCTGCACGAAAAAAGGTGAAGACCATTCCTTCGGCCAGAAAGGTTATGGTGACTGTCTTTTGGGATTCGCAGGGGATAATCCTCATCGACTATCTGGAAAAGGGTAAAACTATTATAGGTGCATGTTATTAATCGTTATTGGACCGTTTGAAAACGAAGCTGCAAGAAAAACGCCGGTGACTGCATCACAAAAAAGTCCTTTCCATCACGACAATGCGCCAGCACACACCTCAGCATTTGTGGTCGCAAAATTAATGAAAATAGGATTTTAACTCATTTCACGTCCCCCTTATTCTTCAGACGTGGCTCCTTCGGAGTACTATTTGTTCCACAATTTGAAGAAATTGCTGGTGGGACAAAGATTTTATTCAAACAAAGAGGTGATTGCGGTAACTAATAGCTATTTTGCAGACTTGGAAAGTTCCTATTATTCAGAAGGGATCAACAAATCAGAACAGTGTTGGACGAAGTATATGAGTCGAAAAGGGAACTGTGTCGAAAAATAAAAAAAAGTTTTACCCCAAACAAGTAAGTAATTTTCATTTTTTCACGGACTTTTTAAACGCCACTTGTAAGTACATGGGCTGTCCGGAAAGTAAGGTTTGATTGGCCGCGAAATGAAAACCACAGTGAAAATCAAAATTTTTTTATTCGCAACAGTTAGCCACATGTTCCATCTACCTCTCTAAACAGAACCACTCCAACTTAGATATTTGTCATGGCGTTTTGTACAAACTTTCTAGTACCGTTGTCACAAAAAGCAGCCGCCTGTGCTTTCCGCCAATTCTGTACGCTGGTCTGCCTTTCGTTGTTTGCGTAAAAATGTTGCCTTTGTAGCCAGAGGTTCATGTGAGCAGGGCTGAACAATGGAGAGAGAAATGAAGGACTGTATTGTGGATGATCAAGCACTTCTCATCGAAAACGCTGCAGGGGCGTCTTCATTGCCCCTGCAGAAAGTGTCTTAAAATTGGCTCGAAGAAAAACAAACGCATGACATTTATGTTATGCGGACTGCATAGCTTCAGGTGGAATCTCTGACCAAATTCATGTACTTGGCCAGAGACACTTTTGTTTTAGGCATTTCTACGTGATCACTTTGCACTATGAACTGAAAAGAGTGACGTGAAGCGATCTACAGGTACACTACAAACACAGCCCAAAACATCTGTGCAATGTTTCAACGGATTTTCGCAGTGGTTTCCATTTAGCGCCTAATCGGACCTTACTTTCCGTTACGCCTCGTAGGTGTTCTGTGCTTCTGCAAAAGAAGTGCTGACACATGGCCACAAGGATCGACGATCCCTTCTGGTGTTGTAAGAGTTTTACTCGGACCTCATGATGAACCAGAATTAGTCTCTTTACTCTTTTCAGAATAAGTAAGGAAACAAAGAGCAACGCACAACACAAAGCTAAGCGGAATACCCAAAGTATTCGATAACGACCAGAGAGCAATTGTTTGCCGAGGTTGGCAGTGTCGTGTATACCATGTGACCAAAAGTACCCAGACACCCGTATGTGCTGCGGAATTGACCACTAGATTTCACGAGTGGAGGACTCGCCAGTACATAAGGATTGGGGGCAGTACTGTGTTGGCAGTAAAGATGCAATAAAAGCAGAATGTGTCGGTGAGGAGAGCTCAGTGAATTCGAATGTGGGTTAGTAATTGGATGTCACCTGAGTAACATATCCATCAGGGACGTTTCAAACCTCCTAAAGCTGACCCAGTCGACTGTTGGTGATGTGACTGTGGAGAAGTCAAGGAAGAAACACAATTAAACCAAAAACAGGCACAAACGAAATTAGAATTATATATTAATACCTTCAGCTGCTGATACATATCAACGGGGACAGGTGAAAATGTGTGCTCCGACCGGGGCCTGAACTCGGGATCTCCCGCTTACATGACAGACGCTCCATCTATCCATCTGAGCCACCTAGAGCACAGTGGATAGAGCGACTGCAGGGACTACCTGGCGTACGCATCCCGCGAGACCCACATTCTCACCTTATATGTCCACACACTACATTCGTAGTGTCCCTATGCAACACACTCATTACTCGTGGAAGACATTCCTACCAAGTCCCGTAAGAGTTCGGGTAATATGTGTGCAACCGCACAAAAGAATGGCCGGTATTGCCAGAAATATTTACTTATATGGATATAGTATCTGATCTTTTGAACATGTCCGAAAGAACAGACACCATATCCATATAAGTATATGAAACCAGGCAGATCTCATGTACTGACGGACAGGGAGCGTCGAGGAATCACCTATGTGTTCCAAAGTGTCACAAGAAGTGCAGCTAACAGAATAACTGTGCGTAGGGAGTCAGAAAGACAGGGTGCAATGGTCGAACAGTTCCTCATAAGCCACATATTTCTGGAGCCGACGCTAAGTGAAGGTTAAGGTGGTGAAATGAGTAACACCGCTGGATAGTGGATGACTGGAAACGAGTGATTTGGAGCGATCAATCACGCTATTCCGTGTGGCAATTCAATGAAAGGGTTCGGGTTTGGCGAATACCTGGAGGACGCCATTTGGCATCGCGTTTAGAGCCAACAGCAATGTACGGAATAGGAGGGGTTACGGTAAGGAGATGTTTTTCGTGGTTATGGTGTCATCTGTAAAGGTTCTTTAAATTACCGCTATCAGGCACAAACTTTGTCAACTATTGTATTACTTATTTATTTAGCGTTATGTTTCGAGAGAATACCTCATCTTAAGGCTAAATGGCATTACAAAAACAATTTTACAATAAGGTCATACCGATGTTACATAGTCTTTTCAGAAATGCTGTGGTTATCCTGCGGAAGAAAACTTAGTAAGATGCGATGTCACTTGGGAAGCTGGACTGATGTTTGCATATAAATGAAACAGGACGCAGTGTTACAATAGACAATGATCTCAAAGTACGACATAATATAGAAAAGAGCTGGAAAATGGACATCTTGGAAGAGATGGAAATATTCATCCATGGCCACATGGGGAATAACGAGATCCTGAACGAAACGGCAGACTTCAAAAGTTGACATTTCTTTTCCAATTTCCCTACAGTAATCTTAGAATAAAAGATACATAACATAACAGTCGTTTGATTCTAGCCCCAGTAATAGCTTAGAAATATGTAAAATTAATAATTTTTATCATGATGTGTTCAATAATATTGTAACAGGTGCTCAATTAGTAATGTATTCCGTCAACTTACATCTGTAACACAATAAACTGGTAGCCAAGATCGCAGGAACTCTTTTTATTCCGTGATTACCGGTTTCGGCGAAAACAAAGCCATCATCGCATCTTAGGACAAATACAGGTTACAACATCAAGGCAAACAATGATGATATTAATAGTTGCCTATAACACGCAGCCATTACAAAATATCATCATTGTTTGCCTTTATGTTGTAACCTGTATGTGTCCTAAGATGCGATGATGGCGGGTTTAGTTTCGCCGTAAACGGTAATCATGGAATAAAAAGAATTCCTGCGATCTTGGCTACCAGTTTATTGTGTGACAAACATCTAGATCGCTCCCACATGAGCACAATGTGCTCCCTACAAAACCTACATCTGTAATACGATAACAAGACGTGCAGAAGAGACATAAACATCTGTCACTGCATAGATCGACAAATTGATAGTCAAATTGAAACCAACTGTATTTCGACCGCCATCTTGTCCACTGCACCACTGCACTATAGATTTGTTTGTGATCGTGTTTGCCGGTCGGAGTGGCCGAGCGTTTCTAGGCGCTACAGTCTGGAACCGCGCGACCGCTACGGTCGCAGGTTCGAATCCTGCCTTGGGCATGGGTGTGTGTGATGTCCTTAGGTTAGTTTGGTTTACGTAGTTTTAAGTCTAGGGGACTGATGACCTCAGATGTTAAGTCCCATAGTGCTTAGAGCCATTTGAACCATTTGTGATCGTGTTTCCAAGTTACTGTTAACGTTAGTGAAAATTTGAGAACAGTGTCCAAGAAAGCCGGGAGAGCCACGGAAATGGAAACACCTCAGCGCATCACAACGTGACTGCGACGCCAGAAAAACAAAGTGACAGATACAAAACAGTTTCATGCAAACATCAGTCCAGTTCCAAAGTGACAGATACAAAACAGTTACTAAGTTTTCTCTTCTCCCACAGGATAACGGCAGAATTTCTGAAAAGGCTATGTAACATCAGTATGACCTTATTGTAAAATTGTTTTTTGTAATGCAATTTAGCCTGAAGATGAGGTATTCCCTCGAAACATGTCGCTAAATAAATAAGTAATACAATACTTGACAAAGTTTGTGACTGGTAGCGGTATTTTAAAAAACCTTTACACATTTCTTGCGACAGTCACGGTCGAAACATAGTCAAAATGGCTTCAAATTCTTATGGTGTCGTCCCTTTACTGCGCTTAAGAAAACGCTGAATGAAGAAGGACATTTTACAGCAGAGGGTCCTGCGTACACTAGAGGAACAGTTCGAAAACGATGATTGTATTAGTAAGACAAAGCACCCTGTCACAAAGCAGCATATGTGAGGCAATGGCTTGTGGACAATAACATTGCTGAAGTGGACTGGCCCCGCCCAGAGTGCTGATCTGAACCCAATGAAACACCTTTGGGATGAGACATAGACCTGAGCGTCCAAAAACCCTACACGCTTTGGATTCAGGTCTTCAGGAAGAATGGACTGCCATTGCTCCACAGAAATTCAGACATATCCTTGAAAGTGTCCGTGAAAGTTGGACGTCTATGATTCTGCTGTGTTCACATACAAACTCTGAGTCTGAGATATTACATTACTGGGCATTAAAACTGCTACACCAAGAAGAAATG
Organism: Schistocerca gregaria; assembly: GCF_023897955.1. Taxonomy (NCBI): domain Eukaryota; kingdom Metazoa; phylum Arthropoda; class Insecta; order Orthoptera; family Acrididae; genus Schistocerca; species Schistocerca gregaria. The sequence goes on from NC_064924.1 coordinate 485,527,320, forward strand.
TAGATGATAAAGGGGTATTCATTGGACAAATAAATTATACTAGAACTGACATGTGATTACATTTTCACGCAATTTGGGTGCATAGGTCCTGAGAAATAAGTACCCAGAACAACCACCTCTGGCCGTAATAGCGGCCTTGATACGCCAGGGAATTGAGTCAAACTGAGCTTGAATGGCGTGTGCAGGTACAGTTGCCCATGTAGCTTCAACACGATACCACAGTTCATCAAGAGTAGTGACTGGCGTATTGTGACGCTCCAGTTGATCGGCCACTATTGACCAGACGTTTTTAATTGGTGAGAGATCTGGAGAATGTGGTGGCCAGGACAGCAGTCGAACATTTTCTGTACGCAAAAGACCCGTACAGAACCTGCAACATGCGGTCGTGCATTATCCTGCTGAAATGTAGGGTTTCGCAGGGATTAAATGAAGGGTAGAGCCACGGGTCGTAACACATCTGAAATGTAACGTCCACTGTTCAAAGTGCCGTCAATACGAACAAGAGGTGACCGAGACGAGTACCCAATGGCACACCATACCATCACGACGGGTGATATGCCAGTATGGCGATGACGAATACGCGCTTCCAATGTGCGTTCACTGCGATTCGCCAAACACGGATGCGACCATCACGATGCTGTAAACAGAACCTGGATTCATCCGAAAAAATGACGTTTTGCCATTCGTGCACCCAGGTTCGTCGTTGAGTACACCATCGCAGGCGCTCCCGTCTGTGATGCAGCGTCAAGGGTAACCGCAGCCATGGTCTCCGAGGTGATAGTCCATGCTGCTGCAAACGTCGTCGAATTGTTGGTGTAGATGGTTGTTGTCTTGTAAACGTCCCATCTGTTGACTCAAGGATCGAGACGTGGCTGCACGATCCCTTACAGCCATGCGGATAAGATGCCTGTCATCTCGACTGCTAGTGATACGAGGCCGTTGGGATCCAGTATGGCGTTCATTATTACCCTGCGGAACCCACCGATCCCATATTCTGCTAACAGTCATTGGATCTCGACCAACGCGAGCAGCAATGTCGCGGGACGATAAACTGCAATCGCGATAGGCTACAATCCGACCTCAATCAAAGTCGGAAACGTGATGGTACGCATTTCTCCTCTTTACACGAGGCATCACAACAACGTTTCATCAGGCAAAGCCGGTCAATGCTGTTTGTGTATGAGAAATCGGTTGGAAACTTTCCTCATCTCAGCACGTTGTAGGTGTCGCCACCGGCACCAACGTTGCGCGAATGCTCTGAAAAGCTAATCATTTGCATATCACAGCATCTTCTTCCTGTCGGTTAAATTTCGCGTCTGTAGCACTTCATCTTCGTCGTGTAGCAATTTTAACGACCAGTAGTGCATTATCGCGGATAGTAGCGAGTGAGTAACTTTCGATGGGAGTCGGAAATGGTCCGACGCAGCGTGCAGTGGACAGAGGCTGCGCGACATGATAGGTTGCAGCCTGAAGTATCATGCTAGTAGCACCGGAGGAGACTTTGGTATTAATTAAGGATTTATGATAATTCTCCTTTCTGCTGCACGTAGTTTTTGCTTGCCTGAGCGCTGGAGGGATTTTGTCAGTTTCGTGTATGCATACATTCAGAATAATAGTCGAATCTTTGTTGTGCCCAGAAACTTGTTTATTAAGTATAGACACTGTGGTACAATTAAAAGACTGTGTAAAGTCTATCAGTGTTTAAATAATATATTGCAAATATAATAAACTATAGACTTTATAAGTTTCTTTGATTTTATTTACACCATTTAAGGCTAGTTGACCAAACACACCCTGATCATTCAATTTCTATGTATAAAAATATGGCAGTAATTGTTGCAATTAGTCAATGCATTGCCCTGTGCATGGATTGCAGTACTGCTTTTGAAATAGTTCAGTGTGTTGTTGATCACGCAGTTGCAGTGGCAAGACGTGGTAAGTTGTCTGTTGGGCACAGGAGCATTGCAGAACAGTTGTTAAGAGACGTTAGAGAATTATTTTTAAAACTCGCAATCAGATAGTTGAGAATTTATTTATTTATAATTCGTAGGAATAACTAATCTGTTCCTATTTCTTTTTGTTTTCGATCAGAATTCCGTTATTATCAGTCACATACATGTCTACATACGTCTTACGAATTAATTGTAAAAAAAAAGGAAGTTTCCCCCAGCAGAGTTCAAGCCACCACAAACGCGAGAAATGGAGACACCCCATTTCAACTTCCTGTAATAGGTGCCTACATACTTGTCATCAAATAGTGTGATAGTTCAGGCCCGTTCTCCATCGATATCTTACGCATTCACAGTCAAAACAAGCTGTAACTTAAATTGCTGTTTTAAATGCACGCAGAATACTTGTTACGAGCTGAAAAATCGAAGAATCGTCGTCCTCCGAAATTTACACAAATCAGCCATCTTGGGAAGTATCGTTGCTGACGAGATATTTTGGAAACTGCGAAAAAGTGTATTCCGGTGTGTTATTTTGTTTTCTAAATATGACATAAAAAGTTACATGCTGTTCCTGATCGGGCAAACTACATCCGTTCGAAAAAAAGATTAACGTAACCGCTGTCTTAATTAAAATTAATAAGCGACTTATGAACGCTTACAGATACTATGAAGATCCACCACATACGTAAATGTCACGTTTTTTACAACACAGAAACTTTAAAGTGGCTTTTTATCGCAGCAGAGCGCTATGGCGGCTGTCCACAAACAATGGTTGTCGCGTCAACGTCGAAAGTTTGGACCTTCACCGTCAGCTGCCAGCTGCACTGCCTGACAAAAAAAGGTGAAACAGTCAGAAGTCTAGGAGGGAAAAAATGAATAGTTGATAAGAAGAAAATCAAAATTGGTTTTTATTATACGCACAATAAAACCAGTGTACAGTATTTGTCATGAATAAGATGTGTATCGTTTTTACTTTCGATATTTTGGAATGTTTTCACATACTTTATTTAGTGGTGATGATGCTGTGTTCTCTCCATTAGGCAGATCCACCACTGCAAGTTCAGCGTTCTCCACTCTCCCAGTTTACCAACACCCTTGTTACAGTTGCGTATGATTCATTGCTCCTGATGAAAACTAACTGTAATCTTCTTCTAGCTCTGGCTCTCTTCCCAGTCGTCATTCAGTCGAATGTGTCCTTTATTATGCAGTCTCTTCGAATCCAGTGCCCTAGCTAGTTGCATTTCCTCTCTTACTTGATTCCAGCATTTGCTTTATTTCGTTAATTCTTCGTAACACAATCTCATTTCTTACTTTGTATGTCAATTGCACACCTTCCATTCTTCTCCATATGCGCAGTTCAAATGACTAAGGATTTCTTCTCTATCCACAACAGTATCCATGTTTTGGCATTACACAATACCACATTTCATAGAAACGCTTCACAAATCTTTCCCTTAATTGTTTAAAATGGACCATAGAAGATACTACTCCTACTGTAAAATATTTCTTTTGTAATAGCTATCCTTGTTATTATCTCTCGATAAGTATCATGTACTGGTATTTTTGCATCCTAGGTGCATGAAGATATGATTTTGCTTCATGGACTCATTGCCGTCGACATCGTCACATTTCTCCATTCTATGCTGCTTACAGCTGGTGTCCAGTTCTTTTAAGTTATTGTTAATTGTCTTTTAGTTGCACTCAGTAATATCATGTCGTCACATTTCTTCATTGTATATTGCTTACAGCTGGTGCCCAGTTCTTTTAATTTATTGTTAATTGTCTTTTATTTGCACTCAGTAATATCATGTCATCACCAAATCTTATACATTTTATTATCCTTGTTGCTATTGTCACACCACACTTTTTTGTTATGAACAGTTTCTACCTAAGTCATCTAATCAGATATTAAACAGAGTCCGTTTAAGATAACAACTTTAATGTATTGTGTGTAATATTTTTCAACATAGTTCGTGTAATAATATTTTTCAATAATGCTTCAAAATAATGAAGTACAAAATTTTAAAATTTAGTAAATACGTGTAGACGAAATGTTGAAAGGTTGTTTTGGGAAGGGGGGAGGGAGGGGGACAGCTTCGGCAGTTCTGGTAGTGGTGCAGATAGTTCGGTAAAGCATTGTCCATTGAGACGATTCTGTCCATAACTTCTAGGGTTCTAAAACTTTTGTCTATATGCCTAGTTGGTCATCTCGGATTCTTCGTCCCCCCAACTGAATTCTTTTTGTAACTATTTTTGTTGGTTTACATAAAGCGTTCTAAAGGACACAAACACTTACCAAAAACATAACTTTCCAAAAGCATTTCTGTGTAAACTTGAGCAACATTTAGCTTGATGATATCTAAAAAGCGCTGTGTATTGTCATTTTATACAATTTCAACCGACTGAATTATTATGTACAAAGTAATTGGCATGAAAATAAATAGGAAATTACTAGCACTCTTATCTTGCAATTGAAAATTTATGTTATGTTACGTCAGAAACAAGTTTTAAGGTGTGAAAATATTCATGAGAGAACCAAAGAGCTTTCATTCAGATGCAATGATCAGATATTGCTCCTGTGCTTGCTATGTATCGTGAATGTTGAGCACAGAGGATTAACGAAGACGGTACTACAATTTGTTTTAAAAAATAAATACTAATAGCAGTCTCCAGAAAGATACATGTGCTATTTTACAAGGGTAGCATCCACAACAAGGAAATATAGATCCATATGCGGGACATGTGAAGTAGCTGTTGTTTGTCACTGCATTCACCATGTACAGATAGCAACTATACATTGATATATCGTAAATATAGAGTTTTGCAAAAAATAATTACAGTACTCGTACATCACTTTTAATAAATCGATGCATTTTCCTAAAATATTTGATTTTCATAATTATATTTTCTGTGTAAGCACCATAGGGGATTGGATGTAAATAATCATTAGTTTTCACAAGTACTGTAAAATGTTTGTGTTGCTATAGTGCTGGATAAATACAAATTTGATGCATCTCACCACATTAGTTTCTCTTATGAAAGACTCTTCATCTATACACAAATACAGCTATCTACACACATTTGAACCTGCTTGCTGTATCTCCCTCACGCTACATTTGCCAATATTACCAAATTAACTATTCTTTGATGCCTCTGAATGTGTCCTATCAATATATCCTTTCCTTTAGTTAAGTTCTGTGAACTGCATCTTCTTTAATATATTTATTACTATTGGATTAGTGCAATTTACCAGTCATATAAACTGTTTTATGTTTGACAACAACAAAAGTTTTGTTTCTTACGACACTCAGAGAAATTTCATGACAAAACTTGGCCGTATGGCTATATCGACACAACAGTCACAGGTAGAATATAAATAATAACTTTCTGTTTATAACTGGAATAACGTCTTTTTTAAAATTGTGAACACGAGTTCTAATTTTTAGGGCTTTTGATATATCGAAAGTATCGATATCTGACACATCGTTTATGTTGGTATTCTTCAAGCGATATATCGATTAATCGATGCTTAGGGTTTTCTATTGCCCAGGCCAGTAAGGTAAGACGGGTGCTGACGTTCTGCTGACCCTCTGCCTGGTGGATTCGACACCGTTATTGCGATGGCGCTACCACAGAGATACGGCCGAGGCTAGCGGGCATATCGCCATGAGGGTCACGTCGGGCCAATTCCGCGACTCGCCCGTGCCTTTTTCGTGGCAGAGCCGCGGCGGCGGGAATTCCCACGACCCGAGGAATAGATTAACACCGATCACGTGACCGAGGGTCGCTTCGCGACCTGCCTGACCTCAGCTTCCGCCCGTCATTCAGTGTGTCACGTTGCGACCACACGGACTCGCGCTTCTAGGACCGTATCACGCAGCATCAACCCACACGAAAGCGTCATAGAGATGCTCGTCATGGAACATAGACGGGAACATTTTGAACAAGGGGAACGGTTCCTCGCGAATCTCTGTTGAGATAATTTCGAACAAGACTGTGTAGCACTTCTATGATCAGCATTGCACAGCTCTCTTGAGTATCGTGGGAGTAAGATAAGAGAAAGAGTGGGGGGCGTATGGAGGCATATTGATAATCATTTCCCATCGCTGAATAAGCGAATGGGACACAAGATCGCTAATTGGTACCAATCACCTTCCGCCATCCACTGCACAGTGCGAAATATACAGAGTGTTTCAGGAGGAATAGTAAGGATTTTAGGAGGTGGTAGCATACAGCAATTGTTATAAAACTTCTCATGCAACACGTGTTCAGTTTCTATTGGTTACAGAGATGCAGCTGTTAGGATATGATCCAAAAAATACACCTGTAGACAATGTAAAGGAAAGGCAAATTATTACGTTCAGAGCTGATTTTTGTAAACACGACCTTCGACTTCAATATCCTTTCGACTTCTCTCGACAGCACGGCACCTAGCTCTTCTGAGGTCGTCTTAACGTTCTTTTATGAGAGCAACAATAATCACTTCCTTACTCACATCTTTTTCCAAAATATTCGAAAAAGTAATGTACCAAGAGTAGCCACCACTTAAGGGCAAACAATTTACTTAGGATGTCACAGACTGGATTCCAGAAGAACTGATCGACTGAGAATGCTAGTTATGCATTCACTCATCATACAGTCAAAGCCGTGACCTTTCCAGGGCGTTTGATAGTGTAGATCATGTTACTCTTCTAGAAAAACTCAAGTTTCGTCGAATAGATGGCTTTATGAACAAGTGATCTGATCTTACTTAACAAACATATTGTGAAAGATATGCTGAATAATTGAGATAATATTGGAAAGGAAGACAATTTTAGTGGCTGGAGAAAAAACAATCACAAACGGAGTCCTATAGGGTTCAATTTTGGCTCCACTTACGTATGTGAATGACCTTCTACTTAACATTCAACAAGCAAAAACTGATAATTGTTGCTGACGATACTGGTGTAGTATTACAAATCCTGTTAGAGAGAAAGCAATAGGAGAGATGGTGAACCATATTTTCCAAAGATTTATTAAGTGGTTCTCACAAAATGGACTCTTCCTAAATGTGGAAAAATAAACTGCGCTGTCACAATACATATGAAATTCGTCATAAATAATCTATCAGAATTTGAGAACAACGCTGACGTCCATATCTATAACGCTAGAGGAAAAAATGAACTTCATTGCCGATCGTTAAAGTTGTCGGCGACTTAGAAAGCGATGTGTAGCAGCAAAGATTTTTGATTGTTTGCCCAATAGCGTAAAAAAATCTGAGAGGTAGCAAAGAAAGTTCTAATTTAAAATCATTTCTCTTGGGCAACTCCTCCTTTTCCATGGACGAATTTCCAGTTAATAACTGTTAGTCAATAAAAAAGTACAGCTGCCTGAGTAAGATTAAAAATAATAATTTGTTCATTAATGTTAACTCTAACATACGGGCCATGGCCAGTCACGTAATGTAGCAATACACTCGACGGGTTAAGAAATCTCATTTTTGATCTCTTCCCGATGTTAGGGAGAAATTCTCCTATTCTGTTGCCTGTGCTGAAGTGTCCCACTCATTTTGCCACAGTTGTAATAAGCGATCTGTCACCACCTTTTCCGAACTGGCCTCTGGTGGGCATATTCCTAGAATTACTAACAAAGAATCATCGTGGTAGTGTAGTAAGTGCCCGTTAATCTTAGTAGCACTTAAACTCTACTCACTAATGAGGCTGGCTTCAATAGCTTGAATCTATGAGCCCAAACGATCGCTGATGCTAATATACACGATGTATTCAAAAATATCCGGAAACCCTCCAAAATATACCTTTTTCATATTGGGTGAATTGTGCTGCCACTTTCTGCCAGGTACTCCATATCAGCGACCTCAGTAGTCAGTAGACATCGTGAGAGAGCAGAATGGAGCGCTCCACAGATGTCACTGACTTTGAACGTGGTCAAGTGATTGGGTGTCACTTGTGTCATACGTCTGTGCGCGAGATTTCCACACTTCTAAACAACCCTAGGTCCACTGTTTCGATGTGATAGTGCAGTCGAAGCGTGAGGGGACACGTACAGCACAAAAGCGTACAGACCGACCTCGACTGTTGACAGGCAGAGACCGCCGACAGTTGAAGAGGGTCGTAATGTGTAATAGACAGACATCTATCCAGACCATCACACGGGAATTCTAAACCGCATCAAGGTCCACTGCAAGTACTATGACAGTTAGGGGGGGGGGGTGAGAAAACTTGGATTTCAAGGTCGAGCGGCTGCTCATAAGCCACACATCACGCCCGTAAATGCCAAACGACACCTTGCTTGCTATAAGAAGCGTAAACATTGGACGATTGAACAGTGGGAAAACGTTGTGTGGAGTGACGAATCATGGTACGCAATGCAGCGATCCGATGGCAGGGTGTGAGTGTGGCGAATGCCCGGTGAACGTCACCTGTCAGCGTGTGTACTGACAAATGTAAAATTCAGATGCAGTGTTGTTGTCGTGTGGTTGTGTTTTCGATGGAAGGGCTTGCATCCATTGTTGTTTTGCGTGGCACTATCACAGAACACATGGAGAGCTGCATCAAACCATTCTCTGGACTGAAGACCACAACAACAACATCACAGCACAGGCCTACACTGATGTTTTAAGCACCTTTATGCTTCCCACTGTTGAAGAGCAATTCGGGAATGGCGATTGCATCTTTCAACAGGATCGAGCACCTGTTCATAATGCACAGCCTGTGGCGCAGTGGTTACACGACAATAATAACCCTGTAATGGACTGGCCTGCACAAAGTCCTGACCTGAATCCTACAGAACATATTTGGGATGTTTTGGAACACCGACTTAGTGCCAGGCCTCGCCGACCAACATCGATACCTCTCCTCAGTGCAGCACTCCGTGAAGAATGGGCTGCCATTCTCCAAGAAACCTTCCAGCACCTGACTGAACATATGCCTGCGAGAGTGGATGCTGTCATCAAGGCTAAGCGTGGGCAAACACCATATTGAATTCCAGTATTACCGACAGAGGGCGCCAATAACTTGTAAGTCATTTTCAGCCAGGTGTCCAGATACTTTCGTGTTTGTACCTAGTCTGCCTGTTTCCCCTATATGATATGTAAAGTTAAGATGTTCGTCCATAAATGCCTCGTGATATCTCCCTATGGCGCTTCTCCTAATCGTTACATTACTTAATTTTATTTTGGGGTTTCTTGCTAGTTTCCCTTTCAGCGCGAGTAGTGATTTGCATCACTGAACTAGAAAATTCCGATCGTGTACTTTCATGTCCTTGTTGAAGGTGTCGACTCCCCAGAAACGATACGAATAACAGCGGAGCATACGTAATGTACACTACTGGCCATTAAAATTGCTACACCACGAAAATGACGTGCTACAGACGCGAAATTTAACCGACAGGAAGAAGATGCTGTGATATGCAAATGATTAGCTTTTCTGAGCATTCACACAAGGTTGGCGCCGGTGCTCACATGAGGAAAGCTTCCAACCGATTTCTCTTACACAAACAGCAACTGACCGGCGTTCCCTGATGAAACGTCGTTGTGGTGCCTCTTGTAAGAAGGAGAAATGCGTACCATCACGTTTCCGACTTTGATAAAGGTCGGATTGTAGCCTATCGCGATTGCGGTTTATCGTATCCCGACATTGCTGCTCGCATTGGTCGAGATCCAATGACTGTTAGCAGAATATGGAATCGGTGGGTTCAGGAGGGTAATACGAAACGCCGTGCTGGATCCCAACGGCCTCGTATCACTAGCAGTTAAGATGACAGGCATCTTATCCGCATGGCTGTAACGGATCGTGCAGCCACGTCTCGATCCCTGAGTCAACAGATGGGGAAGTTTGCAAGACAATAACCATATTCACGAACAGTTCGACGACGATTGCAGCAGCATGGACTATCAGCTCGGAGACCATGGCTGAGGTTACCCTTGACGCTGTATCACAGACAGGAGCGCCTGCGATGGTGTACTCAATGACGTACCTGGGTGCATGAATGGCAAAACGTCATTTTTCGGATGAATCCAGGTTCTGTTTACAGCATCATGATGGTCGCATCCGCGTTTGGCGACATCGCGGTGAACGCACATTGGAAGCGTGTATTAGTCATCGCCGCCGGCCGTAGTGGCCGAGCGGTTCTAGGCGCTTCAGTCTGGAACCGCGCGACCGCTACGGTCGCAGGTTCGAATCCTACATCGGGCATGGATATATGTGATGTCCTTAGCTTAGTTAGGTTTAAGTAGTTCTAAGTTCAAGGGGACTGATGACCTCAGATGTTAAGTCCCATAGTGCTCAGAGCCATTTATTCGTCATCGCCCTACTGACGTATCACTCGGCGTGACGGTATGGGGTGCCATTGGTTACACGTCTCGGTCACCTCTTGTTCGCATTGACGGCACTTTGAACAGTAGACGTTACATTTCAGATTCGATCCCTGAAAAACCCTACATTTCAGAAGGATAATGCACGACAGCATGTTGCAGGTCCTGTACGGGCCTTTCTGGATACAGAATATGTTGGACTGCTGTCCTGGCCAGCACATTCTCCAGATCTCTCACCAACTGAAAACGTCTGGTCAATGGTGGCCGAGGAACTGGCTCGTCACAACATGCCAGTCACTACTCTTGATGAACTGTGGTATCGTGTTGAAGCTACATGGGCAGCTGTACCTGTACACGCCATCCAAGCACTGTTTGACTCAATGCCCAGGCGTATCAGGGTTGTTATTACAGCCAGAGGTGGTTGTTCTTGGTACTGATTTCTCAGGATCTATGCAGCCAAACTGCGTGAAAATGTAATCACATGTCAGTTCTAGTATATTATCTTTGTCCAATGAATACCCGTTTATCATCTACATTTCTTCTTGGTGTACCAATTTTTAATGGCCAGTTGTGTATGTGTGTGAAACACCGACAAAATCTGTGTGTGCTTCTTGAAGGACTACGTCCTATCAGCTGAATGATGTCTTCTATTTCATTCACATTCTTTTCGTTTGGCCGCGCTTTCTAGGGGGTCCTCTCACGGTCCGTGCGGCTCCCCCCCCCCCCCCCCCCCCTCCCCGTCGGAGGTTCGAGTCCGTCCTCGGGCATGGGTGTGTGTGTCGTCTTAAGCGTAAGTTAGTTTAAGTTAAATTAAGTGGTGTGTAAGCTTAGGGTCCGATGACCTCAGCAGTTTGGTTTCATAAAAGACCACCACAAATTTCCTTTTCGTTTGCACGTTCAGCTGAGATGTGACTGCATGGCACCGCATTACTCTCGGGCCGATGTACTGAAAACACGAGTAAACGCCCTTTTATCTGGTCTCTGGAGTCGGGAAATCGTCTGCCGTTTTTGTTTACAAGCAGCAGCAGTGTTGCAGAACCCCTGCGCAAAGATCATGTCGGCACACTCAGTACAGGCAGCATACAAAAACGACAAAGCACAATTGGCCAACAAATAACAATCACAATCATAGTTGAAATTTCAGAACTTGAACTTCAAAACGAAAATGACTATTGGTAAATAAGCCCATAGAAACAGGAATACCAACAAGCAAAATGAAAATGTATATCTGGAATCAGCTGTATCTCTGTAACTGATAAAATTGTACTCGTATTGTAGTGAATGTTTTACTCGAATGTTTTACGATAGCAAAGTCGATAGGAGCAGGCCTCGGAGCTCCCAACGGTATCGACCGATCGCCGTGTGATCCTCAGCCGATAGCCGTCACTGGACGCCGCTCTCCAGGCCGTTGTCAGTTTTCGTGACCGGCACCGCTTCTCAATCAAGTAGTTCCTCAATTGTTATCCAGATGGAGGGGAGCACCCTGCTTGCGAACAGCGCTCGGCGGACACGGACAGTCATCCCAATGTAACTCAGGTCTGTACAATCATTAGTAGGATTAATACTTATACATGCCTTAGTTAGATTGGAATACGTATCGTTATAGTTATGTTCAGCTTACATGATCATTTATAACGCACTCACAGTCTTTCCCAATGGAATCGAACATGATTCAAACAACAGTTGTTACACAATTAGCTTTAAAAACAAACGTTACGAAATTAGCTTTGAAACACACATGTCAACAACTTGACCTTCGTTGGCGGCAATCTTTATTGCTAATGAACGCAGTAAACCGTATTAATTTATCGAGGAATGAAGAAACAGTGGAATATGTCCGTGACTAAATAAAGAAGAAGCAATAAAAACAAAGATAAAGGAAACGAACTTCAAAACGAATTCCGCGAAAGGCTGAAGTTCCTATGTCGGAGAACAACTATGATGATACTGACGACTTCAGAAATCTCGGAGAATCCTTAACATGTAAGTGCTGTTACACACGAAACCGTGCGGTTTGGGGCTCCATGCCATGGATTGCGCGGCCGCTTCCGCCGGAGGTTCGAGTCGTCCCTCGGGCATGGGTGTGTGTGTGTTGTTCTTAGCGTAAGTTAGTTTAAGTAATGTGTAAGTCTAGGGACCGATGACCTCATCAGTTTGGTCCCTTATGAATTCACACACATTTCTGAACACACGAAACAGGAAACATTCGTAAGACGAAAGGTCAATTTAAAAACAGCTGTAAGTACAACACACACATACACAACAGTCAATATTAACATCTATGGCAACTGCCGGCACGGCAGCTCAGGGGAAAAAAAACCTGATTGAAAGGATCAACAACGAACTTCAATGGATGTCACGTGACGTCAGCTACGACCAAATGTAACGACTAGCAACGAACGAAAATGAAAAAAAAGAATGGTACGTGCTTGCCTGCAAAGCAGCGGACCCGAGTTTGAGTCCCGGCTGGGTTGGAGATTTGCTCCGCTTGTGGACTGGGTGTCGTGTCGTCCTGACCATTATTTCATCCTTATCACCGGCTTGCAAGTCGCCCAGTGTGGCGTCGACTGAAATAAGACTTGCAGTCGGCGGCCAAACTTCCCCGGATGGGGCCTCCCGGCCAACAATGCCAAACGATTATTTCTTTTTCCTGGCCCGGTATACTTTCTTGATGTGTTTTGAGCCCGAACCATGGTTCCGGCATTTGCATTTCGTATTTCATCACACATGATAACTAAACCAAAAACAACACACACACACACACACACACACACACACACACACACATAACGATGCTAGTGAAATACATATATTTCATGCACACCATTAAACAAACACTACTGGATATTTCCGCATGAGACGCGATTCAGCGTCACATATACTGTTATCATAATCACAGAAATCGGCTTACATTAGAGGAGCTTTGTGCGGCACATACGTGAGGACGAATATTTTAATGCTGCAATCAACGTTGCGAACGGGACTTGAAAAATAGAAATATAAGCATTACATATCGTGATGTAGTGTAGCGTAATAGTTCACGCATCTTTCTGATATGTAGAAGATCGTAGGGTCTAACCTTATCAATTGCGCCGGATTGTTTTTGTTTTGTTTAGAAATCTGACCGAAAGAATTTGACAATATTTTTATTCAGTTCAATCGTTTAAATGTAATTTCTTTTATTTCTAATTCTTTTCCGCGTCGGTTTTCATCATCGTATTGACTTTTTTATTTGCTTTTTAAAGTCAGAAAACCGTATACAATACAACGTCGTGTTCGCAACCGGTCCATGGGACCAGAAACCTAGCAGGCGGCCAGCCGAGAGTGTCGGGTTGCCTCGTTATCGAGACCGTGTTCTCGCAACACGATAATCTCGCAGGCAGCATCCTCGCTTGTCAGTCACGCTTACGAGAACGAGCGGAAATACGGCGACATCTGACGGCCTCTAGTAAACAGGTTCAAGTGGCTGTAAGATGCAGTACTTACGTGGAGACGTAGAGAGTTGCACAGGATAGAGAAGCGGGGAACACTGCTTCAAACCAGTCTTCGGACTGAAGAAGATCGCCAACATCACCACCAACAACAACATCTCGCGATGCACAGCGCGTCTCTTTTTAACGTGTGCCTTTGTTTGGTGAGTCTCACCGAACACCATTCTCGCACTAGTAAACGATCCTGTGAATGAGCGCTTGTTCCCAGCTGGATCCTACTTGGCAACAGGGCGACGTTCAGACGTTTTCTCGTGTGTGAGAGCGTCGGGAAGCGAGGGGGGGGGGGGGGGGGGGGGGGGGCTCACCCGGTGTCATACTCTCATTAACTACCATATCTGATTGTGAATATTCTAAAGAAACAAACCATTTGGCTAGCACATAAAACAACAGACTCCCTCTTGGCAAACTTACGCAACCCACTATCAAATAGAGACAAATCCAGGGAACAGATACACACCAACTTAAATGTCAAAGCTGCAGTTCGGTGTATCTATGAATAACAAGTATGGAACAAAATACAGAGAACAAATCAGAAATCGGAAATATGAAACCAATTATTCCACACTTGCAGTTCATTTAAAACGGCACAGCCACCACACAGTCATGGAAATTATTAGAATAAATATTCGCGATATCTCGTCCAAATCGCATACATTACTAGGCTGGCAATACCGTATACAGTATCTTGGTGTCACTGAAGCCAGCGCACTGGAATCGCAATATGACGGCGAGCGCGGAGTCGTTTAAACAGCTGTTTTTTTACTGATAAATAGACGTAATAAACGGGGTTAGCGGATACAACTACGTTACCTTTAGAGTTTTGACATAATGGTCGATACATGTGTCGTGTTTGGCTGTAATTTTTCGTACCGCAGACGGAAGTTACAAGGAAAGTAACATGTCTCAATGAAAGCATAGCTAGAAACACGTTATGTATTTTTGTTTTAGGGCCGTTTATAAACCTAAATAATTACGTTATAGTTCGTCCTATCTGAAATGTTGTTGTTGTTGTCTTCAGTCCTGAGACTGGTTTGATGCAGCTCTCCATGCTACTCTATCCTGTGCAACCTGCTTCATCTCCCAGTACCTACTGCAACCTACATCCTTCTGAATCTGCTTAGTGTACTCATCTCTCGGTCTCCCTCTACGATTTTTACCCTCCACGCTGCCCTCCAATGCTAAATTTGTGATCCCTTGATGCCTAAAAACATGTCCTACCAACCGATCCCTTATTCTAGTCAAGTTGTGCCACAAACTTCTCTTCTCCCCAATCCTATTCAATACCTCCTCATTAGTTACGTGATCTATCCACCTTATCTTCAGTATTCTTCTGTAGCACCACATTTCGAAAGCTTCTATTCTCTTCTTGTCCAAACTAGTTATCGTCCATGTTTCACTTCCATACATGGCTAAACTCCAAACAAATACTTTCAGAAACGACTTGTTGATACATAAATCTATATTCGATGTTAACAAATTTCTCTTCTTCAGAAACGCTTTCCTTGCCATTGCCAGTCTACATTTTATATCCTCTCTACTTCGACCATCATCAGTTATTTTACTTCCTAAATAGCAAACCTCCTTTACTACTTTAAGTTTCTCATTTCCTAATCTAATTCCCTCAGCATCACCCGATTTAATTTGACTACATTCCATTATCCTCGTTTTGCTTTTGTTAATGTTCATCTTATATCCTCCTTTCAAGACACTGTCCATTCCGTCCAACTGCTCTTCCAAGTCCTTTGCCGTCTCTGACAGAATTACAATGTCATCGGCGAACCTCAAAGTTTTTACTTCGTCTCCATGAATTTTAATACCTACTCCAAATTTTTCTTTTGTTTCCTTTACTGCTTGCTCAATATACAGATTGAATAACATCGGGGAGAGGCTACAACCCTGTCTCACTCCTTTCCCAACCACGCCCCTCGACTCTTATTACTGCCATCTGGTTTCTCTACAAATTATAAATAGCCTTTCGCTCCCTGTATTTTACCCCTGCCACCTTTAGAATTTGAAAAAGAGTATTCCAGTCAACATTGTCAAAAGCTTTCTCTAAGTCTACAAATGCTAGAAACGTAGTTTTGCCTTTTCTTAATCTTTCTTCTAAGATAAGTCGTAAGGTCAGTATTGCCTCACGTGTTCCAACATTTTGACGGAATCCAAACTGATCCTCCCCGAGGTCTGCATCTACCAGTTTTTCCATTCGTCTGTAAAGAATTGGCGTTAGTATTTTGCAGCCGTGGCTTATTAAACTGATAGTTCGGTAATTTTCACATCTGTCAGCACCTGCTTTCTTTGGGATTGGAATTATTATATTCTTCTTGAAGTCTGAGGGTATTTCGCCTGTCTCATACATCTTGCTCACCAGCTGGTAGAGTTTTGTCATGACTGGCTCTCCCAAGGCCGTCAGTAGTTCTAATGGAATGTTGTCTACTCCGGGGGCCTTGTTTCGACTCAGGTCTTTCAGTGCTCTGTCAAACTCTTCACGCAGTATCGTATCTCCCATTTCGTCTTCATCTACATCCTCTTCTATTTCCATAATATTGTCCTCAAGTACATCGCCCTTGTATAAAACTTCTATATACTCCTTCCACCTTTCTGCCTTCCCTTCTTTGCTTAGAACTGGGCTGCCATCTGAGCTCTTGATGTTCATACACGTGGTTCTCTTCTCTCCAAAGGTCTCTTTAATTTTCCTGTAGGCAGTATCTATCTTACCCCTAGTGGGATAAGCTTCTACATCCTTACATTTGTCCTCTAGCCATCCCTGTTTAGCCATTTTGCACTTCCTGTCGATCTCATTTTTGAGACGTTTGTATTCCTTTTTGCCTGCTTCATTTACTGCATTTTTATATTTTCTCCTTTCATCAATTAAATTCAATATTTCTTCTGTTACCCAAGGATTTCTAGCAGCCCTCGTCTTTGTACCTACTTTATCCTCTGCTGCCTTCACTACTACATCCCTCAGAGCTACCCATTCTTCTTCTACCGTATTTCTTTCCCCTATTCCTGTCAATTGTTCCCTTATGCTCTCTCTGAAACTCTGTACAACCTCTGCTTCTTTCAGTTTATCCAGGTCCCATCTCCTTAATTTCCCACATTTTTGCAGTTTCTTCAGTTTTAATCTACAGGTCATAACCAATAGATTGTGGTCAGAGTCCACATCTGCCCCTGAAAATGTCTTACAACTTAAAACCTGTTTCCTAAATCTCTGTCTTACCATTATATAATCTATCTGATACCTTTTAGTATCTCCAGGGTTCTTCCACGTATACAACCTTCTTTCATGATTCTTAAACCAAGTGTTAGCTATGATTAAGTTGTGCTCTGTGCAAAATTCTACTAGGCGGCTTCCTCTTTCACTTCTTAGCCCCAATCCATATTCACCTACTATGTTTCCTTCTCTCCCCTTTCCTACACTCGAATTCCAGTCACCTATTACTATTAAATTTTCGTCTCCCTTCACTATCTGAATAATTTCTTTTATTTCATCGTACATTTCTTCAATTTCTTTATCATCTGCAGAGCTAGTTGGCATATAAACTTGTACTACTGTAGTAGGTGTGGGCTTCGTATCTATCTTGGCTGAAATACCGGCAGTATTTAATTAGTTTACGTATTTTTAAGAGGTTTAAAATCTAATATTAACATGCGTAGATTAATTATGTGTTTTTAACCAGTTTTAATCTGTTTCGACTTTCCTTCGAGTAGTATGCTCCTTATGAAAATACTCCTACAAGAAGAACTTGCTATTTGTCGTAGATAAGAAGTGTCTTTATTCATATGAGTTTTCTTACGAAAATTATATTCTATTTTAAAGTAGGTATGTGTAACTTGTTCTTTTCATAACACGGTTCTAATAAGTAGTGGGTGTTAAACTCAACTAGCTTGGAAACATTTACTCAACTGCAGAACGTTTTTTAACCACCTCATAAAGTGTATAACGTCATTTCGTTTCAGAAAATGATAGTAGTACAATACACAAACTTCCTGACGCCGCTATCTTACCTCGCCAAACGCCATGCCTTAGTGAACTACACACGTTTGCCAGTCTAATAATGTATGTCTGTGGTCCAAATTAAAGAGAACTATCACATCGCCAAAGGCAATACCAGAGATTACTCTGCTAACAACTGATAAGTGACCAACATAAATAACAAATGAATGTTAAGCCTGATCAACAACGTGAATCCATATCTATATCTATACAAGTATTATAAAGATGAAAGTGGCTGTCTGTTACGCTTTCACGACTAAAGTATTGAACAGTTTTTGATGAAATACAGTATGGAGATGGCATGAACACTGAGGAAGAACATAGGGTACTTAAGAAAGTGTGTAATACAAGATATTTATCGCTTTCAAGAATATCACGCGAAAAATGGAACAATAATTACTCTTTAAAATAGCTATTTACTCTTTGACGCCGGCCGCGGTGGTCTCGCGGTTCTAGGCGCGCAGTCCGGAACCGTGCGACTACTACGGTCGCAGGTTCGAATCCTGCCTCGGGTAGGGATGTGTGTGATGTCCTTAGGTTAGTTAGGTTTAAGTAGTTCTAAGTTCTAGGGGACTGATGACCACAGCAGTTGAGTCCCATAGTGCTCAGAGCCATTTGAACCATTTTTACTCTTTGACTTTTAAATTTCATCATACGTGTGAAAATGCTTTTGTTGTTTGATACATACTACATAACTCGATTCAAACTATTGAATAAAATGCTTATCAATCTTAAACGTGTTTAATCCATACTTCCATACTAATGTCAGTTACGAGCCAGTCGCATTTTAGCCGTTGAGAATCCG
The DNA here is from genome assembly GCF_023897955.1 of Schistocerca gregaria. Lineage (NCBI taxonomy): Eukaryota > Metazoa > Arthropoda > Insecta > Orthoptera > Acrididae > Schistocerca > Schistocerca gregaria. The sequence continues at coordinate 485,545,870 of NC_064924.1, forward strand.
TCTTTTATAGCTACCGAGACAGTTGACGACTCACAACAACGGCGTCATTTTCAGTGCTGTACGACAAACAGAGAGACGTCGTGCCTTTATTTGTTCAACGTGGGAGGCTTTTAGGGAGGTTGCATTTGATTACGACATGCGAGAGCAGCTGTGTGTAACAGGAAGATACGCGAGGGCAAGCTGACTCTTTTGCACATACAACTATTATACAATTTGCTCTGATCTACAAATTATGTGTTTTCTTCTTTTTTCGTTAAGTTAAACACTATTTAATAATTTTAGAAAGTCTACATTTATATTAGTCCTGTCACCCTCACTCATTATAGGAAAACTATGGATGCTTCAAGAGATTTTCTCCACTCGTGACTGGGTGCTTGAGCTGTCATCATCCTTTTATCATAATCGAATTGCAGGTCGCCGAAGTGGCGTGAAGTGAAAGCACTTGTACCGAGCGGCCTAACATCCTGAATGGAGCCTCCCGGCCAAAAATGCTATGCACACATTAATTTTATTTTACTGGTATGTAAGAGCACGCACGGGTAACAGCTAGAATCCAATACTTACACAATCCTCAACGTATTTAATCCATACTTCCATACTAATATTATTAAATGCAAGAGGAACTGTCAGTCACGCTTTCACGACTAAGCCATTGGACTGATATTGCTGAAATTTGGTATGGAGACAGCTTGAACCCAGAGGAAGGCCATGGCCCTTTTTTTTTTTTTTTTTTTTTTTTTTAAGGGGCCATAGTGAAGTAAGGAATGGAACACATTTTTTACTTCATATTTTTTTTAACACAAACCACGTTCAAAAATTATTAAATTTGTTGTATGTGTGCATGCGCACACACACACACACACACACACACACACACACGCACGCACGCAGGCAGGCACACACACACACACACACACACACACACACACACACACACACATACACATACACACACGCACAAGATAAAAATTACTGAGCACAGAGCTTATAAACTGCTGCCATAAAGACAGCAACACAGTAGGGAAAAATTCACAATCATATTTCGTTAGTAATCTTGGAATTTATGGGGACAGGCCTTTAGCACATAGAGCTTCCACATTTGCCTGCAGAAACGTATCACGACTGCGTGCTAGGCCAAACTGAGAAAGGTTGACAGATGTGGATACGCCATTCAATCATATACCAAGCTAGGGTGCTATGGTGAGTAGTATTTACAGTGCTCGAAACAGAGAAACAGTATCAAGAGCACTAAAGCAAACACCCAAGTAGCGCAAATCCAACATACATCGATAAGTATGTAAAGTGTGTAAGCGTAGCAGGGACGAAGGGGAGGCTCAGTCTAGCAACAATACGGGCTGTAAACGGGAAAAACCAATGATGTGAGGGACTTTGACCATGGGTAGAGTCTTATGACGCGGCGCTTGGGGACGAGCAATTCAGAAATGGCGAAGTAGTATAGGCGGCTGATCTGACGGCAGAATACAGTGCTGCAGCAGCCAGAAGTTTCTTTGGAGCACGCACTGTTGAACATTAGGCTCCGCAGCAGCGTTCCCTACGTGTTCACGTGGTGACCCAACGACATAGTCAGTTACGACTGCAGTGGACAAGGAACCATCGTGATTCAGCTGAGGATCTACATCTATATCTACATACATACTCCTCAAGCCACCGTCCGGTGTGCGGCGGAAGGTATCTCCTGTACCGCTACTAGTCATTTCTTTCCTTTTTCCACTCACAAACAGAGCGAGGGAAAAACGACCATCTATATGCTTCCTTATGAGACCTAGTTTCTTGTGTATTTCCTTCGTGGCCCTTGCACGAAATGTATGTTGGCGGCAGTAGAATCATTTGCAGTCAGCTTCAGATTCCGATTCTATAAATTTTCTCGGTGGTGTTCAGCGGAGAGAACGTCGCCTTCCCTCCACGGATTTCCATTTGAGTTCCCAAAGCATCTCTGTAACATATGCATCTTGTTTGAACCTACCGGTAACTAATCTAATACTCCACCTCTCAATCAGTTCGATGTCTTCCGACCTGGCGCAGACCCAAATACTCGACCAGTACTCAAGAACAGGTGGCAACAGGATTCTATAAGCGAATCTCATTTACAGATGAACCATACCTTCGTCCAATTCTCCCTCTAAACCGAAGTCGATCATTCACCTTCCCTACCACAGTCCTCACATGCTCGTTCCATTTCATTTCGCTTTGCAATGTTACACCCAGACATTTAACCAACAAGACTGTGGCAGGCAGGACACTGTTAATGTTGTATGCGAACATTACAGGTTTGTTTATATTCATCAGCATTAACTCATATTTTTCTAGTCCGCACCTCGTGGTCTCGCTGTCGCGTTCTCGCTTCCCGAGCACGGGGTCCCGGGTTCGATTCCCGGCGGGGTAAGGGATTTTCACCTTCCTCGAGATGCCTGGATGTTTGTGTTGTCTTCATCATCATTCATGCACGTGGCAAGATTGGACTGAGAAAAGGTTGGGAATTTGTATGGGTTCTGATAACCGCGCAGTTGAGCGCCCCACAATCCGAACATCATCATCATCATATTTTTGTACATTTAGAGCCAGCAGTCAATCATCACACCAACTATAAATTTTGTCTATGTCATCTTGTATCATCTTACAGTCACTCGTCTTCGACAGTCGCCCCACTAGTTGAACGGTCAGCGCGTTGTAATGCCACCCACGGGGGCTCGGGTTTGATTCCCGGCTGGAGTGGGAGATTTTCTCCCCCCAGAGACTGGGTTTGGTGATGTCCTCATCATCAACTCATCCCCATTGTCGACCCGCAAGTCGCCCAATGTGGCGTCGCACTCAGTAAGACTTGCACTCGGCGGCCGAATTTCCCGACGGGGAACTCCCGGACACTGACGCCATACGATCATTTCCATTTTTCCATTTCCGTCTTTGACACCTTCCCGTACACTACAGTATCATCTGCAAACAAACGTAAGTTGCTGATCAGGCTGTCCACCAAATCATACACGTATACATAAAATAATAGCGGTGCTGCCACAATCCTCTGGAGCGCTTCCGACGACACCCCTGCCTCTGATGAACACTCTCCGTCAAGAACAACAAATTGGGTTCTATTACGTAAGAAGTCTTCGAGACACTCACATATCTGGGCTCCTATCCCTTGTGCTCGTACCTTCGTTGACAGTCTACAGTGTGGAACTGTGTCAAATGCTTTTCGGAAATCAAGGAATATGGAATCTGCCTGTTGCCCTTCATCCATACTTTGCAGTATATCACGTGTGAAAAGAGCAAGCGGAGTTTCACCGAGCGATGCTTTCCAAAACCATACCGATTCGTGGACATTAAATTTTTCGTATTTAGGTAATTTATTATATTCGGACTCATAATGTGTTCTGGAATTCTGCAGCAAACCGATGTTAATGATATTTGTCTGTAATTTTGCGGGTCCGTTCTTTTACCTTTCTTATATACGGAGGTCACCTGCACTTTCTCCCAGTCGCATAGGAATCTGTGCTGGGCGAGAGATTCGCAATAAATGTAAATAAGAAGGCGCCAATACCGTACAGTACTCTTTGTAAAACCGAACTGGGTTTCCATCTGGACCTGGCGACTTATATGTATTCAAATTCTTTCAGTTATTTCTCTACGCCAGGGATACTTGTTACTGTGTCATCCATAAGGGTCTCTGTACGATGGTCGAACAACGGTATATTTATACGATTCTCCTGCACGAACGATTTCTTAAACGCGAAGTTTAAAACTTTGGATTTCATTTTGCTACCTTCAGCTGCCACACCAGACTCGTCAATGAGTGACTGGATGGAAGCCTTAGACGCTCTTGGTGATTTTACGTAGGACCATAATTTTCTCAGGTTCCCTGTCAGATATTTTGCTAAAGTACGACGGTGGTAGTGGTTGTATACTTCCGCGCATAAATCTTTTCACAGACACACGAATCTCTACTAACCTTTGCTTGTCGTCGTTTACGCGTTCTCTTTTGAACTGAGAGTGCAACAGCCTTTGCTTCCTCAGAATTTTCCAAATTTCGTTGCTAAACCACGGTGGGTCTTTTCCGTGGTTAATCCACTTAGTAGGCACATACTTCTCCAGGGCACGATTTCCAATCTGTTTAAACTTTGCCCAAGTCCATCATGCTGGAGCTAAATGGTGGCAGTTCATTGCCTAAGTGAGATACTAACAACTACTTATCTGCTCTTTCTACATTCATGCTCATAAATTAAGGGTAATGCTGATACCTTGTGAAACAACGCACTGGTGGGCGGTTTGCGGATTTAAACCACCTCGGGGTATGACCATGCGGTGCATTTAACCTGCGGTCACGGTGGCGCTGGCAGCAGCGCAGAGGTGTGTTGGTGCATGTCAGAGTACGGTGTAGCGAGTAAGTGTGCACACGCTTTACGACGTGCTAATGGTGACTGCGCGTTGAAAATGGCTCAAAGAACATATATTGATGACGTTATAAGGGGTAGAATACTAGGGCGATTGGAGGCTGATCAAACACAGCAGAACGTAGCACTGGCCCTCCATGTGACACAAAGTGTGATCTCACGATTATAGCAACGATTCCAGCAGACATGAAACGTGTCCAGGCGATACAGTATGGGACGTCCACAGTGTACAACACCACACGAAGACCGATATCTCACCAACAGTGCCCGCAGACGGCCACGGAGTACTGCAGGTAGCCTTGTTCGGGACCTTACTGCAGCCACTGGAACAGTTGTCTCCAGACGCACAGTCTACAGACGACTGAACGGACATTGTTTATTCATCCTGAAACCTGCAAGGTGCATTCAACTGAGCCCTGGTCACAGGAGAGCCCGTAAAGCCTGGTGTCAAGAACACAGTACATGGTCATTGGAACAGTGGTCCCAGGTAATGTTCACGGACGTGTCCAGGTATAGTCTGCTCGGTGGGGCCGTGCGTTATCATCCATCAGGAGAAAGGTGGGACCCACTGCACCCCTGCAAAGGGAGACATACTGGTGAAAATGACGTCCCGTTACACCTGACCTGTTACAGTTCCTCTGTCAAAAACATGCAGGGTTGTACGTGCACCAATCATAATCCCACCCCAAACCATCAAACCACGACCTCCATACAGATCCAGTTCAAGGACACTAAGGGGTTGGTATCTAGTTTTTAGTTCACGCCAGATGAAAACCCGGCGAGAATCACTGTTCAGACTATACCTGGGCTCGTCCGTGAACATAACCTGGGACCACTGTTCCAATTACCATGTGCTGTGTTCTTGACACCAGGCTTTACGGGCTCTCCTGTGACCAGGGGTCAGTGGAATGCACCTTGCAGGTCTCCGGGCGAATAATCCATGTCTGCTCAGTCGTCTTTAGACTGTGTGTCTGGAGACAACTGTTCCAGTGGCTGCGGTAAGGTCCCGAGCAAGGCTACGTGCAGTACGACGTGGCCGTCTGCGGGCACTGATGGTGCGATATCGGTCTTCTTGTGGTGTTGTACCCTGTGGACGTCCCGTACTGTAGCGCCTGGACGCGTTTCCTGTCTGCTGTAACCTTGAGATCACACTTTGTGGCACATGGAGGGCCCGTGCTACGACCTGCTGTGTTTGACCAGCCTCCAGTCGCCCTAGTATTCTACCCCTCATAACGTCATCAATATTGAGCCATTTTCAACACACAGTCACTATTAGCACGTCTGAAAACGTCTGCACCCATACTCGCTGCACCGTACTCTGACATGCACCAACACACCTCTGCCTATGTGGACTGCTGCCAGCGCCACTGTGCGACGATCGCAGGTCAAGTGCACCACAAGGTAATACCCCGAGGTGATTTAAACTCGCAAACCACCCACCAGAGCGTTGTTTCACCTTGTATCAGCATGATACTTAATTTATGAGCATGAGTGTATGAACTAATTGCCTCCCTTCATGCTTAATGGTTTTCTTGACGAAGATGGCATCATCCAGCAGAATAGTTAAGCCGTGTCAGAATCCAAAAATCATACAACAGTGGTTTCGGGCACGTTACAGGTTACTCGTGTTGATGTCTGGGCCACCAGATTCGCCTGATGTGAACCCGGAGTAACACATCGGGGATGCTATGGGGCGTCAGCTCAGCGGCTACAAACCACCAGCATGTAATTTACAGGAATTGTGTGACCTGTGCGTAAACATCTGGTCCTCATGCTTCTGGAATCCTACTAAGGGTCTGTCGAATCCGTGCCACGGAGAATCGCTGCTGTACTACGTTCCAACGCGCTACTATGCTGTGGTCATAATGTTTTTGGTTCATGAGTGTATTAAAGACGCTTCAGATCATCTAATGCGAAACGTCTATGGTGCATTTATTCGGTTGCGCGTTGTCAGAGTGAAAACCACGCATATCTTATGACACAGCTGTTTCACAAATGTGGTCGTGCCCGTGAGCTGCTTCTCTGAAGACCCGCTTCCAGTGAAAGTTATTCGACTTGGCAGCGCCTCCAGGACTTGTGTGTCAGTGACGCTGCTTGCGTATTTATACAGCACTTTACCTGGCCTCAAGAGACAGCGGGCCCTGTTTCAGCAACTGCCTATGCCAAACAGTCGGAGATGATTCACATAATCTAACCGTGACACTCAAATATTTAGTCTGCGCTCTTAAACCTATCATGCATGAATAAATGTGAGAAAAAATAAAAGTTAATTATTGATTAACTGAAAGCTAAATTAAATAGGAAAAAAATATAAGGTATGCCCAAACGAAAATGAGATTGCAGTTACATGCAAAGAAATTTGAGTAACAGTACTGGAATTACAGCTCGTGTGGAACAGTACTACAGTACGTAATTTCCATTGACATTGATTCGCCGATCCCAGCAAGTAGCCGGCGCTGTGGTCGAGCTGTTCTAGGCGCTTCAGCCCGGAACCACGCTGCTGCTACGGTCGCAGGTTCGAATCCGGCCTCTGGCATGGGTGTGTGTGATGACTTTAGGTTAGTTAGGTTTAAGCAGTTCTAAGTCTCGGGGACTGATGACCTCAGATGTTAAGTCCCATAGTGCTTAGAGCCATTTGAACCATTTGAACCAGCGAGTATGAATGTCGTAGATGGCTTCACTTTAGAAACTCATGGGTTGCTGACGGGACCCGTTTCCCACGGTGCCCTGCATTTCCTTGTCATATGTGAACCTCTGATCTTTCAGTGGTTGTTTTACGGGACCGCAAATATGGGAGTTACGTGGGAGAGATATCGAGGCTGCGTGGAGGACGTTCCAGGGCTCCCCCGCCCCCCCCCCCCCCTTTTTTTTTTTTTTTTTTTTTTTTTTTTTTTTTTTTTTTTTTTTTTTTAAGGAGATTGAGGGTCTGCTTGGCCACACATCCCACCTCAAAATGCTGACATCACCAGAATATTGTACACCGTGTGAGACACTGCTCTCAGTATATCTGTTTCATCTTTCGATAAATCTGTTAAGCATGCTTTCCTTCTGCGTGATGAAACTGGACAACTGCTCTTTGTGTCGATAGGGGGCAATCCATCAACGCAGCGAACTGCTAATTAGCTCTCCAGAAAAGAGGAAATTGCTGCGAAGCCGTTAACTCCACTAGTGTAAATGAATATGCCACCATACTATCCCTCGGTAAACACATTCACACATTGGTATTACAGACAACGTCGTTACAGCGAAGGTCTCATTTTCAGTTGGGCATACCTTGTATTAATTGGTAACTTTAAATTTATACAACACAAATTTTGATGGGACTCCCTACAATGGAGATATGCAATGAAATATAATTTCACAGAGACTATTCATGAACAATGGACCTTGCCGTTGGTGGGGAGGCTTGCGTGCCTCAGAGATACAGATGGCCATACCGTAGGTTCAGGTGCAACCACAACGGAGGGGTATCAGTTAAGAGGCCAGACAAACGTGTGGTTCCTGGAGAGGGGGCAGCAGCCTTTTCAGTAGTTGCAGGGGCAACAGTCTGAATGATTGACTGATCTGGCCTTGTAACATTAACCAAAACGGCCTTGCTGTGCTGGTACTGCGAACGGCTGAAAGCAAGGGGAAACTACAGCCGTAATTTTTCCCGAGGACATGCAGCTTTACTGTATGATTAAATGATGATGGCGTCCTCTTGGGTAAAATATTCCGGAGGTAAAATAGACCCCCATTCGGATCTCCGGGCGGGGACTACTCAAGAGGACGTCGTTATCAGGAGAAAGAAAACTGGCGTTCTACGGATTGGAGCATGGAATGTCAGATCCCTTAATCGAGTAGATAGGTTAGAAAATTTAAAAAGGGAAATGGATAGGTTAAAGTTAGATATAGTGGGAATTAGTGAAGTTCGGTGGCAGAAGGAACAAGACTTTTGGTCAGGTGAATACAGGGTTATAAGTACAAAATCAGATAGGGGTAATGCAGCAGCACGTTTAATAATGAATAAAAAAATAGGAGTGCTGGTAAGCTACTACAAACAGCATAGTGATCGCATAATTGTGGCCAAGGTAGACGCGAAGCCCACGCCTACCACAGCAGTACAAGTTTTTATGCCAACTAACTCTGCAGATGACGAAGAAAATGAAGAAATGTATAACGAAACAAAAGAAATTATTCAGATAGTGAAGGGAGACGAATATTTAATAGTCATGGGTAACTGGAATTCAAAAATAGGATAAGGGAGAGAAGTAAACGTAGTAGGTGAATACGGATTGGGGGTAAGAAATGAAAGAGGAAGCCGTCTGGTAGAATTTTGCACAGAGCATAACTTAATCATAGCTAACACTTGGTTCAAGAATCATAAAAGAACGCTGTATACATGGAAGAATCCTGGACATACTAGAAAGTATCAGATAGATTATATAATGGTAAGACAGAGATTTAGGAACCAGGTTTTAAATTGTAAGACATTTCCAGGGGCAGATGTGGACTCTCACCACAATCTATTGGTTATGAACTGTAGATTAAAACTGAAGAAACTGAAAAAGGTGAGAATGTAAGGAGATGGGACCTGGATAAACTGAAAGAACCTGAGGTTGTACAGAGTTTCAGGGAGAGCATAAGGGAACAAATGACAGGAATGTGGAAAAGAAATACAGTAGAAGAAGAATGGGTAGCTTAGAGGGATGAAGTAGTGAAGGCAGCAGAGGATCAAGCAGGTAAAAAGACGAGGGCTAGTAGAAATCCTTGGGTAACAGAAGAAATATTGAATTTAATTGATGAAAGGGGAAAATATAAAAATGTAGTAAATGAAGCAGGCAAAAAGGAATACAAAGGTCTCAAAAATGAGATCGACAGGAAGAGCAAAATGGCTAAGCAGGGATGGCTAGAGGACAAATGTAAAGATGTAGAGGCTTATCTCACTAGTGGTAAGATAGATATTGTCTACAGGAAAATTAAAGGGACGTTTCGAGATGAGAGCCAGTTCTAAGCAAAGAAGGGAAAGCAGAAAGGTGGAAGGAATATATGGAGGGTCTATACAGGGGCTACGTAGTTGAGGACAATATTACGGAAATGGAAGAGAATGTAGATGAAGATGAAATGGGAGATACGATACTGCGTGAAGAGTTTGACAGAGCACTGAAAGACCTGAGTTGAAACAAGTTCCCGGGAGTAGACAACATTCCATTGGAACTACTGACAGCCTTGGGAGAGCCAGTTCTGAGAAAACTCTACCATCTGGTGAGCAAGATGTATGAGACAGTCGAAATACCCTCAGACTTCAAGAAGAATATGATAATTTCAATCCCAAAGAAAGCAGGTGTTGACAGATGTGAAAATTACCAAACTATCAGTTTAATAAGTCACAGCTGCAAAATACTAATGTGAATTCTTTACAGACGAATGGAAAAACTGGTAGAAGCCGACCTCGGGGAAGATCAGTTTGGATCCCGTAGAAATGTTGGAGCACGTGAGGCAATACTGACCCCACGACTTATCTTAGAAGCTAGATTAAGGAAGGGCAAACCTACGTTTCTAGTGTTTGTAGACTTAGAGAAAGCTTTTGACAATGTTGACTAGAATACTCTCTTTCAAATTCTGAAGGTGACTGGGGTAACATATAGGGAGCGAAAGGCTATTTACAGTTTGTACAGAAACCAGATGGCAGTTATAAGAGTCAAGGGACATGAAAGGGAAGCAGTGGTTGGGAAGGGAGTGAGACAGGGTTGTAGTCTCTTCCCAATGTTATTCAATCTGTATATTGAACAAGCAGTAAAGGAAACAAAAGAAAAATTTGGAGTAGGTATTAAAATCCATGGAGAAGAAATAAAAACTTTGAGGTTCGCCGATGACATTGTAATTCTGTCAGAGACAGCAAAGGACTTGCAAGAGCGTTGAACGGAATGGATAGTGTCTTGAAAGGAGGATATAAGATGAACATCAACAAAAGCAAAACGAGGATAATGGAATGTAGTCGAATTAAGTCGGGTGATGCTGAGACAATTAGATTAGGAAATGAGACGCTTAAAGTAGTAAAGGAATTTTGGTATTTGGGGAGCAAAATAACTGATGATGGTCGAAGTAGAGAGGATATAAAATGTAGACTGGCAATGGCAAGGTAAGCGTTTCTTAAGAAGAAAAATTGGTTAACATCGAGTATAGATTTAAGTGTCAGGAAGTCTTTTCTGAAAGCATTTGTATGGAGTGTAGCCAAGTATGGAAGTGAAACATGGACGATAAATAGTTTGGACAAGAAGAGAATAGAAGCTTTCGAAATGTGGTGCTACAGAAGAATGCTGAAGATTAGATGGGTAGATCACGTAACTAATGAGGATGTACTAAATAGAATTGGGGAGAAGAGGAGTTTGTGGTACAACTTGACTAGAAGAATTGACAGGTTGGTAGGACATGTTCTGAGGCTTCAAGGGAACACAAATTTAGCATTGAAGGGCAGCGTGGAGGGTAAAAATCGTAGAGGGAGACCAAGAGATGAATACACTAAGCAGATTCAGAAGGATGTAGGTTGCAGTAAGTACTGGGAGATGAAGAAGCTTGCACAGGATAGAGTAGCATGGAGAGCTGCATCAAACCAGTCTCAGGACTGAAGACCACAACAACAACAACAATGACATTTTTAATCTGAAACTTTTCAAAACAATTAAGAGTCAACAGTTCTTTACATATAATAAGCAAGTATTTTGTTTTCTTTTTAAATCTTCAATCATGACATGATTCCTGATGTTTACATCTGTCAGTTTCGACCTATTAGTTCCCTTCACGATGCTAACTTCAACTAGTTTTCTGCTCAGTGCGCATCTTAAGTGAAACTGGGCCTGGTCTTCCGCTTTCTACAGCACTTATGCTACAGGAGCTAATACTTATAGGGGGCAGTCAAACGAAAACGAGACAGACGGATAAAAAGTGTGTAAACTGTTTATTGTTTCAAACGTAATCGCCATAACTGTGGGCTTGTCCACGTGTTGCCGAGGTTGTTTCGAGTGCCCTGCAGAAGTTTCGCTGGAAAGCGCTTACATCTCTTCTTCACAATCTCGATCTCTTACATGATTCCCATATTTGAGCCACGAAGAAAGATGTTAATGGCCGTAGATTTGCTTCGGATTGGATTGTTTGGGGGAAGAGAGCAAGCAGATTAGGAAGGACGGGGAAGGAAGTCGGCCGTGCCCTTTCAAAGGAACCAATCCCGCATTTGCCTGGAACGATTTAGGGAAATCACGGAAAACCTAAATCAGGATGGCCGGACGCGGGATTGAACCGTCGTCCTCCCGAATGGGAGTCCAGCGTGCTAACCACTGCGCCACGTCGCTCGGTATTTGCTTCGGACGAGGAAGTGATTGTCTGGGTACGATCACGATTCGATAGGCAACTGCAAACATTTTTACATGGAGGCATTCATCATCCCGTATCACTGTGCGAGAAGTGTTTTTAACATTTATAGCCATAACTTTGGAAATAATCAACAGTTTACTTACTTTTTAGGTTTCCGTACCTCTGTCTATAAAAATGAAATCCTTACAGGATCACTTTGTTGTCGTTCCGTGTGTTTGACTGTTTAGAACCCTTTTTCTCAGGTTGACGTATCTAGTTGATATTTGTGTCACAAATTAAGATCTGTCGTCCCTTGGCTATGTAAAAAAGTGAAGCTTGTAAGCCGATGCAATCTGAAGATACGGTCATTTATATCACTCACTTTGATAGTTGCAAACTCACTCATCAAAACCTACAGGGTATTTCCCGTTGAGGTAGAATCACTAAATTTGCCAAGAAGCAAGGTTTCACTTTACAAGTAATGGAAAGAAATCCGAAATTTGTGAATATGTTATCACATCACGCACAAAAAATGTCATTTGCTATCTGACTCTCTGTCTGTCCGTCCGTTTGCTAAGATGCCTTTTCTCACTAACGACTAGAGGTACCAAGTTCAAATTTGTCACATGCTAAGGTCTATGGTCCCTTGGCGGCATAATAAACGTTAGCATCTAAGTCATTGCAATCAAAAGGTACGGCCATTTATGTCACATGTTTGGATAACCATAAACTCAGCCATAAAAAAAACCTATAGGGTACTTCCCCTTGATGTAGAATCTTGAAATTTGGGAAGAAGAAAGCTTTCACAGTACAAGTAAAGGAAAAGAATCATAAAATAGTTAATTTGTCATTATTTCACACAAAAAATTGTCATTTCTCGTCCGACTTGAAAGATGCAAGTAAAGTCTCGAAAATCTTGGAATTTCTGGAACCGATATTTGGCCACTATTAGTGTCAATAAGAGGCAGAAATCGCCGAGATCCTCGATTCCCGGAATGGATGAACTATCTATGATAATATTAATACGTGAATACAAAAACAGAACTACCGATTTTTAATATTAGTTGTAGGAGGAGGCCAATAAATCTTATATAATTTGCAGGGTACTTTGCCGTAGTCGTACATAAGAAATAATCGTGTGTGGACATAGGCAGTATGAGTAGTAAAAGAAAGTAGATGCTTTTATATTCATAACTCTGATGATACCTTCTCTGTCACCCATTAAAATCTCCAATACGTGAGCATCAAAAACTGAAGGGCGTGTATCGATTAGATGCTGTGGTAGAACTAACACAAAAATAACAATGTTTCGTGGAATCACATTCTAGGGATGTTCGCGTTTACTTGGTTCATTTGCAATAACACATGCATACCGGGCGGCTACGTTGCGACAACAGTTAGATGGATGACGTAAGCAGCGGAAATCGAAATATCGTACTAACGAAGTCTGTAAATAACGATGTATACTGACGTCATTGTTTCGCTTACTTTTCTGTAAGAGCAGCTTCGTAGTCATTTGCTGTCGTTACCAGAAAATCTGAAGTAGGTTCCTAATTTTTAATTTCATTTTGGATAACCATGACCTCCGACTTCCCATATCTTACGGATATGCCTGGAAAGAGGGCGCTAACGAATAGGAGTGAAAGACGGAGAGCTAGATAGACAGAAGTTTTGCGTAGAGAAAGCAGTAGGAACGTGGACATTCATAATGACGATGCATTTGTTGTTTTGAACGATTATAATATTAATACGAGAGCTCGCAAACTGAAGTACCTTTTTTTTAAACGTAATTATACAAGTAGGCCAACGAAACTTACAGAATTCGAAAGGTTTCTTGCCATAGAGGTGCACAAAAAATCATGTGTGTACAGAGACGGTAATAGAGATGAAAGGAAGTAGACATAGGTGAGGAAAGTTTTCCTGTCTCTCACGCTGCTACTAGTTTCTACCACGGGGGCGATCAGGTGTTATGATGGAAATGACACACGGAAGTAACAGCGTTTAGTGAAATCGCGTTCTAGGGACATTCATATTTAACTGTTGCAGATGATTCACTTGCAGTAAACACGCATAACGGACAGACGTAATGCCATAACAGCTATGCCGTTGATGTTATCATCTGCGGAAAACGAAATTTAGTAACGAAGCCGTCGGCAGCAATGAACTTTGTTTATTAGCGTCGTTTTTTTCTTTACTTTCGTGTAAGTTTAAAAGGAACTGTGTGTTCTTTTGCTGAAGCTGACGTCACCACAAAATTTGAAGTGCTCCTAATTTTCAATTTCTTCATTTTGAATCCCTTATTCAGGGCGTATATGCGAACAAGAAAAAAAATCCCGGATTTTTACCGGTTAAAAACACACTTCTTCCCATGTGGAAATACACTTTTTCCAAGGTGAAAAATACACTTCTTCCATGATAAATGACTGTATGCTTTCCCTCGGAGCTGTAAAAATATCAATCCTTTGAATGTTAAAGGTTTTATGCATCAGCGTGGAATTTCAGAGAACGAAAAAAACTCGGCAAAAAAAAATAAAAAAAAAAATTGAAAGGTCTGTGAGGTGCAGCAGCATTTACTCTGCATATTTTCATATTAGTATTACGAAAGTATAGATTCGAAACAGCACGTTAGTTTCAGAAACGTTGAAATCGAGATGGAAGCGCGCTTTTGTAAGCAAATCATAGCTTATGCCACGTGATCTCGCCAGCTAATGACAGCAGATATTCAGAGCATAGGACACGTGACGTTGTCAGCCAATATCAGCATCACTGTTAAGTAATGTGAACATACAAAGAGGCAAAGTTAATGGTTTAAATTAATGTACATAGTGTAGCTACAAGAACAGTTACGCAAACATATAATATTGATCTTGAAGATTACTAAGGAACAAGAAAAGCTAAGCTTTCACGTATTATATTGGTCTCTTTTGCGAGTGTTACACTTTAAGATACATCACACAAATGTGCCAATAAAATTTTAAATAACGACATTAATTTCGGATCTCCTGGGCTCAAAATTCTTCTAAGTGGCTAGTCTTCAATCTGTTAAGTTTTAAATGAGAGTCAAACGCTCTGTGATTTAATAATTTCATTGAACATTCACACACGTAACATAACTCATATTGCTAAAAAGAAATTTACTTTGAAACTAACGCTTTTCAAAGCGCCATTCGCAATATTCTCTCGCGACCTGATAGAATGCTTCGTTTCAGTAGTTGCCAGAGAGCGCCAGAAAACAGGTGGCACTCCACTTGGGCAGCCATAATAACATAGGAATCCCGTATGTTAGTACACATATAATATTAAAAGATCTTACATGACATCATAAAAGAAGTAGGATACTCCAAGAGCATCAGAATTTCGTAAACCATACTAAAGTGCATAATTCAGCTTAAGGTGCACATTCATATGTCCAGATTCACAGTGAAGTAGGCCCCCAACCTGATATTAAGCTTTTCTGTGCGGTTTTCGGGATGCAAATTTTCTTGGAGGACCAATATCTCATGGTTGGTTTTTTAATATGGCATAATGTTATACGTGCCAGAAGATGAAAGACCACTTGAAATTCAGTGAACAGTTGAAACTAGTCAATAGTGCGGAATGAAACACTTCGTTTCTGATAAATTCACTGCCTCTGGGGAAAAGATTAAGAACAGCCACATTTATTTAGCAAACCGACAAAAATAACAGGCGACTGACTGCCAACAACGTGGAATAAAATCAGAAAGCTGAAACTGATAAGATATGTTAGCCTTCCGTAATTGTGTGAATGTATTTTAATTTCCTTGATAGCTCCTAACCATAGAAATCCGTTTTGTTTCATTTTATGTGAGAAGTGTAAACGAAGAGGAAGCAGCAAAATCACTAAACGTAAACACGGCTTAATGGAG
The DNA here is from genome assembly GCF_023897955.1 of Schistocerca gregaria. Taxonomy (NCBI): domain Eukaryota; kingdom Metazoa; phylum Arthropoda; class Insecta; order Orthoptera; family Acrididae; genus Schistocerca; species Schistocerca gregaria. Next base: position 485,561,489 of record NC_064924.1, read on the forward strand.
ACTAACCCTGTCTCCACCAGAACTCAGACTGCTATGCTCATGGGCGCACCAGAAAAAATTTTCCGGGTGGCATCTGGCTCCTTGTTGCTACTGCTGATAACAGCTAACAGCCACTCTCCAAACAGCCGGAAGCAGGAGAAAGTACTGCCCATACGCAGCTCAACTGCGCATGGTGTGGTGCTCAAACGAACATAACGTAAACAGTTGTGATGTCACACTCGTCGGCAGGAGTTCAGTGTTATGAAGTATTCCATAGTCTTCTTGCTAAAGCCTCTGACACATTTTGCTGTTTATCAGTCCTTACCAGTCAAAATTATAAAAATTTAAAAACACTAAAGACTAAAACAATGAATAATTCCGAGAATTCAAATTTATGGGTATTCCCGGTTTTCTCCCGGATGAAAAAATTCCCGGGTATTTCCCGGCTGTCCCGGCGCGTATACACCTTGTTATTGTACGGAAACTGTATTTGTTTTAGTCTATGGTTCGAAGAAGAACACTAACGGGTCGGACAGAAAGACGAACAGCTAGAGACACACAATTTTTGCGTAGTCGAAGTACCAGGAATTATGTGCTCGTTGATAATGATATTTATATTTTTGTTTTGAAAGAAACTTTTAAATGTGCGTTGAACGTAATTCCCAATAATTTTGAGAGTTATAATTGCGGTTTGCGGATTTTGAAGATCACTGGACTGCATGCAGGAAAACCTAAAAGTTGCAGTCTACAGAACTGTGTACGATGCGTGAATGGGCCAAACGCCGCGCTTCACCTAAATCTGCTGGAGGCGTCTACTTTGGAAATTACACAAGCCCTTTCTGCCTAATGTTGTGGAAAAGAGAAGCCACATGAGCCACTGTTGAAGATCGTTGCTCTTGTCAGCCCTAAAACTTGGCCAAGTCTGCCTCAGCACTCGGACCGCGATGCAACATTCCCCTCCTCTTCACCCAGCTGTGGTACAGGCGGAAGATACTGCTATGAGGAAGCGGAAGAGTGGTGAAATGTTACTGTGTAGCATGAATTCTGCAAGAATGGAAATATTTTGCTTTGTAATGTTGTGGATATAAGAGCACCCTACTCAGTGTGGTGATCAACATTCATTTTTCTAAGGTATAAAAATTTTAAGCCGGCCGCAGTGGCCGTGCGGTTCTGGCGCTGCAGTCCGGAACCGCGGGGCTGCTACGGTCGCAGGTTCGAATCCTGCCTCGGGCATGGGTGTGTGTGATGTCCTTAGGTTAGTTAGGTTTAAGTAGTTCTAAGTTCTAGGGGACTTATAATCTAAGATGTTGAGTCCCATAGTGCTCAGATCCATTTGAACCATTTTTTGAAAAATTGTTAAAATAATACACATACGTCACTGGAAATTATAGAAAGGAGCGATGAGTATGAATTATCGCTGTGGAAGGGACTGATAGATTATGAGAAAGCTTTTGACGTGGTTCCGACGGAATTTCCCAGTCGTTTCTAACGACTTCTAGAGACAACAAAAATTTGGTTTTCTGTATTTTTTAGAATTATTGACCGAATGTAAAAATTAAAATGCTTCTACAGTCCGCTCTTTTAGAAGTGTAAACTTACATTAAAGTTTAACACGACAAGTATTAAAGTTAGAAACTGTGTACATGTCTCGAGGCAGCATAACGGACGGCGTACAAATTACTCAGACTATATTCATATAATATTTGAGAATGAGAGTACTTAGCGACTTCCAACAAACTTTACGCATAATTTCAGACGTTGTCGAAAATTTTTCTCTGTGACACCCATGCAAAATAGTGAAAGGAAACAAAGTTAACCGCTTACTATATGTTCACTGTTTACGCAGCGGATCAGCACCAGGAATAATCCTAAAGCATTAAAACTAACGTAATTACGGATTTCCGTCTTCAGCCATAAAGGTCTTTCATGTTCGAAGTCAAATACTTAACACGTTGAGTAATTTGTAAAACAATCAGACGTTTGAATTTGTTTTGTGCATGGGAGCTCGATGATTCTCAGCGGGGGAAAGGGGGGGGAGGGGAGTACTGGTGAATTTTAATTAGATAACTGTGCAAAATCTGAACGTCCAAATGCGTGTGAAATCTTATGGGACTTAACTGCTAAGGTCATCAGTCCCTAAGCTTACACACTACTTAACCTAAATTATCCCAAGGACAAACACACACACACACCCATGCCCGAGGGAGGACTCGAACCTCCGCCGGTACCACCCGCACATTCCATGACTGCAGCGCCTGAGACCGCTCGGCTAATCCCGTGCGGCTCTGAACGTTGCGAAGCGAGCAATGGAGGAACGCAGTGAAAATAGAGAAGATTCGAGGAAGAGCAGCACGTTTCGGCACAGGCTGATTTAGTTGGGTGTTGTTGGTATGTGGTGCGCTCAGCATCGTGGTCATCAGCGCCTGTACAAGTTCCAAATCATTCCACTTGCAGTCTCGGCACTTCCCGAATGATGATGAGATGATGAGGATTATACCCAGTTCCCGGGTGAAGAAACTCCCCGACCCGGCCGGGAACCGAACCCGGGACTCTGTGATCCAGAGGCAGCAACGCTAGCCACTAGACCACGAGCTGCGGACATTTATGGGTTTAGTGAGACGGCGCTACCCCTCCAATGAGAGGCGGTTCCATCACGGTTGGTTTACTGCTAAAATTCCGAGATCACACATTCGAAGAAGAGTTAACTAATGTATTGATTTCTCTTATATTTATCTCGCGAAATGGCCATGAAAGTCACATACAGAGGCTCATCAGCACACTTTCCCGTTGCATTTGCAAATGTAACAGAAACGGAGAGGGGGAGGGGTGAGAGTAGTACACGAAGTATCCTACTCCACACACTGAAACGGGGCTTGAGAATTATACGTGCAAATGTAATAAGGCGCGACTACAGAGTTGTGTTCTGGGGGTGGGGTGGGTGGGTCAATCCGCGCAGATATATTGGATTGGTGCATAAGTTGGTAGCACTTTTACATAAGTTTAATAACCGCAACAGACACACGTAACAGAGAATTTAGTCATCAACAATGTATTCTCCTTTACTGTTTACAACTGTCTGCCAACGCTGGCGTGACTTTCGATTCTGTGACTGTAGCAATCACTTGGTTTTTGAGGCGAAGAACTCGTCGAGCCATGGTCGGAGGGCACTTTCATCTGGAAGGGAAGTTCCTTGAAAGGAGAGTGGAAAAGGTGACAATCTGAGGGCGCAGGATCACGTGAATGTGGTGGCTGCGGAATGACTCCAGGCTAGTGTTTTACGTCAGTCCAGCAGAATGCGGGCGGCCGTTGTCTTGTAGTAGCATCACTTCACGCATCCTTCGTGGTCGCTGTTCTTGGACTGCAAGATGTCTCAGTTGTTAGCAATAAGCGTCAGCAGTGACGGTTACACCTCGGGGAAGCAATTCGTTGTACTCCACACTGTCGCTGTTCCACCAGAGGCACTAGGTTGTTTTGTGGATGCGCGCAGGTCTTTATACGGGGAGTTGCTGCTTTGTTTCGGCTCAACCATTCCTTTACTTTCCTTATGTTAGCATCGAGGCACTATTTCTCGTCAGGAGTAACCAATAACAAAATGGTTCAAACGGCTCTGAGCACTATGGGACTTAACATCTGTGGTCATCAGTCCCCTAGAACTTAGAACTAATTAAACCTAACCAACCTAATGACATCACACACATCCATGCCCGAGGCAGGATTCGAACCGGCGACCGTAGCGGTCACTCGGCTCCAGACTGCAGCGCCTAGAACCGCACGGCCACTCCGGCCGGCCATACAGGTTAGGAATAGTCGGTACTGTTCACGAGCTAGTTAATGACGAGCAAGCAACATCTACATATTTTTTGATTTTGTGATTTTAGCTTAGGACATGCGGTACCCATATATCCGATTTTCAACGATCCCCATCGCGTGTAAATGTAGCGCTGTGGTGGAATGATCACAGTTCATCAAATTTGCCGCTTCTCGTCGGTCATTGTGGTTCAATGCTAACGTCAAAACGGTCCTCCTTAAAACAAAACAACCATTTTCTTGCCGTGCCCCGTCCAATGGCATTATTCCCTTACACGGTGCTAATGTTTCTGGCTGCCTCCGTTGCTGTGACCCCTCTATTGAATTTTTTATTTGTAGTTTACTGTTGCTATTTGATTGAGTGCTAAATGGAGAAATCGGAATATTTCCTCTGTTGAATGTGGGTCTCACGAGGAGCGTGCAAGGGTTAAGTCCCTGCAGTCGCACTATCCTCTGTGCGCTCGGTGGCTCAGATGGAGAGAGCATCTGCCCTGTAAGCAGGAGATCCCGGGTTTGAGTCCCAGTCGGGGCACACATTTTCAGCTGTCCCCATTGATGTATATCAATAACACTTGTCGGCAGCTAAGGGTTTCGATTTAAATATCGTTTCATTCTAGAGAAGCTGCATGGCCATCAATAGTATCTGTTCTTTTGGGAACAGATACCATCTTCATAAATGATTAGAGTTGCATTTCTCTGTGACAAACAGAAGAACGCCCACCACAATGGATTAGTACCATTCGTGTTCAGTGTTGTTACAATTAAAAGGGCGTGAACATGCAAGATGTTCAGCGATCACTGTAAAGGACACGGAGATGCCGCATACTCGTATGAGGCAGTGTTATCAGCATCTGACAGAATTTGAAAGGGCTCTCACTGTGGGTCTCCATTTGGCCACTTGGTCGATTCGTGTAATATCCTGATATGCTGGGCTTTCTTTTGTGACAGTAGTCCGATGTTGGATTGCATGGGAAACTGAAGGCAAGCATACTCGTCTTCGAGGTACCGGTCGACCATGTTTGCCGACCACAAGGGAGATGGACGTATTTTGTGCTAAACACATCGTAACCTCATCACACCTGTGCCTGCCATTCGAGGACAAGTAACTGACTTCGTGGAAAATTGTGTGTCATTCCGCGCAATTGGTGGGAAACTAGCTTGAGCCGGCATAGGGAATTTCCGTTCCATGCGTAACTTGTTGATGACACCCGGCCGGAGTGGCCGTGCGGTTCTAGGCGCTGCAGTCTGGTGCCGAGTGACCGCTACGGTCGCAGGTTCGAATCCTGCCTGGGGCATGGATGGGTGTGATGTCCTTAGGTTAGTTAGGTTTAATTAGTTCTAAGTTCTAGGCGACTGATGACCTCAGAAGTTTAGTCGCCTAGTGCGCAGAGCCATTTGAACCATTTTTGTTGATGACACCACAAAACAAACAGCTGCGTTTGGAGTGGTGCCGTGACTGCTGATGAGTGGCGCTACATTGTGTCCAGCGATGAATCGCGGTACTGTACTACTCCGTATGATCGTTGTCGGCGTAAATGGCAGTGAGCTGGACAGAGGTCGCAATTTTCCAATGTTTTGGAGAGGCACCGTGGTGTTACTGCTGGTGTCATGGTGTGGGAAGCCATCTGACATGACTTCAGGTCACGGTTGGCAGTGATTGAGGGAACTCTGACAGCACAACAGTACGCTACGGACCTGCTGCATTCTCTTGTGTAACCTCTCATGCGACTGCATCGAGGTGCCATTTTTCATCGGAACAATGTCGGTCCGCATTGCGTTCTCTTGTGTTACCTCTCATGCGATAGCATCGAGGTGCCATTTTTCAGTAGGACAATGCCGGTCCTCATGCGATAGCATCGAGGTGCCATTTTTCAGCAGAACAATGCTGGTCCTCATGCGATAGCATCGAGTTGCCATTTTCAGCAGAACAATGCCGGTCCTCATGCGGCAGCATCGAGGTGCCATTTTTCAGCAGAACAATGCCGCTCCGCATGGCGTTCTCTTGTGTTATCTCTCATGTGACAGCATCGAGGTGCCATTTTGCAGCAGAACAATGCTGCTCCGCATTGCGTTATCTTGTGTTACCTCTGATGTGACAGCATCAAGGTGCCACTTTTCAGCAGAACAACACCAGTCCGCATTGCGTTGTCTTATGTTATCTCTCATGCGACAGCATCGAGGTGCCATTTTTCAGCAGAACAATGCTTGTCCACATTTGACATGCGCCTCTGTTGAATTGTTTGAGTGATGCTGAGGCACTCCCGTGACCTAGCAAGAACCCCAGATCACAATAGAACATGTGTGGGATCAGGTCCGTGTTATCGCCACTATGCAGGGTACGAGAGACCGAGTTACAACAGTTGCGCGCCAGCTTGGCGAGCATAGTCCGCAAAAGCTTTAGGGCACCCTTCGCATGCATTCAAGCCAAGGAGTGTGTGATGACACAATGAGAAATGGGCCCATACTGCCACATTCTTTGTAAAGTTGTCTCAGTTTTGTAATAAGTGGAATTATGTTCAAAAATGGTTCAAATGGCTCTGAGCACTGTGGGACTTAACATCTATGGTCATCAGTCCCCTAGAACTTAGAACTACTTAAACCTGCCTAACCTAAGGACAGCACACAACACCCAGTCATCACGAGGCAGAGAAAATCCCTGACCCCGACGGGAATCGAACCCGGGAACCCGGGCGTGGGAAGCGAGAACGCTACCTTACGACCACGAGATTCGGGCTGGAATTATGTAACATAGCCTTTCTTCCTATGAGGCTTTATTTCGATATTGCACCAGCTGCGTTATTAAGATCGATGCAGTGTTCCTTCGGATATGGGTGTATGTCCAAAGAAACAGACATTGCTCTGACGACAAGCGTTATGAAATGTGTGAAATGTTTTCGCAGTTGCGAATACATAGCACGATCAGCTGTTTCGGGAATGACGGCAATGAAAATTTGTGCCGAAGCGAGACTCGAAACCGGATTTCCCACTTCACAATATCAGTTTGACCTGTTACCTGGGATCTCTAAAAAGTTCATACATATTCAGTAATCATGATGACGTACAATGGTTTATGTTTGTTTATATATATAAATTACGTTAACAGCAATCATTTGTAGTATTAACGGACAAATAAAAGAGAAACTTGAAAATAAGAATCAGTTAAACAATGGAATAAAATGAAACTGAATGAATTAATTTTCATTCTTTTAAAAAAATGTTACTTATTCATTTATGTACATGTGTACTGTAAAGTTTCTCTTAATTAAATTTATATGTGCCTGTTATTATCTGCAACGAAGGAAATGCTTCTTGTGATCTGTTGACGTTGATTTGATATTCAGAGCGTCCACTTTACGTTATAGACTGAAAGTTAAGCAGCTGCCTTTTGGACATTCTACGTGAAATCATATTGACTGTGTTCCACAAGTTTTGATCACTTACAAAAGTTTGTAGATCGCACTCTGACTGTTCGTAGTAACTCTCTACATGTAAAACAGCGCATCTGAAAACGACATTATCAGCGGAGCCTTCTTCTCCACATTCGCAGATTGTTGTGTTACTACATCCCATTCGATGCAAATGTTTGGGTTATGGATCGTGTGATCTGTTAATAGATGCACCATACCTCGAGTAAGGACAGTTTCAGCCTGGCCGTGATACTTGGAAACATACTGTAAAACCGCCCTTGCAGTATTTCTAGTGTCCCAGTAGGCTGCCGCTGATCTAACTTCCATACCAGTAAATGTCTTTTATCAGTAATATGAGTTCCTGTGATCTCGTGCACATGGTCATATTGTCCGCACCCCAAGCACCTCAGTGCAGTCCTGTAACATACCACGATAACCATCGGTCATGTCTCGAAATCACCAGTTATATACAGGTGTAGTGCGAAAGGCACCGGTGAGCCTCAGATGTACGCTCCGCTGAAATCGTCGCAGTATTGTTTTGTAGCTGCCTAGTCGAAAGCGATGCGCCCAGACGCTGTCAGCGAAGCCCACTACGACGCTGAAGATAGCTGAGGGATATGACAGCGCCACATGCAAGAGTATTTATAGTCAGCAGTGGTAACACGGGAAATCTTACGCATAATTTTAGCCGCCTCCTGAGCAACAAATGTTACATGTTCTAGAAAATTACTTTTATCGGCTAGAAGAATGCCTAAATACGTGCAAACAGTGCTGCGTTTTACAAGGATTCCATCAAGCTTCAGGGAGGGACTTCTGGCAATAGAAAGTCTTCCCCATAGAAGTACGTATGTTGTTTTACGAACAGGTATAGTCAGATTGTTGCCCTTGCGCCAATGGTACATGTGAGCAAGCACATCATTCCATTTTCCTCGAGTCTAGCCGCGGAGAGTTCTGAAAGGTTGCCAGCCCTCGGAGTACACGGAAGAGACAGCAGAAGAGCGGTCGCGTCGGGCTGCCGGCAGCTGCGACCTTGGCACACGGTGGCAGCGCCTGAGTGGAACGGCCTGGCCTCGGGCCTCTACCTCCGGTGAGAGAGGCGCCCGCCGCAATTGCGCGAGGTCGCCGCCGTCCGCGCCTGGCCTCTACGGCAAAGATCGCCGAACTGCGGCCCGCGGGCCGCGTTGCGGTCCCGATCCAGTGTTCGTGCCGTCTGCCGAAAACGCTAGCTTCATCGAGTCCTCCAATGGCTCCTCCTGCTTACGACTTTTCGGAAAGAAGAACCCCGAGGAATAGTCCAAGAGCCTTGCCTTCTTGCCGTTCTGTGGCTCGGTACCAGGAAAAATTAACCAGTCCCATCGTTGTTGTTGTTGTTCTTGTTGTGGTCTTCAGTCCTGAGACTGGTTTGATGCAGCTCTCCATGCTACTCTATCCTGTGCAAGCTTCTTCATCTCCCAGCACCTACTGCAGCCTACATTCTTCTGAATCTACATGACTACTCTGCAATTCACATTTAAGTGCTTGGCAGAGGGTTCATCGAACCACAATCATACTATCTCTCTACTATTCCACTCCCGAACAGCGAGCGGAAAAAACAAACACCTAAATCTTTCTGTTCGAGCTCTGATTTCTCTTATTTTATTTTGATGATCATTCCTACCTATGTAGGTTGGGCTCAACAAAATATTTTCGCATTCGGAAGAGAAAGTTGGTGACTGAAATTTCGTAAAAAGGTCTCGCCGCGACGAAAAACGTCTATGCTGTAATGACTTCCATCCCAACTCGTTTATCGTATCTGCCACACTCTCTCCCCTATAACGTGATAATACAAAACGAGCTGCCCTTTTTTGCACCCTTTCGATGTCCTCCGTCAATCCCACCTGGTAAGGATCCCACACCACGCAGCAATATTCTAACAGAGGACGAACGAGTGTATTGTAAGCTGTCTCTTTAGTGGACTTGTTGCATCTTCTAAGTGTCCTGCCAATGAAACGCAACCTTTGGCTCGCCTTCCCGACAATATTATCTATGTGGTCCTTCCAACTGAAGTTGTTCGTAATTTTAACACCCAGGTACTTTAGTTGAATTGACAGCCTTGAGAATTGTACTATTTATCGAGTAATCGAATTCCAACGGATTTCTTTTGGAACTCATGTGGATCATCTCACACTTTTCGTTATTTAGCGTCAACTGCCACCTGACAAACCATACGGCAATCTTTTCTAAATCGCTTTGCAACTGATACTGGTCTTCGGATGACCTTACTAGACGGTAAATTACAGCATCATCTGCGAACAATCTAAGAGAACTGCTCAGATTGTCACCCAGGTCATTTCTATAGATCAGGAACAGCAAAGGTCCCAGGACGCTTCCCTGGGGAACACCTGATATCACTTCAGTTTTACTCGATGATTTGACGTCTATTACTACGAACTGCGACCTTCCTGACAGGAAATCACGAATCCAGTCGCACAACTGAGACGATACCCCATAGCTCCGCAGCTTGATTAGAAGTCGCTTGTGAGGAACGGTGTCAAAAGCTTTCCGGAAATCTAGAAATACGGAATCAACTTGAGATCCCCTGTCGATAGCGGCCATTACTTCGTACGAATAAAGAGCTAGCTGCGTTGCACAAGAGCGGTTTTCTGAAGCCATGCTGATTACGTGTCAATAGATCGTTCCCTTCGAGGTGATTCATAATATTTGAATACAGTATATGCTCCAAAACCCTACTGCAAACCGACGTCAATGATATAGGTCTGTAGTTAAATGGATTACTCCTACTACCCTTCTTAAACACTGGTGCGACCTGCGCAATTTTCCAATCTGTAGGTACAGATCTATCGGTGAGCGAGCGGTTGTATATGAGTGCTAAGTAGGGAGCTATAGTATCAGCGTAATCTGAAAGGAACCTAATCGGTATACAATCTGGACCTGAAGACTTGCCCGTATCAAGCGATTTGAGTTGCTTCGCAACCCCTAAGGTATCTACTTCTAAGAAACTCATGCTAGCAGATGTTCGTGTTTCAAATTCTGGAATATTCCATTCGTCTTCCCTGGTGAAGGAATTTCGGAAAACTGCGTTCAATAACTCCGCTTTAGCGGCACAGTCGTCGATAACAGCACCATCGGCACTGCGCAGCGAAGGTATTGACTGCGTCTTGCCGCTTGTGTACTTTACATACGACCAGAATTTCTTCGGATTTTCTACCAAATTTCGAGACAATGTTTCGTTGTGGAACCTATTAAAGGCATCTCGCTTCGAAGTACGTGCCAAATTTCGCGCGTCTGTAAATTTTAGCCCATCTTCGGGATTTCGCGTTCTTCTGAACTTCGCATGCTTTTTCCGTTGCCTCTGCAACAGCGTTCGGACCTGTTTTGTGTACCACGGGGGATCCGTTCCATCTCTTACCAATTTATGAGGTATGAATATCTCAATTGCTGTTGCTACTATATCTTTCAATTTGAGCCACATCTCATCTACATTCGCATAGTCAGTTCGGAAGGAATGGAAATTGTCTTTTAGGAAGGCTTCTAGTGACACTTTATCCGCTTTTTTAAATAAAATTATTTTGCGTTTGTTTCTGATTTGTATATTCTTCTCTTGGTCTCCCTCTACGATTTTTATCCTCCACGCTGCCCTCCAATGCTAAATTTGTGATCCCTTGATGCCTCAGAACATTTCCTACCAACCGATCCCTTCTTCTGGTCAAGTTGTGCCACAAACTTCTCTTCTCCCCAATCCTATTCAACACCTCCTCATTAGTTATGTGATCTACCCATCTAATCTTCAGCATTCTTCTGTAGCACCACATTTCGAAAGCTTCTATTCTCTTCTTGTCCATACTATTTATCGTCCATGTTTCACTGGAAATGTCTTACAATTTAAAACCTGGTTCCTAAATCTCTGTCTTACCATTATATTATCTATCTGATACCTTCTAGTATCTCCAGGATTCTTCCATGTATACAACCCTATTTCATAATTCTTGAACCAAGTGTTAGCTGTGATTAAGTTATGCTCTGTGCAAAGTTCTACCTGGCGGCTTCCTCTTTCATTTCTTACCTCCAATCCATATTCACCTACTATGTTTCCTTCTCCCCCTTGCGCTACTCTCGGATTCCAGTCACCAATGACTGTTAAATTTTCGTCTCCCTTCACTACCTGAATAATTTCTTTTATCTCACCATACATCTCATCAATGTCTTCATCATCTGCAGAGCTAGTTGGGATATAAACTTGTACTACTGTAGTAGGCATAGGCCAGTCCTATAGAGACATAAAATCGTTTCGGTCTTCAGGGCTCCAACAGAAATTCTTCAGCTCATGAGCCCTGTGAAAGACGATGTAGGTCTCAGAGCGCCAGCAGTACACAGGGTGAACATTAATAAAACCGACAAACGGCAAGAACGGATTCCTGACTGAAAATGGAGAAAAAAAGTTCCTACGAACGTCCGTTCGGATATCCATCGCTGCCACGATACTTGGCACTAACGAATGAGAGTTCCTCTGACCACGTGCCGTGTATTCCTTGTGTGCTGCAGGCTGCGTGATTGACGGAGCGTACTGTAATTAGCAGAACGGTCCGGTATTCATGTCGGGAAGAAGCCGAGATGATGTTTGTGTACGGCCAAGCAGATAAAAGCGCTCGAGAGGCAGTACGGCTGTACCCAACCAAGCACCTTCATAGACAACAACCATATCAGACGACATTTCAAGCCCTTTTTGGGGGTTTATGTGGACAAGTGGACAAGTCGAAAGTGCGGAGCCATATCTGCAGGACATCTCGACTAATTCCATCTGCTTGGCCTTACACTAAAATCATCTGGACTTGTTCTCTATATGAATGCCGGACCATTTTTCTGCTTACAGTACACTGCGTCAGTCACGCAGCCTCCAGCACACAAGGAACACGCGACACGTGGTCAGACCAACTGTCACTCGTAGCGCCATCTACCGCGGCAACGATACATTTACGGACGCATGTTCTTAGGACTTTTTACGACCATTTCCAGCCAGGAATCCGTCCCTGCAGTCTGTCGTTTATGTTAATATTCACCCTGTATGAAATACCGCATGGGTGTGGACAGTTTTATGTCGGACAAGCAGTGCGTTCTACTGAACAGCCCTGTGTAGACGACTAGAGATGCATTCGCCATTGGTAACTCTTGAGAAATCAGCGGTAGTGGAACATGCTGTAGAAAACGAAAACCATATTGCATTCCACGAGATGTCTGTTATTACACCGTTTAACACCACTGGTAATTAAAATTGCTACACCAAGAAGAAACGCAGATGATAAACGGATATTCATTGGACAAATATATTATACTAGAACTGACACGTGATTACATTTTCACGCAATTTGGGTGCATAGATTCTGAGAAATCAGTACCCAGAACAACCACCTCTGACCGTAACAACGGCCTTGATACGCCTGGGCATTGAGGCAAACAGAGCTTGGATGGCGTGCACAGGTACAGCTGCCCATGCAGCTCAACACGATATCACAGTTCATCAAGAGTAGTGACTGGCGTATTGTGACGAGCCAGTTGCTCAGCCACCTTTCACCAGACGTTTTCATTTGGTGAGAGATCTGGAGAATGTCCTGGTTAGGGCAGCAGTCGAACATTTTCTGTATCCAGTAAGGCCCGTACAGGACCTGCAACAAGCGGTCGTGGATTATCCTGCTGAAATGAAGGGTTTCGCAGGGATCGAATGAAGGGTAGAGCCACGGGTCGTAACACATCTGAAATGTAACGTCCACTGCTCAAAGTGCCGTCAATGCGAACAGGAGGTGACCGAGACGTGTCAATGCGAACAACAGGTGACCGAGACGTGTGATACGCCAGTATGGCGATGACGAATACACGCTTCCAATGTGCGTTCACCGCGATGTTGCCAAACACGGATGCGACCATCACGGTGCTGTAAACAGAACATGTATTCATCCGAAAAAATGACGTTTTGCCATTCGTGCACCCAGGTTCGTCGTTGAGTACACCATCGCAGTCGCTCTTGTCTGTGATGCAGCGTCACGGGTAACCGCAGCCATGGTCTCCGAGCTGATAGTCCATGCTGCTCCAAACGTCGTCGAACTGTTCGTGCAGATGGTTGTTGTCTTGCAAACGTCCCCATCTGTTGACTCAGGGATTGAGCAGCACGATCCGTTACAGCGATGCGGATAAGATGCCTGTCATCTCGACTGCTAGTGATATGAGGCCGTTGGGATCCAGCACGGCGTTCCATATTACCCTCCTGAACCCACCGAGTCCATATTCTGCTAACAGTCATTGGATCTCGACCAACGCGAGCAGCAATGTCGCGATACGATAAACCGCAATCGCGATAGGCTACAATTCGACCTTTATCAAAGTCGGAAACGTGATGGTGCGCATTTCTCCTCCTTACACGAGGCATCACAACAACGTTTCACCAGGCAACGCCGGTCAACTGCTGTTTGTGTATGAGAAATCGGTTGGAAACTTTCCTCTAGTCAGCGCGTTGTAGGTGTCGCCACCGGCGCCAACCTTGTGTGAATGCTCTGAAAAGCTAACCATTTGCATATCACAGCATCTTCTTCCTGTCGGTTAAATTTCGCGTCTGTAGCACGCCATCTTCGTGGTGTAGCAATTTTACTGGCCAGTAGTGTAGTTTCTGGTATAGCGTAATAAAAGAAGCGATCCAGATAAAAATTTGTGACAACACCGTCAATAAAGACGGAGGCCTGCAGCTAAGCACGACTTGGTCCCCGGCTATCGGGGGCGGGCGCGCTACGAAAACATTACCTTCTATGGCGCTGGTGCGAGCACGGGGCCAACGAGACATATGGGCCCTACTACGAACTTGTGACGTCACACTAGTAGGCTTGTCCGCTACACTTCGGGAACTCTCGGCTCCATGATGGGCTCACGGAAAATCAATATTTAACTGAAAAGATACTGACGAAAAGTCTTAATTTTGTGGTGTGCTGCTTGCGTTTAAATGTGCAGTGAACAATTATTAAACTCGTCTGAAATAGTTAACTTTCTCCCTGCCGGAGACGACTCTGTCACTCTTAATACCTGCAGGGTCACGCGTTGTGACGCACTCGCCACGAAAAAACTTTCCCGGAGACCTTGTGCGAGTACCAGTGACGTCACAGAAGGCAGCGCCGCTTTTAAGGACGGCGGCAACCGAAAGCCAGTCATCACTTGACAATAGCCGAGAAGTATCTGATCAGCCTGAAAACCATGGAGCCGGCCGTCGTGACCGAGCGGTTCTAGGCGCTTCAGTGCGGAACCGCGCTGTTGCTACGGCCGCAGGTTCGAATCCTGCCTCGGGCATGGGTGTGTGTGATGTCCTTAGATTAGTCAGGTTTAAGTAGTTCTAAGTCTAGGAGACTGTTGATCTCAGATGTTAAGTCCCATAGTGCTTAGACCCTTTTTTTTTTTTTTTTTTTTTTTTTTTTTTTTTTTTTGTAAACCGTGGATTTTAAACGACCTGACGCAATTGGAAGCTCGTGAGAATTTTATGAAATTTCACGTATTGCTGTCTCACTGCAAGTAAATTTCAGTCACATTAAGCATCAATAAGTTTTGCAAAATCATTGGACAGCTTACAATATAACTTCTGATGGCTTTTCATTTTAATAGCAACATATCTATTTTGGGTAAAACAGAGAGCCACCTTGTTCCCATATCCCTTTCAGACATGAATTTTGTTCTAGAGGAAGAAAAATTTTTCTTCATATTGTAATGCTCTTAGGTCAATTTATAATGATTTTAGGTGCAAGATTTATACAAAAATATGAACCCGTTTTCAAAACATACTTTGTACACTTTGCCTCATTTTACGGACTAAAATAACTAATTACAAAAATTGGTTATTGCAGGAAATATTAACATGATCATTCAGTCGCTATCATGCAAAATAACAATAGCAATAGTCAGTTACACAACAGAATATAGTGAACCAACCACATACGTCCATTCTGGCAGTCACGAGCTACTGCACACAGCTGCATGGACTTGCTGTTACTTTCATAGTGATACCCAACAATTGGCCGCACTTGCACATGATGAAAAAGTTGAACATTCAGGTATTTACTGGAAAGAAGTACTTCCGATGCAGCGTAAGACACAGTAAATCGTAATGTACACAGTTGTGGTGAGAGAGTCTTACAGGGATGTGGCGTTTCACTTGTGAATAGTCTCCATCCACAGATTGGTACCACTAATTGAAACAGTTTTATGTTTCTTTGTTATAAGCATTAGTCCGTAAGCAGAAAAATAAATTATCTATTTTTAGACTATCTATTCCATTTTGTATAGCATACGATACTAACATCTCTGTAGCTAAAGCTTCCATTTTGCTTCTAGCAAGACGAATATTGAAGCTGTACTTTACTAGCTCAAATAATCTTATATAGTTTTACGATACAGCTCATACTGTTATAGCACAGATTACGTTTTACAGTTTGATATGAAGAGAAAGCAGAAAGGTGGAAGGAGCATATAGAGGGTCTATACAAGGGCGATGTACTTAAGTACAATATTATGGAAATGGAAGAGGATGTAGATGAAGACGAAATGGGAGATACGATACTGCGTGAAGAGTTTGACAGAGCACTGAAAGGCCTGAGTCGAAACAAGGCCCCCGGAGTAGACAACATTCCATTGTAACTACTGACGGCCTTGGGATAGCCAGTCCTGACAAAACTCTGCCATCTGGTGAGCAAGATGTACAAGACAGGTGAAATACCCTCAGACTTCAAGAAGAATATAATAATTCCAATCCCAAAGGAAGCAGGTGTTAAGAAATGTGAAAATTAACGAACAATTAGTTTAATAAGCCACTGCTGCAAAATACTAACGCGAATTCTTTACAGACGAATGGAAAAACTGGTAGATGCGGACCTCGGGGAGGATCAGTTTGGATTCCGTAGAAATGTTGGAACACGTGAGGCAATACTGACGCTACGACTTATTTTAGAAGAAAGATTAAGGCAAGGCAAATGTACGTTTCTAGCATTTGTAGACTTAGAGAAAGCTTTTGTCAATGTTGACTGCAATACTCTCTTTCAAATTCTAAAGGTGGCAGGGGTAAAATACAGGGAGCGAAAGGCTACATACAATTTGTACAGAAACCAGATGGCAGTTATGAGTCGAGGGACATGAAAGGGAAGCAGTGGTTGGGAAGGGAGTAAGACAGGGTTGTAGCCTCTCCCTGATGTTATTCAATCTGTATATTGAGCAACCAGTAAAGGAAACAAAAGAAAAATTCGGAGTAGGTATAAATCCATGGAGAAGAAATAAAAACTTTGAGGTTCGCCGATGACATTGTAATTCTGTCAGAGACAGCGAAGGACTTGGAAAGGCAGTTGAATGGAGTGGGCAGTGTCTTGAAAGGAGGATATAAGATGAACATCAACAAAAGCAAAACGAGGATAATGGAATGTGGTCGAATTAAGTCGGGTGATGCTGAGGGAACTAGATTAGGAAATGAGACACTTAAAAGTAGTAAAGGAGTTTTGCTGTTTGGGGAGCAAAATAACTGATGATGGTCGAAGTAGAAGGGATACAAAATGTAGACTGGCAATGGCAAGGAAAGCGTTTCTGAAGAAGAGAAATTTGTTAACATTGAGTATAGATTTAAGTGTCGGGAAGTCTTTTCTGAAAGCATTTGTATGGAGTATAGCCATATATGGAAGTGAAACATGGACGATAAATAGTTTGGACAAGAAGAGAATAGAAGCTTTCGAAATGTGGTGCTACAGAAGAATGCTGAAGATTAGAAAGGTAGATCTCATAACTAATGAGGAAGTATTGAATGGGATTGGGGAGAAGAGAAATTTGTGGCACAACTTGACCAGAAGAAGGGATCGGTTGGTAGGACATGTTCTGAGGCATCAAGGGATCACCAATTTAGTATTGGAGGGCAGCGTGGAGGGTAAAAATCGTCGAGGGTGACCAAGAGATGAATACACTAAGCAGATTCAGAAGGATGTAGGTTGCAGTAGATACTGGGAGATGAAGAAGCTTGCACAGGATAGAGTAGCATGGAGAGCTGCATCGAACCAGTCTCAGGACTGAAGACCACAACAACAACAACATGTCACGGCCAATTCAGCTGCAGTAACATTTTCTTGATCATTGCAAGATGAAATTTTAGACGTGGAAGTGGAAGCAAAGACCAGATTGTTGTGAAGTTGTTCTGATGTTGACAATATGGACATCTGAGGATAGGTCGCGTTCAAAAGCGAGTACTCAGTTCATGGTTCAGAAACTTACCCGATTCGTCATACTAATTATTGCTAACTTTTGTGATCTTTAAATGATTTACTTAACATGAATCCTAGAAAATATCGAACTATGTCAAATTCAATACTGTTACGTACTTTACTGTTCTCATAAAGTACAGAAAACACTTGGCAGATATAATGTACAATACTTTATAATAAAGTGTAAATGCCAACTCTGATATTTGCTGTGGGGCAAATAAAACAAGTCTTCCGACTACTAGTGTCTTCCACCGATTCAGAACTAGGGAGTGCGTGCGCCAATAAAAATTTGTCGTATAGCCCTTATTTAGAGTTCAAGAGTGTTTGTGTTCATGATGCATTCTTTGAATTAAAACGCTCATCTAAATTACGATCTTTGGTTCCAATGGCCAACGCTTTAACTGTTGATATAGAGGCTGATCGGGTGCTCTAGCGCCAAACTGAGCAACACACACGAAGAACAAAGCAGTGCAGTCGTCTAAGAAGGAAACGTCACTGACGCAGACGCAAAAAGCTCCAGATTCCATAAACGAATTTTTCCATGAAATGTGCTGCGCTATGGTTCCTGGTTGTTGGTACCTGCATAACGTGCGTTTATACTCCGAGCAGCAGATTCCTCATGAATCAACATTACGGAAAATGTACTTAGATTTAGATAGGAGATTCTGAAAAGGGTGCGACGCTGTCTAAGTAACCGCCGCTTATGTAGTACGGAGATGGGGTTCTCGGTGAAATTTTGATATCAAATTGATATGGAAATAAATGAAATTGATCAATTAATTTCCCCTCCACCTCCGTTCACGTCCAGCCCCGCCCCCGACCACGTCCACTCTCCACCCCCGGATGACGTCACGTGTTTTTCTCAGTCTGTACGTGGGCCCACTGTCCCACTCAACCTACTGTTGGGAATTTCGAATTTTGGCGGGCATTTCGAATTTTGGTGGCAATTTCTTTGTCCCAGGGCTGAGCTGACATCCCATTCTACAACCCACCCGTTAATTGGCGGGAAATTAAAAACGGCGGTACCCTTTCTGGGACTCTAACACTAGTCATCCTTGGCGGAAAGCCCAAGTGCACCCCCCTCGCCCCTAACACAATTATACCACCAGAGGCGCTTGGAATTGAAGAAAGGAGATTCGACGTAATTAGGCAAAATGGGATTGAGCCACAGTGCTACCGTAAAATAGGATGAAAACTTGTTGCGGTATGAGACATCGATGATCTCTAATTTTGTTTTTCTCTGTCTTAAAATTTCATTTTACACCGCAAGGAGAAGTTAATCCAGGTAAGGCACTATTGGTTTGAAGAGACTGAGAGACACCAATGTATTATTTAGCCGCCCGGGTGAAAAAAGCGGCCGGCCGCTGTGGTCGAATGCTTTTAGGCACTTCAGTCCGGAATCGAGCGACCGCTACAGTCGCAGGTTGGAATCCTGCCTCGGACGTGGATGTGTGTGATGTCCTTAGGTTACTTAGGTTTAAGTAGTTCTAAGTTCTAGGGGAGTGATGACCACAGCCGTAAAGTTCTATAGTGCTCAGAGCCATTTTTTGAACCACATACAGACGGTCATGTTTTCCGAAGGTTCAAATGGCTCTAAGCACTAAGGGACTTAACGCCTGAGGTCATCAATCCCCTAGACTGAGAACTACTTAAACCTAACTAACCTAAGGACATCACACTCATCCATGCCCAAGGCAGGATTCAAACCTGCGACCATAGCAGCAGCGCGGTTTCGGACTGAAGCGCCTAGAACTGTTTTCCAAGGGCAGTGACATTTTTCAGCAAGATAATGCGCCATGTTACAAGGTCTAGAGTGTGATGGAGTGGTTCGAGGAACCCAGTGATGAATTCCAATTACATTCTAGGGGACTGATGACCTCAGATGCTACGTCCCATAGTGCTCCGAGTCATTTGAACCATTTGAAAAGAGCTTTTTGCTCCACACACAGTGGCCTCTCTCCAGCAGTTGAGTGTAGGTGTGTGTGTGTATCTGTTTGTGTGTGTGAGTGAGTGAGTGTATGTGTAGTATGGTGTCATATTTGTGTTGTACGATGATGAGGAAGAGAGAGAGTGAAACTCAGCGCCGACAAATAACCATCTTCTCCCAAATAGTACCAAGAGTGCCGTCGCGCCTAAAATCCCAGTCCGATCACCATCAACATCGTCGCATGTCTTCGCTCAATGAGACAGTACGGAGAAATTCGGGATTTAATCCAGGACACAGGCGCAAACTCTAGTGACTAGGGACGTAATTTACGCCACCACTTCTCCTCCCGTTGACAGCCAAACACTGGCGTTCAAACACTCTCCTGCCACTAGGATTCAAACTGTTTTCTTGAAGCTGAACACTCGCGCACAGGAGTTCGTTAGCGACAGGTGGGTGTGTAATATGGTAGTCTGCAACAGTGTAATGACTAGATAGTTAGACGCTTAGGTCAGAGATGATAGAGATGGCACATGACGTCAGTATGTTGAAATCAACATCTCGATCAGCCGACGTGATAGAATTCATTTTCAAGCAACTCAAGGAATATGAGTGAAGATTTCACTATTACAATGATGAAATTTGTGCTACACCGGCACATATGTATTAAGGAGGTAATTTTTCATTCTACACATGAAGTTGTTTTAAAAATACAATCACGAAAAAAAATCGCAACATCAAATGGGAGCTGTACGACAAAACGAGAGCTGGTAGGCGTGTGTCTGCATCTGAATCATGATGTCCATTCAAATTCTTCTCAGTCCACTTCAGTCGTATAAGAGTGGCCCTAGCAGCGACACTATGAGGATGCAAATCAGGTGTGCTTTAAATACGATGTAACGGTCGCGGGCATTAGTTACCTTTGAGATTGGACATGATGAGTCGATGTTAGTCAATAATGCCTTTAAGGCCACAAAGACGCCATTATCAACACCTCATTGAGTTTGAACGAGGTTTGTCTAATAGGCCTACGAGAAGCTGGATGTTCCTTCTGCGATATTTCAAAAGACGTGGCAGGAATGTACCCACTGTGCATGACTGCTGGTATCGGCGGCCAAGGGAATATACAGTGACCGGAAGACCGGGCTCTGGACAGCTACGTGGCACTGCCGAGAGGCAAGACCATCGTGTTCGGCGTATGGCGCTGGCGCATTGTATTGCATCCACAGCAGTAATTTGAGCAGCGGTTGGCACCTCAGTGACACAATGAACTGTTACAAATCAACTTCAACGACAGCTTCGAGCCAGACCATCTGTAGCGTACATTCCACTGACCCCAAATCACCACCATTAGTGACTTCAGTGGTGTCAAGCGAGAGCTCATTGGGCGGCAGGGTGGAGCTCTGTTGTGTTTCCTGATAATAGCTGGTTCTGTCTCGATACCAATGATGGTTACAAGGGCGCTAGTTGAGGGCCAGGGCAGCGCGGAGTGGCCGCGTGGTTAGAGGCGCCAAGTCACGGATTGCGCAGCCTCTCCCGCCGGAGGTTCGAGTCCTCCCTCGGGAACGGGTGTGTGTGTTGTTCTTAGCTTAAGTTAGTTTAAGTAGTGCGTTAGAGTAGGGACCGATGATCTCAGCTGTTTTGGTCCCTTAGGAATTCACACGCATTTGAGGGCCAGAAACCAACCCGTCTGCGTCGTAGACACACTGCACCTAAACCTGGATTTATAGTCTAGAATGCGATTTCGTACAACAGGAGCACACTCGTGGTTATCCCACGCACCATGACTGCAGAATTGTATATCATTCTGGTGATTCGATCTGTTGTGCTGCCATTAATGAACAACATTCGAGGGGGCTGTTTTCCAACAGGATAACGCTCACCCCCATACCGCTTTTGTAACGCAACATGCCTTGGACTGCTCAATCACCAAACTCTAGTCGACACACATGGGACATTATCGGCCGACATCTCAAGCGTCATCCACAAACAGCACTAATCGTCCTTGTATTGACCAACCAAGTGCAACAGCCATACTCCAGAACACAAACTGACATCCGGCACCCGTACAACACAATGCATGCACGTTTGCGTGCTTGCATTCGACATTCTGGCCGTTACACCGCTCATTAACGCACCAGCATTTCACATTTGCAACGGCTTATCTTGTGCGTACTTTAACCTGTGAGCCTACAATGTTTATCACTTAAATATGTTACCTAAACAAATGTATTGCCGAAATTTAATTATTCTTTATTAATTATTTTTTGGTGTTGCAATTTTATTTTCCGCCTGAGTAGAAAAAAATATAGCGATCACATTTTTATAGATTACGTAAGTGAATTTACAGGCTGAAGCTAAGAAATGGTGTTGCTACCAAGCATTATATTGTAAGAATGTTTGTGTCTAAATATTACCAAATGCATGATATTTACATACCGAGCGAAAATTTACGAAATATTTGTTACAAGTTCTTCTTTTTCCTATTTACTCTGCTCAGCCTTATAACTTTTGCTATGTAAATGGTTATAGTTTTCCCCCAGCTGAAGTACGAAAAAGTATTTGGACCCTTTCTTCGAAAAGAGAGAATTTTAACCCAACAATTACACAAATCTATGCAGCAACCATATTTGTGGAGCCTCGTTGAGATACCTCCGTGAACTGAAAGTTGGTATACATATCGGTCCTCGATGAATGACGAAGATTTTGAGACGACCGAACGTTATATGTATATCACAACAACTGTTTTCTGATATATTATACTTCTTATACTTATATATTATACTTCTTATACTGATATTAGCTAGTTCAGAAATATGGTAAGTACGAAAAGCGATAATGTCTCTGTCCACAAAACTTTCAAGTGCAGGAACATTTGGTACTCCTGTACCTCCTCGAACAATGGCTACGGTAAACCATCCGTTGCCATGACCAAGTGAATCATTTATATCTAAACTAAAATTAAGTCTGCAACTGCAGAAAACAGCAGGACCATCCAGCAGGGCTTGAGCAGCGACAGACTTAAATGGGATACGATTCTTCTAGTCTCCAGCTGTTGTAGCAAATTCGATGTTCTCGATGGTCTTGTAGACTGTCTGTTTAGAACGGCGGCGATATCTTCTAAACAGACAGTCTACAAGACCATCGAGAACATCGAATTTGCTACAACAGCTGGAGACAAGACAGTCTACAAGACCATCGAGAACATCGAATTTGCTACAACAGCTGGAGACAAGAAGAATCGTATCCCAGTTAAGTCTGTCGCTGCTCAAGCCCTGCTGGATGGTCCTGCTGTTTTCTGCAGTTGCAGACTTCATTTTAGTTTAGATGTACACTCCTGGAAATAGAAAAAAGAACACATTGACACCGGTGTGTCAGACCCACCATACTTGCTCCGGACACTGCGAGAGGGCTGTACAAGCAATGATCACACGCACGGCACAGCGGACACACCAGGAACCGCGGTGTTGGCCGTCGAATGGCGCTAGCTGCGCAGCATTTGTGCACCGCCGCCGTCAGTGTCAGCCAGTTTGCCGTGGCATACGGAGCTCCATCGCAGTCTTTAACACTGGTAGCATGCCGCGACAGCGTGGACGTGAACCGTATGTGCAGTTGACGGACTTTGAGCGAGGCCGTATAGTGGGCATGCGGGAGGCCGGGTGGACGTGCCGCCGAACTGCTCAACACGTGGGGCGTGAGGTCTCCACAGTACATCGATGTTGTCGCCAGTGGTCGGCGGAAGGTGAACGTGCCCGTCGACCTGGGACCGGACCGCAGCGACGCACGGTTGCACGCCAAGACCGTAGGATCCTGCGCAGTGCCGTAGGGGACCGCAACGCCACTTCCCAGCAAATTAGGGACACTGTTGCTCCTGGGGTATCGGCGAGGACCATTCGCAACCGTCTCCATGAAGCTGGGCTACGGTCCCGCACACCGTTAGGCCATCTTCCGCTCACGCCCCAACATCGTGCAGCCCGCCTCCAGTGATGTCGCGACAGGCGTGAATGGAGGGACGAATGGAGACGTGTCGTCTTCAGCGATGAGAGTCGCTTCTGCCTTGGTGCCAATGATGGTCGTATGCGTGTTTGGCGCCGTGCAGGTGAGCGCCACAATCAGGACTGCATACGACCGAGGCACACAGGGCCAACACCCGGCATCATGGTGTGGGGAGCGATCTCCTACACTGGCCGTACACCTCTGGTGATCGTCGAGGGGACACTGAATAGTGCACGGTACATCCAAACCGTCATCGAACCCATCGTTCTACCATTCCTAGACCGGCAAGGGAACTTGCTGTTCCAACAGGACAATGCACGTCCGCATGTATCCCGTGCCACCCAACGTGCTCTAGAAGGTGTAAGTCAACTACCCTGGCCAGCAAGATCTCCCGATCTGTCCCCCCATTGAGCATGTTTGGGACTGGATGAAGCGTCATCTCACGCGGTCTGCACGTCCAGCACGAACGCTGGTCCAACTGAGGCGCCAGGTGGAAATGGCATGGCAAGCCGTTCCACAGGACTACATCCAGCATCTCTACGGTCGTCTCCATGGGAGAATAGCAGCCTGCATTGCTGCGAAAGGTGGATATACACTGTACTAGTGCCGACATTGTGCATGCTCTGTTGCCTGTGTCTATGTGCCTGTGGTTCTGTCAGTGTGATCATGTGATGTATCTGACCCCAGGAATGTGTCAATAAAATTTCCCCTTCCTGGGACAATGAATTCACGGTTTTCTTATTTCAATTTCCAGGAGTGTAAATGATTCATTTGGTCATGGCAACGGATGGTTTACCGTAGCCATTGTTGAGGAGGTACAGGAGTACCAAATGTTCCTGGACTTGAAAGTTTTGTGGACAGAGACATTATCGCTTTTCGTACTGACTAAAGAACTGTAATTCAGTCATTTGTAAAAAGGAAGCACTGCCAGTATAATGTATCAGGGTGTTTGTTAGACTTTCAAGGGGTCAAATGTAGAAACGCTAACCATCTCGCTTATATTTGGGAATTGCGGATGAATGGGATACTGCAGTACTTCATGTCGTCGTCGTCGTCGTCGTCCTCCTTCCAAGGATTAGGCTATTGCCTGTTGCGAACTCACATACAAAATCATTTCTATGTTTTCCGAGATCTTATAATATCTGTTCTCTCATCCGGCCTGTAATTCAGATCTGTTGGAGCATTCTATGACATGACATTTTAGTGAGGTATTGTCTCCAGTTTTCGCATACTTTCGAATTTGTATGTTTTATTCTGAATATAGGAATCAAAATCAAAATTTATATCACAGCCTAAGTAAGATATTCGAGAAACTTGTTCTGAAACTGAATTATCTACAACAATTTTTAAGGTGACTGCATATTTTCCACTGAATGCCATTATTATTATAATTATTACAAGAAACTTTTAAATTGCATTTGTTGCATATTTCGTTCTGTTCGTATACTGATCTTTGGTGGTCACTTTCATTCTTTTGAATAATGACGATATCATCTGCAAACACATTCAGGTACGTATCTTAACTCTTTTGTTTTCTGTACATTTCCATTAATGAAGAATGAAGTCAATGTAAATATTAAAAAGACTTGGTGATATTCCATACCCTTGTTTTACACCTTCGTTGATTATTATTTTCTTATTGATCCCCACTTATGTTTATTGCAGTGTGCGAGTTTTTATAAAGACTTTTCAGTATCAGTTTTAGTTAGTTTATAAGGATAACGAAATTCAGACAAAGTCTTCCATAAGCTATCGCTGCTCAGACGGTCGAAAGCCTTCTAAAGGTCGGTAAAAGCCCTATGGGTTTCTAGAATAAACTCTCTGTGCTTTTCTCTAATGTTCTTAATTACAGTCACATTGTCTGCGTGCGAAAGAATTGATGTAAACCCATTTTGTTCCTAAGAAATAACAATTTATGTGATATTCTTCATGTGGTTACTGACTATACTAAAACAAGAAGCAGTTCAATTGTTACAATCAGTGCTTGACTTCAGTTATAAATGTGAAAAATTACAACTGTCTTTTCCCATTCCACATAGTACGTAGTGACAGAAACTCTGCTTCTTGCCCTCTATTATGTGGCATAGATGTTGGACCCCAACTTTAACACGGCTGGCCTGTAGGTTCCTATGGCAGACGTTCCCAACCTGAGGGGGTTATGGGTAAAACTAACTTTTGTGAGGGGTGAAAACAAAAGGGTTAAGTTGTGTTTCGCTCATGAAACGAAATTGCTTCTTTAAGGTCATTAGTTTTATGAATACTTCGCAAGACTGCAGTACTGATGACATAAGTTACAAAAAATTACTTTTTTCAAATACTGGGAAAGCCTGTCGCAGTTTGTGGATGTTACATCTTCCTCACACAGTGCATGAACTACACATAGATTTTATTCTTTGTACCATCCATTTACGATGGTAAAATTGAGGCATATGTCATACGAATGCCTTCTCAGAGTTGAAGGTAGTTTCCGCAGTTGACCATAATTTGTCTCCTTATTCACTTCCTAACAATAAATGAACTAACTGATAGCACAACACAACAGTAACGATTTAATGGGTCCTCCACTGTTGTAGATCGTACACAGTACTGTTATTATTATTACTATTATTATTGTTATTTGCGAATAAGCCCATTAGGACTACGCAAAGTACTTAGAAGCGGACGTTTTGCTTCCTTTGTGCTCATATTTCTTTCTTATCTTCCTGTGGACTTCTTATCTGTCTTCATATTACGTTTTTCCAGTTTTCTTCTTTGGTTTTTTCTCTATGGTCACCTTAACATTGTGAATTTTTGGACGTGAAGATTTCACAGTTTCGGACATCTTCTGGAGCAGCAATTCTCGCCTATTTCAGATCAGTTTGGATCTCACCGATTCATTTCATCGCGTCCGTTTTGCCTGCTATTGTCAAAACAAATCAAATGTTTGTCTTTTAAATGTGTCTGGGTTCACTCTCTTACACTTTCCACAGATTCTTAACTTGCGTTTTCTAACGTAATGTCAGCGTGGATATTTGTGTGTTGTTTGATGTCCTGAGTGCTTAGGAGTCGCTACTGTGCGTCTACAAGTTTTGGCCCTAGATTTTCTCTTATGATTTTCCACTGCTTTTTCTCAATGTTTCCACTGTCTTTTTTTCCTGTTCAAAATAAGTGTTTCTGATCCAGAGAGGCATTCCGGTTTAATTACCGCATTGTATTGTCTTAGCTCTGTGTGCTTGAAGATACATTTCTTATTGTAGACATATTGGGTAAGTTGGTATGCAATTTCCATATTTTGGCATCGATTTGTGTTTGCTTCTGTTTCTATTCCATTTTTCTGAGTGGTTTCACCGAAATATTTAAACTGTACAACTCGTTTAATTTTTCCGTATTTCGTCTCCATGAATTTTCTTGCTTCTTGTTGCACGTCATGTACTATTGTCTTTTAAAACATATGTGAAGTCTGAATTTTTCTGAAGTTTATTTCAAGAGTTCTATCTGATTTTGGACTAATGAAATGTCACGAGTTTGTACTGATAAACCGTCTGCAGATGCTAGGCAATCTACAGATAACTTGCCTCTGCCTAAAGTGATTACTTGGTCAATTTTGAGGGCTGATTTCTATTACCGCAATTCTTGTATCACTTTCTCAAGGAGACAGTTGAAAAGTAATGGAGACATTCCATCTTATTCCAGTTTTGATTTCAAAGTGATCTGAGAGTTCCCCCGCAAATTTAACCTTGGGCGTCGTATCGGTCAGTGTTTGCTGTATGATTACCAGTGTTTTCAGATTTAGTCCATATCTGGATGAGTGGTTCGCGGTCAGCTGACTCACAGGCTTTTCTGAAATAACAAACGTGCAGACTAAATTTTTGCCACAGCTTCTCTGATGCCTAGAGATTAGATTTAGTTTCAAGATTTGCTTCGAACGCGAACGGCCTGGTACCAATCCTGCCTGATATCCTCCAATTTTTGGTTCAAGTCGTTCCTGTGCTCTGTGGAGAAGATAACGAGATAGAATTTTGAATGCAGTTGATATTAATGAGATTCCCCTGTAGCTATTTATATGCAACGGGTGAACTGACGAATTTTTCCAATCTTCTGGAATTTGTTCTGTTGGCTAAATGTCTTGTGTGAATTTGAGGATTTATGGTGTTTGAGCCTGCTGATTTGCGAATTTTTGCTATGATTCCATCTTCCGCTGCTGCTTTATTGTTTTTTAGTCTTTTGATCTGTTGGGCTATTTCTTTTTCATCTGGGGGCTATAAATTAGTGTTAAGTGTTCTCACAGTCTGGTTCTTGTTTTTTGTGTGTGGGGGGGGGGGGGGGGGTAGGAGGGGAGGGTTCTTTGTGGTGATTCTGGTCAATTAAGTAGTTCTCTGAAATATCTAGCAAGTTTCTTGAAGTTTCCTATATGATTATTATTAGTGACAGTGCACAAATACAAAGCACTGACATCCTAAAGTATTCGTTCAAAAGTATTGAATCCAGCAACCGAATGATTTACTAACAGCAAGTACAGTGCACCCATTGTAGCCTCAAATAATATATTCACTTCACATATTCACGTAAAGTTAAACACATGAAAGTTCTTTCTGTGCTGGTGTATAACACAAAGGAACGAAACCACCGACAGATAATACTATTAAACAGTGCACACATGAAATGGGACATATTCGTAGTGATACTGCGTCTGTGTGTGTAGTTAACTGCTCAAACTTTAGGCATGATTTCGGAAAGAAATACGGCAACTGCATATGTTACAAGTTTGCACGCCCACTTCCTCCTCTTAAAACAACCACAGAATGACGAGTGGCTAAAATGAGGAAGCCAAAACCGCTTTCGCCTGGCGTTCGTCTGAAATCGGATATCGGTCACGTGACGTCCCATGCTCGCTAATTTTCAGAGGATTCATCATATTTCGTCGTTTTCGTTGCGAGTTACGGCAGTACACTGTTTCAGGACAACCGTGCGTTGAAGATATATCACAAACGCGTCACTCTAGATACGATTTTTTTGTAATAACGTGCCAGTTAAGGACATATCAACAGTAAAAGTCTTTAGGAGTTCTAAGACGAACGATGATAATTTTGCAAACTCTAATCGATGTCTGTGGTCATGCGGAGGTGTGCGATAGGGAGTCGAAGGAAATATGTTCGGGTTCTAGTAGATCCTTTTTTTTTCATCTTCGCTTTTGGAACACAGTCTGGGACTTTCCTATTCATGTAATAGAATATTCTTCAGCGTTCGATGTTATCTGCATATAAGAACGTGTTCCATTAGAAATGAGTTTCTTCAATTTCGTGACTTCTTCGGATTAAAAAGATAAGATGACGCTGCTGCTTTCTTGTTACAAAGATTTGCCCGTTTTTTCCCAGACTAGTCCGCGATTTCAGAGAGTGTGCTTAAGCAGGAATTTAATCAAATTGCTACAAGTGAAATACGCAACTATGGCATTTATATTCTTGCATGGCACATGCTTGGCTGTTGATTTCCGAATATGTTGCGATTTCCGAGAGTGTGGAGAGGAAGGAACCAAAGAGCACAGCTTGAATTGCTTCGAATGAAACGAGCAGCAGTCACATTTTTATAACCTTGTTTGTCACAAGTATTTAGCTATCATAGAGTGCTTAACAACACTTTCGTGAATTCAGCGTTCAAAACAAACACTGTACCACACAGCAAGCAGCTGAGGCCACGTGATCGATTTCCGAACGCCAGTTATACACGACATCACTTCCTTATTTTACTCACTCGTACACAATGACTTCCTAAAATATGACGGATAATAGCACGCTGTGGCACCGCAGAGAGCGCTGAACGGAGTGCCACAGCCTTTCAATGTATATTCTGTCTCTTTGGTTGACATCCAGATATTCAAATTTGCCCTTCGGTTTAAAGCGACTTCAGTTTCCCATTCGGCTTGCATTCGCTATGAGTATCAACAAATAACGGGGCCAATTACTGTGTGTGTTTGTGTGGCAGATCTTAAACATCTCGGGCAGTGTCGTACACTGCAGCTAATCATTCTGTAAAAGAAGGTTGATCGAAATAAGCAATACCGATTGTGTCACTCATTTCTTTCTTTCTTTCTTTCGCTTACGCCCTTCTGACAGCCGTGTACCGCAAGTCTCTAGAGTAACAGAAGGTTCCAAATGATTGGGAAAGAGCACAGGTAGTTCCAGTTTTCAAGAAGGGTCGTCGAGCAGATGCGCAAAACTATAGGCCTATATCTCTGACATCGATCTGTTGTAGAATTTTAGAACATGTTTTTTGCTCGCGTATCATGTCATTTCTGAAAACCCAGAATCTACTCTGTAGGAATCAACATGGATTCCAGAAACAGCGATCGTGTGAGACCCAACTCTCTTTATTTGTTCATGAGACCCAGAAAATATTAGATACAGGCTCCCAGGTAGATGCCACTTTCCTTGACTTCCGGAAGGCGTTCGATACAGTTCCGCACTGTCGCCTGATAAACAAAGTAAGAGCCTACGAAATATCAGACCAGCTATGTGGCTGGATTGAAGAGTTTTTAGCAAACAGAACACAGAATGTTGTTCTCGATGGAGAGACGTCTACAGACGTTAAAGTAAACTCTGTCGTACCGCAGGGGAGTGTTAGGGGACCATTGCTTTCACAATACATATAAATGACGTAGTAGATAGTGTCGGAATTCCATGCGGCTTTTCGCGGATGATGCTGTAGTATACAGAGAAGTTGCAGCATTAGAAAATTTCAGCGAAATGCAAGAAGATCTGCAGGGAGTGGCAACTGACCCATAACATAGACAAATGTAATGTATTGCAAACAGATAGAAAGAAGGATCCTTTATTGTATGATTATATGATAGCGGAACAAACACTGGTAGCAGTTACTTCTGTAAAATATCTGGGAGTATGCGTACGGAACGATTTGAAGTGGAATGATCATATAAAATTAATTGTTGGCAAGGCGGGTGCCAAGTTGAGGTTCATTGAGAGAGTCCATCAACAAAGGAGGTGGCTTACAAAACACTCACTCGACCTATACTTGAGTATTGCTCATCAATGTGGGATGCCAACCAGGTCGGGTTGACAGAGCAGATAGGGAAGATCCAAAAGAAGAGCGGCGCGTTTCTTCACAGGGTTATTTGGTAAGCGTGATAGCGTTACGGAGATGTTTAGCAAACTCAAGTGGCAGACTCTGCAAGAGAGGCGCTCTGCATCGCGGTGTAGCTTCCTGTCCAGGTTTCGAGAGGGTGCGTTTCTGGATGAGGTATCGAATATATTACTTCCCCGTACTTCTACCTCCCGAGGAGATCACGAATGTAAAATTAGAGAGATTCGAGCGCCCACGGAGACTTTCCGGCAGTCGTTCTTCCCGCGAATCATACGCGACTGGAACAGGGAAGGGAGGTAATGACAGTGGCACTTACAGTGCCGTCCGCCACACACCGTTGGGTGACTTGCGGAGTATAAATGTAGATGTAGATAGTCCCGCAGCGATCGCAGGGTCGGCGTGGTTACAACGGATTTGTCAATGTTAGTGTTAGGGATGGCCAGATGTCCCTCCTGCCGCCACCCGTACCCCCCCCCCCCCCCATGACGCAATCAGTGTACCCCAACTGTCTGCGTAGAGTGTAAAACGTGGAATAGTGCGGACGTGTTTCAAATGTCGGCGACGCGTGTAACTGAGGCGGAACGTGGGGACCAGCCCGGTATTCACCTAGCGGGATGAGGAAAACCGCCTAAAAACCACATCCAGGCTGGTCAGCACTTGTTCGTGGTTAAATAAAGCAACTACAAAATCTTTTGTATTTTAAAAATTAAAGTGTTCAAAGGAAGCTGGTTTTGTTTCTTAAGTTTGGTTTGGACTTTGGGGTGCTAGCTAATACACGACTGCACTCAGGAGTAACGGTCTCTGAAGGCTGGGAACCAGTGGTCTGTGATGAGAGGTTAGGCGTGTGGGCCTCACCTGCTCCCTGGCGAAGTCATCGCTGGTGGGCTGCTCGGCCTGGGACGTCCTGTGCGGGAGGTGGTGCTGCAGCGACTGCCGCTGCGGCCGGGGCGCGCCGGCGTGGCCCTTGGCGCAGCAGGTCGTCGCCGGCTGCTGCTGCGGCTGCTGGTGTTGCTGTTGGTGCTGGTGGTGGCACGGCGGCCTGCGCGCCATGGCTGACCGGAGCAGACTGCCTGCTGCGCTCACCTTCGCCTCCGAGGCGCGGCCAATCGGCGCCGCCCGCCGGAGAATGACGTATCGCGCAGCGCCCGCTGAGCCTCGCCTCGTCAAACTGCGCTGCGCTGCACGCCGTTACTCTCCGTCAAATGTCAAACCACAACTTTAAAATAATTAATTGTTTCCTTTTTGTAAATTTCTTTTTGTATTCTTTGCTTACTTTGATAATAAGAGCTAATTTTGAGAAAAATTTTGCGATTACATTCCAAAGACAAACTGTCTGCTTAAAATAATTCTCTTGTTCCAATATCTTCTTGTATTCGTTGCATAACGTGATAATGGTCAAGTGCATGAAAAATTCTAAAATGTTTTTTTGTATTGTTGGGACTCAAAGGGTTAAGATACCATAAATATAACACCTGCTGTCCTTATTAACAGATGTATGAACAAGAGATGATCGTGTTCTGTACCCAGCAGCAATGCATACTATCACGCCAGGTGCTGCAACCATACGGTGAAGACACACACTGTGGTGACAGAAGTCATGGTATACATCCTAAATGTTGTGTCGCACCTACTTTTACGTGGCATAGTGCAGCAACTCGACGTGGCATGGACTCACAAGTCGCTGGAAAACCCCAGCAAAAATATTGAGTCACGCTGCATCTACAGCCATCCGTAATTGCGAAAGTGTTGCCAGTGAAGGATGTTGTGCACGAAATGACCTCTCGATTGTGTCCTATAAATGCACTATGGGACTCATGTCGAGTGATTTGGATGGTCAAATGATTCACTCGGATTGTCCAAAAAGTTCTTCAAACCCATCGCAAACAATTGTGACCTGGTAACACGGCGCATTTTGGAAATTTGTGGTAAGGTCTTATGGGACTAAACTGCTGAGGTCATTGGACCCTAAGCTTACACACTATTTAATCTAACTTACGCTAAGGACGACACACACACCCATGTCCGAGGGAGGACTCGACCCTCCGACGGGGAGAGCCGCGCAAACCGCGACAACACGCCCTTGACCACGCGGCTACCTCGCGCGGCCAAGGCGCATTGTCATCCATAAAAATTCCGTCGCTGTTTGGGAACATGGAGTCTATAAATGGATGCAAATGATCTTCAAGTAGCCGAACATTCACATACACAGTCAATGATCGGTGCAGTTGAAACAGAGCGCCAGCCGTTTTCGTCGAGCGGTTCAAGGCGCTTCAGACTAGAACCGCGCTACCGCTACTGTCGCAGGTTCGAATCCTGCCTCGGGCATGGGTGTGTGTGATGTCCTTAGGTAGGTTAGGTTTAAGTAGTTCTAAGTTCTAGGGGACTGATGACCTCAGATGTTAAGTCCCATAGTGCTCAGAGCCATTTGAACCACTCTTAGTTGAAACAGAGCACCCAGTCCATTCCATGTAAACACAACCCACACCATTACACAGCCACCACCAGGTCGCACAGCTACTTGTTGACAACTTGGGTCCATGGCTTCGTGGGAATGTGTCACATTCGAACAGTACCATCAACTCTTGCCAGCTGAAATCGGGACGCGTCTGACGAGGCCACGGTTCTCCAGTCATCTAGAGTCCAACCGATTTGGTCACGAGCCCAGCAGAGATGCCGTAGGCGATGTTGTGCTGTTAACAGAGGCACCTGCGTTGGTCGTCTACTCCCATAACCCATTAGCGCCAAATTTCGCTGTACTGTCCTAACGAATGCATTCGCTGAACGTCCCACATTCATTTATGCAGTTCATCTACATCTTCATTCTACATCTACATTTATACTCCGCAAGCCACCCAAAGGTGTGTGGCGGAGGGCACTTTACGTGCCAGTGTCGTTACCTCCCTTCCTGTTCCAGTCGCGTATGGTTCGCGGGAAGAACGACTGCCGGAAAGTCTCCGTGGGCGCTCGAATCTCTCTAATTTTACATTCGTAGGGGGAAGCAATATATTCGATACCTCATCCAGAAACGCACCCTCTCGAAACCTGGCGAGCAAGCTACACCCGCGATGTAGAGCGCCTCTCTTGCAGATTCTGCCACTTGAGTTTGCTAAACATCTCCGTAACGCTATCACGGTTACCGAATAACCCTGTGACGAAACGCGCCGCTCTTCTTTGGATCTTCTCTATCTCCTCCGTCAAACCGACCTGGTACGGAACCCACACTGATGAGCAATACTCAAATAAAGGTCGAACGAGTGTTTTGTAAGCCACCTCCTTTGTTGATGGACTACATTTTCTAAGGACTCTCTCAATGAATCTCAACCTGGCACTCGCCTTACCAACGATTAATTTTATATGATCATTCCACTTCAAATCGTTCCGTACACGTACTCCCAGATATTTTACAGAAGTAACTGCTACCAATGTTTGTTTCACTACCATATAATCATACAATAAAGGATCCTTCTTTCTATGTATTCGCAATACATTACATTTGTCTATGTTAAGGGTGAGTTGCCACTCCCTGCACCAAGTGCCTATCCGCTGCAGATCTTCCTGCATTTCGCTACAATTTTCTAATGCTGCAACTTCTCTATATACTACAGCATCATCCGCGAAAAGCCACATGGAACTTCCGACACTATCTACTAGGTCATTTGTATGCATTGTGAAAGCAATGGTCCCATAACACTCCGCTGCGGTACGCCAGAGGTTACTTTAACGTCTGTAGACGTCTCTCCATTGATAACAACATACTGTGTTCTGTTTGCTAAAAACTCTTCAATCCAGCCACACGGCTGGTCTGATATTCCGTAACTCTTACTTTGTTTATCAGGCGACAGTGCGGAACTGTATCGAACGCCTTCCGGAACTCAAGGAAAGTGGCATCTACCTGGGAGACTGTATCTAATATTTTCTGGGCGCATGAACAAATAAAGCGAGTTTGGTCTCACACGATCGCTGTTTCTGGAATCCATGTTGATTCCTACAGAGTAGATTCTGGGTTTCCAGAAATGACATGATGGTTCAATTGGCTCTGAGCACAATGCGACTTAGCTTCTGAGGTCATCAGTCGCCTAGAACTAATTAAACCTAACAAACCTAAGGACATCACACACATCCATGCCCGAGGCAGGATTCGAACCTGCGACCGTAGCGGTCGCTCGGTTCCAGACTGTTGCTCCTAGAACCGCACGGCACTCCAGCCGGCTGAAATGACATGATACGCGAGCAAAAAACATGTTCTAAAATTCTACAACAGATTTAAGTCAGGATATAGGCCTATAGTTTTCCGCATCTTCTCGACGACCCTTCTTGAAAACTGGAACTACCTGTGCTCCTTCCCAATCATTTGGAACCTTCTGTTCCTCTAGAGACTTGTGGTACACGGCTGTTTGAAAGGGGGGGGGGGGGCAAGTTCTTTCGCCTGCTCTGTGTAGAATCGATTTGGTATCCCGTCAGGTCCATTGGACTTTCCTCTGTTGAGTGATTTCAGTTGTGCCAGGGAGTGTTGCTTGGCTGTTACCACAGTCAACTGTACGCAAACGCTGCTGCTCTCGATAGTTAATTGAAAGCCGTTGGTCACTGCGTGGTGTGTGTTGTGAGGTAATGCCCTAAATTTGATCTTCTTGGCACATTCTTGACACTGTGGATCTCTGAATACTGAATTCCCTAACGATGTGAAATGGAATGTCCCAGGCGTAGAGCCGCAACTACCACTCCGCGTTCAAAGTCCATTAACTTCCACAGTGCGGCCATAATCATGTCGGAAACCTCTGCACACGAATCACTCGAGAACAAATGACAGCTCTGCCAATACGCCAAACTTTAACACCTTGTGTACGCGATAGTACCGCCATTTGTATATGTGCAATCACTATCCCATGACTTTTGTCACCTCATTGAATACAATGTGGAAACGTTCTTTCTCCTTGGGGCCTCCATATGCGGACACGTTCCTCTAGATATTGTACTCAGACCAGAGACTCACCTGAAAAGACAACGTGTTATCATTCGTGTATACTGTACTGTCGTTGCGTGTATCAGCGTCGGCGCGCCTCTTAACTGCATTCGCATCAAGGGAAGCCACAACAATGGATCGATATGCTGGCAGTCCGTAACGCGATTGCCTTGCAGGATACAATCGTATTTCGTGACTCAAGGAACGTGATATGATTTTACGACCCTGCGTGGCTAAGCGAACAATTTTGTCTGTTCTTTCGGTCGCTAGTCGGGTGGATCATTGACGTCCTGCAATGTGTATAATCAAGTGAGTCATGGCATCCCTACTAAAGCGAGTAAAAATATCGCGGGAAGATGAACCACTGTCTCGATAGGTTACGATCCTGCCGTTTTCAAATTCCGACACGTACTGGTCAGCGGCGTAGCGAAAACATAATTGGCGACCGGTGCATGACACTTAATTGGTGCCCCCCACCCTCCAAAAAAAAAAAAAAAAAAAAAAAAAAAAAAAAAAAATCGACGCCCGTACCATAACACTTTATTGCCCCATCCCCTCCTCGGCGCCTAGAGTGCCTATTGGCGCCCCCCCCCCCTCTATAAACGCATTTACTAATATATAGAATTTACTCTAATGATGATATATTTTCCGAGAAATTGGCCTTGCTAGACATATCTACATTTCTCCTTCTGTCACGAAACGTAACACGATCTCAAAAGATCCAAATGCTATTTTTGAACGGAAGCATCCACTGGTTGATCCTCCAACGGCGCTTCTTCCGATTACTGATTTGTTCCAAACTAATTATAATGTTAATGGTGCTACGTTATTATTAATAAAAAATTTAACATTGTTGTCCATACATATTATAAAACGTGTTTGATGTATGTATGTATGTATGTATGTAATGTATGTGTGTGTGTGTGTGTGTGTGTGTGTGTGTGTGTGTGTGTGTGTGTGTTCCACATCTCCTGCTAAACCAGTGGACCGATTTCAACCAAGCTCGGTACACTTATAACGGGTGTCCGGGAAGTAAGGGCGAATTTGAATTTGGCACCGCTCCCTTGTGTCATATGACGGTTGGCAACCGTCGTTTTTTTCATTATTGGTGTCTGCAATCCTCCCCATTAATAGCCTGATAGCTTTAGTCTGATAGCTTTTGTGTGATGAGAATTCTTGTTTGATGTTTATGAGCAACGTATCCAAGTGATAAAAGGTTATTTACAGTGTAACCATTCGTGAATTGCGTGTGACACTCGGACGTAATGCTGCTCCAATCGTATCATATCAATTCGGAAGTTGATCCGGAAGTCTGAGACCACGGGTTCTGTTTGAAACTTTAAGAAAACAGGAGAAGTGCGTTCTTTTCGAAAACGAGATAACATTGACGTCTCGCGTGACAGTGTGACCATAGACCCCAGAAAATTGGTTCGCCGGCAAGCTCAACAATGGAATTTATCACCAAGTTCACTGTATGAAATCCTTTCAAAGAACTGAAAATGCAAGCGTACAAGACTCAACTTGAACAAGAATTGAAGCTTGCATGTCATGGAAAGAAACA
This sequence comes from Schistocerca gregaria, assembly GCF_023897955.1. NCBI lineage: Eukaryota > Metazoa > Arthropoda > Insecta > Orthoptera > Acrididae > Schistocerca > Schistocerca gregaria. Next base: position 485,598,459 of record NC_064924.1, read on the forward strand.
TCGATTTGCTCAATGGGTCTCGGCTCGACAAACGGAGAAGCCAACTTCACAAAAAGAACAATTTTTTCAAATGAGGCGCACTTCCACCTCAATGCGTAATTTTGAGTAACGAAAATCCGCGTGTGACTGGAGGATGAGATCCATCCACAACGGACGATTATGTGATGTGGATTCTGGGCAGGAGGAGTGATCGGCCCGATTTTGAAAATAACGGAGCTGTCTCACTGTGAACGGTGACCGTTACCGAAATATGCTTTCTGATTGGTTTTTCATTCTTATTGATGAAAATGGCGATTTTTGGTTTCAACAAGGTGGTGCGACATGTCACACATCCCGTTGAACGATTGGTCTGCTGAATGCAAAGTTTCCTCAAAAAATTCTCTTTGCGTGACAACCAGCAATGGCCTACCAGATCATGCGATCTTAAGACTTGTGTCTCTTTTTTTGTGGGAATCTGTGAAATCAAAAGTGTACTCGAACAAACCGCAAACAATACCCCAATTGAAGGACGAAATTAAAAGGGTTTTACCGCGTCCCACCAGATGTTTGTGAACGCGTCATCGATAACTTCAATGAACGCACTGTTCGTTGCCGCGCGGCCTTGGGTGGTCGTATGGAGGATATAATTTTTCATACATAAATGGGAGAAGTTAATTAATGTGTTTGTTAAAAGAACATTACATTTTCAATAAATTTTGTATGTTCTAGAGCACTTTGATATTCGTCCCTGCTTCCCGGACATCATCTACTTTGCTGTAAGGCGGCAATCGCTGAGGGAGTAAGAATGACCTGCCTGCCAAACGGGTGGGGTTGAAAAAGAAACGTAGCTCGCGATGCCTGAATTCCCAGACTTCACACATCCGATATTTGAGAATAAGACCACTTAGCGACTTACAACAAACTTTACACATCTTCATACCCTTACGAAATTTTTTCTCGCTGACAACCCCCTAAAAATGTTGAGAGGAAAGATGTTTATCGCTTTCTACTTTTCCGTTGTCCATGCACCCTGAGGCATGACGTTAGGTATAGTTTATTACTTCTTTACTACTAACTGTATTAGCGACACATTTTACAGACAGCATGCAGATATACCACTGAACGTAAGTGCACAATTAAATAATTTTACGACACATAGTTCAGGGGATATGAAGTCATAAACAGTGAGATAAATGTAAAAATGCCAAATCGTGCACGACGTTTAAATTTATTACTTCCTTGCTATTAACTCCATTCACAACACATTTCGCGGACAATATCCATATGTGCCACAGGATGTACATACAAAATAATATTATCTTACGGGACATAGAGCAGGAGATACGAAGTCATAAACATTAAGCTCAAACGCAGACGCTGCGTAGTAAGGGCATGGACGCATACCTACAAGTAAATACTTGGGAAACGCAGGGATTCTCCGCTAGTTATTAATAAAATATTAACATTTTATTTGTGATTTCTTCTTAGGTGTTATGTGGCGCTCAGTAGTAATGAAATAGCAATGGTCGCCAAGTGCCATAAAATGATCGTGGACTCATTCGCAGACTTTATGTCTTCAATTGAGAATATGTGACTTCGAACCCCAGTAAGGTTTTATGCCTACAAAGAAAAACACACAAGAGGGCATGTACGCATTTGTGAAGCCCACTGACTCTGGGCAGGAAGCCATTACAACAAAACTGTTGCTTAAGAAACGCGGTGAGGAAGAGACAAATATGCTCGATTTCTTAGTGTCCCTTACCAAGGCAGACCTAGAGACTTTCGAGCTGGCGTTTTAAAGTTGGCTATTCCAAATAAGTGCAGAGCAATAACCCTATAAGTACAGTATAGTTCTACGCGGTGTTCGTGGATGATGGTGCGGGCCAACCTAGACCAAGATAAAGCAGCTGCTCAGTGCGACATGCGTTATGTCGCGGTTTTTCGCAACCTATTTGCTCTGCATTACTCCTGTAAATTGATTAACTTTCAGCACGTCGTTTATCTGTGCAGCGGCGATGCAGTGTGTTTGTTGTTAGAATGTTCTGTGAACTGACCAGTTTGTACGAAAGAAATTTAAGAAAGTTGTGGTAACTGTTAATGCTCTTGTAATGCATGGTCCCCTTCCCCAAATCAACCAGTCACTGTAATGCAGATGGTAATACACTGAAGTATACTCTGTGCTGATAATGTAGCTACAAATATTCATCAATGCAGTAGGTGAACCGCTCTGGAATAGCAGAACTTGATAAATCCTTTGTTGATAATTGGGTATGTTTATTCACCACACACAAAAAAAAAACACTCAAGATAAACATGTAATCACTACTATATGGCCTATTAGCTACTTTCTGTTTATTTTTTTCGGGCTCGATGGTTTCACTATTTCCACTCGAGGACAGCTTGCTCCGTATTATGAATTTACCGCACCGAAAAAAAAAACAAACTTCAAACAACACTGTGATAGAAAATACTTGTCAGCAGTCACATATTCGCGCTACTGCTGAGCACAGCTGTGATAAAACCGAACTGAAAAACTCAAACAATGGATGGTCCTGGATGGAATAACAGATGAAATACTGTATTGATTTCTATGGATTCTTTGGCGGCGAACGAAAAGAACAATGAAGTTTAAGAAGCGGCTGCAAGCTGAATATCAAAATAGGGCAACAAAAAAATAAGCGAGGGACACATAAAACTCGGAATTTTAGGGAAAAGCACGTTTAGGTTAAATTACGAGGGTCAGTCAAAAAGTAATGCCTCCTATTTTTTTTCTACGTTTAATTGTCAGGAAATTTAAATGCAATTACATAGGTTGAAAACCACAACATTGAGGATCATTTTGTCATTTTTCAATGTAATCTCCGCCCATCTCTACAGTTTTGGTCCATCTTTGAACAAGGGCATGTATCCCAGCACGGTAAAAATCACAGCTCTGCTTCCTAAGCCATTGACGCACGGATGTTTTGACGGCCTCCTCATCTTCAAAATGAATCCCACGATGAGCTTCTTTTAGTGGCCTGAACAGATGGAAGTCTGATGGTGCCAGGTCAGGGCTGTATGGGGGATGAGGCAAAACTTCCCATCCAATTTTGACAATCTCGTCAGAGGTGTGACGACTGGTGTGTGGTCTTGCATTGTCATGCAAAAGAAGAACATCTGCCATTGATTTTGTTGGGCGAACTCGCTGAAGACGTGCTTTAAGTTTTTTGAGAGTTGTGACGTATTGAACAGAATTTATTGTGCATCCCTGCTCCAAAAAATCAACCAGAATCACACCCTCTGTATCCCAGAAAACTGTTGCCATAACTTTCCCTGCCGATCGCACAGTTTTGAATTTTTTCTTCCTTGGCGAGCTTGTGTGACACCACTCCATTGACTGCCTCTTTGATTCGGGTTCAAAAAAATGCACCCATGTTTCGTCCCCGGTCACAATTTTTTTCAGAAACTCATCTCCCTCCAAACGGAAGCGCTGCAAGTGTTGGGAGGCTATTGTTTTCCTTGCCTCTTTATTCTGATCGGTTAACATTCTTGGAACCCACCGTGCACAAACTTTTGAGTACCCCAATTGTTTAATAATCGTGATCACACTGACTTTACTAAGAGAAATAATGCGACACTTCATCTGCAGTCACCCGACGGTCACCACGAATGATGTCATCAACTTGCTGAATGTTGTGTGGAGTCACTGCACTCACCGGCCTGCCGCTCCGCTTTTCGTCAGTCAACGGTGTTTGCCCTTCAGCTTCCTTACAACGACGAACCCATCGTCTAACAGTGCTGACATCCACTGTCACAACACCATACACCTTCTTCAGTCTTTCATGAATGCGTATGGGCGTTTCACCTTCTGCATTCAAGAATTCAATCACACAACGCTGTCTCAAACGAACATCGATGTCTGCCATCTTACAAACTTCTGCTGTGCTGCCACCTGTTGACACAGAAAGTTACTACTGCAGTGGATTGCAGAAGAAGGTTTGAGGAATGGCGCCAAATTCAAATTTTTCACTTAACTTAATTTTTTTAAGTAGAAAAAAAATGGGAGGCATTACTTTTTGACCGACCCTCGTACATTTCATTTCTATGGAAATGTAACAGTTATCAGCATGTATTGAATAATTAAACAATAAACAAGCCACCTTCTTACTTAAAATCCAAGGTAATTTCCTTAAAAACATAAAAATTCGCAGAATGTTTGACATCGAAATCTCTTAATTTATTACAATAATATTGTAATCGTTCGCGTGACACCGGTGTGCCGCTCTCCTTTGATTTCATCGAAAATCTGAATAATATTTCTTATTTATCGAAGAAACTGCCCAGTTTTCAGCTTGAAACCATTATGGGAATAATGGCGTTTAATAAAGGTGCAACAAGTAAAACCCTTTATTCTTATTTAATACTTTTATTTTCTAAGTACATGTTTCTGAAAACAGTATTACTGGATTTGTTTCTGATGGTTGTAATTCTATGACGGGGTCAAGAAACTGTGTTGGTACTCGGTTAACTGAAAAATTACCTGGATTAATTATTCTCAAATATGTATGTCACTCGCATCGCATATGTGGCAGTGAAGCTTGTAAATGTCTTCCTGGACATTGTGAAGACCTATCTAGGAACAATGATAACCATTTTAAAGCTTGTGCTAAGAGATACGCACCACTGTATGAATTTCAAAAGTATTTAGATATCAAAATTCATAAACTGTTGCATCAGTCACTGACAAGATGGCTGTCTTTGCGGGTCGTTTTAGTGAGAATTTTAGAACAATGGAATACTCTATTTTGATTCTAAATACCTAGAGGAGAGGCTGGTTGCGGCAGAAGAAATTCACTGATCCCTTAATGACTATTTTTTAAAATTATTTTATTTACTTTTGGTCTATATTTTGCCGAAATTCACAGATGTAAATAAATATTTCCAGAGTGGTAAAGACTTATATGAGAAGATGGTAGGAGGGCACAAGGAAATGTTGCATTGCTACATCGACCAGAAGTACAGGTATGTTGTAACCAATAAATTTATTTACATTGATCCCAACAACAGGTCAAAGTTTCTTCCTTACAGGCAAATGCATTTCAGTGTTGTAGTTCTGAAGGTAATTCAGAAATTTGAAATGTAAGGTAAAGGCGGGACAGACGACGCACATTTTTCAAATTAATTTTTATCAATATATACACACTTAGATCGCGATAAAATTAGGCAAGATTGACGGTTTGAACATTGTATTTTATTATAGACACCATCGCATTACGAAAACTTTGTAACAAACGAAGATTCTTATGATGTACAAAGGCTTGTAAATTTCAGTTAATTAGTAAGTGGCAGGCAAGATGCCGCAGAATGGAGGGACAGATGGCCAATGGCAAAATACATTGAAAATGACATTCTCTTTGATTTTTGTTTTTCAAGTTCATTTTTAAGTCGTCCACATAAACGACACATGTTCTCATAGAGAGGGCATGTTTCATGAAGCCACCTAGAACATCCTACACATTGAATCTAGTCAGAGGTAGACGTTGTTGCTTGATAAAGGAATTTCTTCGAAATTTAATTCATCAGAGGGACTACCGTGTGGGGAAATATCATCATCATCTTCTTCTGAAACTGAGTCTTCAAACAGACGCCTCTTTGGAGGATTTTTCCCTCTGATTTTGGGGTTTGATTTCTTTTAGCTGCTACATTATTGTGGGCAAGGGCTTTTCCTTTCTTGTTTCTTTCGGTGATTTTCTTTCTTTTCGTTGCTATAAAATCGTCAGATGTTATATTTGTTGCTGATTGCTTTCTTTTGGATTGATTTCTATGAGGTGGTATAGGATCAGGTGAAATCTTTTCCAGCAAGTTTGATGGAGTCTCTCCGTGAGGTGTTACGAGTTGTCATTTACGCAGCAGCTGCCTTGATCAGGGGTCGATGAGTAGCCAAATTTGTGCAAGGTCTGCAGGTAGGAGGGAGTTCTCTTAACACATTTGTTTCAGACTTTGATGCTGATGGCTCATCTGGAATCAGATCATTACAGACATTTGCAGTAGTTGGTAGTTCTGTATTATTAATGTCTGAAACAAAGGCCTAGTTTGGAATTACTGCTCTGTCAAGTGGGACAATTCCAGTAGCTCTAAATATGGATGCACCAATCTGGACAGTAGCATCACGAGTCCATGCTTTGAAGAGCATCTCTCGAAACTGCTGCCTTGTAATTCTTCTGTCTTTGCTTGTATTACCTACAATCCATGAATAACGAGCCTCTTTAAGGTAGGATTTCAGCAGCTTGAAAATTGATCGGTCTAGTGGTTGTAAAAAGTGTGTTGTGTGGCTAGGCAAACAAATTATCGACACTTCATTTTCAACAGTTATATCCAAAAGGGTGACACAATTCATATGAGAGGCATGACCACCTAACAGAAGCAGAGAAGGGCCAGGCGAATTTCTAAGGAAATGGCTTTTGAACCAATCCATGAAAATATCACTATTGACGTATGCGTATTCACTCCTCATAACAACAACTGATTCTGGAGGCATGTTGTCTTCAGCATCTTGTTTCTTATTCACTCCTATGTAAATGCAGCAAGGTGGTAACAAATTTCCCTCGCCATTACAGCACGCAATAACTGTTATTGTCTCTCCTCTTTCAGCAGAAGTAATGACATGGACATCTCTGCTTCCTTTTGCCGCAAAAAAATTCCCATGCTCATTGTTTAACTGTAGACCAGTTTCGTCTACGTTGTAGATCGTACCTGGTTTATCCAAAAGCCCATTTTCGGTCAAGTTTTGAGTTAACAGATCAAAGTAAGAACTGACTTCGTCTCTGTTCATTCCAATCGCTCTGGCTACAGAAAGCCCTTGAGCTTTTCTGATGCTTAAGCCCTCATTGCGTTCTAAATATGAGAGAAACCAATCTTTCCCTGCAAGTTTCTTTTCCGTGTTGAATTTGCCTTTCAGTCCCATCTGATCAGCTAAATTGAAGCTATTTGCCAGACATATGACGGTTTGGGAGCAAAGCCACATGACTGCAATTTCTTTATATGGGAAACTTTCCGCATCTTCACCCAAGTATAATGACGGTCCACACCCTGCTTTCTTGAAATTGTGCGTAGCAAGTCTTCTCCTTAATGTTCGTTCTCGTATTTTTTCATTCGAGCTGCTTTCCTTTTACCATAACCTTCCTCTTTGACTAATTTCTCTGCCTCTAATAGATCTCCTGCAGTCCATTTTCCCCTGTCTGTTGTTCTAATACGTTTTCTCGGCATTTTTCTGTAAAAGAAAAACCTATGGACTCCTGTTAGCGTTGCAAGCATTGCAGCATTTGTCCCACAGTAATAGTGAGTCATCTGTCCGTTTTCGTAGGGACAGATGCAGCACCCCCATTTTCACCAAATATGTTATCGGAAGAAGCCATTACTCGACAGACATAACCTGCAATGTTTCCACTGTACAATTTAAATACAAGTTATAAGCTACTATGCCGTATCCACTAGTACATACTATTAAAAAGGAATCGTGAAAAATTTCCTAGACTTACCTTGGTCTCGAAATGCTATTTTCTTAAATTTCTCCTGTATTTTCCGCTCCTGAAATACAAAAACTTGGGAGTAAACTCACCAGCGGTTACAGCTTGACAATGAGCCTCGCGCGCACAACAATATCTGCTGATGAATTTCTTGAAAGTGCGGCGTCTGTCCTCCCGCGTCATGTATCCCACTTTTACCTTATAATAAACGGGATGCCGTGAAAGACTTTTATCGCAGTCGGGATGTTAAGAACTGAAAAGGAGACAACTTTGATGATGGTACATCGCCACTGCTTGCAGTTTTGACGCCTAAAAAAGTTCTTTCAAACAAAGAAAGAGAAAAAACTCCCACTCTTATACTTCTTATGTCGAAATTGCCAAGAATAGTCTCTCTAGATGATGATAAGCATCTACAACAAATCGATAATGACTAGAGGAAAATTCCTATCGCAAAAATACACGAAAATATTAAGAACTGTTCAGAAATGGAGGTATTTTGGGAAACGTACTCAACATAAAAACTTTATTTGGCGAGAGAGAATTCCCAGCCTTACCGGAGTTTGCGCTCTCATATCTATCCCTTCCACATTCAAATGCTGACTGCGAAAGAGTTTTTAGTAAGATGAATCTTATAAAAGTGAAAAATAGGAATAGGCTCGTTACTCGCAAAGTGAACGGATGTCTGCTTGCGAGGCAATGTGTGAGGAGCAGCAGATCATGAAAAAAAATTTGTTCTTGCTGAAGATATGCTCAGTAGCATGAAGAAAACGCAGTTATATTCGAGGCCACCCACTTTCAGTTCTTCTGTTTCTGACCCTCCAGAGGAGGAAGATGAAGATTATAATGATGACGACGATGATGGTGCATTCCATTTTTTAGTCTTCTTCCAAGGTAAGCAAATAACGAAGTAATTTTTATATAATTTTATGAATTATATTTAATTTTTATAAATTGTTTCCTAGCAAAAAAAAAAAAATAATTAAAAATCGATAGCGTTAAAATGTGGAGAAGTTACGTGAAATAATTGGACACACCTATTTTCATGCGATACTAGCATTAAGTCCCGGCTGAGGCCGGCTACAAGTTCTTCCCAATGTACTGCGACAATCATAATAGCACTCTAATTCCGTTATTCTTGACGATAAGCATTTAACTGAGAAAAATTTTAATAAAGGATTTAAATTATGCTTTAAGTTTGTTGGGAGCCCCTAAGTGCTTTCACTATGAAAAACTGGATGATTGTAGGATAGATAATTTGCGCTCCATTTTAAGCAGCAGCGCGTTTTTGATGCATCTCATTTCATTATTCCTGACGTCGTATCTCCTGAACTATTTTCTCTACAGTGACGCTATGTTGCAGGTGCATTCAGTGATATATGTAGATACTACACACAAAATGTGTTGCGAGTGGCATTTACTAGTGATAAATTAAAACGTCACACCTGACGTTGAAGTTTTACCGCATGCCAATGTAAGCAAAAGCTAGTTTTTGACACGTCTGAGTTACTTTCACGTCATACCTCCTTGAACTATGTGCTCGTACAGTGATACAATTTTGCAGGTGCATTATTAATATACGCAGATGCTGTCTGCAAAGTGCGTTGCAAGTAGTATTAATAGTCTTTCTTTCGCTGGTGCCTCTATCCTGCGTTTCGCAGGGTCAGCATTGTTAGAATCGGTTTAGGCAAGGTTAATGTTAAGGAGTGGCCGGATGCCCTGCTGGGGCACAGCAGTAGCTTCTCAGTATATATACTCTCTTATGAAATTTGTTATTAACAACCAAACCCAATTCAAAAGTAATAGTAGTGCGCATAACTACAATACTAGGAGAAAGGATGATCTTCACTATTCAAGATTAAATCTAACTTTGGCACAGAAAGGGGTGAATTATACTGCCACTAAAGTCTTTGGTCACTTACCAAATAGTATCAAAAGAATTTAAGAAGAAATTAAAAGAATTTCTGAATGACAACTCCTTCTACTCCATAGAGGAATTTTTAGATATAAATTAAGAAAAAAAGGAAAACAAACAAACAAACAAATTATTAAAAAATAAAAAATATCACAAAAAATAGAAAAGTTGTTATATTAACTTAAGTATGTTGTTAAATTAACTTAATTATGTCATGTATTGGAAAATTTGACTCGTTCCACATCATTACGAAATATCGTATGATCCATGGAACTAGTATTAATCTAATCTAGCACATTAAATTTTTAAATTTGGTCAATAATTATGCGAAATATTGAGTATGAATTTTTTGCTGCCCCTGGAAGACATTAGACAGGCCATCTGCAACGAAAAGTCCAAGACGAACACCCACAAACGGATTTAATATTGTAGATTGTAGATATGTACGATCCTTTAATGAAATGTATGATAATTTCGATGCAGTTATGTTATCCATTAACGCTGAAAGGTTGGGGAATACTGACAGGTGGAAAGTAGTGGGTGCATAGGTCGAGATTACTGGTAATGTAGGATATTCGGAATTGTTGAACGATGGAAGAGTAGGCTGGGGAGTTTTAAAAGTCGGTAGAGGATCAGGATAGGGGAGGGTAAGCGGATCCGAAAGACTAGACAGAGTGCATGGCATATGAGGATCTGTACGGCGTGGAGAAGAGAAATGGTTGGGATCTGGGATTTATAGATGTGGAGGATTGTGGAAGGGCGAAGTCTCCATGTTCGGCTAGTTTAGCAGTTTTAGTAATTTTAGTCTATTGTGGGGTTTATGTTGAATGGTTAGTAGGAGGGTGGGAGCTGAAGGTGGTTAGGCCTACAATTATTTCCTGGATTTTGGTAGGGTTAATTTGAGGAGCCTCTAGTTGCACCTGAAGGTGAACTGCTTGAGATGGAGCTGGAGGGATTGTCAGGATTTCTGGAGTGTGGGATGGAAGGAAAGGAAGGAGGTGCCTTCGGCAGGAGGAGGGGAGCTTTGGCATATCGGCAATGTAGAGGACGCGCAGGAGAAGTGAGAGGACAGAACCTTGGGGCACACTTGCAGTGGAATGGAAGATAAGGTAGTTGGTGTTGATGGTGACATAAGATGGGCCGTTATAGAGAAAGGAGGCAATGAGGCCAATATAATGTATGGAAAGTGCATAGCTCTGGAACTTAGAGAGGAGTCCAGAATGCCACACATGGTCTTAAGCTTTCTCAAGATATAGGCAGACAAAAATGAGGGATTTGCTCTTGTTCATTTGGAGGGATAGGAGATGAGTAATGTACAGGAGTTGGTCATCGGAGGAAAAACTGGAACAGATGCCACACTGGTGGACAGGAATGCAGGAATTGGTAGTAGTAGTTGTAGATATTTACGGATATGCCGAGATAGGATGAACTCACAGACCTTGCCAAATATGGAGGTGTGGCTGGTGGGATGGTAGGAGGAAGTGTCAGTGGCAGGTTGATTAGGTTTGAGGAAGAGGCGGCTCATGATAGAAACCTAAGCGTAGAATTATATTGTAAATGGCGGCTGTGATTTCCAGGATGGACACGGGGCATTCTTTCAGGTGTCTGTAGGTGATGCAGACGTGACAGGGAGCCCTAGGCGATGCAGTTGTGGCAGAGAGCCTTGTTGTGCTTGTAATGGCATGTCTGTTGAATGTCTTGTGTTGTTATTGAAGTATTGAGTTCTGTCTGTAGGATGTAATGGAGGAAGTGGGAGCTAGGAGCGAGGGGTGGGAAGGAGGTATAGGTACGTTCACAGGTTGTCAGGAATAAGGAGTAATCGAAGTTTGGATTATGTTGTATGAAGACGGTATCGGAAAGGTAGGACGCAAAGCGTCTTTGCTTAGGTTGTTGGCGAGGGGGTGATTATGGTGCAGGAGGTGATAGGAGGGAGCAGGGTTGTTGCCAGTAAGTGCATTCCAATACCTGGAAGAGCTTATGAGCAGTGTGGCATTGAGGTTTGTGCACTCCTGCTGCCAAACGCGGTGTTTCTTTGCGTTCAGCAGATTTCGGAAGTGTCGTAGTTGTCGGTGGTCTGTAAGTCACATCTTTTAAAAATGGGCTATAATTTCTTCCACTAAACAGTCATGAAATAACTTCATAAACTGAGTATAATTGTAGCGGGCAAAAATTTTCTTTCCATGCACGTGCTCAACAAACGAGAAGTGTGTGTATCTGGTGCTACTACGATGTTTATAAGCCAGTTGTCGTCAGTGAAACACTCGCAATAACAGAAGCACAAGTCGGTATATAAATAGGAAAGAACTGTGTATCGATTAGCTCTGTTCCCAGAACCGTACTTTCGGTTTGGAGCAGCGGTGTGACGCCGAAGTAATTCCCCTTCTCGCCGGTGACCGGCGCCACTCATAGATCTACTCTGCGGTCTTGACACACTTTCGATTTGAGACTACAGTCTGACGCCGAAATAACTCTCCTCCTCACTGTTGAGCAGTATCGGCCATAGCTCAGTGTTACTATGACGTGTGGAATTTTAACTGAAAAGAACATACAAATAAATGCCGAACGTTGAACGGTAAATTATGATTTCCAAATACACGGCTAATTCCAGTATCTACTACCAAGACATGATACGTGACAGAAGAATAAGAAAGACGTCTGTAGCAACCTGAATCACCTAATGCTGCGTCAATATAAACTCGCTGTGTCGTCCTGTCAGTCCCACCCTTCGACTCACAACTAACAACTAAACCTCACCTACTAACCATCCAATAGAAAGTCCCCAGTAGTCTAAAACTACCAACTGGCCGAACATGGGGACACACACTCCGCCCTCTTTCCACCTTCACCAACAAGGATCCTCTACCAACTCATCAAACTCCCACCTATTCTCACTCACACTAAACCTACAAACAATCTACATCATCCACAAACTCGACACCAATAATACTATCGTCACCCTCTACTTTCCAATCCACATATGCTGCTGCGGTTTTACCAACACATTCCACCAGTCCTTCTTCTACTCTGCCTCCACCTACTCTCCCAAAGAAACGTAAACCATCTCCCCCTCCCAGGTAATGAAATCCGCCCCAATATTTACCACCCTACCAGCTATAAGTCCACCCAACCCATTACCATCATCTGCCTTTCTTTCCCCATCCTCTTTTTCCCAACTATTGGTGTCACCATTTCTCCCCTCTATTCCATCCTTTGTTCTATCCCAACACTATCGCTGCTATGTATGAGTCTCTCATCCTTATACCACTAGATCTCCACCATCCTCGCCAGTCAATATTTACCCTTCAACAAGACTCACAATCCCAGGGCAGGTCCTTTCAGTTCTTAGTGACAGAAAAGTGATTCTTTTAAATATCAGTGTTTCGCCATCAGGTTACAAATATTTTTAAATGTGCGTTTATTGTGTTCCGTTTTACCTTCTATTATTATTGTTTTTACCTACTATACATACTATACGTACATTACGTATCAGTGCAACAGGTCATGTCTAAAAATTTACGTTTTATTTTTCCCCTCAAAAAAGTTTTAAATTCAGTTTAAATATCTCCCCTATTTGTTTCTTTTTCATCTAATTAAATTTTAAGGTCAATTGGCTGAAGAGTGAGTTGACTTTACCACCGACACCCCATGTGCGTGGGCAGATGAAATATCAGTAAAGGAAATAAATTCCATCAGTCCTGTTTGGACAACAGTAGCGAGTCCATCTGTGTGTCGAGTGCTCTACTGTTCTAGGCCGAGAGGTGTATTTAGCCAGTGGTGTGCACGTGACTCAGCAAATTTGTTGTGATGATGTTTTAAAAGTGACAAATAAAATTGTGTTGATGCTATGCGCACAACAATGGGCAATAACAAACGCAGCGTGAAGAGGACGACATTCAAGTCTGCAGGAGACAACTTAACCAGCTTGGCTGTTTCAACCGATTGACGAAACTCAGATGCCCACACATGGCTGCTGAGGAGAGTCCCTGACGTCAACAACGTCTCCCACCACACCTGTGACGAAGGGGAGGCGCAGCTGAAGGATGAGCCCAGGATCACCGTTTCCCCTTTTACATCCAATATCATGGTGAGAACTGAATGGAGTTCCTCTGCACGCTGGAGCGAACTATATCTGACGATACAGGCATAAAGTGCCTGAGCAACGCGCTCTTCTCGAGGTGCAAGTCGAATTCTGGAGCGACTATGAGCCCTCTCGCCTCTTCTGGACAAATACATTGTCGCTTCACCAGTGTCTGCCCCAGAAGAAGACGACGGCAGGCAGGGCACTTCTCAGAGGGTTACTGTGGATATCCAACGAAGACATGATACACAAAGGATTCAGAGACGTGGCAATCCGTTTTCATAACAAGACAAATAAACGGAAACTGCTGCTGTTCATCCTAGCGGTGGACATAGCGGAGAACAAGTGGCGTAAGAAGGCAGCTGACATCATCTTTGAGGTGCACAAACTGCGCAGCTTCTACATGCAAGTCGAACCTCTCCCTACAGGACTAGACCACCAAGCAGCAACGCTTCAAGTGTTAAGAAGAGGTACACATGGCAAAATATTGCTGCAGTCAGACGAAATGTGTGAAGTGTGCTGGAAAACACGCCAGCCACAAGTACATATTAAAGAAGAGTGATTAGTCGAAATATGGTCACCTTGGCAGGCCTCATGTTGCAAATGGGCACGGCTGCAGCTCAAGCAGCAGTCTCCCTCCATGGCATGCGGTGAGGGTCAAGATGTTGCAGTGGTTGTAGGCAGCACAGCAACCACCAGCACACAAGACGACTAGTGCATCAGTGTCAACTCTACCCCAGAAGAGGCTGAGTCACATTTCAAGATGATGCTCTATGAGGAGATGGAGGCAAACGGAGTCACGACTGTGCCAAACTGGTGGTGCCTGCCAACTCATCTCATTGTCCTTCCAGACAGAGTGTCAATTTCAGCACTGGGTGACACTACCAATAACGAAAGCCTGAGAGAACTGTCCGGCGAAGACGACCACAGCAGTAACAGACGTATGAGGTGTTCAACTGGTTCAGCATCCTGATGAGACCTTAACAGGAGGAAGAATTTAACCACAAGAATGTGTAATTGCTAGAAGGAAGAAACAATAGAAGGAGTCAGCCCCGGCATAATACATAAGGTGTCAACACCAGCAGCTCTAGCCAGGGTTTTTTTTGAGGTTTCCCCTTGGCCGTAAGGTGAATGCTAAAGCTGTCCCCCAGATGGCCTCCACAAAATTCCTAATTAGGAGACAAGTCCTCCCAGTCCAGTTGCCCCAAACAACAGAATAAGCACAGAACAGTAGAGAAGTGTCTGAGAATTGTGAAAAAATAGTAACTCTTTATTCTAGATTCGAGAGAGGGGGATATATACATATATCTTAAGAAATAATGTAGCCTATAACTGTCCAAATGTTTATTAGAGTATCACGTTAATATTTTAAGTAAATATGTCAAGAACTTTTCCTATATGCTGTGCCTGTTATGGGGGGACTGGGAGGGTGATGTCTGTGCTGTGCCTGTTATTGGGGGGGGGGGGGGGGGGGGAGGGGAGGTCTGTGCTGTGCCTGCTATCAGTGGGGGAGGGCGAGCTTATTACGTGCCTCATGAATCAACAAGAAAGGGGTGGTGTGATGTAAACCTGTATTATTAAACTTCAGACATAATTACTGACATTCAGTACTCAAGATTTTGCTACTTATGTTATTAGTCACAGTGTGTAATGCCAGGTATCACTCCTGATATAAAGAAATGCTTGTATCGCCTTCATTTCAGTCATATGAACAAAGAATACAAGGGACAAAACGGGTTCTAAATGTGGTGGTTTAGTCAGGTAACATTCTTTGTGCAATACCATAAGAATGTGGTACCACAAGTTAGGGTTTCTTCCCTTCCCAGTTGCATAGGGAGTGTGGGAATATTGACTGTTTACATCAGCATGGGTGTCCGCAGATAAAGGAAGGGTTGCAGGAAAGGCTTTAAAATTGGCATTTATGATTTTAATGGGTCTGTCAGTTTCGAGACATGTCATGCCATAAGAACTAAATTTTACAGCTGACACAGAAGACTTATTACATCCCAGAGAACTGGTGGTCATCCTCTCAGTATATAATAAAAATTCTGTACTCCAGATTCCAGGGGAAGGGGGCCAAGTAGCCCCACTTGCAGATGCCTGTGCTTACATACCATTGGGCATGCTGCATTTAGTCTGTCATTGCCTTCATGATCACTATGGAATGGGAAGTGTGTGGCTGAATAACGCCATTAAGTGTTTTCATCCAATATTGTTTTTCGACACTGTGTTGATAGACTTTTGTTAGATAATTTGTGTATATTTTCAAAAGACTACCAATCAAGGTTTCTCAACACTTCTATAACCTTCTCCCACATGTCAAACAAACAGGTGACCGTTCACGCAGTCTTTCTTTGCACATGATCTATTTGGTACAGGTCCTACATACAGGAGCAGTACTCTAGGACAGGCTGCACAAGTGATTTGTGCCCATTCTACTTTGAAGACCGAGTCATTTTCCCACTATTCTATCAATGATTCAATGTCTGCCACAACTGACTCTATGCAATCATTCCATTTCACATCTCTACAAACTGTTACACCCACACATTTGTATGAGTTGACCAATTTCATTTGTAACCCGCTGATATTGTAATCTTAGTCTACTATGTGCTTTTGCTTTGTGAAGTGCATGATTTTATGTTTCTGTATATTAACCTTTGCACGACTATCAAATTTTATCAAGATCTCAGAGTATATTTGTGAAACTATTTTCAGACAGTATTTCATTGCATGTAGCTGCATCATCTGCAAAAAATTCTGAGCTTACTATCAATATTGCCAGCCAGGTCATTAATATACAACATAGCAACAAACTTCCCTGAGGCATATTCGAAGATACTGCTATATATGTTGATGACTCTCCACCCAAGATAACATGCTGCATCCTCCCTACCAAGAAATCCTCAGCCAAATCACTAACTTTGTTTGATGGCCCGTGTAATTCCATCTTCGTTAAAAATGTTGCTATAATCCTGAGTCAAATGCTCTTTGGATGTGAAAAAATACAACATCCATGTGACTGCCATGGCCCCATGGCTTTAAGGACGCCATATGTGAAAAATCACAAGTTGTATTTCAAATGATTGATGTTTCCAGAATCCTGGTTGGCACGGAAGAGAGCATTCTGTTGGAAACATGTTATGTTTAAGCTCAGGACAGAGTCTTGCATTCTACAATAAGACGGATGTCAATGGAATTGGATGGTAGTCTTGTAAATCTGTTATGTTACCCATCCTGCAGATGTATCTGACCACTGATTTTTACCAAACAATGAACACACTTTTTCATCTAGCACTATTGAATCACACTAAAGTTTTGGAATGTTTGTTGTCAGCAGATTCAATATACCATCACTGCAGGAGGATTTTCTAGCCAACTTCACAAGATAATTATTTGAAAATACTTTCAGTACAAAACAAGATCTTTCACCCTGTCTCCCATTACTAAAATGTGTATCTTCCAGTCTAGACATCAGATGGCAGTCACCCCCTATTACTGTGACATGATCTACCAGTATATTTTCTTCAAAGTATCCCACAACTTGATACTAAATGTGTGTGAAATACATCTGCATTGCTAACTGAACCCACCTTTGACACTTATCTTCACCTAGATTATCATGCATTTTTGCTCTTGATTTATGTCTTTAGATATCACTGAAATTTTATGCCAATATACATCCATTTCCAGCCTATGTTTCTGGTACACAAGATTCAGTGCCAACATTAACAGCTGTTGTACCACTGTACTCATCTTTTCAAGAGGTTTCAAAAGCCATCAAAATGTATATTGTTTCATTAAAAAAACATACTTGATTCAATTTCTCTACTGAAATAAGAATTAAGTGGATTAAACATGCAACAAAATTATGAGCCCCTCCCATATTATCATATTATGCTGAAAAATTCTTTTCTCTACCTTGAATGGTTCACAAAATAAAAGGGGTGAAAGTCTTATGTGATTCACCTGTATACTCCATTCAGAATTTAATATTTCACTGTCTGGCTATTTTGCTTCAACACTTGGAAAAACGAGCTGGTTCCTGACCAGCACAGTCCAGAGTGTCCTTTTCATGGCAAGACTGTTAATTTTGTTAATAGCATTGCAACATAGGCCTAAAGGGCTCTGGTGCAATGAACTAGCTGCAAGTGGTGGCACCTGTTCCAGAATGGCGAATAACAAGGAATTTACATTTTCATCTGCATCTACAGGCCTACTCTGAGAGTCACTGCAAAATGTGGAGCAGGTGGCGATTTTTATTCAAACAGGTATTAGGGTTTCTTCCTTTCCATACACGGGAGGAGAGGGCAAGAATAACTGCTTGGGTGCCTTGCATCACTTGATTGTGATTCATCTGTCAGACAGAGACATGAAGTTGGCAGTCCCCTTGACACTATTTGGTGGAAACTAGTTATATCCTGGCACCCAGTTTCACTATCTCCCTTCTATCACCAACATAAGAAAAAAACTACGACTACTACTTCTACTACTGCTACCACACAATAAATGCAACATGCGGATGCGCGCGCACGTACGAGCGCGCGCGCACGCACGCACGCACGCACGCACGCACGCACACACACACACACACACACACACACACACACACACACACACACACACACACCAGTGGCATCAGCTACACTTACTAGGTAGTAAATGAATGAACACTGGCAAACACATGGTGAACTTGAATTAAGTGTACCTTATTGATACAAATGAGTGACATGCTGTTGTACAACAAATCTGAAGCATTGTGGTGTTTCAGTCTTCATCAGAGAAATAGAAACATTTAGTGGCATGAATGACGTTATAGATGTAGGTTCTTTATGTATAGAAGCAGTTTTTGAAATCTCAGTGATAATTATACTGAGTCATGAAATAATAGCCATGTCAGTATACACTTCCCCTAGTAATAACAAAGAATTCACCAATAGAAAATTTTGAAAAATTTATAACAATGGTCTTAAAGTAAAAAAAAAAAAAAAAACTGTATAGGTCTGATACTCTGTGATATTAATATAGATTATAGACATTAGGTATAAAAGTATGGAGCATCTATTAAGACACATTAAGATCACTAAACTTCTACTGCCTAAATGACAAGACCACTAAGTTCAAAGCATCCTTGCATAATATAATTGGCAATTTGCAGCTAAATAAAACTGAATTTGATACTGTAAAACTTGGAATTTTAGATCATGCAGGGCAAGGGGAACGTATCCTCCAAATAACAAAACAGACAGTTCCTCATCTGAACTAGTACAGGTCATCAGATCAACCGATAAACATAAACTGAATCAGTCACAAACCACTTTAAAACACACAAACTGCGGTACAGTATTCACTAATGATATATCTGCCAATGAAATAACACAGACATTTTTAGAATTATTAGTAGAAAATTTTGACTTGTTGTTGTTGTTGTTGTGGTCTTCAGTCCAGAGACTGGTTTGATGCAGCTCTCCATGCTACACTATCCTGCCCAAGCTTCATCATCTCCCAGTACCTACTGAAACCTACGTCCTTCTGAATCTGCTTAGTGTATTCATCTCTTGGTCTCCCTCGACGATTTTTACCCTCCACGCTGCCCTCCAATACTAAATTGGTGATCCCTTGATGCCTCAGAACATGCCCTACCAACCGATCCCTTCTTCTAGTCAAGTTGTGCCACAAACTTCTCCCCAATCCTATTCAACACCTCCTCATTAGTTATGTGATCTACCCATCTAATCTTCAGCATTCTTCTGTAGCACCACATTTCAAAAGCTTCTATTCTCTTCTTGTCTAAACTATTTATCGACCATGTTTCACTTCCATACATAGCTACACTCCATAAAAATACTTTCAGAAACAACTTCCTGACATTTAAATTTATACTCGATGTTAGCAAATTTCTCTTCTTCAGAAAAGCTTTCCTTCCCATTGCCAGTCTACATTTTATATCTTCTCTTATTCGACCATCATCAGTTATTTTGCTCCCAAAATAGCAAAACTCCTTTACTACTTTAAGTGTCTCATTTCCTAATCTAATACCCTCAACATCACCCAACTTAATTCGACTACATTCCATTATCCCCGTTTTGCTTTTGTTGATGTTCATCTTATATCCTCCCTTCAAGACACTATCCATTCCATTCAACTGCTATTCCAAGTGCTTTGCTCTCTCTGACAGAATTACAATGTCATCGGCGAACCTCAAAGTTTTTATTTCTTCTCCATGGCTTTTAATACCTACTCCAAATTTTTCTTTTGTTTCCTTCACTGCTTGCTCAATATACAGATTGAATAACTTCAGGGAGAGGCTACAACCCTGTCTTACTCCCTTCCCAACCCCTCAACTCTTATAACTGCCATTTCGTTTCTATACAAATTGTAAATAGCCTTTCGCTCGCTATATTTTATCCCTGCCACCTTCAGAATTTGAAAGAGAATATTCCAGTCAATATTGTCAAAAGCTTTCTCTAAGACTACAAATGCTAGAAATGCAGGTTTGCCTTTCCTTAATCTAGCTTCTAAAATAAGCCGTAGGGTCAGTATTGCCTCACGTGTTCCAAAATTTATACGGAATCCAAACTGATCTTCCCCAAGGTCGGCTTCTACTAGTTTTTCCATTCGTCTATAAAGATTTCACGTTAGTATTTTGCAGCTGTGGCTTATTAAACTGGTAGTTTGGTAATTTTCACAACTGTCAACATCTGCTTTCTTTGGGATTGGAATTATTATATTCTTCTTGAAGTCTGAGGGTATTTCGCCTGTCTCATACATCTTGCTCACCAGATGGTAGAGTTTTGTCAGGCCTGGCTCTCCCAAGGCTGTCAGTAGTTCTAATGGAATGTTGTCTACTCCCGGGGCCTCGTTTCGACTCAGGTCTTTCAGTGCTCTGTCAAACTCTTCACGCACTATGATATCTCCCATTTCATCTTCATCTACATCCTCTTCCATTTCCATAATATTGTCCTCAAGTACATCACCCTTGTACAGACCCTCTATATACTCCTTCCACCTTTCTGCTTCCCCTTCTTTGCTTAGAACTGGGTTTCCATCTGAGCTCTTGATATTCATACAAGTGGTTCTCTTTTATCCAAAGGTCTCTTTAATTTTCCTGTAGGCAGTATCTGTCTTACCCCTAGTGACTTAAGATGTCCAAAACATGGCAAAAAAACACAAAATGCAAAACTGTTGTAATAAAGCTCAGAAACTGAGACTGTGGTGCACTACACACCTGAGCAGGTATAGGGATGAATGTTGGTACACTATAATACAATGCATCAGAGTTAAGCTGACAAGGAAACTTACAAAGCAATGGGAAGAATGTACAGGTTAGACCCAGCATGATAAACAAATGTAAAGCAGCATGGTATGTTATTAAACCAGAAATAAGCTTTGAAACCAAGTGCAGAAACATTACAGTCCAACCAAACAACTTAAATGCACACTTTCCCAGTTTTGATCCAGATAAAATTCTCATTGGAGATGCAAATAAAGCTGAAGCTTTTCTCCCAGCTCTAGTTAGTAAGCTGACAACTTTGCTGCTCTTATTTATCTTACGGACAAGTTAGGTAAGCAACTGCCAACTTTGCAAATCTTCCATAGAATATTTTTGTAAACTCTCAAATTTTGTAATAAAAAATATAAAGAAAGAAATTTTACTGCAAACTCTTCAATGAAATAGTTCAAAAAAGGAATCTCTCCAGGTTGCCTAAAACTTTCTCTTGTAACACCTAGCCATATGGAAGGTCATAAAGCATCCTCCTCTTAACTATCATACCAACTCACTCAAACCTGTAATATCACAGATAATATTGTGTGCACACATATATGAACCAGCATTTCAAACAAAATAATCTACTTGGCTCCTCACAGTGTGGTTTCAGACCTTGTTTTTTTTATTTATTTAGTCCAAGAATCATTTTTGTACATTTTACACATGATTTGGGTCAATGGTAAACGTAATTAATTTACGAGTGCACAGTCATTGTGACTAAATAGTCAACACAATCAGAGCGCATAGCAATATAAGTTATTGACAAACTGACACACTATGTTGCTTCTACATTTTGATAGCAGAGGTTAGTAAGTGAGACTACATGATAAACACAAAGTAAATTATACTGGGATATGACATATTACATAATTAACAATCTTTGGTAAATGAGGTGTATGATGTTCCAGAAATTCAGAGACGGAGTAGAAATGGCGGTTAAGCAACAATTGCTTCAACTGTACCTAAAATTTATTTAATGCTGATAGGAATTTTAAGGAGGCATGTAGTTATATAACATAACTCCATTATGATACACTGCTCTTTTGCATAAGTTTGTGCTTACTGTGTTTACATGTATGTTCAGCTTCTGCCCAGTTTCATATGCCTGAGTATGATATTTTGTTTGACTAGGATTCTTTTTTTTTTAAGATGCCCCCTTTTGTAAAATTTAGTACTTCACATACTCTGATGAAAAAACAATCGCAAGGCCAAGGAGGAGTTGTGTGACATAAACTAGAGTTAGTACATGCATTTATACATCTGAAAGGGGAATTTATGTACATTTCACACCAGTCCCATAACAGTGGTGCTAGTAGCACAACTATGAGGATGCAAATCAGGTATGCTTCA
Source organism: Schistocerca gregaria (assembly GCF_023897955.1). NCBI lineage: Eukaryota > Metazoa > Arthropoda > Insecta > Orthoptera > Acrididae > Schistocerca > Schistocerca gregaria. The sequence continues at coordinate 485,620,553 of NC_064924.1, forward strand.
AATACACATTATAACAGCCATGAGCATTAGTTACCTTTGAGATTGGATGTTGTGAGCTAATGTTAATCAAGAATGCCTTTAAGGAGACAAAGACACCATTATCAATATCTCACCGAGTTTGAACGAGATCATGTAATAGAGCTAGGAGAAGCTGGATTTTCCTTCTGAGATATTGCAGAAAGACTTGGTGGGAATGTAACCACTGTATGTGATTGCTGGGAGTGGCAGTCACAAGAATGTACAATCACAAGAAGACTTGGGTCCAGGTGGCCATGTGGCACTGTTGATAGGGAAGACCATTGTGTTCGACATATGGCTCTGCCAGATTGTACTGCATCTGCAGCATCAATCTGAGCAGCAGTGGGCAGGACTGTGACAAATTGGCTACTTCAAGGACAGCTCCTAGCCAGACACCGTGTAGTGTGCATTCCACTGACCCTAAAGCACTGCTACTTGTGGCTTCAGTGGTGTCAAAAGAAAACTCAATGGAAAGCAGGATGGAGGTCTGTTGTGTTTTCCAATGAAAGCTAGTTCTCTCTCAGTGCAAGTAATGGTTGTATTTTGTTTAGGATGCCACCAATCGGTTTGGATGTTAGACGCACTGGTCTTACACCTGGAGTTATGGTCTGTGGTGTGACTTTGTATGACCGGAGGAGCACTCTCGTGGTTACACCACCACACCCTGGCTGCAAATTTGTATGGCAGTCTGGTTATTCGACCTGTTGTGCTGCGATTCACGGACAGCATTCCAGGGGATGGTTTTCCAACAGGATAATGCTCACCCACATACCACAGTTGTAACCCAACATGCTCTACAACGTGTCAACACATTGCCTAGGCTTGCTCGACCACCAGATCTGTCTCCAGTCAAGCACATATTGGACGGCATTGGACAACAACTCCAGCGTCATCCAAAACCAACATTAACCGCCCCTCTATTGACTGAACAAGTGTATCAGGCACAGAACTCCATTCTGCACAGTGACATCCAGAACCTGTACATCACAATGCACACATGTTTGCCTTCAACATTCTGGTGGTTATGCCCATTATTAATGTACCAACATTTCACATTTGGAATGGATTATCTCCGCACTTATATTGACCTATGATCTTGCAATGTTAATCACTTAAATATGTTACCCAGACAAATGTATTCCCAAAAGTTCATTATTCTACATTAATTATTTTTTTGATGTTACATTTTTTTTCATCAGTATATATACAACAAGTCACAGACAGTAGTTTCAAACTTTTAAAAAGGGATCTACAAAAGGCACTGCATTTAGCTTTCACTAAGACCCTGATAAACTTTTTCTGTATTTTACACGATTTTTAAAAATTGTGGCATTCCTCCAAAGAATTATTCGGTACGTTAGTAGTGACTGTGTACTACCGTGATACATTGTCACCACTGCTGGGCAGCTTGTATTGTGAGTGAGAATCCTTACAGCACACATTGGTGTATTCAGTTTTTCATTGAGACTGGTAAGATGCATTTCCCCCTTCAAATCCTTGTGAATATCTAGGCCTAAAAATTTTGCATGACTGACATTTGAGACATTTTTCCTCCATTGTCAAACATTGGGTTTGCAGGATGGAAGTTTTGCACTGTGGGAAAGGTAACTGCTATAGTTTTTTCACAATTTATCTTGAGCCTATTGGTCTTGAACCACTGTACTAAGCTATGCATAACCAATGTTACTGTTTCCTGCAGATTTTCTTCACTAAGTGATTTAATTAGAATACTAGTGTCACTACAAAGAGTACTATGGTTCCATCATGTTGGTCAGTACAGGACAGTTAATGTTGTTTGTGAATGACGCCAGAGGTATTGTCTGATGTTCCATATGTGCATGACTGCAGACTGATATGGAGATTGAGCAGACCAAGGCAACATGTCTACACTCTGTGAGCATGTTGAGTTACACAGCAGCATGAAGATGAATGTTATCCTGCTGGTAAACACCCTCTGGAATGCTGTTCATGCATGGAAACACAACAGGTCAAATCACCAGAATGGTGTACAAACATACTGTCAGGGTGCGTGCGATAACCATGAGAGCACTCCTGCTGTCACACAAAAGGAGGCATAGGATGGGTGGCCATGCATGGCAGACAAACAGCATGCACATTTGCTGAGGAGGAAGTTATGATGGTAGGACAGTGGTAGTTCAGCAGCTTCTGCATACAGACTCTCAACCGGGCTAGTGTTAAAGGCACCAGAAGCCAAACAGATGCCACGATGGTGGATAGTATAGACAGCATACGACAGACAGACACATAAACAAAGCACCCACAGTCTAGTTTCAAACAGACAAGGGATTGGTACAAATGGAGGGTGATTCAATCTACACTCCATGAAGTACCACTGAGGACACACAGGACGTTGAGGGACAATGTACAGTGGGCTGCCAGCTAAGACATGAGGGAGGACCAAGAGACTTTCCTATCTAGCAGAAGCCCTAAGAATTTCGTAGTTTCAACAAATGGAAGAGCAACAGGTCCAAGATATAAAGATGGTGTAAAAAACCAATTGCACCATCAGAAGTTCATACAAACGGTTTCGTCAGTGGAAAAATGAGAGCCATTGTCGATGCTCCATGAGTAAAGACGATTAAGACATTTCTGAAAATGCCATGAGACAGGTCTGTGAAGAACTGCAATAGACGCAAAACCATCAACAAAAAGTGAGCTGGAGATGCCTGGTGTAAGACGGGCCATTATAGGTTTAATGGTGACAGCAGAGGTTGATGCTCAGGATGGTACCCTGAGGCACTCTATTTTCCTGGATAAATGTGTCCAACAAGACAGAACCCACATGTACCATGAAAACTCGGTCTTTTAAAAATTCATGAAGGAAACAGGGCAGGTGGCCACAGAAGCCCCACGTGTAGAGAGTACGGAGAATAATAGTCCTCCAGCAGGTGTCAAAGGCTTTCTTCAAATTGAAAAACACGGCTAGTCTGGGATTTCCGCAGAAAACCATTCATAACATGGGTGGACAAAGTGACAAGATGGTCAATTGCTGAATGCCATGCTTGAAATCCACACTTGCAGTGGTTAGTAAATTGCAAGGCTTGAGCCACCATACCAGCTGGGTATGAATCATATGTTCCGTCACCTTGCTGTTGAGAGAGATGGAGTGGTATACCGAGAAGGAAGGTGTTTGTCATTACCGGGCTTAAATATGGATATGACAGTGGCTTCATGCCAGCATCTGGGGAACTTGCCCTCTACCCAGATAAGGTTGTACATATTAAGCAGAAAGTGCCTGCCCACAATAGAAAGGTGTTGCAACATCTGAGCGCGTACAGCATCTGACCCTGAAGTGGAGGATCTGGATGACGTGAGAGCATGATCTAGCTCCCTCATAGTAATGGTGACATAGTAACACTCACAGTTCTGAGAAGAGAAAAGTATTGTCTGAGCCTCCTCCACTTGTTTCCAATGGAGAAGGCAGGGTGATAGTGGGACGAGCTAAAAATTTCCACAAAATGGCGACCTAAGGTGTTGGAGATAGCAATAGGGTCCATGATGACATCATCTGCAAGTGTCAGGCTGGAAACTGGGGAATGGATCTTGGCCCCAGAAAGCCGTCGGAGGTTGGCCCACACTATGAAAGAGAGGGTGGAACTGTTAGAAGAACTAGTGAATGAAATCCAGAGCTTTTTTGTTAGCCCGAAGAATGCGACGACACTGTGCACGCATATGTTTATAATGAATGCAGTTTGCCATCATAGGATAACAGTTAAAAACGCGAAGAGCACTTCTCCATGCATGAATTGTGTCGTGGTATACCTCAGTCCTCCAAGGGACAGGGACACGGCGTGGTAAGAGGAAGTGCAGGGAATGGAACATTCTACAGCTGTAAGGATAATGTTTGTAAGATATTCCACCTGCTCGTCACAACTGGGGAAAACATATTAGTTGAAGATCACCAGGGAAGTGTCAAGCTTCCTGCTGGCCTTAGTAAGTTGTGATTTGGGTGTGCACGGAGGTGGTGGACAAATCAACAAACAGATACCACATGGGAAATGGTCACTTGAGTAGGTATCAGAAAGAATGGACCACTCAAGATGATGGGAAAGATGGGCAGTGCTGGATAGGTCGAAACGGGAATAGGTATGCGAGGAGTCTGAAAGAAATGTGAGTGCTCCTGTGCTAATTCAGAAAAGGTTCAGTTGATTAAGAAGGTCAGCCAAGAGGGCACCTCTTGGACAGGTTCTGGGAGAACCCCAAATGAGATGGTGCACATTAAAGTCACCAAGCAGCAGAAATGCATGAGACAGCTGCTCAATAAGCTGGAGGGGCCCTGGTGACATTGAATGATGGAGGGATGTAAATGGTTCAAAGGGAAAAGGTCCAGTGAGGAAGAAAAAGGTGAACTGCAACAGTTTGAAGACAGTCATTCAGGGAGATGGGTTGAATATGAACATGATCTCATGTGAGCAACATGACTACCCTGTGGAGATGGAATGCTGACATTGGGTCGAAGGTAAAATGGACCAGGAAGAAATGTGAAAGCTCAAAGTGGTTGTGAGGATGCAATTTTGTTTCCTGAAGGCAGAGTACAAGTGGATGCTGCAATTCTACAAGCAGCCATAAATCCTCTTTGTTGGATCGAAGGCCATGAACGTTCCATTGGAAGAGTCATGATGAGGAAAAAAATGGTGTCATCTCGGCAGCTGCCGAGTGACAGCCTGCGAAGACTCACTGCTACAGGGCACCGAGGCAGGTGAATCCTGCTCCATGAGGTCCACAGAAGTTTTGGCTTTCTTCTGCTGTAGCCTGCAGAATCCAACACAGAAAAATGGTTGGTGGCAAAGAGGATCTTCAAGACAGTGAAGGAGAAGACCGTTTGCCTTTGTTGGACTTCTTCGAGTCTTTCTGGTTAGCAGAGGAAGACTCAGGTGTTGGCTGGCTGGAGGGTCAGGGGAAGTCTCCACAGGACATCTGTCCTTTCCAGCCTGCCGGTTGTGTAGCTGGTGCCTTCGCCCCATGAGGCAGGGGTTTGGTAGCTTGTTGCACAGCTGGACGAGGGGACTGCATTGCTACCATGACATTGGGTGATTTCACGTATTTTTCCTTTACCCAGACCTCCTGGACAACCTGCTCATCGACATAAATGGGACAATCTCGAGGGGAAGCTGCATGGCCGCCATTGCAGTTGAAACAGCAGAGAGGAGGATGCGGACAATTGCCCTCATGCACATCCCTGCCACAGGTTACACATTTGGCCTTATGTCAACATGACATTCGAGTGTGGTTGAAATGATAACACTGGTAATAGCACATCTGGTTTGGAATGTGTGGTCAGACTGTGAGAACCTCATCGCCTGCTCTGATTTTGGACAGTAGGACCACTTTATCAAACGTGAGAAAAAGAGTGTGTGTGGGCACTAAGGAGGCATCTACAGTTTTCATCATCTGATGGACGGCAGAGACACCCTGATCAGAGAGGTATGTTTGGATTTCAGGCCCGGTCAGACTGTCACGCAATCTACTGTTAATAACACCACAGGAAGAATTCAGTGTTTGATGGGGCTTGACATGAAGATAGTTGTGGAGAAATAATGGGGGAAGCAGTTTTTGTGCTTGAAAACCAGAAGTAGTCTCGAAAAGCAAAGTGCCATTCCGTAAACGAGAGCAGGATTTCACAGGACTTGTAACTGCACCAACACCTTTCTGAATAATAAACGGATTTACCATTGCAAAGGACCGACCATCTTCAGTACGTGAAACCACGAGGAACCATGTCGTAGCTTGGAGGGTCTTTGAATCGTTAGCCTCATTCTGTTTATGTTTTGTAGACATTGATTGTGAAGATGACTGGCTCATTGTGAGAAAATCCCACACGATTGTCAGTGCCTCCAATGACATGCTCCTTCCAGTTGAAGTCCCCCTTCACAAAGGGTGCAACCGCTTAAGATGATTGTTCATATTTCAGGTCACACCTCTTGAATACCGAACAGAGGGACCAATCGGCAGTTTGGGAAGGTAGCAGATCAAGCAATCACCCTCCCTGGGCCTGGCCTTGTAAAGGGACTCTGCCTAGCATTACTTTTCCTCAACAGAAGTAGTCGATACCAAAAACAATTACAACTTTTTAAACAGGTTAATATTATCTCAGCTGTTTTTCTAAAAGAATTTCAGGTGATTTTGTACATAATGTAGTATATTTCAGACTATAATAATAAAAAAAAAGAAATTACTTTATTTTCATTGATATAATCGGTATGTACTAGCTCTGTATGTACAGTTAAAAATGGTTTTTTAAGAAATATTCTTCTTACGAAATATCTGGCACACTTTAAATTCCTATTATTAATTGTGCAATCTGACAATATTTATTATGTGTACTTCTGGATTCATTTATAAAATAATAATGAATTGGTAGAGATTCATTTGTCAAGAAAATTTGTAAACTCTTTGTAATAATGTTAGTACTGCAGAATGTTGGCATGCCTCTGATGTGCTCAGATATGTTTTTATTTTTGGCAATAACAATGTAATTTTCGGTTTTGCGGTAGTAGAAATTGTAAAGTGGTGCAATATAGAAAAATGAGAAAAAATAAAACCTATAGAAACAGAAATTACAGCTCAGACAATACTTCAGCATTATTTAAGTCAATTGGGATCATGAGAACTTATAATATCAAAAATTTATTTCAGTTTCAAGAATATGCCCCTAGATGTGAAAAACTGAAGCCTTCTACGAGAAAAGAAGGTAAGTAAAAAGTTTATTGTAAATCTTACTCATCAGGAAGCTCATTGAAAGAGCTAATTAATGAAGTCAGGGACAATCAGCAAATTATGTGAGGGAGGGTAGATTACAGCCTTTACTGGGGGATATGTGCGAAACCTACCTGTTGACCCAGGGCTGGGAATTAGGTGTTACCCAGTCACTCGTTACGTGTCAGATGCATTGGCTGGCCTTCAGGAGCGCACAGGGATGAAGAAGGAATAAGAGAAGCCTCAAATGGCAAAGCTGAGGAGGGGTAGGAGAAAGTGAATGAAGAAAGGAAAAAGGAATGAAAAACAGTGGTGAGACTTTTCTTACGTCAGCTACAGACAGTGCCGGACATTCCCAAAAACATCCCAGACATGTTCGCCAAGGGAGGGGAAAAAGAACAGCAAGAGAATGGACATTCAGCACCCAAGGGGAAAGATGCTGCAAAGGTTGGGGCCTCATGGTAGATTTCTCTCTCATGTCAGCAAAAATCTCAAGTACCAACATCAACCTATTTTGTAATGAACTGTTTTTAGATGAAGAAAGCAAGGCAAATGGTATATGTGTTCCATTAAGACCATTGTTGTTATTTTATTTCAATAAAAAAAAAACACATTTGTGACAAAAATATGCATTTCCTTGGAGTCACAATACATTTAAAATACCTTCGCTGATTTCAGAAATAACCTCAGAAAGAAGTAGGCCTCTTGAAAGAAGTGTATAAGGCAGGGAAGAGTTGTGTAAACAAACACTTTGGGTGACCACTAATAAAATGTTGGTTCTACTACATCAGTTATTAGTCACAGTGTTAAGTCTATTATTTTACAGGTATTGTGTGATTTTTATTTCAAGAAATATATGAGTACATAGCACAAAAACCACCAGCAACTGCCACAATTGTCTTCTTCTTATGATTCATACTTTCTAATATATAAATTATTTTTGAAGTGCCAAAAGGTACTCACCCGTGGCCCCTAGCCTGCCGGGGAGCACCACAGTCCTGGGTCCTTGGATAAAACACAAAAATCTGCTGCATTATGCCTCACAAGAACAGGCCTGGACTGCAAGCAGATCAATGATTAGATCCAGTGGGCAGGGCTTACACATTAGTGGGAAATAATGGGCTTCAGATCGGCAGGCCTGATCTGTTAGAGATACCCACAGAAATGGCCTCTGGTTTTGGCCCGTTGTGGAAGTCCACTTATGTGGCCAGCTATTCACGTGTTAAGGACACCATGTTGATAAAATGAGACCAATGTGATTTTTCCAGTGTTTCTTTTTTTTCCTGACGCATTTGAAATTCCCTAATTTTCAGAACTTGTTGCGACCCTGGAAATTCCATTGTGTGGGTTGTTTAGAGGAAATATGTATGCACGCTTTCATATGAACTTTCAACCTGCTCTTCAATCGAGGCGCCACTTGAAAAGTCAGTGTATGTGGTTCCAAAACAACAACTATCCAGTTCACTCTTCCCAAGCTGCAATGCAGATATTGAATGCAAAGTTACCTTACCACTGAATATGACAGAATGCTGCAATACAATGGCCAGCCAGGTCACTGTATTTGACTCCTCTTCAATTTCTTTCAATGGGCAGCAATGAAAGATGTAGTTTATAATGAAGCCCGTACTACATCAGATAATATGTGCCATCAAATTGACACAGCATGCAACCGCATATCATCCAATGCATTTTCATCTGTTCGTCTCTCTCTTCAATGGCAACTGCAAGTCTGCCTTGTAGTTGACAGAAAATATTTCAGCAAAAGCGTAAGCGAAGTGTAAAACTACATTTTGTTAAGAAATGTTTCTTTTGTGCGTGTCATCTTGTCAGTCATTCTCTATAAAATTTTTAGTTAATTTAACATGTATTCTGTCTAACATTTTGAGTAGTCTCTGTAGACACATTTGTCCGGCATCCAGTGGTGTGTCTTGAAGAAGCATTCTGGGAAGACAGGCCACATATATTTTTTCCCCCACATCTAAAGGAGTCAACACAATGGTTTCTTTTTCTTTGAATAGGACCATTTATGTAATAACATCCAGATTGCTGCTATAGAAGTTCAAAGTTTTTATTGTGATGGATCCATTCTGGTTAGATTGCCACCTTCAGACCATCTATGAAAGTGGTCGCTGCCACTCTACATTCTGATTAACTATGAAAGCTGTTGCTGCCACTCTACATTGCATTACAATGTGGTGTAGGATTAGGACTCTTATGCTATAAACTGTTTTGTGGTTTGCTACTGCTATTATCATCCTTCCTTGTAATTTTTATAATCTGACATTTTATTGTCAGTTCTGACAGACTGAGAGTTGGCCATCCGAAAATGAGTAACCAACACTATAATAATATAAAAAAATATTATGTAACTTTTGCAAATAGTCTGAAGATGGCAATCTAGCTAAAATGGATCTATTACAATAAAAACATTAAATTACTTTAGCAGCTATCTGGAATTTATTACATAATTTCTCTGAGATATATCTTCAATGCTGCTTGTCCATCGGGTCATAAAAGAACTGTTTATCATTATGATGTATGAATGATTGAAGTTTCTTTTACAGCTTTAACAAACAGCAATGCAGAAGCTTTACACTAAAACTGCCAGATTTGGCTGTTGGTGTTTCCATAACCTGGAAAACACAAGCGTTTGAAATAGTTATCCTAAGCCACATCAAATGTGCTAGAAGCTGCCATATTCCTCAGTCCCGTAATGAAAATTAATATTTGACCCTGCTTCGATGTACATGAAATAAAATTTTATCTTAGTCATGTGGACCAGTCTTGCTGCATATAACAATATAGCCTGTCGTGAAAACGCTGTTTGGCAGTACTTAACACCACAATAGCTGACTAGCTGCACTGCTTTCCAATTTTAGCGCATTTCTCCAATTCTTCTGCGAATGCTGACGTCAATATTAACAAGCACTGTACCACTGTAATTGTCTTTCTACGAGCTATTGATGGCACTTATGAAAAGTTTGTGAGCTTCCATTAAAAGACTTCAATATCTTAGAGGAGGATACCAGAGTTCAAAGCATTATCCGTACCCCTCAGCAACTGCAGAAACTCTCACTTCGATATCTGGAACTGTTCATGAAATTAAGGGGTTGTTACATTTTATGTGACCCACTCTGCATAGAGAACACACTAACTCACTCTTCTGGGGCACTCCAGACTATACTTTTGTCCCTGAACACTCGCCGTCCAAGACAATGTATTAGTTTCTATTAATTAAAAATGCTTCTAGCTACTACTATGTATGCTTGGACTTTTATCAAAACTCTGCACTGCAGCAGTGTTAAATTATTTCTGGAAATCTAGCAATATGGAATCATCATCTTGCCCTCCACCCACGATTCGACAGATATTGTGTAAGAAAAGGGCATGCCGAGTTCCACACAAGTGATGCTCTCTAAATCAGTGTAGATTTGTGGGTTGGAGCTTCTCTCTCTCTGAAGGATATTTATTCATAAGAATGCTGCAGCAAAACGACATTAAAGATACTGAGAGTCCATTCTTTTACCATTCCTATATAGAGTAGTCATGTGACATATTTCTAGTTGCCTGGCTGAATTGGGATTCCATCTGGTCACAGTTTGTAGCACCAGCATTGTCTTTCTGTACATCCTCCGTAAAGCAGTTTCTGCAATGGCCAAATGATGATACGCCTGTATGATCCTTCGACATGAAAGTTTTTAACACACTAGTTGCAAGTTGCCTAGTGATAGATGTTTCACTGCCACACTTGGCTAGGCAAACAGTGTGAGGCTCTGCTGTGGTCACTAACCATGTGACATCAGGCATGCTGTTCTGTGGTGCCTCCTTGTGGCAACAAGACAGTCACTGCCCTAAATGTGATATTTGAAACTGTAGTTTGCCTAGTGCTGTCCTATTCTAGTATTGGAATGGTCTACAAGTAGTTGAATAGAAGCCTTTGACCTGCTCATGTAAGACCTGAATTTTCTGTGATTCTTGCCAATGTCTTTTGCTAATGTATGACATATTTGTGTATGCTTTGCACATTTATATTTTTTACAGGGACAAATTTCTACTGCCTTTCGCTTGTCTACATTTCTGTGTTCTTATGAACCAAGAATGCGATAACCTGTTTTCTCAGCATTTTCCGAATTCTGTGATTAAACCACACAGTCCGTCTTTTCTGTCCTTAATGAAGTTACTCACCACACACTATGTCCACCATTTCGGAACTAAATGATGTCCATTCATTGTCTGAGTAGGATGCTAACAACTGCTTGCCTGGTCTTTCTAGCCTTCTTGATGTATTTATTAACTTTAGTAATCTTTGTCACTATGACAGTGTGATCACTAATCCTTGTCTTTACAATGACACTATAGATAAACTTCTGTGTAGCTCTTTCTTCTAAAATATTTACACTGTGTGTGGCTTGTTGCACTAGAGCTTTCCACTGAATCCGTTGCAAATGCTGGCATGTGAACAAAAGAAAATCCAAAAAAATGAAAGGACAAGCTCTCTTGGCAATGTAACATTCAAGTCTGTTCCTGTTCTTCAGCAAGACCCAGCAATTAGCAGTGGTGCAATCCCATTGGTCACATGTAGTACTGTTAACCTGACAACTTGCTACAGCTTCATACTGTAAGATGGCAAATGGATTTCTGTTTGGTCACATGTAACATGCAAACAATGGGAGCCTTTCTAATGTAGCTGCTTTCTATCTCACCAAACACAACCTCGGCATAAACAGAGAAATAAAAATCTTTGTGGACATATTTAAACACTGAATTTATGTTATCGTAAACATGGTCTTAGCAGGAAGTAACTTGATCATGTAAATATATACAGTCATGTACCAGTTAAAAGGGGGGGGGGGGCGCTCACTGTTACCACCAAGTGATAGCACGGAAAATGTCTTTGGTAGTAGTGATGGCTTTATGTTAATGTCATTAAATTTATTCACAAGAAGACAAAAGGACTGGCTGTGATAAATGAGGAGGCACAGAAGCTGTGAGTAAAGTAGTATTAGCATCCAAAGTTACAGAAGGATGGGCATGATGCTTAGCAGAGGGATTCAAGTATCTAGATCCAAACATTCCACTGATTGTAAGGACAAATGTGTTGTTATGCAACAATTTCTGTGATGTTCCAAATAATAAAAAGAATTACCAATTTCTGGAAAACCTGAAGACTAGCAAGGAAATTATCAGAAAAATTATCCAGTCTGTGGGATTTGGCTACAGAAAGTGCCAGAATAAATGAATCATAAACTGATTGGACATACTCAAAGTGGCATACTACATTAAATTTTCACTAAAAGAATTAAGCATTAGGTTTAAAGTAAGGAGTGGCTAATTTAGACAAAACGTGAAGTCATACACATTACATTGTGAATAAATGTTGGAAAAGTGAGCCAATTAATGTTTAATTGTTGCGTGTGCAGGTGACGAATTCTGGAGGACACTAATGGTTTCACCTCAGCTGTTGTTTACAAATATTTACTTCAATTTCACACAATCGGCCAATTTTAGTCTTATGGACCTTTCTCAAGTGCTGCAGAAGCCAACATGTCGCAATACATCCCATTATTTAGCAGCAGACATGTCAGTTCTGAAAGGGAGCACATAAACATCTCAATTGATTACTGAAACAGTAATAGACATTGCAGATCCTATTTTCACTGAATGCTCGTCTACAGTTTTTGCACAGACAGTCATATGCCCCAAACATCTTTTATGAATTAAAACCAGAATAGAGAAAAAACTTTTCGTAAGTAATTTAAATTACACACAAGTACGTTTCATGCTATTTATAAAAGGACATCTCCACAACACCATGAGCTGCACCTGAAATGTGTTATTTGCCAATCTATTTGGTTATTTGGTCAGTGGCACCTAATACAGAGGAACAAACAATTGTATGTATATCAGTTTCTACGACATGACAACCACATATGCAATAGCAGAAATACAAGTCTACTTACATCATGTTTCTCTGTCAATGACATGCTTATCAGTTAATACGATGGGATTTGAAATCGACCCTATCACATAGCACACGGGTTGTTGTGTATGTTATTGCTGTCAAATATTGGATGGAGATAATTCTTGATCACTTCTGACATAACTGTCTTGTACTGTAAACATGGAACTGACAGGTCAAAGTGTCTAAATTACCTTTCTTATTATATATAAGATCCTGTACACCTGTAACACACACACTCATATCTGTAAAATACAATCTTTGGATAGTTGGTTTACAAAGGTGGAATATACAAAAAGATATAAAATTGCAGAACAACAAAGGTGGAATATACAAAAAGATATAAAATTGCAGAACAATTCAACGTATCACATGAAATAGACAAGTTTACATGCAGGATATGGAGAGACTCCAAGCCAAACTTATTTGGTTAAAATATCTTTGAAATTTTGTATATACATCTCATTCCTAACTATTTGTTCATTAAGTATGGGGTCCAGTTGTTTTCTCATACGGATGTACCTTCCAATTTCTTCTAGACTATTTAATAATCTGTCTTTTTCTGCTTTATGAAGACTTGTTTTTTAACAGACAACAGACCAATTTAAGGTCATGTCTGATACACAATACATATAAGAGCCAAAAATTCAGTGAAGAGCCAAAGAAACTAGCACACTTGCCCAATATCGTGTAGGGCCCCTGCGAGCACACGGAAATGCTGGACCATGACATGGCATGGACTCGGACTGATGTCTGAAGTAGTGCTGGAGGGAACTGAACCCATAAATCCTGCAGGACTGTCAACAGATCTCTTCTGAACAGCATGTTGCAAGGCATCCCAGATATACCCAATAATGTTCAGGTCTGGGGACTTTGGTAGCAAATGAAACTGTTCTCGAGCATGGATGGATGCAGTTGATCAGACAGGATGTTTATGTACATGTCATATCGGAGTCTTATCTAGATGTATCAAGAGTCCCATATCACTCTAATTACACATGGCCCACACCATTGCAGAGCCTCCAACAGCTTGAATAGTCCCCGGCTGACATGCAGGGGTCATGGATTCATGAGGTTGTCTCTATACTTGTAGATATCCACCCACTCAATACAATTTGAAACGAGACTCATCTGACTGGGCAAGATATATTCAGTCATCGACAATCCAATGTTGGTGTTTAAGGGCCCAGGCGTGGCGTAAAGCTTTGTGTTGTGCAGTCATCAAGGGTAAACGAATGGACTTTCAGCTTCAAAAGCCTATATCTATGATGTTTCACTGAATGGTTCACACACAAACTTGATGGCCCGACATTGAAATCTGCAGTATTTCGAAGTAGGGTTGCACTTCTGTCACACTGAATGACTTTCTTCAGTTGTTCTTGGTCCCTTCTTGCAGGATCTTATTCTGGCTGCAGCGATGTTGGAGATTTGTTGTTTTACCGAATTCCAGATATTTACACACACTTGTGAAATGGTCATAAGGAAAAATTCCCACTTCACTGTTACTTCAGATGATATGTCCCATCGCTCGTGTGCTGACTATAATACCATGTTCAAACACACTTAAATCTTTATAATCTGCCATTCTAGTAGCAGTAACCGATCTAACAACTGCACCAGACACTTGTCTCATATAGGTGCTGCCAACTGCTGTGCCATATTGCGTCTGTGCCATATTCCGTCTACTTACATAGCTCTATTTGAATACACATGCCTATATCAGTTTATTTGGTGCTTCAGTGTATACTGTGTCAGGTGTATATAAAATAACATGTAGTGAATGTGTTAAATTTTGTGTCAGGCGAACTGGGTGAAACTGCAAAACAAGATTTAGGGAACACAATGTTAGTGAAGCCGATCCCTCAGCATTCATTTGCTCATTCAAGAGAATGCAAGTTTTTCTGCTAATGATATTAATTTAAAAAAAAAATCACGGTCTTCTTAACACAGAAAAGTCAGATTATTAAATATTCTAGAAGAAACTTAAGTATACACTCATATTATGAAACAAGTGGATCATATACATTATGAAATAGGATGTACGTACAAAATTTCAATAGTTTTAATCGAATATAGCAGATATGGAGTCTTCACATACTGCATGTAAAATTTTCTAATTTATTTAATATTTTGGATTACTTCACAATTTTATGCTTTTTGTATATTCTACCTTCATGTACCACCTGTCCAACAATTTAATTTTACATACACTCCTGGAAATGGAAAAAAGAACACATTGACATCGGTGTGGCAGACCCACCATACTTGCTCCGGACACTGCGAGAGGGCTGTACAAGCAATGATCACACGCACGGCACAGCGGACACACCAGGAACCGCGGTGTTGGCCGTCGAATGGCGCTAGCTGCGCAGCATTTGTGCACCACCACCATCAGTGTCAGCCAGTTTGCCGTGGCATACGGAGCTCCATCGCAGTCTTTAACACTGGTAGCACGCCGCGACAGCGTGGACGTGAACTGTATGTACAGCTGACGGACTTTGAGCGAGGGTGTATAGTTGGCACGCGTGTGGCCGGGTGGACGTACCGCCGAATTGCTGAACACGTGGGGCGTGAGGTCTCCACAGTACATCGATGTTGTCGCCAGTGGTCGGCGGAAGGTGCACGTGCCCGTCGACCTGGGACCGGACCGCAGCGACGCACGCCAAGACCGTAGGATCCTACGCAGTGCCGTAGGGGACCGCACCGCCACTTCCCAGCAAATTAGGGACACTGTTGCTCCTGGGGTATCGGCGAGGACCATTCGCAACCGTCTCCATGAAGCTGGGCTACGGTCCCGCACACCGTTAGGCCATCTTCCGCTCACGCCTCCAGTGGTGTCGCGACAGGCGTGAATGGAGGGACGAATGGAGACGTGTCGCCTTCAGTGATGAGAGTCACTTCTGCCTTGGTGCCAATGATGGTCGCATGCGTGTTTGGCACTGTGCAGGTGAGCGCCACAATCAGGACTGCATACGACCGAGGCACACAGGGCCAACACCCGGCATCATGGTGTGGGGAGCGATCTCCTACACTGGCCGTACACCTCTGGTGATCGTCGAGGGGACACTGAATAGTGCACAGTACATCCAAACCGTCATCGAACCCATCGTTCTACCATTCCTAGACCGGCAAGGGAACTTGCTGTTCCAACAGGACAATGCACGTCTGCATGTGTCCCGTGCCACCCAATGTGCTCTAGAAGGTGTAAGTCAACTACCCTGGCCAGCAAGATCTCTGGATCTGTCCCCCATTGAGCATGTTTGGGACTGGATGAAGCGTCGTCTCACGCGGTCTGCACGTCCAGAACGAACGCTGGTCCAACTGAGGCGCCAGGTGGATATGGCATGGCAAGCTGTTCCACATGACTACATCCAGCATCTCTACGATCGTCTCCATGGGAGAACAGCAGCCTGCATTGCTGCGAAAGGTGGATATACACTGTACTAGTGCCGACATTGTGCATGCTCTGTTGCCTGTGTGTATGTGCCTGTGGTTCTGTCAGTGTGATCATGTGATGTATCTGACCCCAGGAATGTGTCAATAAAGTTTCCCCTTCCTGGGACAATGAATTCACGGTGTTCTTATTTCAATTTCCAGGAGTGTATATTAAAGCGTGTCACAGATGTATTGATTTTGAAATTAACGAAAGACAGATGATGTAAACAATATGACCTGTCAGTCCCATTTTTACACTTTGTAACGGTTATGTCAGTCATGATCAAGAGTTGTCACCAAGATCTGACATCAATAACATACACGACAATGTATGATGTGATACAACAGGTTTCATATCCTACCATTTTAACCAACACACGTCATTGGTACAGAGATACATAACGTTGCATACAGATTTATATTTCTGCTATTTATTATATATTGGTCATGTTGTATAAATATATGTACATACAAGTGTCTGTTTCTCTGTATCAGATGCCACCGACATGGCTTATACACCCAAATATCTGTGGCAAATAATTTCACAAGCAGCTCAAGGTGTTTTAAAGGTGTCCTTCAATAGATACCCCAAAAAGTTGCAGAGCAGCGAACATTCAGCATTTTTTTGTGTTACATTAGTGAGTGTAAAACATCTCACAAATAGATGGAGATTACTTCTAGCCAAATGTTAAAGTACTGTATTCACAACTTTTGTTCCTAGCTTATTTTATCAAGGTAGACAGTGTGGCCCAAACACTCAACAGGCTCACCATGTGTCATTGCAACACTAATCAGTTTCCCAATCTCAAAATCTGCTTGTAACTACTGGAGAACTACAGAACTTTTCTAGTTACAGAAGAGATTAACTTCCTGTAAATATGATAGTTGGAACAAAATTCTAGTTTGATTGTATTATCTATTTACTCTTTGCAATTTGAGTCCTTTCCTAATTTGTTATTCATTTAACTTTCTACTGTTAATCGTCTTAAAAATCAGTACATGTGAAATAAACCTCCTGGTGTAAAATAATTGAAGAAGATGAATTGAGCTGAGTGGCACTGAGGCAAACATTAAGAAGTTTCCACACAGGATAAAAACATGTCTATAAAACTTAAATTTTAATAACACCTGCATATTTAACTTACAATTGCAAAAGTGCAATTATGGTACAAGCTGCTCTATATGTACAACAGAAGTTGCCACACAAAAGCTATCACGTAAGATTGTCGCCACCACTCAATTTGGGACTTCATTACTACAGATTTTTGCTTAAAAAGATATTTCCCATTGCAAATAATCAATTTCTTACCAGGTTGTCACTAACTATACAATTGTAAATATGCACATGCAAATAAATATTTCTCTGCTGTGGAGTACTCAATGGAAAAAAAGAAAGGGAAAAAAAAATTCTATTTGTTTAAAATTCTGGGGTCTTTGTAGCAAATCAGAATAAAATTTGTTAAAGAAATAAAGAACGGCCATCAAAAAAAATAGTTTTACTATTTAATTTTATAGTTTATTATACTCAAAGGTATTCTGTGTGTTACTGGAAAGAAATAATTCATTAACTGTTGGAATGTTTTATTTAGTGATACAGTTGCAAGGGCAGGGTGGGAACAAACAGTTGCCAGCACATATGTAATGAACAGGCAGAGCAAACATCAGCAGCACATAAATGAAATACACTTTCAAGTTCTCATTATAATGAGGACCACATATTAAAGCGATGTAGCTGCATGCCGTAATAAACATTAAAAAAAAATATTATACTTCTCCCTAAGACAGAATATTAAAATGGTCTTCTGTAAACTTTAAACATAACAACAAATATAAATTAGTAAAATCACAGTCTTTAAGCAGAAACAATCACAGCAAAAGAATAAAAATACTGACATGTAGAAGTTAGAGAAAAACCTTTCAGACAACAGTTCACTGAGGTAATCAATGATGCACAGCCCTCCTTAATTATCCCAAGTGTTAATGGGCTTTCCAAAAATATCACTGGGCACAAGCTGTTACAGCTAATTCATATACGTAAGAGGAAGACCTCTCTCAGCCAACAGCATGAAAAGTCTGACTCTCACTGCTTTTCAACACAAGGTCAGTTACATGCAGTGTCCCAGTTCACATGTCATTATTTGTTTCCTTTCCACGATTTGTTCAACAATAAATTTTCACAGGTAACAACAGACAATGATCTAACAAATAAGATTCTTGTTAAATTGTTTTCCCAATGA
Source organism: Schistocerca gregaria (assembly GCF_023897955.1). Classification (NCBI taxonomy): domain Eukaryota; kingdom Metazoa; phylum Arthropoda; class Insecta; order Orthoptera; family Acrididae; genus Schistocerca; species Schistocerca gregaria. Next base: position 485,638,919 of record NC_064924.1, read on the forward strand.
CTGCAATCAAACTTAGTGTCATAGATATCAAGGCTGTTCATACGGAAGTGAATCCATACCACATATTCGTTAATCACTTTCACCCAGAAACACCTCACTGCATAACATTTAAAATAGTCACCATTTTCCATTTCTGCTACTGGCTACACAGTAATATAAGAAATGAGTATAATTCAACAGTAGCAAATTAAATTCCTGGAGAATTGTTGGTGGACAGGAGTGAAATTCCCATCATAATGCAGGCTGACTTGACAAAATCTGTCCAATGCATTTTTAAATTTCATCTCTAACCCTATATGCATATTTTCAAATGAATCAGGACTTCTGTCCTGTTAGGTGTATGAACATTGTAATACCGCAAAGAAAGTGCAACACTGAAAGAAATTAGTTTCTTTAGAAAACTGAACCTTTTTAGCACTCTCAGTTCTGCATACAACTGACATTGTGTATTTCACTTCTGTCTAAGGAAGATTAAAATTTTTACTGCACGAACAGAAATTTTTAGCATATTCTAATTAAATATTTTAAATCTATACTAGTCACATTATCACCTTTCAGTTCAGCCTTATCAGCTGTACTACAGTAAGCTTTCTTTATAACTGCTTCTAAAGCTTAACAATTCAAATGCGGATGAAATTCTGAATATCAGATCACTTTATACTGAAGGCAGGTTTATAAATACATTACAGAGAAAAAAGTCAGAAACACTTGGTATTTTCCAATAAATTAAGAGCCAAGTCCACATATTTTTGGGCACTAAACAAGTGTCACAACCAACTGCCATTCTTCTATTTTGCTGTGAGTGAAGAAAACAAATGAAAATGCAGAATAGTAGTATTCTTCAGAGCAATAAGTATAAGTAACAGCAGAGAAATAGGAAACTGCAAAGCACAAACAACCTAAATCCAGCAATTAAGCAAAATATGCACTGAACTAAATTTTAAAGTAATTTATGAGCACAGACTGGTGTAGCAATGAAAACATCATTCAAAGATTAAGAACTGTAGATTTAACATTGGTATCAGTAACAAAACTACAATTTTATGTGTATACCAATATGTAAGGTTTTCTGAAGAAGTAATGTTTCTTTTTAAGTAAAGAAGACATTAATTTTCCAACTTTATTGCTCGCTACAACACACCAAGTTTCTGTTAGGTATGTTCAAGCAGCATGATAATTCAATCAGCCTTCTCTCAATCAACATTTCAACAGCACAGAAATTCTGGGAACAAGGCACATGTCATGGTAGCTAAATATATAATAATTATTAATACATTAAAATATGGAAGAGAAGACTGAATGCATTCATATGTTTCAAATAAAGTGTAATTTAGCTCTTAAACTTATTCTCATTTTTCCTGATACACACAATGAATATTACACACAAATTTATTCAATAATCCATACTTAATTTCTGAACAGTAGTAACAGAAACTGCACCCAACTCTGCACCCATACAAAACATACATTAAGTAGCACACAAATGCCATCCTTTTGCTATTTCAATCTATAACACCAATTTATATAACAATGTACTTTACTGCTAAACTAGAGAAATTGAAAATTTCTTAACGTGCAAGTGGACCACATGAAATTAATCCGGAGTGACTTAAGGAAATGTCAAATAGCACACAAATATATCATCTGTATGCAATGTATGCACATATTTGGTATCCTGGAATTCTCAAGTTCTAAATCTTACCACAACTGAATCTCAATTACAACACTCACTCAAACTCTGCTGGTTTTTCTCTAGCATATTAGTAATATTTTAAAACTTTCTAAGCGGGGTTTAATTCACAATAGTAGACATCAAGACCAAGGGTTTCCATGACAAAATAAATTTCTAATATCAATGAATATTATTACTATCTCCAGATACATACATACATACTTGTGGTCCTAAGTTGCAAGATTATGGTAATCAATTTTTCATCACAATTCATAAGTAGGAAGAATAAATTTACAGCAGCCAGATTATTCTTGTAGTAATCTTTTGATATCAAAGGCTGACAACTATCCAACTCCAAACAATTGGATGAAACGAAGACTTTGAAAAATGTATTAAAATGGAGTGGAGTGTTTTGATTTGTCAACCACATAATATAAAAAGAAATGTGAAGCTACTGCTTAAATAATTTTGATGCTTACATCAGTATATGCCAAGAAAGTAATTGTTACATTTAACAAAGTGTCATACAGTAGCTGCTTTTCGAAAATGAATATCCGATGCACCAACAAAACTTCAGATACCAATCACTTAAACTGCAGTTCTTCAAATGATACTTCGCTTTTCCTGCACAGAAAAAAAAAGCAAGGTGCTCAGACACAAAGTGCAAAACCTACTCACATTGGAATAATTGAATGTGGCATCTGCTTAGAGCCGTTAATCCTGACCACATATTGGCACGAACAGCCAATTCCTACAACACTAGTTGTATCACAAAAAGTTACATCACTCACTCGTGACCCACACGTCAACTGCAGATATTTACACAGAGCAGTGACAAAGCACCTTCACACGAGAAATAACCAACAGATCGAACACCTGCAACAATGATAAGACAACAATGTTAGATACCACACTACATATGCTAAGAAAAATAAAGTATTACATGGCAAAGTGAACTGGCAGAGTGGCAGAACTACTACTATGCCCTAGAAGTAGAGAGAGGTAATAGTAATAGCATGCACTTCAGGAAGGAAGAAAGGATTAGCACTTAACATTCCATAAACATAGAGGTCATCAGAAATTGAGCACAAGCTCTGAATGTGCCAAGGATGGGGAAGGAAATTGGCCATGCCCTTTCGAAGGAACCATCCCAGCACTTACCTAGATTAATTTTGTGAAATAAAGCAAAACATAAATTTGGATGGCTGGATACAAATTTGAACAGTTGTCCTGTGAAGTGCGAGTACTAGGTGCTAACCACTGTGCTACCTCACTCGGTCACACACTCAATTATTCTACCAAGTAGTGTGTGTTCCATGCCGGCATTTGATAAGCACCTGCCAGCAGAAAGTCGTATACTCCTAGCTCACGTATTTGTTACATAGTTTAATTCTTAATTTCTTTGCGTGTTTTTGGTACTTGTATTGTTTAATTCATAAATTTCGGGCGTATTATAGTATTAGAGTTGCAGCATCGCGTTTTAGTACCTGAATAGTGTAAAATCGCGTAGTGTCCTTCCGCCGCCGAGCAGTGTGTCAGCAGTGCGCAAGTAGCAGCATTACTGCATTTACTAGGCAATCTTGTATTTTAATAACCGTTTAAATTTTGTGTCGATTTGTTTGTGCTCTCTGTAGATTAGTTCAGACGTTCTTTGCACAATAGTTTTTAGCATGGATGAGGACTGCAATGGCTGTGTTCGGATGCAGGCTGAGTTGGAATCCCTTCGCTCCCAGCTTCAGGCAGTGTTGGCTTCGGTCACACAGCTTGAGGCTGCTGCCAACGGGCATCACTGTGGGGGTCCAGATGGGGGTTTGTCGAGGACGGCCAGCTCGTCCCACGCATCCCCCGATCGGACTACGACTGTGGTTGCCTGGGATACTGCCCACATTGAGGCTGATCCCTCACCTGTGGTAGAGTGGGAGGTCGTCTCGAGGTGTGGCAGGGGACGAAAGACATTTTGGAGGGCTGAACGGAAGGCCTCTCCAGTTTGTCTGACGAACCGGTTTCAGGCTCTGTCTCAGGCTGATACTGATCTTTGGCTGGACATGGCTGCTTGTCCTGTTCCAGAGGTTGCCCCCTCAGTCTGCAAGATCCGGGCAGTCGCAGAGGGTGGGCTTACTGGTAGCTGAGAGCTCCAACGTCAGGCGCGTAATGGAGCCCCTTAGGGATATGGCAGCAAGAGAGGGGAAGAAAACCAATGTGCACTCCATGTGCATACCGGGAGGAGTCATTCCAGATGTAGAAAGGGTCCTTCTGGATGCCATGAAGGGTACAGGGTGCACCCATCTGCAGATGGTCGCTCATGTCGGCACCAATAATGTGTGTCGCTATGGATCAAAGGAAATCCTCTCTGGCTTCCGGCGGCTATCTGATTTGGTGAAGACTGCCAATCTCTCTAGCGGGACGAAAGCAGAGCTCACCATCTGCAGCATCGTCGACAGGACTGACTGCGAACCTTTGGTACAGAGCCGAGTGGAGGGTCTGAATCAGAGGCTGAGACGGTTCTGCGACCGTGTGGGCTGCAAATTCTTCGACTTGCACCATAGGGTGGTGGGGTTTCGGGTTCCGTTGGATAGGTCAGGAGTCCACTACATGGGTAGCAGGGGTTGTGTGGTGTGGACTGGGCGTTTTTTTAGGTTAGATGGCCTCGGGTAAGTATAGAAACGGCAACAGCCTCAAAGGGTGCGGGACAAAGTCAGGACATGCAGGGACCAAGCAGCAATCGGTATTGTAATTGTAAACTGTCGAAGCTGCATTAGTAAAGTACCGGAACTTCAAGCGCTGGTAGAAAGCACCGAAGCTGAAATCATTATAGGTACAGAAAGCTGGCTGAAGCCAGAGATAAATTCTGCCTATATTTTTACAAAGGCACAGGCGGTGTTTAGAAAGGATAGACTGCATGCAACCGGTGGTGGCATGTTTGTCGCTGTTAGTAGTAGTTTATCCTGTAGTGAAGGAGAAGTGGATAGTTCCTGTGAATTATTATGGGTGGAGGTTACACTCAACAACCGAGCTAGGTTAATAATTGGCTCCTTTTACTAACCTCCTGACTCAGCAGCATTAGTGGCAGAACAACTGAGAGAAAATTTGGAATACATTTCACATAAATTTTCACAGCATATTATAGTCTTAGGTGGAGATTTCAATTTACCAGATATAGACTGGGACACTCAGATGCTTAGGACGGGTGGTAAGGACAGAGCAACAAGTGACATTATATTGAGTGCACTATCTGAAAATTACCTCGAGCAATTAAACAGAGAACCGACTCGTGGAGATAATATCCTGGACCTACTGATAACAAACAGACCCGAACTTTTCGACTCTGTAAGTGCAGAAAAGGGAATCAGTGATCATAAGGCCGTTGCAGCATTCCTGAATATGGAAGTTAATAGGAATATAAAAAAGGGAGGAAGGTTTATCTGTTTAGCAAGAGTAATAGAAGGCAGATTTCAGACTACCTGACAGATCAAAACGAAAATTTCTGTTCTGACACTGACAATGTTGAGTGTTTATGGAAAAATTTCAAGGCAATCGTAAAATGCATTTTAGACAGGTACTCGCCGAGTTAAACTGTGAGGGATGGGAAAATCCCACCAACAAAGTTAGGAAACTACTGCGAAAGCAAAGAGCTTCACTCCAAGTTTAAACGCAGCCAAAACCTCTCAGACAAACAGAAGCTAAACGATGCCAAAGTTAGCGTAAGGAGGGCTATGTGTGAAGCGTTCAGTGAATTCGAAAGTAAAATTCTATGTACCAACTTGACAGAAAATCCTAGTAAGTTCTGGTCTTACGTTAAATCAGTAAGTGGCTCTAAACAGCATATCCAGACACTCCCGGATGATGATGGCATTGAAACAGAGGATGACACGCATAAAGCTGAAATACTAAACATCTTTTTCCACAGCTGTTTCACAAAGGAAGACCGCACTGCAGTTCCTTCTCTAAATCCTCGCACAAACGAAAAAATGGCTGACACCGAAATAAGTGTCCAAGGAATAGAAAAGCAACTGAAATCGCTGAACAGAGGGAAGTCCACTGGACCTGACAGGATACCAATTCGATTCTACACAGAGTACGTGAAAGAACTTACCCACCGTTCTAACAGCCGTGTACCTCAAGTCTCTAGAGGAACGTAAGTTTCCAAATGATTGGAAAAAGAGCACAGGTAGTCCCAGTCTTCAAGAAGGGTCGTCGAGCAGATGCGCAAAACTATAGACCTATATCTCTGACGTCGATCGGTTGTAGAATATTAGAACATGTTTTTTGCTCGCGTATCATGTCGTTTTTGGAAACCCAGAATCTACTCTGTAGGAATCAACATGGATTCTGGAAACAGCGATCGTGTGGGACCCAACTCACTTTATTTGTTCATGAGATCCAGAAAATATTAGATACAGGCTCCCAGGTAGATGCTATTTTCCTTGACTTCTGGAAGGTGTTTCATACAGTACCGCACCGACGCCTGATAAAGTAAGAGCCTACGAAATATCAAACCAGCTGTGTGGCTGGATTAAAGAGTTTTTAGCAAACAGAACACAGCATGTTGTTATCAATGGAGAGACATCTACGGACGTTAAAGTAATCTCTGGTGTGCCACAGGGGAGTGCTATTTGATCATTGCTTTTCACAAAATATACAAATGACCTAGTAGATAGTGTCCGAAGTTCCATGCGGCTTTTCACGGATGATGCTGCAGTATACAGAGAAGTTGCAGCATTAGAAAATTGTAGCGAAATGCAGGAAGACCTGCAGCGAATAGGCACTTGGTGCAGGGAGTGGCAACTGACCCTTAACATAGACAAATGTAATGTATTGCGAATACATAGAAAGAAGGATCCTTTATTGTATGATTATATGATAGCGGAACAAACACTGGTAGCAGTTACTTCTGTACAATATCTGGGAGTATTCGTGCGGAACGATTTGCAGTGGAATGATCATATAAAATTAATTGTTTGTAAGGTGGGTACCAGGTTGAGATTCATTGGGAGAGTCCTTAGAAAATATAGTCCCTCAACAAAGGAGGTGGCTTACAAAACACTCGTTCGACCTATACTTGAGTATTGCTCATCAATGTGGGATCCGTACCAGATCGAGTTGACGGAGAAGACAGTGAAGATCCAAAGAAGAGCGCCGCGTTTCGTCACAGGTTTATTTGGTAACCGTGATAGCGTTACGGAGATGTTTAGCGAACTCAAGTGGCAGACTGCAAGAGAGGCGCTCTGCTTCGCGGTGTAGCTTGCTCGCCAGGTTTCGAGAGGGTGTGTTTCTGGATGAGGTATCAAATATATTACTTCCCCCTACTTATACCTCCCGAGGAGATCACGAATGTAACATTAGAGAGATTAGAACGTGCACGGAAGCTTTCAGACAGTCATTCTTCCCGCGAACTATACGCGACTGCAACAGGAAAGGGAGGTAATGACAGTGGCACGTAAAGTGCCTTCCGCCACACACCGTTGGGTGGATTGCGGAGTATATATGTAGATGTAGAAATAAGAGGCTGTCCTGTGCTATGTGTGTAATAAATGTAGTGCCACTGAATGAAGTGCCTAGAACAAGAATGGAATAAAGACGTAAATATATCTCAGTTATGTTCCTTACAATGCTTCGCTGGTGGTATCCATAAAACAACCTTCCTCAGTAATGTTGTCATTTTTAACAGCTGTGTCCGTTGATTCATTGTCTGGCATTTCTATCGTGGATTATAATACTGACTCTGCTTGAATCTATGCTGTTCGATTTTATTCTATTCTGTTTCCTTGTCCATCAAAACATCATCTCTCCAGTGGTGTCACATTTTGGCATGATGTGTGTCCTTTCTTGTATCCTATTACCACCGTTAGTTAAATGTAATGTTACGACAGCAATGGCAAACTGACTATGTGGTCCAGCGGTTAATGTTTTTGGCTAGTGATGCTGAGATCACACAATTTGATTCCTAGTGACCAACTTAAAATTTTTGCTTGTGCAAAGATGTGGAAGAGTGTCCACATGGCCTTGCAAAGACAACTGAAACTGCTTGAATATAAAGGAAGCTAAATTTAAGCACAAATTGCCAGACAGGCTTGTGCCAGTAAAAGTGACACTGTATTTGGTTGTCAGCAGCAACAGTATCAGTTTTCTTGGTTTTGGTTTGCATGCGAGAAACCTGCATAATACGACTACAGATTTTATTTTTGTATGATCTCACGTAAGTTCTATACGATTTAACCCTAGATAGTATAGCTGGTAGTAGGAAGGTAACCATTTTCTTACAAAATTTTCTCAATGGAAAAATGGTGAGAAGACATTCTGTAATTCAAGTCAAGGGTTTGGCTTCCCGTGTCTATATATTTTTATTTTTTCTGTATTTCTAAAGAACAGTCTGAAGTTTTCCTCTTACAGAAAAAGAAGTGAACATGAAATGAAACTGTATTCACAACAAAACATTGTTTCACAATACTTCTTTCAAACGATCACTTTACAACATTTATTTATCATGTAGTATTCATGAATTCATAGGTTGTCTAAATAAACCATTGGCTGCTTTAATCACGAAGCTTCATATCTTTGAAAAAATCTTATGTCATATATTCTTTTGCAAGTACGTTCACTTGCCTGCACATAATGATTTTCATTCAACATGTAACTCTCCATAGATACTCTTCAAGCCACCACACAGTGCATGGAGGAGGGTACCATGCATCACTACTTGTCATTTCCTTTCCTGTTCCACTTTCAAATAGAGCGAAGGAAAAACTACTGTCTATACGCCTCTGCATGACCCCTAATTTCTTGGATCTGCATGGACCTTACATGAAATGTATGTTGGCAGTGGTAGAGTTGTTCAGCAGTCAGCTTCAACTGCTGGTTCTCAAAATTTTCTCAGTAGTTTTTCTTGAAAAGAATGTCGCCTTCCCTCCAAGGATTCCCAGTTGAGTTCCCATAGCATCCCCGTGACTTGCATGTTATTCGAACCTAATGGTAACTAATCTAGCAGCCCACCTCTGAATCCTTTCGATGTCCTTCAGTCTGACCTGGTACAGATCCCGAAGATTCTAGCAGTACTCAAAAATAGCATCCTATATGTGATCTCCTATACAGGTGAACCACTCTTTCCTAAAATTCTGCCAATAAAATGAAGCTGACCATTTGTCTTCCATAACACAATTCTCACATACTCATTCCACCTCGTATCCCTTTCCTTCTGGCACCATTTAAAATCAAATTCCAGAAGTGGAACAGTTTTTCTCAAAGTTTCTTTGATAGCCTTGAAGTCTAATTCTGTGCATAAAAAAAAAAAAAGGTTCAAATGGCTCTGAGAACTATGGGACTTGACTTCTGAGGTCATCAGTCCCCTAGAAGTTAGAAACTAATTAAACCTAACCAACTTAAGGACATCACACACATCCATGCCTGAGGCAGGATTCGCACCTGCGACCATAGCGGTCACGCGGTTCCATACTGTAGTGCCTAGAACCGCTCTGCCACCGCAGCCGGCGCGCATCAAAAAATGAAGATTTTGCAAAGATGGTACCTCCCTGTCCTGTTGATGGTATCACGGAAATTGTTATCTAGTAACATACAGTGACAGGAAAAATCAAAAGATGAAGTAGTTGTGTGACAAACCAAAACTGTAGGCATGTTTATAACCTGAAAGATGACACCTGTTCAAATTGCACACTGGTCACATAAGAGTGGCGCTAGTAGAGCCACTATGAGAATGCAAATTAGATTTGCTTTAAATACACACTTTATTGGCCAGGAGTGTTAGTTTCCTTCGAGACTGGACATGGTGGGTTGATGTCAGTCAAGACTGCCTTTAGGGTGACAGACACCATTATCACCACCTCACAGAATTTAAATGAATGAGTAACGGGGCTTTGAATAGTTGGAGATTTCTTCTGCAATATTGCAATGACTTGGCAGGAATGTAACCACTGTACATTACTGCTGGCAGCAGTGATCACGAAAATGTATGGTCACAAGAAGATGGGCTCCAGATGATCACGTGGCACTACCATCATGTATGACATACGGCTCTGGTGCATTGTACTGCATCTGCAGCAGAAATTTGAGCAACATTTGGCACCACAGTGATCTGTTACAAAAGAATTACTTCAAGGAAAGTTCTGAGCCAGATTCCTTGTAGTGTTCATTCATCTGATGCTAGACTTACTGGATCTACATCTCGATTTATGGTCTTTTGAGAGATTTTGTGTGACAGCAGAAGCATTCTCGTGGTTATCCCACTCACTCTCACAGCACGTTTGTATGTCAATCTGGTGATTCGACGTATTTTGCTGCAATTCGCAAACAGCATTCTAGAGGGTGTTTTTCGCGTTATAATGTTCACCCTCATACTGGTGTTGTAGCCCAACATGCTCCTCTACTGAGTTTAGACATGTTGCCTTGGCCTGATCGATCATCATACCTGCCTGCAATCTAGCACATGTGGGACAAAGTGATAGCTCTAGCATCATCCACAAACAACATTAACTGTCCTTGTATTGACAGACCATGTACTACAGGCATAGAACTCCATTCCTAACAATGACCTCAGGCACCAATGCAATGCAATGCATGCATGTTCGCATGCTTATGTTCAACATTCTGGTGGTTACACTGGTTATTAATGTACCAGCATGCTACATTTACAATGGCTTATCTTGTCATTACATTAACGCGTGGTCTTGAAATTTTAATCACTTAATTACGTTACCTAGACAAATGTATTCCAGAAATTTGATTCCATTAATTAATTTCTGGTGCTGTGATTTTTCCCATTAGTGTATTTATGTATGTCATCAATAAAATATGTATGGTGTGCATTTTACTATTTCTGCTTTGGGGCTGATATTTTAATTTTACTCCATTCAGCATCAGCATCTTGTGCCTCCCATCCCCTGTAATTTACACACTTATGTTTTGCTTGTTAATAATATGATAATTACTTGCACCTTCCACTGCCTTCTACATCTGTATCATCACGCCTTTCTTGTTCTGACTGTGTAAAATTGAAGGCATTAACATCAGGTTGTCACTGTTTCCTTATTATGGTATTTTCTGCAATCACTCTTCATGCTCGTACTGGGATTTAAAATGACCGCAACTTTGGATCGGAATGTGGGTGTACTTAGTCGTCTCATCAAGTTAATCCTGCTATGGCTGGCTAACCAGTTCACCATGCCAAGTAATACTTTGCATTCCATATAAAGAATACATTATATGAATTTACTGTTGCATGATAAGAACTACAGAGCACAGGCTCACTGGGCGAAACTGCTATAATACACAGCTAAGGTAATGAAGGTACAATTCTTAGGTGTTACTATCTTGTTGGCTAAGCAAAAAATGCTAAGGAAGTCATCGGTAAGAGACTATTTACTATCAAGCAAGAATACAACATTTTCATGCAACGATCACCAACTTATTTACAAATTTAAATATATAAAAGAATATGGCATTACAGTTTACAATGCAAGACAAAAACTTCCATTAATGCACTTTGTGGACTAAATATTTGTAAGGAGGTAGTGAAATGTGGGAGAGTTTTAAGAAAGGCAAAACGCAAAGGTATAAATTAGAAATCTGTACCGACACCTGAAAGCCAATATTTTAAATCACTGTGCACTTGATACCATATCACAATGAAACGCCATGAAAGCTTATTCAGAAGCATGAATATTACTAAAACAAGCTTCCAAACAACACTATAATAGCTAACTGGCTCAAAAGCTCTGCCTCAATTAGCAGGTCTATTTCCAAAACACATTAAATTAAATTAAATTTTATAATGTTACAAAAAATATTTTTCTTCTCATGCTGCTAATACAGCAGCTATTACATCACTTTTTGTATGAAACAGCGCAATCCAAATACACACCTAGCAAGCACAAGTGTCTTTGTTGGCTTGCTGATCATTGACCAGCGTGCTTCGGCCAGGCTGTGATGGTTTATGCTGCACTCCTGATTCTGCAGCATTCAGATCCAACCTACAACAGAAGAAAAATATTTGCAGAATTTTGTAGCACAACTATTTATGGTGGAATGGGGTGTTCGCCTAACAGGTAAAGAGTTTACTGAAAAAATTTTGAATTCCTTACCTGCCATCTTGTATACTTTGATAAATTTTCTTGGCAGTTTCCAAGAATGCTTCCTCTACATTTTCTCCTCTGGAACAAAAAGAATAAGATTGTTGGACAGAGTGTTTGGGTCAAAGTGCAGATTAGAGCATGGATCAAACTCCACTTACATGTTTTGAAAATTTGATTCTATTTCTATGAATGAAGTAAGCTATATCCGTAAAATATTAAGCACCAACATTCACTAACATAAAACAGTCAACTATACAGTTATCTCCTGAGTACAGTAAACAAGTACTATTTTCTGGATAAATATTAGTAGGCTTAGATAATTAAATTCCTATAGTTTTCAAATTTGTAATCCTGGATTGAAAGTTATCTACAATTAACTGGAAGTTTATGTAAACCAGTTACAACATGAAAAACTTCCACTTAACATCACAATCTGTGTTTAAGACTAACGCAAAACTAGCAGAAATTTCTTGTTGCATTGTTCTTTTTCATCCAATCATTTCCATCCATCCATCCATTATTTAATCAGGTTTCTGAGTAGTTGATTTCACTTCAGTTTACTATATAAATGGATATCAAGGAATTTCACAACAGGTACTTTTACCCATTCACTGACTCAATATACATTAACAACTGGTGAGTCTTCTGGGTTGTATGGGCATGGGATGTGGTCTATGAAACTTTTCCATTCCTTATGTTTTGTCCAGAGCTGTGCTGGGTATCTTCAAAGGTGCTCCTGCTTCCACTCAGTCTTGGCAACTGATGGGTTGCAGTGATTATGAAATAAGGAGCTGAAGTTTACTTGTGACTGGCAGAGATAAAAGTAAACCATTTATGTTCGCATGTCAACAATAAAACTATCGATTCTGTAGAGCTACCGCCCATTCATCACCAAGTTTCGTGACTTCCTTTCTGTTAATTATTCCCATTTTTATGTATTTTAATGGCTTCTCTGTGGCTATGGATGTTCTCACAATAGATAAAACATTGGTTTCGGAGAACTTCACAATTTCCTTACTGAAGGGCATACTTGGCTACTGATTTTTCTATTTTCATTTGCCAGTAAAGATTTACATTTCTTCAGTCATGTATTCCTGCTTCTCTTTGTAGTTTCAATGTTGAGTTTATCAAACATACATGGAATTTTATATACCTCACTCACTAACAGAGGACAGTATTAATCCTTTAAAGATTGTAGTGCTTGACTTATTTCCTTGGTTGGTCTAAAAAACAGTCTGATATTTTCATGTATCTAATCGCATTTTAAATAAAAGAAGCAAAAGTGTTCTTCCACCACTATGTTTTATCTTTTCTCTTCAGCATAAGTTTTTATTCAGTATTCAGGTGTTCCAGTTTTAAAATCCTTCTGGCCCCATTGCGTGAGATGGATTTCTTATGGAAGTATCTGTGCACACGTGTGACTTTCCGTAAAACTTTGCTTCAACCTCCCATTGGTCTCTCTCTGCAATAAAGCATTGAAGAAGGATAATTTGGCTGTCATTTTCAATTCCCACAGCAAATCTGTCTCCATAGCTCTCGTCAGCACAGGCTGACAGCCATGTAAGGGCCTTGGGTTTGATTCCCCGTCTGTTCAGAGATGGCACCCGCGTGAAGCAAGACGACTTGCACTAGGCTGCCAAACAATGCCAGATGGGGCCTCCTGTCCAACTATGCTGTACAATAATTCCATTTCCATGGTAAGTTGGATTTTGTTTGGGTGTATGTGCCACACACAATGTGTCTCGGGTAAAGATAAATTTTGGGAAGGCCGTAAGGTCTGGGACACACAGCTCCAGTCTTCAATAAGGCTTTTTTACATTTTTGAATTTAATAAGATAACATTAGATTATTTGTTTTCTTCACTGTGCCAGGTCCCAATTTTTTTGGTACTATCCTGATGTTAACAGATTCAAAATTCTGCACTGATGATCTCTCATTTATTCATAACAGCAGTGTTTCCTTGCTCCAAAGGAAGAAACACTACCCTTTCATCTGCATTTGAGTGTTTTGAGAGCCTTTCTCTCACATTTTGTTAAATTATTTGTCAAAGGTTTACTGCAGCACAACAGTCTGGCAGTTTTGATTCAAACTGCATTTGCAATCTTGTTGGGAATAGCTCATCCCTGCTTCTACATTCATAATAATCTCCTTAACTGGCGCTTTCCTAAGTGTTATAGCAGCATCGCCCTTTTTGCAGAAGGGAATTCCATCTTGAGTCAATACTCTGTCTGGCTTATTAATAACAGAACCAGACATCAACATACTGTTTGTACTTTCTACAATACTTTGTAATTTTTTGAACTACTACTTATGCCTGCTAGTCTTTTCTATTATACTGTACACAGACCCAAATGCAAGGCAGTCTTTTCTATTAAAGAAATCTCTCTGTACTAGCAATGAATTTTCGGACCAACTAAGAAAATGTGTCAAATTCTCTGATATGTAAAGGATAACTGCTCTCTTCTGTCAGCATGAAGGGAGGTTGGGTTATATAAAATTCTATGTACATACAGTAAGGTCTACACTGGAAGTACTAGAAAGAAGCATGAATACTTGGTTGAAGGAACATGAAAGTCTAGGTCAATTAGCGAAAGTAGAAAATTCAAGTGTAGCGGAACATGTTCTTCAGCAAAAAAAAAAAAAATATATATATATATATATATATATATATATATATATATATATATATATAAAGAAACTTCCACATGGGAAAAATATATTAAAAACAAAGATTCCAAGACTTACCAAGCGGGAAAGTGCCGGCAGACAGGCACATGAACAAAACACACAAACACACACACAGAATTACTAGCTTTCGCACCCGATGGTTGCTTCTTCAGGAAGGAGAGGGAAAGACGAAAGGATGTGGGTTTTAAGGGAGAGGGTAAGGAGTCATTCCAATCCCGGGAGCAGAAAGACTTCCCTTAGGGGAAAAAAAGGACACGTGCACACACACACACACACACACACACACACACACACACACACACACCCCTCCGCACATACACAGTATGTGTATGTGCGGAGGTGTGTGTGTGTGTGTGTGTGTGTGTGTGTGTGTGTGTGTGTGTGTGTGTGTGTGTGTGTGTGCGTGTGCGTGTGCGTGTGCGTGTGCGTGCGCGCACATGTCCTTTTTTTCCCCTAAGGGAAGTCTTTCCGCTCCCGGGATTGGAATGACTCCTTACCCTCTCCCTTAAAACCCACATCCTTTCGTCTTTCCCTCTCCTTCCTGAAGAAGCAACCATCGGTTGCGAAAGCTAGTAATTCTGTGTGTGTGTTTGTGTGTTTTGTTCATGTGCCTGTCTGCCGGCGCTTTCCCACTTGGTAAGTCTTGGAATCTTTGTTGTTGCCCTTCTTTTGCAATCGGCTGAGCGACAATGTGGACCGCTTGTGGGAGGAACTCCAACAAACATACGGATCTCTTCTTTGTTGAGCCAGTTATTCTACTTGCTCCTGAAAAAAAATAGCATTTGTGTAAGTGGCAATTGACCCCTGCATCACAAAACGTAGTAAGGAGGGTACAAAAGTTGTGCAGGTGATAATGACATCCAATGCCTTTTACAATTAAATTGTCACGATACTTTGTATAAACAGGGATGGACATGGTTAATTGTTCTAGATACCTCTGCAAGACAGCCAGAGCAGATGAGATTCCAAAATGCAAGCACTTGTATCTGTGGAAGCCAAAGGGAATGTTGATGACTAAAGTTATTTATGATTCCTTGTCTAGTGGGTTCTGCAAATATGCATAGACAAGGGCTATCTTAGAAACATCTTCACCTATGACAAGCTTTGTAAGTAGGTCCCTCGAAGTATGTGGTATGGGGTAGGTTTCCAATTGTGCTTGGGCATCGATTGTCAATTTAAAATCTCCACATGGCCAGAGACAGCCACTGGGTTTCTTGACCATCACCATCATGAGCATGGCCCAAGCACTGCTTTTAGTACTTCCAATACCACCAGTTTTGAGGTGGTGACAGTTCTAGCTTAGTGGCCCCCCACAGAAACTGGGACTGCATCTGGACATAAAGAGATGAGCCATCAAATCTGTGATGCACCACATGCCTGGTATTAAGGCACAAAAGTGACACAGGGATCATCAAACTCCTGGAAGGCAACTGTGCCCCAGACAATCAGTACCTTTTCAGTGATGGAGAGCCCGAAGAAAGGGAAGGCATCCAGACTAAAAACATTGCCAACAGAGTGACTATTGACAACAGAGTTATGAGCCCTACGACCTTTCTGTTAGTTGACATCAGAGGGGAATCCGTCACCACTTGTGACCAGTGTACAGGAGGGCTGGGTGAAGTCATGAAGCAAGATTAGCACATATGTTTGGAGGTTAACAGAAACGAGAGCTCCTGTGTCTACGTGGAAATGAATATCCTGATTTGCAATCATGAGGTTGATGAACAATGTGTGTGGTGGAAGGAGTATGCTGAGAAATGTTTATGAAGTTCATGCAACATACCTTGACAAATGTAGGGAGGCATTACTTTTGGAATAATTATCAGTTTACTTACTATTCTTCCATCTGTCTCACTTTCAATTGACTGCTCCTTAAACAATGGCTATGTGAAGGAAACAAACATGAAAGCGTGATTCTTTAAACGTTCGCCACATAGTGAGTATTCCATGAAGTTTCAGGATTGCAGCAGGACAGTGTTGACATCTTGGCACGATACTTCGGTTGACAATCATTCAGCAATCTAAGTGACAATCACAGTTCGTCCTTTGCAGAATCAAGAAGTGCACATGTTACTGTGGGTGGACAGAAAATACTCTGACATGAAGTTTTCTTAACATTCTTCCCAATTTCGGCAGGACTGCAGAAGGATGGAATACACAGAATGGCTTGCTGGTGTGGCAAGGCCTACATTGGTCAGACAACACACACACAGTGCATGAAAGATGCATTCAACATGATCACACTTGCCTTTCACCACCAAGTCAGCCATAGCTGAGCATTGAGTCTCCACAAGAGATTCCATGGTTATTCTGCTTTGGAAACCTCGGCCTTAATGAGATCTTTTGGTGATTTCATTATTAAGGGATTGATGGAATTAAGTTTAGCCCGAGATCATGATGGCAGCTTTCAACTAGATAAGGCATGTGACATGGCCCTTTTTTTAATTTCTTCAAAAAGAAAACATTTTATGACCAATGACCATCAAGCAACATTTAATTTTATTAATTCTGACATCTGAATTTTAATTCCACAAGTACACACTCCAACAGAGAGCACACATGTAGTATCACAATGCACATGTGTCTGCACACCATAGATGGAGCAGTATCTCAAGAGGGCATGGAACTCCAAAGAGCTCCCTCATTTAGCAGCTGCCTTTGCACAAGCACCTTCATGCTAATTTCATTTTATTTTAGTTTTTAGTGTGTATGAAGGTGGCAATGTGAACTAGCAATCTCCAGTGCAAACTACTCAGCTGTAGGAAGCTGAATGGTTGCCGAAGTATCGTAGCACACAGTTAACGACATCTGGCTACAATCTTGAAACTTCATGGAACAAACTTCAAAGTATTAGGGAAAAGCAAAAGGAACTAGATGAAGATATGAGACAGCATGTAATACAACAAGAGGTGTTCATTAAAAAATGTAGCAAATTTTCCCTCTGGCAATTTCAGTTGAAAAATATCAAATTTGTTGTGGGACATTGTGGAATATTCCTGTTTCAGTCCCTATAGTTTCATGAAGGTCCAACAGGTGGCGGCACTATACACAGCTTACGAAAAGGCATCTGTAATGGAGGCGCAATCCAAGAAGATAATTGACACAGAGTTTCTTCTGGCAGAATACCATAGCATTGCAGATATTCGTAGGTGCTTGACAAAGCCTACAGAGACCTGGCAGTGAACAAAAGCATGGTGAGTCTTTGGGTGAGCCATCTTATCACTGCAACAATGTCACACGGATCTGTCCTATCTCTCAAGTGCCAGACAACTGTACACAGCTGTGACTCCTGCAATGTTGAAATGTGCAAACACATTCCATGTAATCAATGAATCACTATCATACACCTTGCAGCACAGCTGGACATCTCTTTTCATAAAGCTGACACTTGTCCACCAGTTGGGGCTCGCAAAGGTGTGTGTCTGCTGGATTCCTCACCACCTAACCGACCATAAAGAGCAACAAAGGTCAAGATGTGCAGAACTGCTTGTGGGTTATGATGCTGATTCTGACAATTTTTTGTCAAACATTGTCACAAGTAGTGTGAAGGTTCCTCCTTGAACAAGGCATGTGAAAGTGGAATCAGACCTCATCACTTGGCCATTCCAAGCCAAGTGGTCTAATTTCGAAGTAAGTTCCCACATGACCATCACGGATTTTGCTGAAATTCAACATTCACACATGTTCCCAATGAATATTGGGGTAAAGTTCTACTTGCGTCAATTTAATACTATCAGTGATAGTCATTTGCTTGACCCCATTGTACAGTTAACAATGCACCCGTGACTTTTTGAAACTTTGAGAAGTAGTATCTCCAGAAATATTTGCTTAAAAGAAACAAAACTTGCCCAACTCAGAGCTCTCTGCCCTCTCTGAAGATAAATGGTGGTGGTGGTGGTGGTGGTGGTGGTGGTGGTGGTGGTGGTGGTGGTGGTAGTAGTAGTAGTAGTAGTAGTAATTAGCCGAGTGATGTGCGTGCAGATAATTTGAAGGAAAGTTAGTCAAAAAAATAGATGCTCGAAACAATGAAGTTTAGCTTTTCATATCTTCAGAAGAAAACGCCAATATACAACTGAAACCTTGCACATATCAACTTACCAATATGAGGACTTACAATGTAAAATTTCATTCCCCTACTGTTATCCAATAGTTTACAAACTAAAGACAAAGCTGACAATTTTTCTGAAAACAAAATTAATTGCTATTTTTGGCCCACTTTTACAAAAGTCTTCTGCTAACTCTTTTAAACCATTTTCATTATGAAGACCATGTTCTAAACTCCCTAAAAACTATAATTTTGCAATGCGAGCATATAAGACCCTAAAGAAGAAGAACAAAAGTGGAAGTGCACTGAAAATGGGCCTATATTCCACTGGTACTCAGAGTAAATCTGACCTAATTTATTATGTTATATAGTTGTTTATTATTCTGTGTGGAAGGTAAATCAAATGTCCTCCTGACTTGGAAATGAGCTCGAGTCAGAAAAACTGCAGGTAAGTAGTTTGACACCTCTACAGCAATCAACTCTAAAAAATTATTTTTATAGAGGAACCATGACCCATGGACCTTGCCGTTCGTGGGGAGACTTGCGTATTTCAGCAATACAGATAGCTGTACCGTAGGTGCAACAACAACGGAGGGGTGTCTGTTGAGAGGCCAGACAAATGTGTGGATCCTGAAGAGGGCCAGCAGCCTTTTCAGTAGTTGCACGGGCAACAGTCTGGATGATTGACTGATCTGGCCTTATAACACTAACCAAAATGGCCTTGCTGTGCTGGTACTGCGAATGGCTGAAAGCAAAGGGAAACTACAGCCATAAATTTTCCCAAGGGCATGCAGCTTTTCTGTATGGTTAAATGATTATGGTGTCCTCTTGGGGAAAACATTCTGGAGGTAAAATAGTCCCCCATTCGGATCTCTGGGTGGGGACTACTCACAAAGACGTAGTTATCAGGAGAAAGAAAACTGGTGTTCTACAGATCAGAGTGTGGAATGTCAGATCCTTAGTCAGGCAGGTAGGTTAGAAAATTTAAAAAGGGAAATGGATAGGTTAAAGTTCGATATATTGGAAATTAGTGAAGTTCTGGAGCAGGAGGAACAAGACTTCTGGTTAGGTGACCAGGGTTATACATACAAAATCAAATAAGGGTAATGAAGGAGTAAGTTCAATAATGAGTTAAAAAAAATATGAACACACATAAGCTACTATGAACTGCATGGTGAATGCATTATTCTAGCTAAGATAGACACAAAACCCACACTTACCACAGTAGTACAAGTTTATATGCCAACTACCTCTGCAGATGATGATGAGATTGAAGAAATGAATGATGCAATACAAGAAATCATTCAGATAGGCAAGGGAGATGAAAATTTTATAGTCATGGGGGACTAGAATTCTATAGTAGGGAAACAAAGAGAAGGAGAAGTAGTAGGTGATTATGAACTTGGGGTAAGGGAGGAAAGAGGAAGCAGCCTGGTAGAATTTTGCACAGAGCATAACTTAATCGTAGCTAACACTTGGTTTAAGAATCATGAACACATGGGAGAGGTGTAGAGACACTGGAAGCTAACAGGTAGGTTATGTAATGGTAAGATAGAGATTTAGGAACCAGGTTTTAAACTTTAAGGCATTTCCAGGGGAAATGTGGACTGATCAAAATTTGTTGGTTATGAACTGTAGATTAAAACTCAAACTACAGAAAGGTATGAATTTAAGGAGATTGGACCTGGATAAACTGGAAGAACCAGAGGTTGTAGAGAGTTTCAGAGAAAGCATTAAGCAATGATTGACAAATACAGGGGAAAGAAATACAGTAGAAGAAGAATGGGTAGCTTTGAGAGATGAAATAGTGAAGGCAGCAGAGGACCAAGTAGGTAAAAAGTCCAATAGAAATCCTTGGGTAACAGAAGAGATATTGAATTTAATTGACGAAAGGAGAAAATATAAAAATGCAGTAAATGAAGCAGGTGAAAATGAATACAAACGTCTCAAAAATGTGATTGACAGGAAGTGCAGAGTGGCTAAGCAAGGTTGGCTAGAGGACAACTGTAAGGATACAGAGGCATATATCACTAGTGGTAAGACAGACACTGCCTACAGGAAAATTGAAGAGACCTTAAGAGAAAAGAGAACCACTTGTATTATGAATATCAGGAGCTTAGAGGGAAAACCAGTTCCAAGCAAAGAAGGGAAAGCAGAAAGGCGGAAGGAGTATACAGAGGATCTGTAGAAGGGCGATGTACTTGCATGAGGACTTAGAAAAAGATGAAATGGGAGATATGATACTGCGTGGAGAATTTGACAGAGCACCAAAGGCCCCGGGATTAGACAACATTCCATTAGAACTACCGATAGTCTCGGGAGAGTCAGCCATGACAGAACACCATCGTCTGATGAGCAAGATGTATGAGATGGGAGAAATACCTTCAGACTTCAAGAAGAATATAATAATTTCAATCTTAAAGAAAGCAGGTGTCAACTGGTGTGAAAATTATTGAATAATCAGTTTAATAAGTCATGGTTGCAAAATACTAACACGAGAACTTTACAGACGAATGGAAAAACTGGTAGAAACCAACATTGGGGAAGATCAGTTTGTGTTTTGTCTTAGCAAAATTTCTTCCCAAATGATCCTGTCAGTGACATTATCTGTCCAGCAGTATAGTTTTTTCTCATGACACTATACAGCAACTTAATGTATATATATGAAGACTTACCAAGCGTGAAAGCGCCGGCAGACAGGCACAATGAACAAAACACACAAACACAAAAACAGAATTACTAGCTTTCGCAACCGATGGTTGCTTCTTCAGGAAGGAGAGGGAAAGACGAAAGGAAGTGGGTTTTAAGGGAGAGGGTAACGAGTCAAGGAGTCATTCCAATCCTGGGAGCGGAAAGACTTCCCTTAGGGGGAAAAAAAGGACAGGTGTACACTCGCGCGCGCGCTCACACACACGCACACACACACACACATCCATCCGCACATACACAGACACAAGCAGACATATTTAAAGGCCCCCCTTTAAATATGTCTGCTTGTGTCTGTGTATGTGCAGATGGGTGTGTGTGTGTGTGTGTGTGTGTGTGTGTGTGTGTGTACACCTGTCCTTTTTTTCCCCCTAAGGGAAGTCTTTCCGCTTCCGGGATTGGAATGACTCCTTGACTCCTTACCCTCTCCCTTAAAACCCACTTCCTTTCGTCTTTCCCTCTCCTTCCTGAAGAAGCAACCATCGGTTGCGAAAGCTAGTAATTCTGTGTTCGTGTGTTTTGTTCATTGTGCCTGTCTGCTGGTGCTTTCCCGCTTGGTAAGTCTTGGAATCTTTGTTTTTAATATATTTTTCCCATGTGGAAGTTTCTTTCTATTATATTAAGTAGCTTGAAGAAAATGTGCTTGGGATCCTAAAAGAGACCTTTTCTGGCTTTGTCCTCTGACACACAAATCTGTCATTAGCTTGGGAAACTGTGGTACAGAATCTCTCCAGTGGCTGCTGTTGCACAGCTATCGGGCATGGCCCTATGGCAAAGGGGATGCTGATTTATCCCACTTTAAAATGAACCAGCATGGGTTAAGCCACCATGGACCATACCAATACATTTATACTATTTTACTATTAAACTAACATCAATAGACTGTATATTGCACATAATTCTCTGTAACATGAAAACACTGCAATAAATGCACAACGTGACAGTAGTGTAGAACCTGCAGGCTATTTATATAATGTGGGCTTCAGCTATTTTGCAACAATTTTACTGTCATGACATCCTCTGCCTTGATAATGCACTGATAGAGTGTGAAGTTCATAACCAGTTTGATTCTATACTTATAGCAGAAAAACTGACTGAACTATGTCACAATGAGTCGTGGCAAGACATGTGCCCCCTGCCCCCCTTCCTAGTCAAATCTCTTTATTTTGCCTTCCCAAGAGAGCACTAAACACCTATAGAACATAATAAAAGATATCAGATTTACATGAACTACCAGCTGAATATAGTTACTTCCAATGCACCTGCACCTTCTCGTTCTGCTTGTCTTTATACACTCGCATTGCAAAACTAAATATAATTTTTTTTGTGGTTTAGTCCATGAAACCAGTTTGTAAGAGTTTGCAGAGGACTATTTTTTTTTTTTTTTTTTTTTTTTGTAAAAGTGTGGCAGTTTTAGAAAACTTGTCAGCCTTGCCCTAAATTTGTAAACTACTGGGAAACTTTAGGGCAATTAATATGTTCTACAACCTTATATTGGCATGTTATTACATGTCTGGTTTCAGGTGTATCCTGAAATTACTTCCGGAGATATAGAAAGCTAAATTTCAATTTTTTTCCGAGCATATTTTTTCAGCAGCCATAGTTAAAATTACAGTGTCCGCAAAAAAAAAAAAAAAAAAAAAAAAAAAAAAAAAAAAAAAAAAAAAAATAAAAATAAAAATAAAAATGAGCTGTTTGGAATTTGATAACTGACTAACTTTTCAGCATTGGTTTCAAAAATGCAATCCATTTTCTCTGTCATGTCAGGTTTTCTCACAAAAAAGGGAGTATTTTTGGGTATAACAACAAAATTTAAGCAATTTTGTCACATTTTTCTAACATTATAAAATTTAATTTAATTTATAAATCATGTTCTAAACTACATTTCCAGTACACTTCCCTTTCTCTGTAAGCTCTAAAGTCCTTATAACAACACTTTCGCTTTCTGTCAAAGCTTCCTTTATTGGTTTTCCGGCTGTGGACTCGTTGAGGATCATCTCTTTTTATCATTCGGCAGTAGCCCACTATCATGTTGACATTCCATCTTCCTTGATATCTTCTTTCCATTTCTTTGATGTCTAGGTGGAATCTTTCATCCTGCTCTTCACTTACACCGAGGTTTGCACGGAAGTAGTCAAGATGTGAGTGTAGAAAATGAACTTTAATGTTCATGTTACAGTCTAGCTTCTTAAAGCTGTCAAGCATGCCTGCGACGATTGTCTTGTAGTTTGGATCTCATTTCCTAGGAAACTGGTAACAACTAATTTAAAATATGTCCATGCTTCCTTTTCTTTTGTTTCCAGTTTGTTCACAAAGTTGGGATCTGTCATTGGTTTTTTGTCTGGTCCAACAAAGACTCATTCCTTTAGCTTTGCTTCAGATAAACCAGGAAATTGTCCTTTTAGCAATACCTTAAATTCTTTCATCAGCCCCAACTTAATGTGAAGTGGTGGAAGATAACACCTTTTTGGGATCCACAAGGGTTTTCCTCTCAACATTTTTAACCCGTAACTGTAAAGTTTTTCTCAAGGGAAAAGCTTTTTTATGTAGTGTTGCTTTCTGTCTCCACTGTCCCATCCACAGAGAAAGCAAGGCAACTTTGTGTAGCCACTTTGTTGGCCAAGCAGCACTGAAATCACTTAAATCACCGCATAGTGTCCATCTGTGGTCTGAATCAGAGTTTACTTAAAACCAGTTCAAGGTTTCTGTAACGTTCTTTTAAGTGAACCAAGTGTTCAACTGGTATAGAAGCATACTAACTGCCATTGTGCAGAATACTGCTTTAAGTCTTCTTTTTGAAGAATCAGTAGAAGTCTCCACTCATCAGGAGCATATTCTATTTTGAAACATGCCATAAGCCCAGGAACATCACTGCAAAACACCAGGTCACCTTCTTGAGAAAGAGGAAAGATACAAACTCCTGTTCCCTCAATCGATACCAAGAAAACGATGTACCCAAAGCCAACATTGTTTATCTTTGAATTTGGATCCTAAAACCTCTGCCAATTCTTTAGAAAGACCTAGGTCTCTTAACTAAATTGTTCAGTTCATATTGTGAGAATGGAATGGGATCAGTTGTGCCAGGATTGTAGCAATCTCTGTCTTCTTCACTATCACCTTGCTGAGCAAATGGCTCATGATCATCTATATGATCCAAAGAATATGGAGGAGAGGGTATTGGTACTTCAGCTCCATGAGGAACAGAGCGAATGGCTGGCTGAATGTTAGGGTAAGAAATATCCTTTTTGCTTCTCAAACCAAAACCTCGTACACTGCATGAACAAAACTAGCAATCATCACTATGATTTTTGGGCTCGTTTCAAACCACTGGTATTAGAAAACGTAAAGACAGCTTTTTATGTTTAAATCATCGCCTCAGTTCTTCAACACACACTGAACAAACTGTGTAAGGCCCACGGCTTATCTTGATCGCCTAACTTTTATACCAAAATAGGCGAAATATACTTGAACAAAATCTGAAATGTTTCTTCGTTGCTTTTTAACAGTATAGTTACGGCAAATGTAGCAGAAGGAATCTGGCGAGTTTATACATCCTCTGGTAGCCATTGTCCATTAAACAACTTCACAACACAAGAAAACAGTCACTACTTTAAAGCACTAGCAACAACACGTGAACAGCACAGAGTGAAGAGGTACTGAGAACTGATTGACAACAGCAGAAGCTCACTGCTTGGTGATGGCGGGGGAAGGGGCAATGTGATAGACAGGCACCGACATGAAAATACTGCTGGTTTCTCCTAATTACCCTTTATTTTACATATATCTAGTATAAAAACAGCTAAATAACAGTTTATGGAGATCCTAAAAACCGAAATCGAACTCACCAGATTGCTGAAATATCGAAAACAAACTAGACAAGCAGTTTATGAAAGAGCTTCATGTGATGGAATTTTTTCACTATTTTTCCCAAAATCAGCGTTGAAAACGCTATAAAAATAACTTAATAAATTTGAAAAACTTTATGTCACAGACCTGTGTTATTGGTGTGCAAACCAAGCAGGGAATCTTATTTTAGTAATTCGCTTAAAAGAGTACAAAATTTGTAAAAGATGACCTAGTTTTGTTTCCTTCAAGAAAATATTACTGAAGATATTAGGTTTCCAAGTTATCGGAACTCATGAGTGCACTGTTGAAAGCTGTGCAACAGGTCAAACAAATGACTATCTCCAGAAATATTGAATAGTGAACTTCACCAGTGTTCATTGGGAACATGTGCGTTTGTTCATACAAAATTTTATCGAAATCCATGATGGCCTTGTGGGAACCTTTACACCACTGTTTAGTTAAAGTGCCAATAAATGTGGAAAGGACTGCTTAACGGTAAACATTTAGTGTACACCATTTGCACGATCCTTGGAAGGACATTATACGCAGTTAGGGGAGTAATCCAACATGAATGTTGAAAATGATATATAAATTCTAAGGAGAAATACAAGTTCTTCATCCTTTTGTATTAGTTTCTGTATTCCCATATTACCGATTCTTTTCCTCCAGAGACGCTGGACTCGCATTTGGGAGGACGACGGTTCAATCCCGCGTCCGGCCATTCTGATTTAGGTTTTCCGTGATTTCCCTAAATCGCTCCAGGCAAATGCCAGGATGGTTCCTTTGAAAGGGCACGGCTGACTTCCTCCACCATCCTTCCCTAATCGGATGAGACCGATGAACTTGCTGTTTGGTCTCTTCCCCCAAAAAACCCAACCCCTCCAGAGAATTGTGTGAAGCAGAAGCAGACTGGACACCTTTGTTTTCATCATCTTTACTCCAACTATTAATTTTTAGAACTGGTAGTGAAACAATTATATCTAGTATATTAATAATTTTCAAAGCTACATTTGTCAGTTACTGCTATAGTAAAAAAGTAATTAATTACATAGTGTTGTTAAGGTAGCAAAAACTTCTCAAAAATGTGTGTTTCACATGAATAAAATATCCAATACTTACAATTTTAACTGCTTTACAAATATAGTCAAACTGAAGTAACAATATTTGCAGCACATATTATTCAGCAATTTTATAGCATTACTGGCCTGCCTTAATTTTTGCAATCTAACACTGTTAATGATCAAGAAGTTTTCTACACTTAAATAGTTTTTAATGTTACTATCCGAACCAAATGGACACAGAAAAATTCAATTTGAGATTAAAGCTTTTTCTCATGAAGATATGAGTTACAGAAAGTTCTTTGCATATTTTCCCGGAATTTGCTTGACATTATTTGTGAAGACAACCTTCATAAGAAGGATGATCTCTTGGAATAACTGACTTTAGAGATGTTAAGTCAAGATACTTTCACTCAGAAATTGCAACTGGCCCAGTGTCAGACTTTTTATTTTCCCAATGACTACACTCGGTTGTGTGGTGTAATCCTCTTCAAAATCTAGTTTATATCCAATACCCACATATGGATTATACCTGAGAGACAGTATGTCTAAGAACACGGATGTCCTACTGCATCCCCAGATGAAATGATTTGTACTACAGAACTTAAGTCTTTAAGTAATGTGATACATACTTTACTTTCCACTGGCCCTGTGTTTGCCACATCTTGGTTCCTGAATAGTATTAACATAAGAGTGTAATGGAGCAATCTGTTTCTTTTCCTGTGTTCAGTTGCATTCCATTTGGGTTTGTGTCCATAGCAAATATTTTTGAATGATTGTTGTACCACTCTCTTTGCTGTAATGTTTTAACACATTTGAGGAAAGTACATTTTGGTTCTGAGCACAACCACTTATCACTATAAAAATATTTTAGTCTTGCTTTTCTCACAGTCTATTGTTCTGGATCTAAAAACTTGTAAACTAATGTCACAAACACATTAGCATCTAGTCCTAGTCGTCCTTTCTGCTAAATATAACCTACCATTGGATCATCCTCTAAATTATACATAGCAAAATTTTGACATGCTAGGTTCTATTTAAAATAAAGACAACTGGTCTGGGTTACAGGACTAACTGCACTGCTTGTACATCCATCATAAACACAAAGCAATTTCCTGCTTCAGTTTCCCTTTTATTATTACACATTTCCTGTCTTGCTTCTTGTTTTCATCTAGTGAGCATGGTACTAACGCACTGAAGTATTACATAACTTGCAAGAAAAACAGATTATGTTAATGTGTCTTTTGAAAGACTATGGCAACATTTCTTTTATTTCTTCCTAAATGGATCTTTTCTTGCAGTTAGTTCAACAATACTGTGAATGCATTCACAAAATAATAGAAACAGGGCTCCAAACAAAGCTTGGAAGTAGATGCTTGACAATAATGTGATGGCAGCTTGGGAATTTTATCTAAAAATTCACGTACATGCATTTCTTTCTTTTTTCCATTCGCCTTTCTGTCTTGAACAATTATTTATCTTTACTCTGTTTAATACAACTGTTGTCAGACCATTCACCAACTCCTAAAGTTTAAAGAAACATTTATTTACACACACTTATTTTATCTTGTAATTTTAACTCTCCTACTTTGTTTTCTGTTTAACTTCTTTCCTGCGAAATAGGGTAGCAACATACACTTTCTGTTGTTCCTGTTCCCATTCCTATTTGACAAGAATATATTAAATACTTTACTGTTCTCCTCAGATATTGTAGGACACATTCTTGTTCTTTCTGCATCTACAAACGTATCCCGCAAGCTGGTGTATGGTGCAGGGTACCATGTACCCCGACTATTCGTTTTCTTTTCTATTCCTCAAGCAAATGGAGTGGGGGGGGGGGGGGGGGGGGACTTCTGTCTCTCTGCCTCCATATGAGCCCCAATTTATCTTGTCTTCACAGTCCTCTGCAGCAGTAGAATGTTTCTGCAGTCAGCTGCAACTGTCTATTCTCTAAATTTTATCGTGAGTGTTGTGCAAAAAGATCATATTCCTTCTAGGGTTTTCCCATTTGAGTCATGAAGCACTTCGGTAACTGGCTTGTTGATTAAATTTACGAGTAATAAATCTAGTAGCATGGTTCTGAATTGCCTGAATATCTTCCTTTAATCAAATCTGGTGAGGTTCCCTAACATTCAAGGAGTACTCTAGAATAGGTCACAAGTATTCTATCCACAGTTTCCTTTGTAGATCACCCACGTTTTTCTAAAACTCTCCCAATAAACCAAAGTAGATTATTTGCCTTTCCTACTACCGCCCTTGTGTGCTTCCATTTCATATGAATTTGGGATGTTACTCCTAGATACACAATTGGTGCAACTAACAGCACACCACTAATGCTGTATACTAACAGTAGAGGATTGTTTCTCTTCATCATTTGCATTAACTTAGATTTTTCTACGTTTACAGCAAGCTGTAATTCATCACAACAAATAGAAATTAGGCCAAAGTCATCATGCATCATTCTACATGGCTACTGTAAATGATTCATTCGTTTTCTAAGTTCTAAATTGTCCAGAGTGTTACATGTACAAATATGACATACATGGTAGGAACTGTAAATTCACTGAGTTTGCATTGTGCCTACCAGTTGGCAAAGGGCAACTAAGAAAGATGATGCTTAAAACAAACAGATGTGGCTAGAACCTCCAACATTGTTCCATAATTATGCACTCAAATCAAGCACACAATCACTTCATCTGACATGCTCTAAAACAATGGAGAGCAAGTAATAGTAGATATCCATAAGATTAAAACGAAAGGAGCTCAAAATAGAGCACAGGCAAATGTGACTAGCTAACCACTTACAAGATAACGGGTGAGCCAGTCATCCTGTTAATGCATTAAAACCATTGCCTATAAATTTTGGGAAAAATTTTCGACAATTCTCTAAGCACATTTGTTCAAACATTACCTAAAATAGATGGTAAATCCAAGGGCAAATCTGATGTGGCCCGCTGGTTGGAAAATAAAACACAGTCTAATGAAATGTGGTGCATTGTTATCTACATGCCGCAAACCCAACACAGAAGGGTCCTCTCGATGGAGAAGGAAGCCATGTGCCATACGACTGTGGCCTATAGGAAGGCGAGTAAGGAGGGCTTCACCCTGTCGACGTGGCTGGAAGGAGATATGCCACGGCCATGTTGTGGGCTTTACTAAATGGAGCTTTTCTGTCCTTTCCAGCTGCTCATTCTCCCATCAATGCAAGACTCTGGAGCTCAACACTGAGGTTATAGTATGCAGGGGGATGGCACAATGAAATACAAGAGGATCACAATGAGCCTCCTGCACTGTTTGATCTACCCATTCCTTCCCTGATAGTCCAATATGCTCTGATAGTCAGCCCAAAGACACCATCCCCAGTTGCCGTAGTTGGAAGAGGGCAAACTGGATATCCTGGATATTCTGGACTACTTTATCTGCTGGGAATAAACATTGTAAAGACAAAGGCACTCTGAGAATCTGAACAGATAAGAAATTTGCCACTGGAAGATGATCTCCTCTGCTCCAGGGCCTGCAACATCACACACAATTCTGCATCAAAGATAGTTAATTCTTGAGTCAGTCGGACATCAAGGACACGATCTGGGAAAATGACACAGTAACCAACTGAGGCCCCCTGTTTGGACCCATCCATAAAAATGGCTACATAGTTGTGGTGATCATATAAAATGTCAGAAAATAGTGCATTAAAAACAGAAGCGGAAGTGCTATCTCTCCTGAACCAAATGTAAAATTATCCTGGGGCTCTGCAAAGGCCAGGGTGACATGGGTAAAACCCTGGAGTTCAGGTCATGCCTGCTCCACAGCAAGTGACTCCAACATGTCACACACTGATCCCAAATGGTGGTGTGACTAATTGACAGGTGGAGAAAAGGTATTCCAGCACTGGACATGCAACAGTATGGTATGCGAGTGAAGTTGGGGCTGCAAGGAACTTGCATGCCAGATGCACCATGAGGAACTGCCACCAGATGGTGAGTTGTCGTTCACCAGCCTCAGCACGGAGACTGGTTGTGGGACTGGTCCTACAAGCACCCATGGGCAGCTGATACCCTCATGGTGGAGTGTATCAATGATCTTCACATAAAAAAGCTTGCCTGCCCATACACTGTGAACCCTTAGTCCAGCCGGGAACTCACGAAAGCCTTATAAAACTGGAGCAGAAGTGCTCTGTATTCACCCCAAGAACTATGGTTTAGGCACTTTATGATGTTCAGTGCCTTGAGGCTTCCGGCTTTCAGGTCTCTCAGGAGTGGCAATCAAGACAATTTGGAATCAAAAATGAGGCCCAGAAACCTCACTGAGGCTCTGAAATGTAGGATGTGTCCCTCATACGGAGGGTAACACTTAAAATACTGCCTGACAGACATAATTCTCCTGCTCAAAACAATCTGGCAGCATATCACCAAATCAGGTTGAAAATACCACTGAGACAGTGAAGACCGCATGAAGACAGTGAGGTGGCCACAAAAGCCCCACTGATGCAGTTGTGCAAGAATACAGTGTCTCCAAGCAAGTACTAGCGTACGCCTCACTGATATCTAAGAATATTCTGATACAGTGATCATTAAGTAGGAAAGCCGGTTGAAACAGCCATCTCTATCAGAGTCAGGTTGTCAACAGTGGACTGAAATCTCTCGAATCCACAATGACAGCAGCTCAGGAGTGGCTTGGTCCCTAAGACACACACCAGAGAATAGTTAACCATTTGTTGCAGTCTTCCCTACACAGCTCCTTTAGGCGATACTCCAGTAACTCGTGGGACACATGCAGTCCTTCCATAGTTTGAGGAGGATTACCAAAATCAGCTCTCTTTACACATTGGGGAAGTGACCTGACTGCCATTTGAGATTAATACATTCGAGGAGGATTTCCTGAGATGACTGGAGGACTTTGGGATGGAGAAGTCAGCAGCACGGTGGATCACTCATGTTACGCGGTCCACCCATTCCTGGACATTGTTGTGGTATTTCAACACAGCCAGCTGGCTTAAGAACAACAAAGCAAGAAAAAAGTTTTGCATGTTGGAACGTTGTGAAATGTTAATCTGTTGTAACCGTACAGTATGCATTCAGAAGGAATGCCTTGTGACTTTATCCATACTTTAGAACAAACAGCTTTGAAAACTGATTATCTCAAGTAGCTTCACACAGTCATTCAATGATACTTGCCCATATACTATAGTGTCATCAGCAAACAGTTGCAGACTGCTGCTGAGATACTCTTGTCTTTTACAACAAATTTCAATGAGCATCACTGACCCATTTTCCTTCGTTCTTTTGTTATTTTAGTTTATTCACTGTTTTCTTACCCAAAGTACTTTTACATTAGCCTTTCATTCAAAAAATTGATTATTTGGTTAATGTAAATAGCGTACTTCATTACTTGTGTACTTGCCATTTTTTACATAGTTATTTAATCTTCTGCATAGATTAAATAATCACTTCCACAATTAATACTGTATTGCATATTAATCAGTACTCTATAATGCTGTAAATTACGCACAGAATTTAACTTCCTGGGAGATTGAGACTGTGTGTTGGATCAGGACTTAAAGCTGGAACCTTTGGATTTTGCAGGTAACTGCTATACCTACTGAGCTGAGCAAGCAGGATTCATGACCTACCCTCACAGTCCGCCTTCTGCCAGTACCTCATCTCCTACCTTTCAAACTTCAAAGCTCCTTCAAGCTTGTGTGGCTTGCATTCTTGGAAGAAATGATATTGTGGAGATACAGCTTAGCCAACTCTTGAGTCACGCTTGGATAGCTCAATTGGTAGAGGACTTGTCCATGAAAGGTGAAGGTCGTAGGTTCGAGTCCTGATCTAACACAATTTTAATCTGTCAGGAAGTTTCAAATCAGCACACATTGCTCCAGAATGACAATTCCACACAAAGAATTTAGTAAATATTTTGAACAAACCATATAATGATTACATAACACAGCATGAAAGAAACACTGTACATTTCCAGGCAGTAACATTCTTCTGAAATGAGGTTTTATGCACTGGGATTTGAATATTACATGATACATGCTTCTGATATTTTGTCACAGAAGAGCTAAGCATACCTGTATTAAAATATGGGGTTTTCCATCTTATGTGGGTCATTTCTGAACTCAAAACTGACACTTTTTTTTGGTTACGAGGTTTTGCTAACTTAATAATGATATAGCAGTAGTTATCACATCATCATTTGCTCAGTGATAAAAATCACAAACTTACACTGTACTCTGATGTAGGTTGGAGGGATAGAACGTAAAAAGGAAATGGTACACAGTTTTAAGTAGTCTTATCAAACAGTAGTGCTTACAGAACATTTACCAGCTTATGAATGTATGGGAAGTGAAATAAGTACTAGATACTCAAAGTTAGAGGGCAATTAAATTCTGGGAATAACAGAAGCTAACAAGGAAATTATTCTTGCCAAGTAAAGGTTTCTGAGAACAACTTTGTGAATCACATGCTACATCAGCCCTGGCATTCTTCAAATATACATATCTGGATACTCACGTTTTCGCACTGGCCTCCACAAACATCAAGCCATTTTCATCTGCAAATTGCTTTGCTTCTTCATATGTTACATCTCTCTGGGCATCCAAGTCACATTTGTTTCCAATCAAAAATATTACCTAAAAATAACAACAAAAGGTGAAAAACCATATTCCAAGTAACTAAAGCAACAATACACACAATCTTAGTTAGTGTGGACACATGATAGGGGTGAGGGGAAGAGGACAGATAAATACATAGCAAATACACTGGTGTCCAATATTAAAGCAACAATAAGAAATTTTGCAAAATAGTATTTATTTTTCCAAAACTATATAAACAAGTGATAGTAAAGTAGAAACAATGCAATGAAGACAGAACACAAAAGACTGTGACATGGATGACAGTAGACAAAAATGTTGTTCTTTTCCCCAACTTAACACGTTTGCATACTCACTCCGACAACAGGTTAATGGCACATGACCACCTCCTGCAGCGATACAGGCCTGACAATGATGGGGCATGCTGTGAATGATGTCATCAGTCTCATGCCGAGGACCTAACATCCACTCTTCCTGCAGAGCTGCTCGCAGTCTTTGAGAATGGTTGGTGGATGATGACATGATGCAAGCCGTCTCCCTAGTACTCCCCACACATGCTCTACGGGATTCAAATCAGGAAAGTGAGCAGGTCACAACATGTGTTCAATATCTTCTATTTCCAAGAAAACATGAAACAACTGTGCTCTATGACGTCACACATTATCATCCATTAATACTATACCTGGGCCCACAGCAATGCAGCAACCGCAAATGAGGCCCCAAGATCCCATCACAATACCTGACAGCAGTTATACATTGCCAATTCGCCTGCACAATTTCATGAAGAGGGGTTTGTGTGGTAACGTAATCCCTGCCCACACCATTAGGGCTCCTCCTCGATCTCTGTCTCTTTCCGTAATGTTATGGTCCCAAAATGTGTTCCATGTTCTCTCAAGATGCAAATCTATTGAGAATCACTCTCCACCCTAAATCACCACTCATCTGAGAAAACAACATTGGCCCAGTGTTCAACCATCCAGGTGGCATGTTGATGACTCCACTCTAGAAGTTCCCTTCTGTGAAGTCGCAATAGAGATAGACACACAGCATGTCTCCAACAATAAAAGCCACTCTGCGGAAGTCTTGCATACACTGTTTGCCTCGATACAACAAGTCTAATGGATGCTGCGGCAGCAGATGCCAGTTGCAGTGGTTCTGTCATGTCATTACAACCAAATGTCAGTCCTCTCTACTGAAGTCACAAGCGGTTGGCCCTACTCTGGTCTTTGGGATACAGTTTTGATCTCTCTAAACTGTCACCACATCTGAGAAACAATAGAGCAATTCACATTAAGCAATCATGCCAAACCAGTTTGCGACTGTCCTGATTCCTTTCTTTCTATGCCCTCCACTGCAGAGAGTCTGGTAGGCATCTTCTCTGTGCCATACTGCACCACTTGTGACACTGTACACAGTGATTGTGGATGTAGGGCTATCCAGCAAAAACACAACCTCATTTCATAGGTGCCCTGACATCCTCGTTGCCATGGTTATCCGTTGAGCAGAATACCATCTTCTGTGCAGAACACAACCGTATGGAATCTAGTTGGCACATAGTAGGATTATATCGCAGGTTAGACACAGGATGAGGAAACAGTGATTTGTTGCTATAATTTTGGACAGAAATGTACTTATAGGCAATGACACAAACCCATAACAAAAAACCAACAACGTAACTGTTATATTTCTCTAAATACAAGATATGTGGTCTTATCCACCATTGAGTTATATAAGTAACATTACAAAAATGAGAAACGGAACAATGGTGTGTGTGTGTGTGTGTGTGTGTGTGTGTGTGTGTGTGTGTGTGTGTGTGTGTGTTAGGGTCCATAATGCAATGAAAGCAAATATACACTTCCTAAAGAAAAATCATAGGTATCCACTTGTTCCTGAATGTGGCGAAACTATTATCACCATGCAAAAGGCAGCTCCAATACACTTAACTAGTGTGTCAGTGCAGTAACTGTACACCACAGAAGTTAACCAAGCATCCTAATACAACGCCTGGAAAAAAAAAAAAAAGTGAAGCGCACAGCAACAGAGAAGCAATGAAATGCAACTTCATGGGTTGAGAGGGTATGTGATGATATTGTAGCAATTACAAAATCAAGTCAAATTTACAAAGAACTTGGCAGTATGTGCCAACGTACCAGTATGATGAGCACCCCCATGGCCTCCATACATGCACTGATTTCGTTGGGAAGGGTCATAAAAACATTACATCCTCTCCTGAGGCAAGATGACCTAAAATTCTTTTACTGGGACCTCAATACACTAGATACTAGCTGTGGGATTTACTGGGTGTCCGAGCAAGGTTCTACACATGTTCTGTGGGAGACAGATCTGTGGATCTTGTTGAACATTTGAGAACCTCAACATCAAATAGTTCATAGAAAATCATACCGTGTGTAGATGAGTACTGCCTTGTTAAATTGCACCATTATACTGTCACACAGAAGTAACACACGAAGATGCAGCATGCACATGAGATACTGTTGTTACATTACAATTCCCACCATGACGAGAGGTCTATGCCTTCCCACAGCATGACACCATGAGTAACACCACTGTCGCTACAAAACATTGAATGAATGGTGCCTTTTCTGAAGTCACTGCCATAGTCACTGACAGTCACTCATGGTAGTGCAGAACTGTGATTCTCTGTAACAGTGCAATGCCATTCATCAGCAGTCGATGTTTCCAGACCATGGCACCTCTCCAAACACCTGTTTGTGTCATGATGTTAATGGCAGCCTCCACGTGGACCAATGATTTCCTAAATCACTGGTAATCTATCACGGACAGTAGCCAGACATTAAGTACTTTAATGAAGACAATTGAAATCAACAACTGTATTGGAATTAAATATTTATTCAAGACACGCTATCAGTTTCAACACCAAAAAGCATCTTCTTCAGACCTCTATATATGGAAACATACACAGCATGATAGTAAAATTTGAGGGTACAGACAACAAAAATCACAGTTCGTGACTAAAATGGGGATAAATCACATCATAAAAATTACATGATAAAAATAAACTATTGTTACCCATACAAAACAAAATGTAGCATCTATTTTATACTGCTTAACTTTTTTTAAAATCCAATAACCACATATTCCAAAAATGTACTCCACAGGAACCCATGCCTACAAAGAATTACACCAGCAAAATAACCCAAGTTGTGATCCCTAACTGGAACACCTACGAATATGGGATATATAAAAAATGAACCACCTGATAACACCATACCAAACAGCTGGAATAAACAAATGCAACAAAAACCTAATGACTCACTGGATAATGCAAACCAACTGAAATAATAACATATACTCTAAAGACCTCTAATACATAAACAATGTAAATGGTTCAAATGGCTCTGAGCACTATGCGACTAAACTTCTGAGGTCATCAGTCACCTACAACTTAGAACAAATTAAACCTAACTATCCTAAGGACATCACAAACATCCATGCCCGAGGCAGGATTCGAATCTGCGACCGTAGCGGTCACATGGTTCCAGACTGAAGTGCTAGAACCACACGGCCACACTGGGCGGCAAACAATGTAAATCACAGTCTCAAACTTAGTACACAAATAGCGTTGAAGTCACAAAAAAGTATGAACACAAGCTCCATTGAGATTACTGTACAGCAACTCTGGTCCACAACCACACTAGGATAGGAAATGTGTAACTTGTGAAAGTAAAAGACAATACGTGCATTATCTTCTAAATAACACTGAAACAAGTCACCAATTTTTCTACAATTCCAGGAAACGTACTGGACATAAAACGACGTTGACAACATTAGTAACATCCAATGTCGATATGTACCCACATGGTTAAAAGTAACATACATGATACATGTCAGCGAACAATTACTGCAAAACATCTCCCACAGCAAATCTTTTATTTATAGGCAAGAATAGTCTATAAAGTATCCTAGTAGAAGACAATCACTAAAACCAATAGCCACGTGCGTATAACACACATACAGGACTATGAACTCAAACATCTATATAGAAATCCATTGGAATAAAACCAAGAACACATACATATTAACATACACAGGATGTCTACAGATTTTCATAGGATCACATTCATGACCTTTTGAGATTTTCATTATCTCTTTAGTTGTTTTATGACCTCTTGAAAATATGCACGATTGAATGACAAAATCACATTTTTATGAGCCTGAAAGCTGGTTGAAATGGAAGCTGAATATAATAATTCTTACCCCCCCCCCCCCTGAACCATGGACGGGACCTTGCCGTTGGTGGGGAGGCTTGCGTGCCTCAGCTATACAGATAGCCGTACCGTAGGTGCAACCACAACGGAGAAGTATCTGTTGAGAGGCCAAACAAACATGTGGTTCCTGAAGACGGGCAGCAGCCTTTTCATTAGTTGTAGGGACAATAGTCTGGATGATTGACTGATCTGGCCTTGTAGCAATAACCAAAACGGCGTTGCTGCACTGGTACTGCGAACGGCTGAAAGCAAGGGGAAACTACGGCCGTAATTTTCCCCGAGGGCATGCAGCTTTACTGTATGATTAAATGATGATGGTGTCCTCTTGGGTAAAATACTCCGGAGGTAAAATAGTCCCTCATTCAGATCTCCGGGCGGGCACTACTCAAGAGGATGTCGTTATCAGGAGAAAGAAAACTGGCGTTCTACGGATCAGAGCGTGGAATGTCAGATCCCTTAATCGGGCAGGTAGGTTAGAAAATTTAAAAAGGGAAATGGATAGGTTAAAGTTAGATATAGTGGGAATTAGGGAAGTTCGGTGGCAGGAGGAACAAGACTTCTGGTCAGGTGACTACAGGGTTATAAACACAAAATCAAATAGGGGTAATGCAGGAGTAGGTTTAATAATGAATAGGAAAATAGGAATGCGGGTAAGCTACTACAAACAGCATAGTGAACGCATTATTGTGGCCAAGATAGATACGAAGCCCACGCCTACTACAGTAGTACAAGTTTATATGCCAACTAGCTCTGCAGATGATGAAGAAATTGAAGAAATGTACGATGAAATAAAAGAAATTATTCAGATAGTGAAGGGAGACGAAAATTTAATAGTCATGGGTGACTGGAATTCGAGTGTAGGAAAAGGGAGAGAACGAAACATAGTAGGTGAATATGGATTGGGGCTAAGAAATGATAGAGGAAGCCGCCCTGGTAGAATTTTGCACAGAGCACAATTTAATCATAGCTAACACCTGGTTTAAGAATCATAAAAGAAGGTTGTATACATGGAAGAACCCTGGAGATACTAAAAGGTATCAGATAGATTATATAATGGTAAGACAGATATTTAGGAACCATGTTTTAAGTTGTAAGACATTTCCAGGGGCAGATGTGGACTCTGACCACAATCTATTGGTTATGACCTGTAGATTAAAACTGAAGAAACTGCAAAAATGTGGGAAATTAAGGAGATGGGACCTGGATAAACTGAAAGAACCAGAGGTTGTACAGAGTTTCAGGGAGAGCATAAGGGAACAATTGACAGGAATGGGGGAAAGAAACACTGTACAAGAAGAATGGGTAGCTTTGAGGGATGAAGTAGTGATGGCAGCAGAGGATCTAGTAGGTAAAAAGACGAGGTCTAGTAGAAATCCTTGGGTAACAGAAGAAATATTGAATTTAATTGATGACAGGAGAAAATATAAAAATGCAGTAAATGAAGCAGGCAAATAGGAATACAAACGTCTCAAAAATGAAATCGACAGGAAGTGCAAATTGGCTAATCAGGGATGGATAGAGGACAAATGTAAGGATATGGAGGCTTATTGCACTAGGGGTAAGATAGATACAGCCTACAGGAAAATTAAAGAGACCTTTGGCGATAAGAGAACCACTTGTATGAACATCAGGAGCTCAGATGGAAACCCAGTTCTAAGCAAAGAAGGGAAACCAGAAAGGTGGAAGGAGTATATAGAGGGTCTATACAAGGGCAATGTACTTGAGGACAATATTATGGAAATGGAAGAGGATGTAAATGAGGATGAAATGGGAGATATGATATTGTGTGAAGAGTTTGACAGAGCACTGAAAGACCTGAGTTGAAACAAGGCCCCTGGAGTAGACAACATTCCATTGGAACTACTGATGGCCTTGGGAGAGCCAGTCCTGACAAAACTCTACCATCTGGTGAGCAAGATGTATGAAACAGGCAAAACACCCTCAGACTTCAAAAAGAATATAATAATTCCAATGCCAAAGAAAGCAGGTGTTGACAGGTATGAAAATTACCGAACAATCAGTTTAATAAGCCAATGCTGCAAAATACTAACACGAATTCTTTACAGACGAATGGAAAAACTAGTAGAAGCTGACCTCAGGGAAGATCAGTTTGGATTCCGTAGAAATGTTGGAAAAAATGCGGCAATACTGACCTTACGACTTATCTTAGAAGCTAGATTAAGGAAAGGCAAACCTACGTTTCTAGCATTTGTAGACTTAGAGAAAGCTTTCGACAATGTTGACTGGAATACTCTCATTCAAATTCTAAAGGTAGCAGGGGTAAAATACAGGGAGCAAAAGGCTATTTACAATTTGTACAGAAACCAGATAGCAGTTATAAGAGTTGAGGGACATGAAAAGGAAGCAGTGGTTGGGAAGGGAGTGGGACAGGGTTGTAGCCTCTCCCCGATGTTATTCAATCTGTATATTGAGCAAGCAGTAAAGGAAACAAAAGAAAAATTCGGAGTAGGTATTAAAATCCATGGAGAAGGAATAAAAACTTTTTAGGTTCGCCGATGACATTGTAATTCTGTCAGAGACAGCAAAGGACTTGGAAGAGAAGTTGAATGGAATGGACAGTGTCTTGAAAGGAGGATGTAAGATGAACATCAACAAAAGCAAAACGAGGATAATGGAATGTGGTCGAATTAAGCCAGGTGATGCTGAGGGAATTAGATTAGGAAATGAGTCACTTAAAATAGTAAAGGAAGTTTGCTATTTGGGGAGCAAAAGAACTAATGATGGTCGAAGTAGAGAGGATATAAAATGTAGACTGGCAATGGCAAGGAAAGCGTTTCTGAAGAAGAGAAATTTGTTAACATTGAGTGTAGGTTTAAGTGTCAGGAAGTCATTTCTGAAAGTATTTGTTTGGAGTGTAGCCATGTATGGAAGTGAAACATGGACGATAAATAGTTTGGACAAGAAGAGAATAGAAGCTTTCGAAATGTGGTGCTACAGAAGAATGCTGAAGATTAGATGGGCAGATCACATAACTAATGAGGAGGTATTGAACAGGATTGGGGAGAAGAGAAGTTTGTGGCACAACTTGACCAGAAGAAGGGATCGGTTGGTAGGACATGTTCTGAGGCATCAAGTGATCACAAATTTAGCATTGGAGGGCAGTGTGGAGGGTAAAAATCTTAGAGGGAGACCAAGAGATGAATACACTAAGCAGATTCAGAAGGATGTAGGTTGCAGTAGGTACTGGGAGATGAAGAAGCTTGCACAGGATAGAGTAGCATGGAGAGCTGCATCAAACCAGTCTCAGGACTGAAGACCAAAACAACAACAACACCTGACAAACTGTCTATCAGCAAGAATAATGTAACTATGTATGACTGAGTATAGCATTCATCAAACACTATAAAAACATTACACTAGACAGACAATGGGGTTAGTTGGTTTACAGGAGGGGGGGGGGGGGGGGGGGATCCAACTGCGAGGTCATCAGTCCCTTGTTTCCGGTAAAATAATTACACAAGGGAAAGAAGAAAAGAAAGGAAACATACAGCACAATAAGAGGAGAGCAGAAGAACCAGAAGAGTAACAACCAACAGTGCTATGGACAAAACAGGAATAGAAAATCACAGAGATAAGCAAGAAACAGGTAGAAGGGATAAAGCCAACAGAGAAGATGACTGTGGCTGGCCGACCACAAGAATAAAAAGCAAGAGCTGGTCACTCCGAGACAAATTAAAATATCCAGCCTAAAAGCATTAGAGGGGAGAACACAAAGGGACAAAAGCCGTGCAAAAAGTTATGTAGAATGATAAAACCCACCGTCACATATAAAACATAAAACTAAATTTGCTGATGAGGTGTTGTCAGCTAAAATTAATGGCAAGGTGTCCGGTAACTGAAGAGTTCGTTGCAGGGCAGCCAAAGAAGAACAGCTCACCAAGATACAGGCCACCGTCAGCCGGGTGCTGTACTGACACTGAGGTGGGTGAACACGGTGCAGGAGGTAGCCATGTGTCACCCAAGCGTGGTCAGTAGGGAGCTGACAGAACCACAGAATCACTGTGAGAGGCCCATGTGGAAGCTTTTCACTCATTTGTAGTCTCCTTGATGGCACACAGTTTGTTTTGCGTACTGAAGTTCTGCCATTCCATCTCCCAAAGCTGCAAAACCTTGTAGCGCAGTACTGAATGCTGGTCAGTTGCAGAGTAGCAGATGCCCGTAAGTGGTTCCTGTGTGGCCTGTTTGGCCAGCCTGTCGGCAAGTTCGTTGCCTGGGATTCCAACATGACCTGGGTTCCAGACAAACACCACTGAACGACTGGACCATTCCAGGGCATAAGACAGACTCCTGGATGGTCGCTACCCAAGGATGACGAGGGTAGCACTGGTTGATAGCTTGTAGGCTGCAAGGAGTCAGTACAAAGAAGGAACGACTCCCTAGGCATGAAAGGATGTGCTCAAGTGCACGAGAGACAAGCTCGGCAGTGAAAACACTGCAGCCATCGGGCAAGGAATGCTGTTCAACATGTCCTCCGTGAACATATGCGAAGCCAACGTGATCATCAACCACTGAGCTGTCGGTCTAAACCACTTCATGGTCTCTATATACGTCAAGAATCGATGGAACTGGCAGCTGAGAGCCATGGGGTTAACTGAGTCCTTAGGGTCATGTGAAAGGTCCAGATGAAGCTTCAGCCTAGGTGTACACCATGGAGGTGTGCGTGAATGGACCTCAGGTACAGGTGGTAACGGCAAGGACTCCAGTTCGGAAAGAAGGGATCGGACATGAACTGAGACTGTAAGCACTGACCTGGGCCGTCGATGCGGGAGATGAACCGCCGAGGGTGGGGAAAAGAAGATGGTAATTTGGGTGCAGAGAAGACTACAAATGTGTGCAACTTAACTGGCCAGCAGTTGTGCACGCCCAACCTGCAATAGAACTCCAGCCTCCACCAGGACGCTGGTCACCAGACTCGTCCTAAAAACTCTTGTTGCTAGGTGAACGCCACAGTGGTGCACTGGGTCAAGTAAACGCAATGCTGAGGGTGCTGCCAAACCATAAAACAGATTCCCATAGTCAAGTTGGGATTGATCAAGGGCTCTGTAGAGCTGCAGTAGCGTAGAGCGATCTGCACTCTAATTGGTGTTGCTCAGGCAGCAGAGGGCATTGAGGTGCTGCCAGCACTTCTGGTTAAGCTGACAAAGGTGAGCTAGCCAAGTCAATTGGACGTTGAAAACCAGTCCTAAGAATTGTATGTCTGCACTACAGTAAGTGGATTGTCATTAAAGTAAAGTTCTGGTTCTGGATGATCAGTACGATGCCGACAGAAGTGCATAACACAACTTTGAGGCCAAAAACTGGAAACCATGGACTAGAGCCCATGACTGCACGTTGTGGATGGCTCCCTGTAGGTGCAGCTCAGCAACACCAGTACTGGTGGAGCAGTACGAAATGCATACCGAGAAGGTGAGACTGCCATACAGCTGCTGCTACACCGTTAATGACCACTAAAAATGGAGATACACTCAATACAGAGCCCTGCAGGACCCTATTCTCCTAAATATGGGGAGGGGGGCTATGGGAGGCACCAACTTGGACACAAAGTATGAAGCGACAGGAAATTTTGAATAAAAATCTGAAGCGGGCCTCTGAGACCCCACTCGTATAATGTGGCAAGGATATGTCGCCGCCAGGTCATATCATATGCTTTTCGTAAATCAAAAAAATGGCAACCAGGTGGTGTAGTAGAGTGGCTCTGGCAGAAGCAGTCCCGACATGGAGCCATTAGGCCACGTGACTCCAGGACCCAACCCAACCGCCAACATGCCATACGTTCCAGCAGCTTACAGAGAACGTTGGTGAGGCTGATGGGCCAATAGCTATCCACACCAAGCAGATTTTTATCGGGTTTGAGCACCGGAATGATGGTGCTCTCCCACCACTGTGACGAAAAGACTCCATTGCACCACATTCTGCTGAAGATGATGAGGAGATGTCGTTTGTAGTCAGATGAGATGTTTAATCATCTGACTGTGGATCCGATCTGGCCCAGGAGCAGTGTTGGGGCAATGTGCAAGGGCACTGAGGAGCTCCCACTCTGTAAATGGGGCATTATAGGATTACAGTGGTGTGTAGTGAATGAGAGGACTTTCCCTTCCAGCCCCCGTTTGAGAGTGCGAAAGGCTGGTGGGGGGGGGGGGGGGGTAATTCTCCAATGCAGAGGCTCGAACATGGTGCTCAGCAAAGTGCTCGGCAATCATGATTGTGTCATTAGATAACACGCCATTTATGTTAACAGTGGGAACACCTGTTTGAGTCTGGTACTCGAAAACACATTTTAACAATGCCCAGAAACGATTGTTGTTACCTGCTCAACCATCAAATCAATGTTCCTGTGTGGGGGAGATTCAGCAGTGACAGCAGAGGTGAAAGTTTCCCAGTCCGCCTTGTTTAAAGCACATCTGGGCAGGTGTCCGTGGGCCTCAAGTCAGGCTGTGACAGGAAGATGGGGAAGTGGTCACTACCACACAGGTCATCATGTGCTCTCCAGAGGATAGATGGGAAGACGTCCTGTGCTGCAAATTGATAAATCAATGTTCAAGCAACTACCATGAGCCACAATGAAATGTGTGGCGGCCCCAATGTTTAAGAGGCACAGGTCAAACTGAGACAAAATTTCAACATCTCTGCCCGTAAGCACGGTGCCACTCCACTAGTGGTTATGAACGTTAAAATCCCCAAATATAGGAAAGGTTTATGGCAGAGATCGGCAACAGGTGGACCGTGGTCCGTATATGGACTGCGGGAAGGTCGAATCTCGGACCGCCAAATATTCTTAAATACAGTCCGACACCCAACTAAGTATCCCAGCGCCTCGTTTGCACTAGGCTAGTAATTTAGTCGAGTACTGAGTAATTTAGTAACTAAATGTGTCTGAAAAACAAAAATTTAGTAGAGTAGATTAGCAAATCATTTAGTCGAATCGATCCATTTCATTCTATTTTTCTCGGAGAGTAGCGCCTCCCACCACATGTCACTGCTCACTCGTTAGCGCCTCCCACCACATGTCACTGCTCACTCGTTCAGTTGTTAAACAAGTCTGAACCTGTCGTTTTAGTCTAAGAGAGCACAGAGGGCGGTCTGTCTTTACTACTTCGTTTCGTACAGCGCACGCAGGCCACAGAGCAATTATTCATTTGTTTTACAATTTGTTGTGTAAAAAAACCTTTTCATACAAACATACCTACATTAATAATGGGTCATAAAAAGCGAGAGGTGGACACTGAAAAGAGGAGATTTTTGACTGAATGGACTGAACAATATTGTTTTAAATTGCCTGCTAGGCTTCAAGCAGTTCCAGTTTGCTTAATATGTAATAAAACTGTCGCTATTATT
The DNA here is from genome assembly GCF_023897955.1 of Schistocerca gregaria. NCBI lineage: Eukaryota > Metazoa > Arthropoda > Insecta > Orthoptera > Acrididae > Schistocerca > Schistocerca gregaria. Next base: position 485,683,217 of record NC_064924.1, read on the forward strand.
AAAAGCGTCAATTTAAAGCGACACTATGCAACAACTCCTCATCAGTTCCACAAAAACTTCCCTCTTGGCAGTGAGGCTCATAAAGAAACACTACAGGTAATACAATTCTATTAGATAAGGTATAAATGTGATATGTATAACTGCTTTGTAAACTTATCACGATAAAATTTAAATTTCAGGAATATCTCACTTCTTATGAAAAAAAAGCACGAAATTGTTAGTTCACTGCATGAGTGAGCAAGAAAAATCGGCAGCAGTAGTGTTACATGTGTGCTGGACACTTAATAAACACCAAAAACCATTTTCAGATTCTGAAATAATGAAGAAATGTATGTTGGAAGTAGCCTCGGCACTTTTTGAAGAAAAAAAGGATGATGTCGCTGCAATTCAAAGTATTCCAATGACGGCAAGAAGTAAAACAAGAAGAACGGAAATTTTAGCTACTGATATTAAAAGCTCTCTGCTTGAACTTTTGGAAAAGGCACCATGCTATGCCATTGCACTTTATGAATCCTGTGACGCTGTTGATGATGAACAAATATATATTTTCGAGAGATTTTTCGATATTGAAAATAAGACATTCAGGGAAGAATTGCTTGTAATATTGTCTTTGAAAGGTAACACTCGAGAAGATTTAGTCAAAGCTATTGACGAATTTATTAATAATTTCAACATTCGTTATGATAAAATAGTGTCGCTTTCAACTGACGGTGCTCCAGGCAAAGAAAAATGTGTAGTAAAGAAAATCGGGGATCAGAATCCAGGTCTAATATCATATCAGAGTATAATTCATCAGACTGCCCTTTGTGGAAAACTCAGTGCTGAACTGAAAGAAGTAATGGACAGCTTGGTGCAGTTGATTAATTTTATGAGATCTCATTCTTCTCTTCAACACTGAAGAGTTCAAGAAGTTTCTTTCAGAATGTGAGGCAGCATATTCTGACTTATTGCAATACAACAATGTTCGTTGATTAAGTAAAGGTCAAGTTGTTTAATGTTTCTGGCTGATAAAGGAAGTAACTTCCTCCTTGCAAATCTTGGATAAGCAGGGAGCAAAGAAGCACTTAGAGTTCATAAGAAATGAGCTCCATATGCTAGCAGTGGCTTTTCTGAAGGATATTCTGAGATATTTAAATGCACTCAAAATAGAGTTCCAAGGGAATGGGAAATTAACATGTGATCTGAACTTTTCGTCGTAAGCTGGATATTATTGAAAAAGATATTGCATGGTACGAATTTATTCATTTCCCAACAATTCGAGTATAAAAAAGAGAACTAAGACATTGCAGTGTTTGTAAGATTTCTGTCCAATCCAAGGGACGAATTTGCTACAAGATTTCAAGACTTTGCAGAAATTAGAACAATTCCTAAAATTTCCTTATGAAGTTGATGCATTGACAGAATGGGCTGATGTGGCTGCTAAGTTGTTCAGCGTTTCAAAGTCTTCACTTCAAGTGGAGATAATTGACTTGCAAGAAGATATTTCTTTGCAAATGTGTAAAACTGTATCCACTGAAGAATTTTGGGGCAAACACGTTTCAGAAAAATATGAAAATTGTAAGAAAGTAGCTATCAATCTGGCCAATAAGTTTGGTTTGACATATATATGCGAATCGTCATTCTCAAAAATGAATTTTTCGAGGAACACACATTGGTCAAGGTTGACGGACACCCACCTCGAAGACATACTTCGCATTTGCTGTACCCCTCATACACTGAACTTTAAAAAACTGGCTCGAGACCGTTGACGTAATTTCTCACACTGAATATATTACAACATTAACTGAGAACTACTTGTTTTACTTGGTTTACCCATTTTTTGGAACCTAACTAGACTTGAAAACAAAATAAAAGACAGTACCTTTTAATTATTAGTTTTTTTGTGGACCTCTATAAATTTTACACCGAATTCAGACCCCACTGAAAACTACTTGCCAAACGCTTGTTTAGGGAGTTGATCAATCAGTGCAGCTAATACATTCAACGGTACTGCACCATCTGGAGAAAGACATACATTGCAGACAGTTATTTCCTGCATCATCCTTATTCTGACAAACTGCTTCAAATGGGGTTTGAAGGGGCACAGTTTCACTACAGACTGACTTTAGGGCATGAACACAAACTCCACCCAACACTATTATAGTTGCTATGGTTCCTACAACATTCCTTATACCCACGGAGGGCGGGGTCTGCATTGACAGGAACCAGGTTTCCTGGAGGGCAATGCAGAAAGCAGGCATAAAGCCTAACAGCTGCCGTAGCTCAGCCAGGCGGTGGAAAAAACCGCTGCAATTCCACTGAAGGATGACAACATCATGAGACTGAGAAGGCAGGGAACATTTAATGATGCAGTTTACGCCTCGTGGTCACCTGCTGTCACTGGCTTATTGCCTAAGCAGTCTATACCCACTGTGAGGGTCCGGCGAGATCTAGGTCCTCAGCGGACGCCAGAATCTCCACCTCATCTGCAGACAAAGAACTTGTTGGTAGTAGTGGTGTGGGTGTCACCCCAATTCCCTTGGTCTTAGGGGTCTTCTTTTTGGATTTCTCTCGCTGCTTCTTGGGTTTCCCTGACTGGGAGGCCTTCACTGATTCAGTCTCCAGGACTGAGGATGAGTGTGAAGCCCTACGACCAGCTTCTTTTGGGCTCTTCATCTACTGGCGGGTGTCATCTTTTCCATTAGCAGAAACTTGGGAAGGGAGTGACCCAAGGGAGTCACTCCCAGCAAGAAGAGCCAAAGAAGACTTACACTTCTCCAGTGCAGACGTGGGGACTGATATCCCCAATGGTTTTTTTTGGGGGGGGAGTGTTGCTCCCAAAGTAGGTGGTGCAGGAGCAACAGGGAGGGATGCGCCACCCGCCATCAAGGGGGCTGGTGTAGTCTTCCAGCATTGAGAGGTGACTGGGGTTGGCAGAGCTGATAGGGCTATAACTGTTGTAGCGGTAGCTTAAGATGTCATATGTACAGCATGTAGGAGCTCAAATTTCCTCTTAGCCTCAATGTAGGTCAGTCGGTCCAGGGTCTTTTACTCCACAATTTTCATTTTTTTTTCTGGAGAATCCTGCAGTAAGGCATGCAAAGCGAATGGTGGTCTCTGCAGTTCACACAGATGGGAGGTGGGGCACATGAAGTACTGGAATGTGATGCTGGAAGTTCAGCGGGAAGACGTAAGGTCGAACCTCCAGCGTTTAAAGCACCACATTGGGGAAGGGATATAGGGCTTTACATCACAGCAGTAGACCACCATCTTTACCTTCTTGGGTAATGAATCACCCTTGAAGGCCAAGATGAAGGCGCCAGTGGCAATCTGATTATCCCTTTGACCGCAGTGGACACGCCGGAAGAAATGTACACTTCGCCGCTCTAAATTGGCGCGCAGCTCATTGTCAGACTGCAAAAGAAGGTCCCTGTGAAATGTGATACCCTGGACCATATTTAAGCTCTTTGTGCCATGATGGTTACAGAAACATCCTCTGCTTGTCACAAGCGAGTAACACCCATGACTGGGCAGAGGATGCTGTTTTGATCAAGACTGACAGAGTTCTCATTTGGGACAAGCTTTCCACCTACCCAAACTTGTCCTCTAAATGCTCAACAAAAAACTGAGGCTTTACCGTCATGAAAAATTCCCCATCAGATCTCAAACATACAAGGTACCAGGGCGAATAAGAGCCACTGCCGTCCTTAGCCTGACACTCCTGCCATCGTGTGGCCAGGGAGAGGAATGGTTTGGGGTCATACTTCCATACATTGAATTGAGCCCATGAACGCTTAAGAGACTGCTGGTGTTTGACCACCAGCAAGAGATGTACTACGCTTCATCACGTGTCATCCGCCCTGATGCCAGCCAGTCCAAATAGGGACCCTCCCCACAGGCGCCACCCAGCTGCAATAGAGGCCACCTGGCAGGATGGCCACTGCCAGGAGTCCCGATGCCCCCAGACGATGGGCATCTACTCCTCGGCATATGTGGGGAGTTAACGGCGCTGGCATCAGCACAGCGATCTCTGTGTGGTCAGGGGGGCTACAACCAACAGGGTACAAGGTGGCCCACCACAATGGACTGGCTACTGTGCTGGATATCAGGTACAACTAAGCAAACAAGTCCATTATCATGGTCAGTGTAGAGAATGATACTGCACATTTGATGGAAAAAATACGCACCCAGGCGGGTGACCTAGCCCAAAAATTGGAGAATGAGCTGAAGTGCAGATCCACATCAACGAAGGATGTGGTAGGTCTCATCACATGGACACAATGCATCATGTAACGGGACCCTTCCCCAATTTGCTCACTCCTAGGAAAATTTTGAAAAATTGTGGTCAAACCCAACAGGGGACCATCATCTAAAGGCCAACACAAGTGAGACTCCTTTTAGTCACCTCTTACAACAGGCAGGAAGACCTCTGACCTAGTCTAACCTCCAGATCCACAGGGGTGATGAAAGGGTATGAATTTTTTCACACACATTTATCATCACATCAATTAAAATACAAATTGTTTTAACATAGTAATGTAGTGAAAAATTACAAGTTTCTTCAAGGGAATATAAGAATTCTGAAGGTATAATATTTTTGACAAATGTTAAATTTCAGAGTAAAACATTCAGTGCTTGCGTTTCTTAGCTAAAACTTGAAATTTCAACATTTAAACTTCCGACTTTTTCTTTAACCTTTTCAAGATACACTTATTTCTGAGCTCTTATTTCTTGAACTAGGCCTACTGTTCTTTTATGATTGGCCATTTCATAATCAGATTTCTTCTTTTTTAAGGCTTCTACTCTTTTTGATGAAGCATTCTTCATAAGTAGTATCACTGATTTTGTAATTTCTTCTTTTTTAAGGCTTCTACTCTTTTTGATGAAGCATTCTTCATAACTAGTATCACTGATTTTGTAATGAACAAATTCAGTTGTGTCTCACTATTACATAAATCACCTAATAATTTTACTGTATTGCAAACACTTCTTTTTGCAACTAACTTTTCGTTGAAAACTTCTGTGTTCACAGAAAAGCCTCTTTCATCTGTGTTCCCATGAAACACGCATAACAGCTTCTGCGTGAACCTGACAAAGTTGTGGTTCGCACTTTACAATAAATTCATCAGAAAGTCCTCCTTACTATTAAGATGTTTGGTTGGTTTTCAGAATATTAAAAAAAATTGAAGTCTTCTCTCTTCACACTGTCAGCTGTTGATAAAGTCACATTTTTTTGACACAAATTCTTTTATGGCAATTGTTACTCGTGAATTTCTCAGAAGGTGCACTGTATTACTACAGGTGATAAAAATGAGCCATCGCTGACTAATTTCAAAAGACTCTTCTCAGCACTTATTTGATACAAACTGAAAAATTTCTGTGCACTTATTTCTGAAAATAAGGATAAACTTTTCTGTGTAGTTCTCGGTAGCAGCAGTGGCACCAAATCCAATTATCTACATAATGACATTTTTTACAACTACATGCTTCGGTAACATCAATAGGACTGAGAAGCAATGCTATACATTGAACTGAAAAAAAATCTTTGTACAAAAAGGGAAAGAGGGAGTCAATTAGCCGTTACTTAAGTTTCATATGGTCTTTTCTGTACTTCGGCCAACATACAACTTGAAATGCGGAATAAGTTCAAGTGCTCTCTTCATGACTTCAATATTTCCAACCCATCTCGTACAACAAAATTTGAGAGAAAACTGAAAACCCAGTTGTATGTCAGAATGTTGCCCTTAATTAACGAAAATCCTTCATGAAGTACCAGATCATCCTAAGATCTTTGTGAACATTCCAACCACTTATGGGCAGTTTTCAAAGCTACATTGACTACGTGAAGTGAGCAATTGCCACAATAAAACATTTGTGGTTCATTACCTTCTTCACTGATTAGAAATGCTTACAAATTGTGCAACATCTTCAAGTTCACATTTGGCCCATCCATTGAAACTTTATATTTTTAGGCCCTTCTGGAAACAAGACTGTAAATTAGAAAATGTGGCAGAATTCAAAGACATATATGTTAAATATCTTTTAGATACATACTTATTTTGCTCATCCCAGAAACAATCCACAAAATCCACCTGTCCCTTTCGCACAACTGTGTTTAAACTCTCCACGAGTGATGCCGAGTTGCAGATAGGCACAACAAAAAGGCTACTAAATACATAAGCTTTTGGCCAGAAGACCTTCTGCCGAAATACACAACACACTCAAACATAAGATAACTGTCTCTGGCTGTTGGGGCAAGACAGCGAGCAACTGCGCATGGATGGGGTGGAAAGAACATAGGACAGCTAGGTTTAGTCGGGAGGTCAGAGGGCAGTGGGGTGGGGTGGAAGGGGAACTAATAAGACTGGTTTTGCTTGTGGAATACAAGGCTGTGGAAGCTGGACCACCCAGTTGCTGAGCATGCTGCCCAACACAACATTCTTCATTTTAGTGACTGCTTCACAGCCTATGCCATCTGGACTCCTCCTACCACCAACTGTTTTGAATCTCACAGGTGGGAACTCTCCCTGCAATATAGCCTATAGCTAGTAGCTCTCCTGGACTCAGCCTTTGTTAGTTATTTTCCTTCACCCACCTATCCCCTTCCTTGACCCTATTTCACAGCCTTCAATTCCCAAGAGCACTGACAGTCTTTTTACTTTTCTAAAAAGATGTAGAGAAAGAGCTGAACTGATAATCCTCCAGGAACACAAGATGGCAGCTCAGTCATGAGCAGAGGTACAATCTGTCTACATCACTGGAATATGTGATTATTGGATTTTGAAAATTAGGCAATATAAATTACATGCTAAATTCTCTTTTGTGTGGATAACAATACTATATTTTTACTATGATATTTTATAATGTGATTTATCCCTGTTTTAGTTCCATATTGTGATTTTTGTTGTCTGTACCCTCATACTTCACTGTTGTGATACATAATTTCCATATACAGGGGTCTGAAGGTATCACTTTTGGGTGATGAAACTGGTAGCATGTTTTGAATAAATGACGTTGGATTACAGCTTTTGGTTTCAATTATGATTATTGAAGTAATTTCCTAGTCTGACTGCTGATAATATCACACCAATAGTGTGAGATAACAGGTTTTTTTTTGCAAAGAATCTATTACTTGTTCTCAGATGACAGACAAATCTGAAGGGACACTAGGAGGTGTTTGGTTCACAAAACGGCAATCCACCCTTGTGATGGTCAGAACTGCTCAACTGGAACCTTTATGATTAGTAGTCTGCCTTAAACTTCCCATGAAATCCAATATCTAGCCACTGTCCTGTCTGAACACCCCACAAAACTGGAATGCCCAACTCCACCAACAGGCCAAATGAGACACCCACAATGACACCCCCTTCAAACTCTTGTGAGGTGCTGATAATGGTGTCTCAAGTACATGGCATCTCTGGGTCCTTCACAGTGAACATTCAATATGTTACACTGTTCATACTCCTTAAACACCCTATCACATCTAGTAATGACACTGAACATGAACAACACTAATACACACTGGTTGTCCTACCTGTCAGAATTTCAACTATCATTTACATGCTCACCGAGTATAATTTCAAACATATGTGCTCTAACATCTGACCATGCCTTCTGTGTGCTTCCCTTTTACCTTGTCAGGCAGTATATTTATGAGTCTTTGGAAAATAAACTCCTATACTACTAATAGATGAAAATTGTTATCACATAAGGTTGTGAAGGCAGTTGCAATACACAGCATTTGCAGGCATGCACTGAATAAGCTGAACATTAAATGAAGTTTTGATAGTTTAAGTGACTATAAGAAATGTAATAATATCTATTAAGAATATTTAAACCAACAGTGCTAGGATTCGTTAAGTTGCGAGTGTCCGTCAGCCAGCTGCTAAGATGGTTGTAAGTAGATCGCCGAGTTATGTCGTACACCATCAGAGCACCAGCTGCACCCCGGTAATACGACCTACAAACAAAATTTGTTTTTCAAAGCAGTAGTCCTTTTCAAATTACTCCAGGTTGACCAACTACCACTGCAAAAATTACCTTGTCACAGCTCTGAAGCGCTCCTGACCCGCAGTGTCCCAGATCTGCAATTTTATCTTCTGGCCTGAAACCTCTATAATTCGGGTTCCAAATTCTACACCTATAGTGTGAGGGCAGTCTGCCATAACTGTAACAATTCAGAAATAGCTGTGTTACTCATTTGTTGGTAACATCTAACATATTTATTACACTAAGTTAATGTTAAGGGACAATCAGATGAAAGCATAAATGAAAACCTCTCTTGCACATCATTATATTCTTTTTTGCATACTTCAAGCAACAATAGCCGTAGTTTGAGAGCAGAAAGGTAAGAGTACTTACTACCTAATAACAGAATCACTATTTTTTTCTTTAAATTGGGACCCTCAATGTAGTGCAAGTTTGCCTGCTACTTGTAGACATTTTCAAATACCTCAATATTTACATGAAGTTTCCAAAAGCTTGGATAATGATGGTAGAAATCAGAAACAGCTTTGAAATTCCTCTTGTAGTATTTGTTTTGTGACAAACATGTTTATAATAATGGACAATCCTCAATGGAATAAAAATGTCAGAAGGAATACAGGTGAACACTCACCATATAGCTGAGGTACTGAGAACAGATTTCTTCTAAGTACATCTCAAATGCTTTCATTCTCTTCTGTTCCAATTTTCCCACAGACCATGATTCACAACCATACAATGCTGTGCTTCAAATGTACATTCTCAGAAATTTCTTCTTCAAATTAAGGCCTACATCTCTTGATATCAAATTCTTTTTCCTTTATGGGTTATTTTGCTTCCAAGACAGCAGAACTTCTTAACTTCGTGACAACCAATTTTAATGTTAAGGTTCTCACTATTCACATTTCTGCTACTTCTGTCTTTTTCTGGTTTACTATCAATCCCAAGTCAGTACACAACTATTCTTTCCATTCAACAGATTCTGTATTTCTTCTTAACTTCCACCCAACACATCAGTGAATTTTATCACTGATATCTTTTCATCTTTTGTTTTCCTCATTGGGTCTTCGATTTAAGGTTGAACAGTGAGTGTGGAAGACTGTATCCCTTTTTTAATACAAGTAATTCGTTCTTCACCTTCCAGTTTCCTCTTGGTTCTTGTACACACTCTTCTTTCCCTATAGCTTACTCCTATCTTTTATCAGATTCTTGCATGTCTTACACCATTTTACATTGCCTAAGACTTTTTCCAATTCAATACAGCCTATGAAGGCATCTATTTTTCTTCAGTCTTGCTTCCATTATCAAGCACAATATCAAGACTGCTTCTGTGGTGCATTTACCTTTCCTTAAGTCGAACTGATTGTTCTCTAACAGTTACTCAATTTTCTTTTCCAGCCTTTTGTGTATTATTCTCGTCAGCAACTTTGAACTATGAGCTGTTAAGTTGGCTGTGTGATAGTTCTCTCACTTATCTGCTCTTGCTACCTTCCAAACTGAATGGATAATATTTTTCTGAAAGTCTGGTGGTGTGTTGCCAGTCTTGGATTCTACACACCAACTTGAATAGTCATTTCATTGCCATTTCCCACCAATCATTTTAAAAATTCAGATGGTACGTTATCTATTCCCCCTTATTTATTTGATTTCAAGTCTTCCAGAGCACTTTTAAATTCTGACGAATACTGGATCCTCTATGTCTTCCTTATCGACTTCAGTTTCTTCTTCTATCCAGTCATCAGACAAGTCCTCCCCTTCACAGCCTCCCTCAATGTACACTTTCCACATATCCATTGGCTTCTGAATTTAACAATGAGATTCTGATTGTGCAATTGATGTTACCATCCTTGCTTTTACCTTCACTGAAGGTGTTTTGACCTATTCTATATGATGAGTCAGTCTTTCCGACCATTTTTTCTTTCCGATTTAATCAGATTTTTCCTGCAGGTATTTGGCCTTTGCTGCCTTGCACTGCCTATGCATGTAATTCATAAGTAATTTATACTGCTGTTTTTCTGTCTTTCCCTCAATATTTAATACTTCCTCCTTTCTTCAATCAAGTATTTCTTCTGTTCCCCAAGGTTATTTTGTAGTTATATTCCTTGTACATACGTCTGTCCAACTGATCGCCCTTTTTAGACATGCCTACTCCTCTTCAACTGAACTGCCTACTGAAATCTCTTAGCACAGCATCAACAACCTTAGTGAACTCCGAACCTGTCATCATTCCGCAGTACTTCAGTATCCCACACTGAATCTTCCAAACGATTATCTTAAATTTCAGTCTACTCTTCATTGGAGGAATCTGTCTGACCACGACATAATCCAGCTGGAATCACAAGACTTCTCCCAAGTACACCACCTCCTTCTATGATTCTTAAATAGAAAATTCAATATTGCCATTTGAAATTTACTGCTGAACTGTTTATAGTCTTTCTACACTCATACCAGGTCTTAGCCCCATCATCAATTTTATTTGAAATCTGAAGTAAAACAACAGTTAAACCCTCTCCATTAAGCAATAAAGAAATTTATAACAAAGATTGACATTTAGAAACTGAAAACCAGATAAAACAAATGAACAAATAGCCTTCCTAGCAATAGTAGGGTGTCATGTCCATACCTTAACAAATACAATGAAGAGCGAAAGAAACTGGTACACCTGCCCAATACCGTAAAGGATCCTCGCGAGCACACACCAGTGCCACAACACAATGTGGCATGGACTTGACTAATGTCTGAAGTAGTACTGGAGGGCTGTCTACAAATCTGCAAGAGTACGGTACGGCAAGGAGGAGATCTCTTCTGAAAAGTACATTGCAAGGCATCCCAGACATGCTCAATAATGTTCATGCCTGGGAATATTGGTGGGCAGCTGAAGTGTTCAAACTCAGACGAGTGTTCCTGGAGCCCCACCCTCTGTAGCAATTCTGGATGTGTGGGGTGTCATTGTCCTGCAGGACTTGCCCAAGTCCATCGGAATGCACAATGGACATGAATGGATGCAAGTGATCAGACAGGATGCTTATGTACTTGTCACATGTCTCAATCGTATCTAGACTTATCAGGGGTCCCCCATCACTTCAACTACACACGCCCTACACCATTACAGAGCCTCCACCAGCTTAAACAGTCCCCTGCTGATATGCATTGTCTATTGATTCATGAGGTTGTCTCCATACCTGTATATGTCCATCCACTCTATACAATTTGAATGAGACTCTTCCCCCTGGAAACACATTTCCAGTCAACAGTTGAATGTTGGTGTTGATGGGCCCAGGCAAGGCATAAAGCTTTGTGTCGTGCAGTCATCAAGGGTAGACGACTGTGCCTTCAGCTCCAAAAGTTTAAATGGTCCACACACTGACACTTGTTGATGGTGCAGCATTGAAATCTGCAGTAATTTGCCGAGGAGTTGCACTTCTGTCACACTGAATGATTCTCTTCAGTCATCGTTGGTCCCATCCTTACATGATCTTTTACCAGCCGCAGCGATAATGGAGCTTTGATGTTTTACCGAATTCCTGATATTCACAGTACATTCATGAAATGGTCCTATGAGAAAATCCCAACTTCATCGCTACTTCGTAGCTGCCGTGTGCCAACGCTGGTGTGCTGACTAACAACACATTTTCATCTTGAAAACCTGCCATTGTAGCTGTAGTAACCGATCTAACAACTGCACCAGGCACTTGTCTTACACAGGCGTTGCTGACAGCAGTTCCATATTCTGCCTGTTTACACATCTCTGTATTTGAATATGCATGCTTATACCAGTTTATTTGGCATTTCTCAGTGAATATGCTTGGTTTTTCCCTTTACGTATTTTGTAGCCTTCCTAATACACTGAGACTTCTGACATTACATGTTCCAACTTTTAGAATGTTACGCCTTTGTTGGCCACTTTATCTTTTTCTCGTGGTCATCTTTCCTTGGCAGACCCTTCCGAAGATCCGAATGGAGGACTAGGCCAGAATCTTTTTCCAATGGACGGATCATGATGACCATAGATCAGTATTTGAAAAAAAATGATGGTTGTATGGCTTGGATAAGTCTAACTTTTGATGTCCCACAAGAATACGATCCGTATGGCTGAGGAGGGGGAATAAGGGTGTCATAAGGATGGACTCCTTCCATTACATGAATGCTTACCATTCAAATAGCACCTTTTATCTGTATTTGGAGCACAGGGAAAATTCCGTAAGACATTTTTGCATACATCAGACATACGAGACTGTACCTACTAATTCTACAAAAAGGTCATCATTGGAAGATTATGTACTTATGCATGTGGAAGACCACCTCTCAAAAAAGTATGCCAGAAAGTAAACATCTAAGAAATGGGTTGAAAGTTGAGAGATGTAGTCAACACAAACTTCCACATAAAACCTACCAATACGTGACATCAGATTTGATCCATTATATAATTGTACTGTATGATAAATACTTGTAAACCATGCCAGAATCTAACACTAACAATACTCTTTGGAACAGGGTTGTGATGTCATGCTGAGCTCCACCAGCCAGTGGTTGGGTTGGGGGAAGAGATCAAACAGCAAAGTCATTAGTCTCAGCAGATTAGGAAAGGATGGGGAAGGAAGTCTGACGTGCCCTGTCAAAGGAACCATCCCTGCATTTGCCTGAAACAATTTAGGGAAATCACGGAAAACGTAAATCAGGATGGCCAGACACAGGATTGAACTGCCATCCTCTTGAATGCGAGTCCGTTATGCTAACCCCTACGCCACATTGCTCTGGCTAGAGGTCTAGGTTACACTTATAAAAATTTTGTATGTTGAGTTGGCAAAGTGAACAAATGTAACATCAGAAAAATAATTTTTATGCTACATATTTTCAGCATATTGAAGCTTGATATAGGGCTTGTATACCGCCTTTTGATGTCGGCTTGAAAAAAGCAGTATCAGTAGGTACAATGTTTGTTGTTGTTGTTGTTGTTGTCTTTAGTCCTGAGACTGGTTTGATGCAGCTCTCCATGCTGCTCTATCCTGTGCAAGCCTCTTCATCTCCCAGTACCCACTGCAACCTACATCCTTCTGAATCTGTGTAGTGTAGTTATCTCTCTGTCTCTCTCTACGATTTTTACCCTCCACGCTGCCCTCCAATACTAAATTGGTGATGCCTTGATGCCTCAGAACATGTCCTACCAACCGATCCCTTCTTCTGGTCAAGTTGTGCCACAAACTTCTCTTCTTCCCAATCCTATTCAATACTTCCTCATTAGTTATGTGATCTACCCATCTAATCTTCAGCATTCTTCTGTAGCACATTTCGAAAGCTTCTATTCTCTTCTTGTCCAAACTATTTATCATCCATGTTTCACTTCCATACATGGCTACACGCCATACAAATACTTTCAGAAATGTCTTCCTGACACTTAAATCTATACTCAATGTTAACAAATTTCTCTTCTTCAGAAACGCTTTCCTTGCCATATTTATATTTCACAATACTCAGGGAGCTTAAACAGAAATTATTAGAAGGGACGGACTCCTAGTTTAACATATTTACATAACTTGTGTTTAGAACATGTGAGATGACACTGCAACATGGTTTTTAGATTGGGACTTCACTGTGAGGCCAAGTGCTGCACAGAAGAATTACAAGGGAAATTACTTATTGGGCAGATTGGCACAAACTGTAAGAGGCCTGTATTCATTACCTGATGACAACAGGCAAAAGTAAGATAATATAATTTAAATGCACATTGCACAATCCCAAGACAGTTTCAGAAGTACCTCACCGCAGGCAAAATTGCAGTTTCAAAAAACTTAAATAGTTTTTTATAGCAACTGAAGCATAAAATAAACACACTGAAATTATACATATACTGACACACACACACACACACACACACACACATACACACACACACACACACACACACACACACACACACACACACAGTCTACTCCACAATATTTGATTGTGGCTAATAATGATTGTTCAATGAATGCAATAAAAAGATGGCAAAATTTATACAGCTGAAGTTCAGAAAGAAATGATCAGTTTGGCTTAAAAAATAATTTACACTAATGCTTTAATGCCAAGAGCCACAAATTCGCGTCACACCAAAGCTATGCTAATACTTCGGAGGTTATCTGCTTTTGAGTGCCAGTGCTGGTAGCTGTTAATTCTGCACGAATCTACTTATGCTTCCGACAATCTCCTGAGTGTTTCAGGTACCTCCAAGATGTCATGTTTTTAAAATTATATTTCATCTAGAAATTTATGTCGGTATTAATGGGCAGCAAATTTTTTTTTTTTTGCCCTCCTACTACTTGCGTCAGTGGTGAACATCTTTATATCTGTTTCAACCATATCCTATTACTATAAAGATAGATTGACATCAACTGATACAAACAAAATCAGCTAGACTTCATCAAATAATTAACAATATAGTATGAACTAGGCCGGAGTGACTGCATTCATGTAAATGGCACTACTGTACATAAACAATGGCACCCATTCACATGATGACTTAGCACTGTGGCACAGTTTGAACCATACTTTTGGTTGAGCTCAATAATACGTAGCCAATTATACTGCATCTCTCGAAGATGCCACTCTAGCTTTATTATATTAGGACATGTTTTAAACATATCTGTTACACTGTCTTACTGGGCGAAAACTACAGTGAGGATAAATATGTTTTCATCACAGACTGGAATAAAAAATTCTACACGTCCTAGATAACTTTTTTCCTTATGATTGTCACATCATCTGAGATACAAACTTGATGATACTCTGCTTAGTGACAGTATTACTGATTCTGTATCAATTTTTGTTGAACTCATGGTGGAATAACAACCATATTTCGGTTTGTATGCACAAGCCTTCCTTAGATAATTGCCTCAAAAATGTAACCTATGAACAGGCAGCATTCTACCATGTGTAGGAAAGTATGTTGGAAGCTTAAAAAATAAAAATAACATTTGCAGGGGCATAAGAAAAACAGGCCATGCCAGCCCTAACATACTGTGATAATCTATTGTCCCTTATCTTTAATCCACACAATACAAATTTGTGTGCTAACATTTTAGAGAGCTTTTCCCTATATTCCAGCAATCTATGGGTATGTTCTATTCTGTTCCATATAGCAAATTACAAAGGGTAAATTGCCTTACATAATTCACTACATTGAAAATTATAGTTTATGAATTAATGTAGTTGACTTTATCAACAACCAAGTGAGATTTCCATACCCTGTATGGTTTTTTTTTTTTTAAAAAATACATGAATTAAACAGTAACATTTAAGACGCAATTGTGATGAACTTGTGCCTTTATGGCAACCAGTTCAAATATTTTTCATCGCAATACATACAATATTTAAAGAGTAATGGGCATATTCACAGATCATTTTTGTTCTAACATCTAAAAGCTACCTTATGGAAATACAATAAGCCTATAACAAAAGGAAAGAAGTTACCAAATGTGACATGATAATTTAACTCCCCTTGAATCAATTAAGTTTTGCACACATTTGTCACCTCTGTTCTGGCATTATTTTAACATTTTAACAAACTAACACACAATCAAATGTAACAGTTGGTACCTGCAATGGTTTTGCTTGTATGTTAAAGTTATGATGTTTGTTTATACTGAGTGGTTGTTTAAAGTCATGCTGCATGTTAAATCTATACAAGTCTGCTAGAGATATTTTAGTGTATTGGACAGTCATTACACTTTACATGTTGTTAATAGCTATCAAGGTGACATGTGTAGCATAAGAGATCTAGGTTTGGCTGCACTTGGTGAAGCTAATGGCTGTGTGTGATACTGTTCTCACACATGTTTTCCACAATTATGCCTTTGATCCCCTGTTTTCACTGTTGTCTGATACTTTCATATTTTAGTAGGTTTCAAGTTAACAACAAGATCATCCTCAGCCCAAAAGACATGAATCCTGATACTTTGTCAGCTCTTGTTTTGATAATGTTTTTGAGTTGTTAGTGATGTCTTACAGGGATTGTTTCTTGAGGATACGACCTCTCTCATGGTGGTAATGGTAATTTTCATGTTCCCAACTATAGGTACCTAAGGCAGTGCTTGGCAGTTCATTACTTCTGTGGTGTGTATTCAGTTCTGCTACAAGTGTTTAGCAGCTTAAGACACTTTCGGATTTCTGAATGTTAGATCTGACCTTAACAATCAAAGCTGTACAAAAACACATCTAAGACAATTGCATCATACATATTTATGTAATTATAACTAGTGTAATATTCGATTTAAGTTCATAACCTGATTAAAGTCAATATCAGAATTGCTGAAGATGAACATAATGTCATCTACATAGGCATTACTGTATGGCTAGATGATGTGGTTGTGGCATTTAAAATTTTGTCCAATTATCTGTAATAATTAAGGAAAATTAAATGGAAGACCTAAATGACTACTAGACTGCAGCCCACTCCTCTCAAGTACACCAGCAAAACAGTCTCAACTACTGTACAACCTTGTACAAATATGGTAATGTTATGTCCTATGTAATATTTGTTTATTTTGTTCAGTATATGTACAGCACCACTGCACTACATTTCAGCAGCAACACTCGTGTGTAATGAAAATTAAAATGTTTCTTCACACACATAGGAATCATTTTACGAAAAGAAATCCCTCAACTGCATATGTTTATAGAAATCTAACTACTACTAAAACAATTTTACAACTAGACCTACAATAATAAAAGCGTAATCTTTCCCACGAAATATTACGGCATACATAACGTCAAGGCAAATTATCGTACTGATTGCATGTTCTGGCAATAGACTGACAATATATTTAATAATATAATATAATTACTTAACAATATTGGAAAAGTAGTTAATACTTACATTTCTTCTCGGTGAACTGGTGCAGGAGGCATGACTTGCCCACTCCCATGTCACCAATTATTATATATTTAAAAATGTAGGAATAGTTGTACGGACCTGCTGACATTCTGACTACTGAAAAATGAGAACACGCAAAGAAATATTACGTTAATCCTAACTCACATATCGCCACTTCCGCGCAACTTACTAAAACTCTAAAACAGCAGTTAAAGACAGTTGTCACTGCAGAAAACAAAACAAACTTTCAACTATGATAGTCACATAAATCTCTGATAACTTCCGAATGTCAGGTAACATTACACATACAATTAAACTATTTGTAGGTAATATGACGTACGTAACTAAAGTTTCCCATGAACAATATGATTATCAGATAGTTACCTTTTTTTTCAATATGACGCTTTTCGTTAGTAAGGCCTGTTTCGTTGCTTAGATACTACACTTAACACTAACGTAAAAGTCTTTGTTCCAGTAAGTTTCTTTCCAGTCCTTGACAGTGGAAATGATTAGACCTACCAAAATATGGCCGAGGTTGTCATGCAACTTCAAGACGAATCGTATAAAGACCGTTCCACTCAAAACACAAAGTACTGGTTTCACACGTATCAAAAAGTTCAAAAATTCTTTGCAAATATCGAGAAGGAAAAGAAATACACACTAATGTAAATTTTATTCCTTGTAATTCATTACGATTCACTAGCATTAACACCTACTGCCATCAGAGATGTTACTGGTGAACAAGCAAAGATGATAACGGGTTGTGCAGCGGTAATTTACCGGTTGATTCATGAGTTCTAGTGACGCAAAATACTTAGTTTAAACTGGAATTTTAGTATGTTGTAGATGGTTATATAGAGTTCACATCAACACGCCCAATACTCTAAATTTCAGTGTATCCTAGAATTCATTGAAATGTTATGGGGTTTAGTAGAGGAATGATTCCTCGAACAAAGACTCTAGTTTATCCCCTTTCACGGACAGCAGTGTCAAAACGTGCTCTTTTCGCTTCAAATGGTATCGTCGAAATTATTAAGATAATAATCGATCATAAATCATTTTACAAAAAAAATAGTTTTGACTTTTACAAACCATATACTATAAAATAATTCATTAGTAGGAATATGTCAAAACAGTGGTATCCACTTACGACTTTTTGAAGTAAAATTTAGGAACAAAAAATGTTCTTGTCGTTAACACAACACCTAATGTTGTTATTTCATTCAGATCTAAGATGAGAGGCAAAAACAGTATGTTCGTTGTGTACACAGTGTGACCATTAAGGTTTGTACTCACAAAGTGTTTACTTATAATTCTACAAATAAGAATACCTCTTGCGCTGTGTAATGTCTAACTTTACTGCAGATTAATAGCCACAACATCCTATCAGCAGGAATAAACGAAACAAGTATTTGCTTTTTTTCCAACTAGTTCACAACAAGGTATGTTTACTACAACGATACATTGTTATGGTAAAAATAACAAGTAGAGCATGTCTACATAAAGCCGAAGAGAATAGCGATAAATGCAAACTATAGTCTGACGATAACCGTTTCTTCTATTGGTTCAGGTGACAGATAGGTTTATCGAAAAAATACCTAATGTGAATAAATCAAATGTTGTAGCACACACCACAGGAAACAATTCATTGGAAATTTCTCACTGTTAACTCTTCAGAATAGAGTGATCATACATAAAATATAGAATGCACGATTTTTCAAGGTTATTGCTAGACTAAAGTTGGGAGGAAGTGTAAGTAGAATAAGCTGGTTCCAAAGTTGGATATGGTCAACTGCTCATTTCAAGTAGGAATATTTTCTTATCAACCTAAATTAATTAAAGTATAGAAAAGGGAATAGATGATGCTTCTGATAATAGCAAACAAGTATCCTTAGCATGAGTCTTCTCCAAAACATTAGAAACGTTCATGCTCAACAGACTAACTGCTTACCTGGAAAAGCATAATATACTAAATCCAGCACAGCACGAACACCAAAAAGACAAATCAACAGAAACAGCAATTGAATAATTAACATAATTTATTATGTAGGCCTTGGACAACCTGCTGATAATGTCTGTGGTTTTTCTTGACTTATCCAAGGAGTTGACACAATTAATCATACAGTCCTGGTAAATGAACTACATAATACTGGTATTTGCAGACGAGCAGCAGACTGTACAACCAGTAACAGGAGGCAATATTTAACCATTAACAACTTACATAGATCAGAAGTTAGAAGCATTATGTATGGTGTACCTTAAGGATGTGTTATGGGACCTATCCTCTTCAGTTTATTTGTAAATAAGGTACAAATATATGAAAATGAAAATAAGATACTGTATGCAGATGACATGACTGTGCTAAGTTTTTCCAACAATTTTGAAGCACTAGAGAAAAACACTGTCATAATTCAATAACCACAGTGGCTCCTGGTCAATGAGTTAATTTTTAATCTAAAATACACTATGTACTTGGTCTTCAACATTAAACAGATGGAAGAACTTATAGATGTTTTTCTATATGAAAAAGAACTGAAAGAAGTAATTTCTGTTAAGTTTTTGGGAACAATAGACAGTGAGCTAAATTGGAAGCAGCAGATAAATACTGTACCAACAGGCTAAGCTCAGTCATATTTGTAATGAAACAACTGGCTTAGTATTCACATCAAGACCTCTTGTGCACTGTCTATCACGTACTTTTTGAAGTATACATGCTATACAGAATCACTCTATGGGAGAACTCAACTACCACAGGAATAAAACAGTATTAGTACTATAGAAGAAAGCCATTTCAATTACACTGGATAAGAAGTAAAAAGAATTTTGTAGAATCTGTTTTGAAGATCTTAATACTTTGATGTTTCCTTCACTGTATACAGGGTGGAGAAATATTGTGTCAAGAAATTTTAACCCTAGATAGCGGATGCCAGTAGGAACCAAAATTACTAACGTTATGTAGGTCAACAATACATCATTTTTCAAGCACGAAAACTTGGCACCACGAGCTTGGATTGGCTGTGAGATTGCCCTGCTGCTGTTTGCTGGTTGATGGGCAGTGCTATGGTTGTCAGTTTACACATACAAATGTCCCTCGTCCTGTCACTGCCCCAACATGATACGCACATGTGTCAAATAGGTCTTGCTGTTTGTCTCTACCTCACATCAGAGGTACTCACATGTAAGCTTCGCTTAGGGGCACACACAGGTCACCTGCGATGTAGTTATACAGTAAGCATGGCGGCACAGTATTCGTTTGAAGAACAATGAGATATGGTTTTTGTTTATGGATTAGCCGATGGTAATGCGCGTGAAGCTCGATGCTTGTATCAGGAATGGTACTCAGCAAGGCGCCACCCACATCCACAAACGTTTATAGCAATTTACTGGCGACCTGACGAAACTGGCTCGTTAGCGGGATATCATGGTGATGCTGGAAGACCTCGAACATGATGGAGTGCTGCATTTAAAGAGAGTGTTCTCGAGCGCTTTGAGGAAGCACCTATGACAAGTACTCAAGTGGTTGGACATGACATGGAGATCACTCATCTGTTAAGTCTGGGAGGTTTTGAAGGATGACAACCAGCATCCATTTAGTTTCCACCCTGTCTAAGACCTAAATCCTGTGGAGGACTATGAACACAGGTTACGGTTTTTCTGGTGGTTTATGCAAGTGTTGCACGAGATCTGACCTCCCTGCCATTGTTTTGCTTACCAACAAGTGCACCTACCCTCAGGACGACCTTTACAACACTCGAAACGTTCATTACTGTGCATGGGGAAATCCTCACATTGCATACGTCCACGGACACCAGGAACGATTTTCGCTCAAGATTTGGGCAGGCATTGTGGGTGACAATCTGTTTGGGCTGGTACATCTACCTCCTCAACTTACCAGGGGAAATTACCTTCACTTTTTGCAAGAAGGTCTATCTGGAATGCTGGAAGATGTCCCTGTGGCCATATGACTATGTATGTGGTTGGAGCATGATAGGGTGCCCGCACATAAAAGTCATGTTGTGCGTGGATATTTAAATGAACTCTTTGATGACCAGGTAATTGGCAGAGGTGCTCATAGGACATGGCCCCTGTGATCACGAGACCTCATGCCACTGGACTTTTTCCTGTGGGGTTCTTCAAGGTTCTAGTTCACCCACCCAGATGCGAACCACCTAGAAACAAAGAGGAATTAATGGATCACACTCAACATGCCACAAATCACATCACGGCAATGCCAGGAATCTTTGAAAGTGTTTGGTAAAACATCATTCGGCGTTACCAAGCTTGTGTCGAGTCAGAGGTTCGCCAGTTCAAGCCCAATCATTACGTAAACAATGTCCTAGCTACAAAGAAGGCCCTTTCCAGGGCTGACACTATTTGTAAAAGACTTCCAGTATGCAAACTAACAGCTGTTGATGGGTACCTCTTACCATGAAACTACAATGGATGTGCCGGGACCCCTGCGGATTCGCCCCCAGGCCCTCAAAGTGGAAGGCTGGCGTGCTACCATCAAGCATGTGGGGCACTTTGGATACATCGCGATCTCCAGCAGGCAAAGCATATACAGTCATGCGTTTTCCAGACCATCTGGCAACAGAGCAATTCCATGACTACCTGAGCACATGGCGCCAAGTTTCCATAGTTTAAAAATTGTGGGTTGTCGACCTAGACAACGTTAGTAATTTTGGTTCCTAGTAGCATCAGCTATCTAGGGTTAAGATGTTGTGATACAATTTGTCTCCACCCTGTATATAAAACAACATTGCGACTGCATTAAGAGGTGCCACACAACTGGAAAGCAGTGAGACTGTTTATCCTCAAAACACAGTACATTTCACACAGACTTTAAATTTATGAATAAGGACCTAAATGCACGAATTAATAAAACCATTGCCAAGGGATTTATGAGCCCTCAAAACTGAGTAGATGTTCCCTGCATCTCTAAAAATGTTTTTAATAGAAGGAGAATTATACAGTGCGGCTGAATACATGATCAGATACTGAGAAAAAGTTCATACTGTGAATTATAAATGCTACAATAGGAAGAGAAACTAGAGTTACTAATTAGTGTATGGAACTAAACTAGAATTAAAATTATTCATGTACAATATAAGTTCCACAAAAAATGTATTTTTAACTCTAGTGTAAATTATTGAGCAATATATACATACTATATAAGCTATTGTATGTTTTTATTGTGTATCCTATTGTATGTATATTGTCTGGATGTAACTGAAATGACATTTCTATATTACAAGTACATACCTGTATGATATGAAATTTGTGGGACCAATAAAAATCACAAACACACCACTAAAAATAAATGTTGCCCTGAGATTTCCAAAAGTTCCCATATAGTAGAAATGTTTAATACAAGTATGTGAATAACAGCAGGTGTTTGAAAGTCCTCACACACCTTTAAATGCAGAAGTTCTCAAAATAGAACCATGGTGATCCAGAATTCATAGACTGTTATCAACTTTGCAAAAAGACCTACATGAGGATAGTATTTTTTAAAAAAAAGTCTTCAAGTGACAAAATTCTATTTAATGTTTAACATAAAAGTGAAGCAATGTGGGTGATTGTAAAATAGGGAACAGAGAAGAACAAATAGAAACATAACAACATGCACCTTGATATGAACTGAATAATAAATGATCTACAGAAAATAACAAATTTTCTGAATGAATGCTTTCCAGTACTGAAGAAAATTTGCAACAGAAATTGTCATAAACAGATGTAGCTTCTGTAAAAGGAATTTCACATATGCCACAAATAATATCGTTATCTCCCACAGAGCTTGAAGTAACGAAAAGTGTATAAATACAAGAAACTGGAAGTCAGTATGCACAGATTAAGTGCAATTCTATGTACTGAAAGTATTTTAACTAATGTATTATCCCTTCAACTCAGGTAGCTTTTCAGGGTGTCTAAAAGAAGATAAAATTGTATCTACACTAAAGACTGGTATTCCAGAAGATATGGAAAATTACAGATCTGTCTCTCTACAGTTAACATTATCAAAAAATAAAGAATCACTAATGAATTACGTGAGTGAATATAACATATTTAGTGATGTATAGTTTGTTTACCAAAATAGATGAATTACTGGGTAACAGGCATATTTTGAAATGCATCTGCAGTCTCTGACATTGTTGACCACACAATTCTATTAAAGGTGCTATGATTATTAGGATTAAGAGGAGAAGCAAATAAATGATTGTTACCATATTTGGAAATTATGGAGTGTGTAGACAGTAAAAGTATCGAATGAAATGAAAATTGTAATAAAACACTTATCAGATCCAAAATACATTAACATAGGAGTACTCAATGTAGTGTAACAAGACCATTGCTGATTTTTCTATACAGCTTTCACTTTCCATTCAGTGCTAAGCACAAGGAAAAACTCTGTTTGTGGATGAGAGTTGTTGTGGGTTGATACTTGTAATTATAGATTATCCTTGAATTAATGTTTTATATTCCATGATGTACATTCCTAGAGAGAAATAAATTAATGTTGTGTTGCAATCCCGGTGTTGTGTGTCCGTAATATTTTGGTCCCGAAACCCGGGAAGAAATTACGATTTCCTGCGTGATTTCAACAATTAACGGCTTGCTTCACGATGTCGGACCGCATCACAAGCTAAGTCCATTCCAATATAGTATGACCGCATGAACTGGTTGCTTCAAAACAATTTTTGCGGCTTTGTATTGCAAGCCTGAAACTTGCACTCAGAGTAGCTAGTTTTGTTAAAAGGTTTTCGTTCACTTACCTTTGTTCATACGCCGCTTGTTAAACGTTTAAGCTATTCACAAGCGCACTCGTAGACAATCTTACAACAGCCGTCTTTAGTAAGACATAATGCTAGACGAATCAGAGATACAGTTAGAAAACTTCAAAAGAAAGCGAACTAGGGAGAGGACTACAGCTACGCGGTTTTGTGCGGCTGTTGATGCTCTTACCATAGAAAGCCCGTTTGATGATTTTGAACATAACAGGGAACGTCTTCAAGAAACTCTAGAGAAGCTCGTTTCATTAGATGACGCTATTCATAATTTTCTCTCTGACGATGAATACAATGCAGACGTGCTGAGCTGTGAGGAATATATAGACAAAGTCAAACGCGCTATACAGAAGGCTACAAAAGCAATTGATTACATGCTTTCAGCCACAACGTCGCAGATGAATATCACGTCACCACCAGTGCTCACGCAACCAACTGTATTCCACTCTGTCAAGCTACCAGCAATTAAGCTTGAGTCATTTTGTGGAGATGTCGAAATGTGGTCCCGCTTCTGGGAACAATTTGAATCGACCATTAATAAAGACCCACCCTTTCTACAGTAAACAAACATGTTTTCCTACGAGGGTATCTGTCAGGCGAACTGAAGTTGCTAGTAGACGGAATACCTATAACAGCTAACACGTATGAAGAAACAAAGAAAATTTTATTGAATAGATACGGAGATAGCAATTGCATTATACAGGCGCACCTCGATTATTTTGATGTGGTAAAACCTGTACAGTCAGCGACACCTGAAACGCTGAACAGTACATTCCTGGAATGTAACCGTCGTATTCAAACACTGCGTGACTTAGGAGATGACGTCGTGGCATTCGGTAAAATGCTCACTCCGAAAATTCTGCGTGCATTTCCCGCTGAAATGTGCCAGAAATGGGTCATTCATGCTAGAAGAACCGAAGTAGCGGAAGGAGATGTACTGAAACTACTTAACTTTTTGGAAGAAGAAGTTCGTGGTGCTCTCACTGCACAAAAGATTCATACAGAATATCAGTCATCTCCTAGCTGCACGCCCACTGCAACAGCGCTTCACATAAATTCAAAGCAAGCGAAAAATCCGCGTAAGCCTAAACGAGAAGTACCGGTACAACCATATTGCGTATTTTGCGAAGCTCGCTCTCATTAGGCCCAAGACTGCAACATAGTAACTGACAGCCAACAACGTATCGATAAACTAAAGCAAGATAATCGCTGTTTTATATGTCTAAACCGAGGTCATAATGCTAGAAACTGCATTAATAAGGGCACGGTCTCGTGTTCTAAGTGCAAGAAAAGTCATCACAAAGCTATCTGTACTGACATTGCTGCCTCTTCTTCATCTTCTCAGTAAATTAGCTCTACATCTGTAGGGAAAATCGACGTAAGTTCAGCAGGTTTTACTTATCTTCAGACAGCTCGAGTTTGGGTCAGTGGATCCGCAGGATTAAGCAAACTTACTCGCTGCGTTCTGGATAGCGGTAGTCAGTCATTTCCAAGTTCCTGATTGATGAGCTACGTTTAAGAACTATAGAACATCGTGATCTATCTGTCAACGCCTTTGAAATGCCATCCGCAACTTCAACGCATCGTAGAATTCACACTACAGGGTACATGGCCTAATTCCAAGAGCTCTATGACTGCGTTTGAAAGCACATACTCCTTTTCCGCGCACCCAACTGCGCCTTCCGATTTAAGAAAACTTGTACGCACACGGCGACTTCAGTTTGCGGACCTAAGGGATGGTACAGAAGATCTTCCCATCGAGATTCTTATCGGAGCAGATTATTATTGAAAAATCGTTAAAGATTCCCCTCCGATTCGACTAACGTCACCAGTTGTTCTGGTACCTTCCATTCTAGGTTGGATTCTTAGTGGAAGCAAATCAAGCACCACGGCTAACCTTGTGACGGCAAACTACATCAGTTTAGAGACAGCGACAACAACAGACGCTATTTTACGACGTTTCTGGAATTTAGAAACAATGGGAATCACAGAAGATGAAACAACAGCTCTGAATCAGAAGGAATTGTCGTTATTGCAAGATTTCTCAAAATCCTACTGCATCGAAGGCAAAAGAGGAGTGGTGTCTTTTTCCAGAAAACCCAACTTTATGTTATCTAATAAATCTTCAGCAAGCAGAGAAGAGATTTGTTTCACTGGAGAAAAAATTTTTGAAGGACAAGAAACTGAAACAAATTTACGAGGCGCAAGTGATAGAACACATCAAGAGGAAACATATGGAAGTCACCCCTTCTGGACAGGAAACATCGCATACAGGAAAGCCACTCACACTGATTTATATTTTCACACCTCCAGCTGCCATCATCTTTCACAGAGTGCGGTTGTGCTACGTATACTGGGCTGCAAGTCTGTGCAATATCGAACGAAGAAAGCCTACTAAGGGAGCTGAATCATCTTAAGGATGTATTCGAGAAGAACAGATAGAATGGGAGACAGATCCGACGTGCTTTCAAGCTGGAGTTTCAAATGGTTCAAGTGGCTCTGAGCACTATAGGACTTAACATCTGAGGTCATCAGTCCCCTAGAGCTTAGAGCTACTTAAACCTAACTAGCCTAAGGACATCACACACATCCATGCCCGAGGCAGGATTCGAACCTGCAACCGTAGCAGTCGCGCGGTTCCGGACTGAAGCGGCTGGAGGTACAGCCCTTGCAAATAAAATACAACGATGAATGATAAGACTGTAGCATATCTGCCGTACGCCTGAAAAAGTCGGTCGAATCTTGGCTAGAAGCAACATAAAATGCGTTTTCCGTACAGTCCGAAACCGCGTGCACTGTTAGTTATGGTGAAATATGACTTGGAGCCCCATAAACCGGGCGTCTACCGCATTCCGTGCAAATGCGATAAGGTATACATCGGGCAGGCTGCGCGAACAGTTGAAGAAAGACGCCAGGAGAACAGGAGACACACCGAACTCAAGCAAGCAATAAAACCTGCGATTGCTGAAATGTGAGCAAACAAAGTGCTAAGTCATCGTTGTAGAATTGTGCTCTAAGGGAGGCTGTTGAAATACAAGTGGCTGACGCCCTGATCAATAGTAACAATTGCTTTACTCTGAGTAAAGCGTGGGACCCAGTTCTCTGTCATCAGAAGTCCAACGTCGGACGAGAGAGACTTCCGCGTTCGACTGTGGCGACAGAGCACTGAGGGGAACCAGGGTTTGCCCCCACCATTCGGCGATCACTTCTCACCCCGCCCTCCGCCAACAATCACGCTTCCGAAGGGGTGAGGGAACGATATGAGTATGAAGAAAAATCGAGTTTCGCAAATGACATCAGCAGACTGGACACTCTAGGCCCACAACAACACAAACTGGAAATGGAATATTTTTTTAATGCACTCCCTTCAATGTGTTAAGCGCCTAAAAGATCCCCTGTCATATCCTCTATGCACTTCATAACTTACTTCATGCATGTTTGAGGATTGCTAATGAATCTATTTCATGTGGGTTTATTTTCGACAGAGATAATCTATGGGATGTGCGCACCAGGTGCAGATGACAGGTAGAGTTGTGGTGGCAGATCACATTGGCTATAACATCCAAGGATTTTTTTCTGTCACATAATGCTTCGTTCAGCTCTGACAAAGATTTTTTAATGTGCAAAATGCCGAGCTACACCTTAATTCAATGCCTAGATGAAACTGTGCGCCCCTTCTTACATCTGGCTCGCTAATAGAGCATTACACTGTGCAAACCAACCTTCAGGTCGAGGGCAGCTTTAGACTTATTTCAGAACGGAGGTCCAAATATCCAATGCTTTGTCTGTCTAGTGGGGGAGTGTAACTGAACTGATAAATGTCTCAACTGGGTGACACTCGTAAAAAGGCTATATACACACATCAGCAGAAGTGTTACATAGTCCCGAGATGTCATGCAGATGTGTTGCCATTGCGACCGTTGCTGTACCGATTGGAAGGTCACCCCTGACTTTGTAAACATATAGACTGTTACCATGAACATTACTTATGGGTAGAATCCCGTACTCTAACGTATTACACCATTTCAGTTGAAAATAAAGCACCTGTAGGACGACATTGGAGATGTCTGTCAAACAGTAGAGTGAGCATCCATCATGCCATGAAGGACAATTTCGACGAGTGATCGGGTCCACATCATCGCGTTACACACAGATGGTATGGCACTAGGGACGTTAATCGACTTGTGCAGCGAAGTGAAAGTGATGTAGTGCCGACATGGAATCGTCTCCAGTTGACAAGTGTTGTTGATGACATAATACAACACAGGCCGTCCACATTTAGCAAATGCACAGCATGATTATATCTACGACTTTTGAGACAAGGGAACCATGGGTTTAGTGCTCCAGAATTGTATCCAGCTTCAAAAGAAGCTACATGACGCCATGTATTGCATCAAACTATTGCGAGACAATTGCATGATGCGAATCTCCATTTTTGACAGTTACAGTGAGTTGTACGTCGTACACCTCAATACTGTGGGCTCCGTTACAGATGGGCAAGAAATCATGCAGAAGGGATGCCCAAGGACTGGCGTCTGGCGATTTTTAGGAACGAAACTCCGATTTGAAATTTTCTCGCAGATTAAAACTGTGTGCCAGGCCGTGACTTGCCTTTCACAGGCAAGTGCTCCACCGACTGAGCTACCCAAGCACGACTCATAAATCGTCCCCACAGCTTTACTCCCGCCAGAACCTCGTCTCCTACCTTCCAAATTTCACAGAAGCTCTCCTGCAAAACTTGCAAGACCAGCACTCCTAGAAGGAAGGATAGAATGGAGACATGGCTCAGAAGCAGCCTGGTGCATGTTACCTGAGTGAAATTTACACTCTCCAGCGAAGTGTGCGCTGATGTGAAACTTCTTGGCATATTGAAACTGTTTACTGGATCGAGACTCTAACACGGGACATTTACCTTTTGCGCTCAATTGCTCTGCCAACTACTGGCGGAAGTGAAGCTGTGAGGACTGCTTGCGTGTCATGATTGTGTAGCTCAGTTGGTAGAGCACTTGCCCCAGTAAGGCAAAGTTCCTGAGTTCAAGTCTCAGTCTGTTACATAGTATTTTCCTGTCAGGAAGTTTCGTATCAGTGCACACTACACTGCAGAGTGAAAATTTCATTCTGGGAACTCCTATTAATTTTTACCCTGACAAATGTAGACAAAATGTGTGGAGATAACCTGGTAATGTCTAATGCCTCCATCACTGTGTCCCACATGCGCTACAAGGTGGTGGTGCAGTATTGTTCTGGGGTGGCATTATTTGATGCCAACATACACCTCTCTTGGTTGTTGAGAACGATCTCACTGCTTTATAAGACAGAGACAAGATTCTGCAAGAATAATGGGAACATATTGCCAACACTTTGGTGACAATGTTAGTAGTAGGGCACTTGAGCTTATACCTCAATTTTGATATTAAATTTATATGCAAATTAATTAAATTGATCAATTCATTAACCCCCCCCCCACTTCACCCCCAGTTGACATCATGTGTTTTCGTCAGACTGCACATGGGTCCCCCACCCCCTCATGTTCCCTCTTCCTCCCCTACCCCTCACCCACGTATCCTATTGATGGGAATTTCGAATTTTGGCGGGAATTTCTTTGTCCCCAAGCTGTGCTGACGTCCCACCTCACTCCTCCCCCACCTAGGAATTGGTGGGAAATTAAAAAAGGCTGTGCCCTTTCTGGGACTCAAAGCCTGGTCCTTCTGGATGGAAATCCCAAGTGCATCCCCTCCCCTGTCCCCCCACTACATGGAAACTGTCCAGATGTAGGAAAGGAGGGGTAGATTAGTATACTTTATTTATTTGGGTTGGGAAGTTGATGTAAAGATCAGTCCTAATTACATAATTAATCATAAAGGTTGGTCCCAATTACACAACGACATACACAGTCCTACACAAGGAGTGGCTGAAATCACAAAACAGTTAAAACATTGATGATGTCACACAAGTGGTGTTATCCTGCTGGGAAAAAAAATTCACAATACCACTCAAAACTAGTGCCGGATACACTCTCCACCTACAAGCTGGCTGGAAAAAAAGACTGGAGTGGAAGATGATATGTTTACTGTTTTTGGTGGGAAATATATTCAATTGACAAGATTCTGGTGCTGGACAGAGAGCAGTTTAATAAGTAAGCACACAGCTGAGGAATTTATTTATCAGAGTTCAATACAGACGCCAGCTAGACAATCACCCTGCAGTCCAAGTAATCGAAGCCAATACAAACTGCCACTACTGATGTAAAATGCTTTACTTCTCTAATTACATATCGAAATTGTCGTGAAGAAAACCAGCACTCATAATGAACGGGTCATAATGCAACACATGCACTGGGGGAAACCATCGTCCCAAAAGATTACAGAGAAGATGGTGTATGATCACAAACTGCAGAAATTAGAGGCCCTCTTACCTTCACTCATCCCTCCCCCTCCCTCGATCCACCTATGGGGGGGGGACAGGCTTTTCAAATGGTCAACTGCTAATGAGCCACATATTTATCTACAGCATACAGCTTTCCCGCCAGCAGACGAGTGGCACCAGCCCTGCCTTATGGCAATGGTGCAGCATCATCCCTAAGCCAACACAAAATGATGTAATGTCAACTACACAATAGGAGATAAATGGGGGACTGCCTTAAGTGCAACTTCTTTGTTCACTAAAATTTAGTGGCACAGGCCCACCCCACATGCAGCACCCTGGTCAGGCGACCACACATCGCCCCCACAAGCGCCCGCCCCTCTGAATGTGATAAAACTGCTGCCAGGTGAGCTCACTTTTCATCATCCAGTCTCCAGCAGAGTGTGTGACACATAAGCCTCTACCAGAGGATGCTAAATTAATATGACATTGCTACCTGCAACTCTGATTGGCTGATGTGTCCTTTTCAGCAGCTGCAATTCAGAACTTCATCTGGTTTCAGGGTATCTACAGAATTATCAGTCAATGTATCTCTTATAATCAAGCATCTATAAAAAAGGAGAACACAATCGTTACAATAATTAATGTGGACTTTCTTTTAGTTTTATAAGCAAAGTTGGTATAGTTGTTACGTCCGACTGTGGGATACAATTCGCATCTCATTATTCTGCGACATCCAACGAAGTGTACCACCGCAAATTACAAACTATCAGACTTCAGAGGCCTATACATGACCACCCTGCGTGAAATTGGGAAAAAACTTCCACTATTTTGCTGCAAAAACTACCGATCCCCACAGAACGACCTCGTTATTTAGAAACTCGTACGGCCGCCGTGAGAGTGCTGCAAGGGCCTCTGGGGTCGCTGTGCCTGCACAGATTGTATGTTAAAAGAAAGGACCTTACGAGCCAGAAGTTATGTTCAACTACCCCACTTGACACTACATCATCTCACAGCTCGCCTTCAGTTCTGTCATTCTCATCTGGCAACTTCGGCACTGGCGAAATGCGTTCGCAGACGAGTCCAGATTTCGTCTGGCGCTGGGAGAGGGCCGTGTTAGTATGTGGAGACGCTGTGACGAGCGGTACCTGCCAGATGTTGTCTAGGAAATCGACAGATTCATCAACGTTTTGTGATAGTGTAAAGAAAAGACAGAGTAAAGAGTAAAGATAGAGTAAAAAAAAGCGAAAATTTAAGCTCTGAAGAAAAAACATCTATGTTAATCAAAAATGGTTCAAATGCCTCTAAGCACTATGGGACTTAACACTTGAGGTCATCAGTCCCCTAGACTTAGAACTACTTAAACCTAACTAACCTATGGACATCACACACATCCGTGCCTGAGGCAGGATTCGAACCTGCGGCCGTAGCTGCCACGCGGTTCTGGGCTGAAGCGCCTAGAACAGCTCGGCCAAAGCTTCCAGCTCTATGTTACGCAGTTTCTTTAAGCTTGGTAGACAAATTACACGATCTGAGAGCGTCTCTTAAATTAGTGTATGCAAATAAACTGTCGTACATAAGCGTATTACAAACATTTCAGATACTTGAACTTATATTACAGAATACAATCTTTCATGCCATTTAGCCACTTGTCGGAAAAAAGATAATTATTTTACTTTCGACAACAACAAGCTATTATTAAAGAGGACGTTAGACACTATAGTAGGTTGCATTTTACCAGTTCGATGCTATATCACACTGACGCTCAAGAAATAAACTGTGAGAGCCTGTCTTGTAATAGAAAGTTGTATAAAGTTTTACCATGTCCCTCTCTTTCTATACATCGAAATCAAATACCGTCTGCGTGTTCACAATTGACATTTTTTATCCATAACTCGTTTCTGTCATACA
The DNA here is from genome assembly GCF_023897955.1 of Schistocerca gregaria. Lineage (NCBI taxonomy): Eukaryota > Metazoa > Arthropoda > Insecta > Orthoptera > Acrididae > Schistocerca > Schistocerca gregaria. Next base: position 485,715,089 of record NC_064924.1, read on the forward strand.
TCATATTCCTGGGTTCTAGTTTTGTAAGCAAATTGATCATAACAGCCTGTTTCACGAAATCTACTCACAAGTTGGGAAAAAGACTATCATTTCTAGGTCCCATAACGAGTTATAATTCAAGTGTGGTCTACTATATAATTAGAGGTTATGTAGCATAAAATGACGTAGGACTTGTGGTGACACCTATTTTGAAACATGCATTCGTGACAATGAATAATACAGGGTGATTCAAAAAGAATACCACAACTTAAGGAGTTTAAAACTCTGCAACGACAAAAGGCAGAGCTAAGCACTATCTGTCGGCGAATTAAGGGAGCTATAAAGTTTCATTTAGTTGTACATTTGTTCGCTTGAGGCGCTGTTGACTAGGCGTCAGCGTCAGTTGATGCTAAGATGGTGACCGCTCAACAGGAAGCTTTTTGTGTTATTGAGTACGGCAGAAGTGAATCGACGACAGTTGTTCAGCGTGCATTTCGAACCTCCAGATAGGTGGTGTATTAAACGTTGGTATAAACAGTTTACAGACAATGGGTGTTTGTGCAAAGGGAAAAGTTCTGGACGGCCGAGAACGAGTGATGAAAATGTAGCACGCATCCAGCAAGCATTTGTTCGGAGCCCAGGAAAATCAACTCGCAGAGCTAGCAGAGAGCTGCAAATTCCTCAATTAACTGTATGGAGAGTCCTACGAAAAAGGTTAGTTATGAAACCTTATTGTCTGAAATTGGTTCAAGCACTGTCTGCAGCTGATAAGATTAAAAGAATCGGTTTCCGTGATTTTATCCTTGCTGAAATGGAAACAGAGGAATCTTTCATTTCAAAGATTGTATTTAGTGATGAAGCAACTTTCCACACTAACGGGAAAGTCGACCGTCACAATGTCTGTATATGGGGCACTGAGAATCCGCGGGAAACAACTCAGTATGAACGTGACTCGCCTAAGGTGAACGTTTTCTGTGCCACTTCAGCCAATAAAGTTTTTGGTCCCTTTTTCTTCGAAGGTGCTACTGTAACTGGACTACAGTATCTGGAGATGTTAGAGAATTGGCTGTTCCCTCAGCTCGAACAAGAAGCACAACAATTCATATTTCAGCAGGATGGAGCGCCACCACATTAGCACTTATCTGTCCGTAACTACCTGAACGTCAACTACCCGAGGCGATGGATCGGCCGCCAGGCAGCCTGTGACAGAGCACTTCATCACTGGCCTCCAAGAAGCCCTGATCTTACCCCCTGCGATTTTTTCTTATGGGGGTATGTTAAGGATATGGTGTTTCGGCCACCTCTCCCAGCCACCATTGATGATTTGAAACGAGAAATAACAGCAGCTATCCAAACTGTTACGCCTGATATGCTACAGAGAGTGTGGAATGAGTTGGAGTATCGCTTGAGTGTCTGGAGGGGGCCATATTGAACATCTCTGATCTTGTTTTTGAGTGAAAAAAAAAACCTTTTTAAATACTCTTTGTAATGATGTATAACAGAAGGTTATATTATGTTTCTTTCATTAAATTGACATTTTTAAAGTTGTGGTATTCTTTTTGAATCACCCTGTATAAGCAGCCATGATCCTATGAGCACAGTCACAGTCGATTTCTGTTATTTTGTGAGCAAAATCGATGTATTATGTCCGGAACTGTGTCTAGAGGATGATTCACAATGCAGCACATCTGGAATAGGGTTCTACATCGTATCCATCAGCGAGAGGAATGGGTCGAGTTTATTGTAGCCATCCATGACACTCCCATAGGAAAAGACATACCAAAAATGAATCAAATGTACTGTAGTTGTAGAATACTTGATTATGGGTGAATGCGTGCCTTCGAACACAGTACTATACCATCTGGCTAATGTGCTGTTCTGTACCATACATCCAACGGACATCTAACACACTAAATAGGGGAATTGGGATGATTATGTGCAATCATCGTCGATCTTTAAGAATATAAAAGCAGGTGTGATAGGCGCAGCAGTAAAAGTCTTGGTTTGTTGTCATTGCAAGAGTATCAAGGCAGTATTGCTATGACTTACCGGTAATATAACTTGCATCGAAGCTGTTACACTCTTTAGGAGGATGAATTTAAATGTGCTTATATCCCCTACAAAACAGCTTTGAGAAGAGTTTTTCGCTATTTGCTGGGCTGTAGCAATGCCGAAAATAACGAACAAGCGGTTGAAATCGAGACTTCGCAATTGGCAATATACGTAAGTTATCTCTATTGCACAAGAACTAAACATTGTACAGATGTCATAATTATTGCATTTTGGAAAAAAAAATTTTCTTTTACAAACATTCGATATATGAACCATTAGTGACCTGGCAGATGTCAATATGGTAATCGAATTCTTGAATGTTTGAGGAATCACACTCAAATTCAATGCATTCGTGTGGATGCTTTGTACCCCAGATTCTACAATTATGCCTGTTCACTTTCCCATTAGTGTGAAAAGTGGCTTTGTCGCTAAAAATTAAGCCATCAACAATTCCATCCTCATCCTCATTCAACTGTTGCAACTGAGAACAAAACTAAAAACTCTTGTCTTTTTCATCGTCCTTGACCTTCTGCACTAGCTCCATTTTGAATGGTTTCGTAGACAGCTTCTGTCGTAGGACTTTCCAATCTGTCATTGGAGCCATTTCGAGTCCACGGGATGCACGACTCATAGATTTTTTTTGGACTCCTTATGAATGTCGCTCGTACGCGCTCTACATTCACTTCACTCACACTGGGACGTCTGCTTCTCTTTGCAGGGCACAAGCAACCCATCACAACGAATGGCCTTCCTTGTTGGTGGTTTCCTACCGTACTTGGTTCTAAACACCCGTTGAACAGCTACAGCACACTTGTGTTTGTGGAACTCCAATACACAGACAGCTCGCTCCGCACCTGAACTGCCATGTTTGCGACTAGCGCTGACTGTCGGCAAATTACCAAACTACGCTGTGGCGGTATACACGAAAAAAAAAAAAAGAAACAACTTTCAGGGTTTCTCTTCAAACTGACATATGTATATCTGTACAACGTTTGCTTCTTGTGCAATAAACAATTGAAAGTATTTCCGGACTTTATGTACACCCTGCATAGGTGTGAAGAGCTGACAGCGGTAGATGATTGCAGTTCGAGTGCATAACATGATAACTCTATGTCTATAAATTATGATGCCGGCGGAGCGCACTCTGTGGGATGGGCATGGGAAACTCTCATGTTCCAGGATGCAAAGTGCAGTCGACACACTGTCAACTAACGAATAACTTATTGCGAGGATAAACATTTTTCGGAAATCTACAATTTGTATATGTCCTGACATGGTTGTGGAGATGAATTAGAGTTGAAATATGTAAATAAAAGTAGCGAAGCCTATATGGTAAGCAATAAGGGTATGTTGTTATTGTTGTGATCTTCAGTCCAGATACTGATTCGATGCAGCCCTCCATGTTACCTCCAGTGCCTGTGCAAGCTTCTTCAACACAAACTCCCTTCTGCAACCTACTTCCTTCTGAATCTGTTTAGTGTATTCATCTCTTGGTCTCCCTCTCAGACATTTACTTTCCACACTGCCCTCCAATACGTCATCCCTTGATGCCTCAGAACGTGTCCTGCCAACCGATCCCTGCTTCTAGTCAAGTTGTCCCACAAATTTCTCTTCTCTTCAATTCTCTTCAGTACCTACTCATTAGTTACGTTATCTATCCATTTAATCTTCAGCATTCTTCTGTAACACCACATTTCCAATGCCTCTATTCTCTTCTTGTGTAAATTATTTATCGTTCATGTTTCACTTCCATACAAATACTCTCAGAAATGACTTCCTGACACTTAAACCTATACTCAATATCAACAAATTTCTCTTCCTCAGATACGCTTTCCTTGCCATATCCAGTCTACATTTTATATCCTCTCTACTTCGATCATCATCAGTTATTTTTCTCCCCAACTCATCTACTACTTTATGTGGCTCATTTCCTAATCTAATTCCATCAGCATCAACTGATTTAATTTGGATACATTTCATTATCCTCTTTTTGCTTATGTTAATCTTACATCCTCCTTTCAAGATACTGACCATTCCCTTCAACTGCTTTTCCAGGTCCTTTGCTGTCCCTGACAGAATTACAATGTCATCAGCAAATCTCAAAGTTTTATTTCTTTTCCATAAATTTTAGTTCCTTCTCCAAATTTTTGTTTTGTTTCCTTTACTGCTTGCTCCATATACAGATTGAATAAGATCAGGGATAGGCTACAACCCTGTCTCACTCGCTTCCCAACCTCCTTTCCCAACCACTGCTTCCCTTTCATGCCCCTCGACACTTACAACTGCCATCTGGTTCCAATACAAATTGTAAATAGTCTTTCGCTCCCTGTATTTTATCCCTGCCACCTTCAGAATTTGAAAGAGAGTATTCCAGTCAACATTGTCAAAAGCTTTCTCTAAGTCTACAAATGCTAGAAACGTAGGTTTGCCCTTCCTTAATCTAGCTTCTAAGATAAGTCGTAGGGTCAGTATTGCCTCACGTGTTCCAACATTTCTACGGTATCCAAGCTGATCTTCCCCGAGATCGGCTTCTACCAGTTTTTCCATTCGTCGGTAAAGAATTCGTGTTACTATTTTGCAGCTGTGACTTATTAAACTGATTGTTCGGTAATTTTCACATCTGTCAACACCTGCTTTCTTTGGTATTGGAATTATTATATTCTTCTTGAAGTCTGAGGGTATTTCGCCTGTCTCATTCATCTTGCTCACCAGATGGTAGAGTTTTGTCAGGGCTAGCTCTCCCAAGGCCACCAGTAGTTCTAATGGAATGTTGTCTACTCTTGGGGCTTTGTTTCGACTCAGGTTTTTCAGTGTTCTGTCAGACTCGTCACGCACTATCATATCCCCCATTTCATCTTCATCTTCTTCCTCTTCCATGTCCGTAATATTGCCCTCCAGTACATCGTCGTTGTATAGACCGTCCATGTACTCCTTCCACCTTTCTGCTTTCCCCTCTTTGTTTAGAACTAGCTTTCCATCTGAGCTCTTGATATTTGTACAAATGGTTCTCTTTTCTCCAAAGGTCTCTTTTATTTTCCTGCTGGCAGTATCTATGTTACTCCTAGTGATATATGCCTCTATATCCTTACATTTGTCCTCTAGCCATCTGCTTAGCTATTTGCTCTTCCTATAGATCTCAATTTTGAGATGTTTGTATTCCTTTTTGCATGCTTCATTTACTGCATTTTTATATTTTCTTCTTTCATCACTGAAATTCAGTATCTCGTCTTTTACCCAAAAATTTCTACTAGCCCTCGTCTTTTTATTTACTTGATCATCTGCTGCCATTACTATTTCATCCCCCAAAGCTACCTATTCTTCTCCTACTGTATTGCTTTCCATCTTCTTGTCAAGCGTTCCCTATTGCTTTCTCTGAAACTCTCTACAACGTCTGGCTCTTTCAGTTTATATAGGTCCCATCTCCTTAAATTCCTACCTTTTTGCAACTTCTTCAGTTTTAGCCTACAGTTCATAACCAATAAATTGTGCTCAGACTCCACATTTGCCCTTGGAAATGTCTTACAATTTAAAACCTAGTTCCTAAATCTCTGTCTTACCATTATATAATTAATCTGAAACCTCCCAGTTTCTTCACGTATCTTCCACGTATGCAGTCCTCTTTCATGATTCTTAAACCAAGTATTAGCTATGATTAATTTAAGCTCTGTGCAAAATTCTAGCAGGCAGCTTCCTCCTTCATTCCTCACCCCCATTCAATATTCACTTACAACTCTTCCTTCTCTTCCTCTTCCTACTATAGAATTCCAGACCCCATGACAACTAAATTTTCGTCTCACCTTACTACCTGAATATTGTTTTTTATCTCATCATACATTTATTCAATCACTTCGTCATCTGTGGAGCTAGTTGTCATATAAACTTGTACTACTGTGATAGGCATGGGCTTTATGTCTATCTTGGCTACAATAATGCGTTCACTATGCTGTTTGTAGTAACTTACGTGAGCTCCTATTTTTTATATATATATTGTTAAACCTACACCTGCATTACCCCTACCTGATTTTGTGTTTATAACCCTGTATTCACCTGACCAAATAATGGTATATACTTGTTGATGTTGTTGTTGTGGTCTTCAGTCCTGAGACTGGTTTGATGCAGCTCTCCATGCTACTCTATCCTGTGCAAGCTTCATCATCTTCAAGAACCTACTGCAACCTACGTCCTTCTGAATCTGCTTAGTGTAGTCATCTCTTGGTCTCCCTCTACGATTTTTACCCTCCACGCTGCCCTCCAATAATAAATTGGTAATCCCTTGATGCCTCAGAACATGTCCTACCAACCGATCCCTTCTTCTGGTCAAGTTGTGCCACAAACTTCTCTTCTCCCCAATCCTATTCAGTACTTCCTCATTAGTTATGTGATCTACCCATCTAATCTTCAGCATTCTTCTGTAACACCACATTTCGAAAGCTTCTATTCTCTTCTTGTCCAAACTATTTATCGTCCATGTTTCACTTCCATACATGGCTACACTCCATACAAGTACTTTCAGAAATGTCTTCCTGACACTTAAATCTATACTGGTTGTTAACAAATTTCTCTTCTTCAGAAACGCTTTCCTTGCCAATGCCAGTCTACATTTTATATCCTCTCTACTTCGACCATCATCAGTTATTTTGCTCCCCAAATAGCAAAACTTCTTTACTTCTTTAAGTGTCTCATTTCCTAATCTAATTCCCTCAGCATCACCCGACTTAATTCGACTGCATTCCATTATCCTCGTTTTGCTTTTGTTGATGTTCATCTTATATCTTCCTTTCAAGACAATGTCCATTCCATTCAACTGCTCTTCCGAGTCTTTTGCTGTCTCTGACAGAATTACAATGTCATTGGCGAACCTCAAAGTTTTTATTTCTTCTCCATGGATTTTAATACCTAGTCCAAATTTTTCTTTTGTTTCCTTTATTGCTTGCTCAATATACAGATTGAATAACATCGGGGAGAGATGCAATCCTGTCTCACTCCCTTCCCAACCACTGCTTCCCTTTCATGTCCCTCGACTCGTATAACTGCCATCTGGTTTCGGTACAAATTGTAAATAGCCTTTCGCTCCCTGTATTTTACCCCTGCCACCTTCAGAATTTGAAAGAGAGTATTCCAGTCAACATTGTCAAAAGCTTTCTCTAAGTCTACAAATGCTAGAAACGTAGGTTTGCCCTTCCTTAATCTAGCTTCTAAGATAAGTCGTAGGGTCAGTATTGCCTCACGTGTTCCAACATTTCTACGGAATCCAAACTGATCTTCCCCGAGATCGGCTTCTACCAGTTTTTCCATTCGTCGGTAAGGAATTCGTGTTAGTATTTTGCAGCTGTGACTTATTAAACTGATTGTTCGGTAATTTTCACATCTGTCAACACCTACTTTCTTTGGTATTAGAATTATTATTTTCTTCTTGAAGTCTGAGGGTATTTCGCTTGTCTCATACATCTTGCTCACCAGATGGTAGAGTTTTGTCATGACTGGCTCTCCCAAGGCCGTCAGTAGTTCCAATGGAATGTTGTCTATTCCGGGGGCCTTGTTTCGATCAGGTCTTTCAGTGCTCTGTCAAACTCTTCACGCAGTATCGTATCTCCCATTTCATCTTCATTTACATCCTCTTCCATTTCTATAATATTGTCATCAAGTACATCGCCATTGTATAGACCCCCTATATAGTCCTTCCACCTTTCTGCTTTCCCTTCTTTGCTTATGGGAAAAAAATCAGAGCAGCAGCAGAAATCAACTCCGTACACATGTCAGCTCCCTGTTGCAGATCCCTACACGCTAGAGTGGTAGTCAGATGAAAGTGTAGAACTGTGTCAGACTGAGTTTCCATGAAGTACATCGCTACATGAGTCTGCAGGCAAGCTCGCATGTATCGTAGCAGCACACAGTTTTGTTTCCAGACTACGAGTTTCAAATCTGCACCACTCATGAGTCTCATTGATGTACGAGGCGAGTGTTACTATACTTTTCATGATTTTCCTATCCAAAATGCACAGATATCCTCATATAAAATCAAACAACATATCGGTGTGTCAGCAATATGATCATATACATCTACATCTTCAACTACGTGGTTAATCTGCAATTCACACTTAAGTGCCTGGCAGAGGCTTCATCGAACCATTTTCATACAACTTCTCGAATGCCGCGTGGAAAAAAGGAACATCTAGGTTTTTCCGTTCGAGCTCTGATTTGTCTTATTTTATTATGATGATCATTTCTCCCTACGTAGGTGGGTGTCAACAACATATTTTCGCATTCGGAAGAGAAAGTTGGTGACTGAAATTTCGTAAATAGATCTCGCCGCAAAGAAAACTGCCTTTGTTTCAATGACTGCCACTCCAACTCGCATATCATATCAGTGATACTCTCACCCCTATTGCGCGATAACACGAAACGAGCTGCCCTTCTTAGCACTTTTTCAATGTCCTCCGTCAATTCTACTTGGTAAGGAATCCGCATCGCGCAGCAATATTCCAGGAGAGGACGGGCAAGAGTAATGTAGGCTGTCCCATTAGTGGGTTTATCGCATGTTCGAAAGTGTTCTGCCAACAAAGCGCAGTCTTTGTTTCGCCTTCTCCACAATATTATCTATGTGGTCTTTTCAATTTAAGTTTCTCGTAATTGTAATTCCTAGGTATTTAGTCGAATTGACAGCCCTTAGATGTGTGCGATTGATCGTATACCGTAAATTTATCGGATTTCTTTTAGCACCGATGTAGATGACCTCGCACTTTTCTTTGTTTAATGCCAACTGTCACTTTCCGCACCATACAGAAATTCTCTCTAGGTAATTTTGTAATTGGAATTGATCGTCTGATGATTTTACTAGACGGTAAATTACAGCGTCATCTGCAAACAATCTAAGGGGGCTGCTCAGATTATCACCTAGATCATTTATGTAAATCAGGAACAGCAGAGGGCATATGACACTACCATGCGGAACGTCAGATATCGCTTCTGTTCTATTCGATGATTTACCGTCTATCACTACGATCTGTGACCTCTCTGAGAGGAAATCACGAATCCAGTCACACAACTGAGACGATACTCCATATGCACGCAATTTGATTAATAGTCGCTTGTGAGGAACGGTATGAAAAGCCTTCTGGAAATCTGGGAATATGGTATCGATCTGAGAACCCTTGTCGACAGCACTCATTACTTCTTGGTAATAAAGAGCTAGCTGTGTTGCACAAGAACGATATTTTCTGAATCCGTGTTGGTTATGTATCAATAAGTCATTTTCTTCAAGGTGACTCATAATGTTCGCGTACGGTGTATGTTACAAAATACTACTGCAAATTGAGGTCAGTGATACGGCCCTGTAATTCAGTTGGTTATTCCTATTTCCTTTCTTGAATATTGGTGTGCTACTTTCCAGTCTTTAGGAATAGACCTTTTGTCAAGTGAGCGGTTGTATATGATTGCTAAGAAAGGCGCTATTGTGTCTGCATTCTCTGAAATGAACCTGATTGGTATACCATCCGGACCGGAAGACTTGCCTTTCTGAAGAGATTTGAGTTGTTTCGCAACACATAAGATACCTACTTCTACGTCACTCATGCTGTTCTGGTTTCGAATTCTGGAATATTTACTTCGTCTTCTTTCGTGAAGAAATTACGGAAAACTGTATTTAGTAACTGTACATAAGGAAAATTGTGGTAAAATATGAAAAATGACATAAAATCGGTAAAAATCGAGGAAACCCTGGTATAATTACGACCAATTGATGGGAAATACGACGAAATATCTAAAATTTCGGAAAAACTTAAAAAATTAAGGAAATTGACTGAGAATACATAAAATTTCAGAAGAAGTAGCATTTGTGACGCATTCGGATGTGATGGTGACTCGATATTGGACTGGATGGGAATCTGGGGGCAGGCATACTCATCGTAAGGTTTCTGGTCTACTGCATCTGACCATCACAACCGCCGTGTTGTTCATCAAGCCTATTGTAATCTCTTCAGATATTCGCCTGCCATCCGAAAACAAGTACTAGACATTCTGCATCACCCACATCACTGACCGGATACCAGCAGCAGCTACTAGTAGATACGCGTAGGCTGTCACGTCACCACAACACGAACGGCTGCGTTTGGAGTGATGCCATGACCATAAAGCATGACGTGCTTGTGAATGGCGACGCATCGTGTTCAGCGACGAATCGTGGCCCAGCACAACCCTGTGTGACCATAATCGCCATGTATGGAAGCGACCTTGGGAGGAGTACCAGCCGACCGGAGTGGTTCAAAAAATGGCTCTGAGCACTATGGGACTTAACATCTGAGGTCATCAGTCCCCTAGAACTTAAAACTACTTAAACCTAACTAACCTAAGGACATCACACACATCCATGCCCGAGGCAGGATTCGAACCTGCGACCGTAGCGGTCGCGCGGTTCCAGACTGTAGCGCCTAGAACCGCTCGGCCACTCTGGCCGGCCGGTCGGAGTGGCCAAGCGTTTCCAGGCGCTACAGTCTGGAACCGCGCGACCGCTACGGTCGCAGGTTCGAATCCTGCCTCGGGCATGGATGTGTGTGATGTCCTGTCCTTAGGTTAGTTAGGTTTAAGTAGTTCTAAGTTATAGGGGACTGATGACCTCTGAAATTAAGTCCCATAGTGCTTAGAGCCATTTGAACCTTTTTTTATCTGGGAATAATACCACACGTTCGAGTTCATGGTGGTCAAGTGATTAGCGTTCGAGCTCCATAACGCAAACGTGTATGAGGCAACGGTTTGACCCTTGGGCAGACTTGGTTTTTAATCTATGCTACCTGAAGAACGAGAATTTTTTCAAAAGGTCAACGAAGTGTGTTTTGCCTTAGAAACTCCGAACATTCCCTGTAAATGCGGGAAAAGTGCATTGATTCGATGTGGTAGATGCCGTTTCAAGTTATGTTTTCCATGTCTGTATGACAAATACCATCTTGCAACGTGTGATGTCGAGAGCGCAACCGACGAGTAACTGTACTTTACTGTTATGGTCTGGCACATTGTGCGTTATTACAAAACCGAATAACGTCATTCGCACCATTATTTATCGAGGTTTGACTTGGGCTTTCCAAGCCTGTCCCTCGTCCTTGAAAATTAAATTGAAATGGTAAATAGACAAATGACATGTGAAATTCACTAACACTTCATGAAAATGCGCATGGGTTTTTTTCATTATATTACCTCTTCAGTGTCATAAAAATTAAATAATGCCACCAGTGATGAAGAAATATAGATAAAAAAGTAAGTATTGGAAGGATTCTTACCGTCGCGTCGTCCACAAGCCTTTTCCTACGCGGAATCGCTAATCATTTTTTTTATTACCTCATTTTGTTCGTAATAGATCGTTGTATGTGTTCGGGGCGGACGTCCTATGACACTTGTTAAGTTCATCGTTGGTCCATTAACTCAGTTTCTTAATTACAGAAGGCAGCTAACCTCCGACCGGACACACTGAGCTACCGTGCCGGTGAGACGACAATGCTTTTTTTTACAACCCGCACCTTCGCACAGATACGTCCATTACATAACAGGTGCGTAAAACTTCTTGCGATTTTCTCAGAATTTCAAGAGCAGTGCACCTTACTACTTGTACACTGTATTGTTTTAATGGCCTACTAAAGGTGTACAAAGTTTGAAGTAAATCCGTGATCCCAAAGTCGTGCCCTCTCCTTGTCAGTACTATCTTGGGGATAATTTTTCCAGAGGACACTGCTCGTCTGGAGATGGCTCGTGTCTCTATGAACTGCCTGCGTAACGTGGAGGTACTCCCACGCCACCACCAAGGTTCCCAGACCTGTACCCAACAGAATACGTGTGGGACCAGTTCGACATCAACTCCTTCCGCAATGCAGGATATGAAGGACCAGTAACAACAGTTGCAGGTCAGCGTACCTTAGGAGAAGGTACGACAACTTTATGGCGCCCTTCCCAACTGTATCAGTGCATGCAACCAGGTAAACGGGAGTGCTATGTCATACTGATAAATGGGCTCATCCTGCCAAGTTCTTTGTAAATTTGGCTTTATTTTACAATCACTGAAATAACATCACAATCCTCTCGGGAAGGGGTTCATTTCCTTTCCTCCTCTTATGGGAGCTTATCTTTTTTTTCAGGCGGTGTATATTAAGAAAGAAAAAAATAGAAATAAACTGTACTGTTTGTTGCATTAATTCATTGCTGCTTGGTTTAATGAAACAAATACCAAAAATCGTATTAGTTGCTTGAACGTTGACTTAACATTTTTCATCTGCAGTCATTTTCTAAAAAAAAAAGGGTACTAATTTTCTTAATTTATCGTTTCGTTTGGTGCTGTATGTTGTTTGGTGGCTCCGGCGATACTTGATCTTTTTCTCTGAAGGACTGGGAACGTCCGTTTCAGCCATTGAGAAGGGTTTATGAAAAATAAAAGAATGGATATGAGACTGCCACACAAGCAGTTGTAGCTCGATTCTTTCTCTCACTGGATTTCTCTCTCTCTCTAACGAGATTTTTGGTTAGGTAGATCGCAGTGCACCTATTCGCTATGTTTCTGTAACTGCAACTAGTGCTTATCTTCAGCCGAGTGTCATCTTATAGCCGTGTCCGTTAGTAGTAGAGACCAATTATTCTCTGGCCTCACGAGCAGGATGACCTGTCGCTAAGGTCAAGACTCCTTGCGAGATTCTTGTCACTCTCAGGCAGCACTTTTCTAATTGAGCAGCTCAAGTGGGCATCACGGGCCAACGTAAGACGTCAGTCCGATATTTTCCATTATTTCCACTCTACAAGCAGGGTCATCCCGCGACTGCCATTGGATGGCCAAGTAACCTTCTTAAGCACGAGACTAGTAAGAGTACTACTATTGTTACATGTATTATAGTAAAATGTAACACTATGCTACACCTGCAGTATGGTATACTGTTGGAGAAGTGAATCAAAGTCAGCTTAGATTTTTACAATGTTTGCAAAGTTTGCCTCCCAGAGTGAGTTGCAAAAATGAATTCAACCCACTTCACACAATGACAGTCCACAGCCTTCACGTCTATAGTTCTTCAATTTATTCCAAAGAAAGTTTATACAAACTCATACCAAAAAATAATATTCATTTACACAATACAAGAAACAGTCACACGGTAAGTTTACTAATCTCAAAACTTTCTCACATACACAACATATGACCCTGAAATTATAGAAGAAATTGTCAAAAACAACTCTCTACGTTCCCTAACCAAATTTAAATTTTTTTTCAGAAACTTGGCTAAAAGAGTATAGATTTTAATCTTTTGACATATTCATGGAGTGTGGTATTTATTAATTGTGCTATGAGTAGCTGCAATTATCAGTAAAACCGTATCTAATAACCATACAATTAGAATTATGCATTTATATAGATGTAAGTATAAGTATACTAGCACCTTACATTGCTTTAGGTAGCTGTAAGTATTTGTAACCTGTAAGTGTGTATACAGGGTGAACATTAATAAGACCGACAAACTGTATGGACGGATTCCTTGCTGGAAATGAAGGAAAAAAGTTCTATGAAATGTGTCGAGGAAATGAATCACTGCTACGGTAAATGGCACTGACGAATGACAATTCCTCTGACCACATACCGTTATTCCTTGTGTGTTGCGGGCTGTGTTATTGGCTGTGCTGTAAGCTGCAGAATGGTCCAGTATTCTTGTCGGGAACAAGTCAAGGTAGTGTTTGTGGATAGTGTTATATACGACGAAGCAGATGGGAACGGTCGAGAGGCAACACGGCTATACCAAAACAAATACCCTCAGAGACACCAACCACGCCACACAACACTTCAAACCTTTTTTGGGGCGTTTGATCATGGATCCTTTGCGACAGACGAACGTTCAGGGAGACGGAGGACTGTGCATACACCAGTTTTGGATGATTGGATGACTGGTTTCTATCAATATATTGAGACGAACCCTAGTACAAGCTCTACGTAAGTGGCTCGCCAGCATGGTGTAAGCCAAAGTACGATTATGTGAATCCTGCCGCAGGACAATTGTTGCTATCCCTACATAGGAATCTTACATAGGGCGCACAGTGCTGTCAGAGTTATTAATGAAGTCTATCGCGCTGCCAACATATAAACACGCTACTTACATAGCCCCCCTGCTCCTCTCAAAAAATTTTACAAAGTATTTTGGGCAGTGGCCAAGACTAATTTGCTAATAAAATTTATATTAATAATATGAAATAGATCAGGTTCACACAATTAGTAATTTACTGTTGGTCAATAAAGCAAAAGTTCTCCTCACTGTTCCTAAAGACAGTCCTAATCATTCATCAAAACAGTAGTCTTTGACAGTTTTATGCACAAAGTCTGTGAAGCAAAAGATAATTCACACGTAAGTAGTGGACCTACATGCAGTCTTGAAGAAGTGGTGGTGTCCTCCCAACAGAAACACATTACTGACTCTTGACATGAAGATAGGTAATGGGCCACAACAGAGCAGACCCACAGTAGAGCCAGTCAAAGTCTTGAAGAATATTGGTAGAATTGGTAGGTCACCAGAGAGCAGACCCACAGTATTCCTTGTAAGGATAATTGCAATAATGGGCCACCAAAGTTGCAGACCCACTGTAGTCCTTGTAGAAATTATGGTAGTAGTGGGCCATCAAAGGTGCAGACCCACTGTAGTCCATGTAGAGATGGTCAGCAGCCATCTGTCGTGACTGTGCGGATGTACAATCACAGTTGTAGAGTCTTGATAACAATGTAGCAAGTCCATGAACCACTACTTGTGATCTCACAATTTTTTTTTTTTTTTTGCAATATTCTTAGAACCAGAAATACTGTTAACCAGTCCCGTGCTGAATTATCAACACACGTGCAAGCACTAATACAGTCGTATAACCTCTGATATTTCGTACATATAACGTGACCAACAGACAAAATGTGTGCAGTTAAATGAATCCTTACTATTTACAACATGAAGAACTGGTGTGTATAAAATTTCAATTTTACAGCATACAAATTCAATCACAAATAAAAGGAAACATCATCACAGTAAAGAACATGATAATACAGATAACATTTGTAGTAATACAGGCTTTACAAAAGGAACAGAAATAAAATATACATGAGTATAACAGGAATTATGACATAAGTAAATAAATGAAAAATGAAAATATCCTTAAAAACATTGACTTGACACGTGAGTACTAAAAGAAAACAGAACAGAATAAAGAATGTCTGAACATCTTTTAGAAGTAAAAAACAGGTTAGATTTGAGGATAACAGCATTCCTCATCATAGTGAATGCAACTTACTATTAAAAGGAAAACAAATTCTACCAAATTTATCTTCAAAAGTAAACACACATAGACAGTAAGAAACACACAAGGGAACACACAGCGGAATAACACAAAAGGAAAGGACAGCGTCTGTTTTCAGTGTGACATTTGGTACTGCAGTACTTGTGGTACTTCATTTCCAACTAAAATTTCATATTATCTCTGAGATCTCCCTTTGTTCAACATTGTTCCCCAAAAAGTCCTATCTATCTGCATTGATACTTTCATATATTTCTTACCTCATCCTACCTAAACTTGTATTCGCTATAGACTAAATATCTGTTCACTTTGTTTTTCAAAATAATTGTTCCTCATTGCACAATATTCTTTGGCCAAACCTTTTTGTAGCTTCGCAATGCATTTCTTCCCAACTCATTTTCGTATATAGCATACCCCCTCATAAATTAACTTAAATCTACTGAACTTAGATATACAAACTGGAGAATGAGGCAATGCAGCAGCACAAAAAAATTAACACAAACCACGACATAAAACGCAATTGGAAAAGCAGGCAGCAGTATGTCTAAGTTAGCAAAAAAAAATACAACATTACAACTAATATAAGGCAATATGCAGCAAACAATAAAAATAAATCAGTGGTAAAACTGGCTTATCAGAGTAATACAAAGTAAAATTCAGTCGGACGATGCCTGAAAAATAGCAGCAGCAAATGCAATAACTTATACCTAAACATGACAAAGCACAAGCAAAAAATATATTACAGTAAAGACAGCAGTGCAGATGAGGGAACTGTCTATTCACATCTTAATGTCTAGGTCACAATTTAACACTAGAGTGGTGCACCACAGCAACTTATTCTACGAAAAAATTACTAAGTCCTTGAAAAGACAATTATGTTTGCAATTCCTGTTACTAGTTCCTTCTCCTTCTTAATGTAATTTTCTTTCCAAGTGCTCTTTTTTAAGACTGTGGATCATAAAATTATTATTTAATGGATCTGTTAAGAGAAAGTATTTAAATTAGCACATGTATTAATTTTTTTATAAAACCAATGTTGCCGCATAGCTAGAAACTAGATATAAAATAAGCAAATATGTACAAAGTAAAGCATGAAAACATTATCCAATAGCCATGTGGCAGTCCATAAGTCAGTATAAATTCTCTCAACTCTCGTAGAGAGATACTTGTCATAATCAGGTATGTGAACGTAAGAATATTTCTCATCACTTCATAAGCATTTCAGTAAGTAGCACAAAGTACAAACTCCGAAGTGTAATCATACGTTTACAAGTAACTGTGTGTCGTGTTTGTGGTGCGTTCTGCAAAGAAATGTTAACAGCGAGGTCAACGGCCACCCTCTTCTGCAGCTGAGCGAGAGCTTACGTGAGTGCTGTGAGCTTCAGAGCGGCACAAGTTACGTTGAAAGTCCACACAACAAGGGTATATTTCAAAGCGGCTAGCGCACAACTGGACGCAGCACGGCATCACAAGGTCACCTTTACTCTTTACGAAATTATTTATGGCAACAGTTTCAGTTAGAACGATAGTTTCATACAAATAAAAAATTTCACAGGTTGAAAATTTACATTGGAAGTAAATAGAAACGAAATCTCATAAATTACAGTGTCCAAAAAATTGCCGTCAGCATTGTGATACTTGCAGTCACATATATACTCACTTTTCAAAATGATCATAACCATATCTTGATGTCATAATACACATCGTCGTAAAAAGAAAAACAAAATCGTCATAACAGATCAATCAAATATCAAAATCGCCAAGGCTTCCTCCAATAACTTCAAAATCTCTAAAAAAAATTCTCTGCTCGTTTCAGTAGTGTCATCTACCTCAATCGTACTTCAAATATCATGATCCCATACAAAATACATCTCTCAAAGCTCTCACAGTATCACAATGGTCCCGAAAATATATGAACAGTTCCCAAAACGCAGACAAAGTACAATTTCATAAGTGTGAAGTAATACAACTGCGTAATTAACTAGACTTGTGTCACAGACATAGTAAAAAAAGAATCCATTTCTCTCTGCTAAATGACCAGATAGCTGTGTAATTCTGTGTTAAACAAATATGGTACCAATGTGTAAAATTGTATAAGTAAATACCATATTAGCTAGGGCTCGTTGCGTTTGCCACACGCATGTACACAAAGTAGGCGTACCCCTATGAAGGCTAATTTAATTATACCTCAGATGTTACAGATTAAAACTGCAGAATGAAAAGTATCGCCGAAAGCCTTCTCTGCATCACTGCAATTCAAAAATATTTCTTAAAAATGTTCCACGTACAAAAGGTAATCACTCAAATGCATGTCATGTAGCGCTAAACAATAGTTCTTGCTGTGTGATAATTTCTGTCATTGACCAACGATAAACATTTACCAAGTGTCATATTTACCGTCATCCATAACCAAAGTTCTACAAAAATCAATGTACTTACCTTGTCATAAACAAAAGTAAAATGCTATGCGTATAAATGTCATAGGTATTACGTTCGTTGCCGTGACATTGAAAGTACTATACTGTAACGTATTGTTGTGTTACGAAAAATACCTGTCTCATTGTATCTATGCCACAAAGGTCATTACCAAAACATGTTTACTTTTCAGAAGAACGCAGAAAACTGTGAGCCACAAAACAGACACAGTGTAAAAGCAATAATGACATTGTGTCACTCCTAAATAGCGTCGTACTATAATCGTGTAGGTATCAAACAAATCAGACACTATGTCATCTGTGACCTCTCAGAAAGTACTTTAAATATAAAATGTTTTGCTTTTAAGTAAACCAAAATGTTGCAGTAAAACCTCATTCTCAGTGTATGTTCTAAGAATGCGGACTTCATAGTCGTGACGTAATCGTACAACTAACAAGCAAAATGTACACACAATAAGACTGTGTAGTCTGTTTCACATAAAAGTGGACTCGCAAAATTACTGTCTTAGTAAGTTCCATAGGTTCTTGATCAGATAGTTAACTTCAAGACATCGCTGCATGTTAACAGTTTCTAAATGTGACAAAGCGTAATAGGAACTTGAAGTGAAAAATTTAATGGCAAAGACTAAGTCAGAAAGCAAATTATTTCTCAATAAACAGCTTTACACGAGAAATGTGGTATAATCTTTTGTAAATAATTTTTTCTTTTTTTCTACTTTAATGACCAATTAGGAGAAAAAGCAATAAGAAAGTTGATAAAACCAAGCCTGTGGATGAATATCATTGCTAGAATTCTCGAATGTTCTGAATTTACGAGTTGTGATGATCATCGTGACACCGAGTCGCAAATCTGTAATTCTTATGTCTTATCGGCGGTTCCTTCTTAAGGCTCGCTGCACCTTGACAACTCCTTTCAAAATCTCCTAAATACCCAATACTAATACTCTGTGACTTTTTCCGTATTTCTAAATCCCTCTTCCCGTGTCGGAACGCGAGTATCCTCTGAATGTGTAATTCTCGTATTACGTGTGCCAACGGATCTTGTACTTCCCTCATTTCTCTTTTGTGTTCCGTATTGATTTGTTTCTGACTTTGTTTGAATTACCTCGTACTTCTCTGCATCAGTAAAGGCTACCGGTTGTGTATCATTCAGATCATCACCTACCTTCGTAGATCAATTACTTAGCTGATCCGAAAGGTCGACAATTTTTTCCGATTATTTGCTGATTTTCTTCGTGTGTTTTTACGAACCAAGTTTTAGAGTATCTATTGCGTCCTTTAAGTTTTCTTGATCTTTTACAAGTTGAGCGATCGTATCGGTAAATGCGACTGAGTCAGTTTTAGCCTGCATGGTGCGTGATTTTCGTGAACAATGATCTGCAGTTCTTTTATGGCTGCTTCAGAATTCTGTAATGTGTTTTCCTGTCGCCCAAAAATAGGCTAAAAATGCTAACAAATTTGCATTTTTACATCTTCAGAAAGTTTTTTATATATCGACTT
Source organism: Schistocerca gregaria (assembly GCF_023897955.1). Lineage (NCBI taxonomy): Eukaryota > Metazoa > Arthropoda > Insecta > Orthoptera > Acrididae > Schistocerca > Schistocerca gregaria. Next base: position 485,734,336 of record NC_064924.1, read on the forward strand.
TATTTCGGGTGTGTCAGCGGTTAAATCTTCACATGTTTGTGCAAGTGGTTGTTCAATTGTGTTAAATTTTTGGAGCGGTTGCAGTATTCGTTCCTCATTTTGTACCAGTGTGTCTAACTTTTGGTCTATTTTTTAATTAATTGCAATAACAATGCATTAGTGACTGAAACATGTTCCTTTGTGCATTTTGGCAGTGCATTTGCATCGGCAAGTCTTGACTTAATTGAGAAAAGGCTGATGACGCAAAACCTGAATCTACGGTATTTGCAAGATCTTGTTGTGTCATTTCGCATTCCTTCAGGGAACAGTTACCGACCGATCTATCGACAATACTTCCCCGTTCACTGATTATTTCACTGTTTACACCGTTATTTATTGCCTTGTCCATGTCCCTATGCACAATTACCAAATTATTGTCTCGAACATTTGTTAATTCATTACTAGGTAGTGCTAACACGCCACGCTCGTCTTCACTATCACTTCTCAATTTGCTTTGGAGCCTAGTGTTGCGCTTTTCACACGCCATGATTATCACACTGTTTCACTGGATAACACAGAAAAAACACAATTTCAAAAGCAAAAAATAAGATGATACACTAAAATAGCACTGAAAATAATAAACATCCAAGCAGTTGCAAACGCGACCGCGAGACACCTGGTGCAAACTCACGCTCATGCCACAACCGCTCCGCTCATCACAATACAGCTAACAATAAGAGACCACAATCACAAAGGAAACTCTCCATGTTCAATCACGCACCAGTAGCAGACAACATCTAGTCTCCAATCATGCACTAACTACTCAAACTACGAGAAAATCAGAAGATTGCAGTGAGGCATCCGTGGCTAATTATTCTGTTTTTACTTACTTGGAGTGAAATAACTGGGAAGCTGAAACTTATTAATTTAATTCTGAAAATGCTAAGTGAAACCGAGTGCGAGTGAACCTGCTTAAACTTCTGAGTGAAATTGAACGTACTGTCATTTTCTTGTCTTTCTCATTTCATATATGACCTACTGGATTATTCCTGACAAATACGACTCAAACGCAACCTGACAGCTCAAGTAATTAACACAAAAGAATGGCTCTGAAGTAGAAGCAGTCCTAACAATAACCTAAACATTTCATAAGTCACTTACCTCACAGAAAATCTTCATTCCACGAACTACAGCGATACAGCAAGCTCCAATACAACCAGCTAAATAAAAGATTCTTACTACTGTAGCCTGTAACTACTCTTAGGCATGTTGTTAGCAAAAGGAAAGATTTTGTTGCAAAGCAAACAATGTACAAAGCAAATTTTACCTTAATAATGTGACATCTAGTTAAAAAAAATTATATAAACATCCGTGACATCCAATTTCAAAATAATTATATAGTCATCCACAATGTTACACTTCCATGATGGACACACGTCCAGATCGTGCGTTTGCGCTAACACTTCAGACCTCTAACCTTCATCACTGCTAACTAGTAACTTCCAACCTCCATCACTGCTAGCTATTCACCTCAACCTGCCATCATTGCTGGCTGTTCACCGGCAGCTGCGTTCACCCCCGGTAGCTGAGTGGTCAGCGCGACAGACTGTCAATCCTAAGAGCCCGGGTTCGATTACCGGCTGGGTCGGAGGTTTTCTCCGCTCAGGGACTGGGTGTTGTGTTGTCCTAATCATCATCATTTCATCCCCATCGACGCGCAAGTCGCCGACGTAGCGTCAAATCGAAAGACTTGCACCCGGCAAACGGTCTACCCGACGAGTGGCCCTAATCACACGACCACCCACACAGAGTCTCTTACAGAGGGTGCACAGCGCTGTCAGAGTTATTAATACAGTCCATCTCGCTGCCAACATATAAGCACATAAAAAGGCTACTTACAACTTGTAAATATCAAAAGCAGACGCACCAATCGTCCAGGATTTCAGAATTTTTTGCATCCGTTAATACAGGCATTTCGAATACTTCAAATTTTTGCTTTCACAACTGATCATCAGACTCAGGGGTTATTAGCCGCACAAAAGCGATAGTCCACATCTACACCTGGAGAAGTCTCACATTTTAAAATCTTATTCCGAAATCTATGTCTTACCATTATATAATCAATCTGAAACCTTCCAGTGTTTCCAGGACTCTTCTATGCATAAAAGCTTCATTCGTGATTCTTAAACCAAGTGTCAATGATGATTAAATTACGCTCTGTGCAAAACTCTACAAGGCGCCTCTCTGTTTCAGTCCTTTCACCCAGTTCTTATTCACCTACTATTTTTCCTTCTCTTCCGTTTCCTACTATCGAACGCCAGTCCCCAATCACAATTAAATTTTCGTCTCTCTCAATTATCTGAATAATTTCTTTTATCTGATCATGCTTTTCTGCTATCTCTTCTTCACCTGCGGAGCTTGTTGGCATTTAAACTCATAATATAGTGATGAGTATGGACTTCGAGTCCGTATTGACGACGATGATGCATTCACTATGCTGTTCATAGTAGTTCTATTTTCTTATTCATTATTAAACCTACCCTTGCATTACGCCCATCCGATTTTGTATCTATAATCCTGTTTTCACTTCACAAAATACCCTGTTCCCACTTCCACAACCTTCATTAATGACCACTGTATGTAACTCGACCTATCCGTTTCCCTATTAAAAATTTTGAACACGGTAGCGCTCAGCACCTGTAGAATTCAGAATACAATGGGAATCATACAGACAACCAGTTGCACATCAGAACTTTATTTAAACCTTACTCAGAAGAAATAATAACACCTGTTTTCAAAATTTTTGCAAGAAATTTCATGTACTTGGCAGCAGCGTTAGGTATCTGGGCAGGTGCAAACTTTAAAAACTTGAACTTGACAGCAGTTAGCGACTGTAAATGGACGATTCCATTGAACTGAAAGTTTAAAAACAGGTGTTATTACTTCCTCTGGGGAAGACAGGTTTATGCCTGTCGAAACATAGGAAAGGTTTTGGATACATTTCTGACGTTCTACTTGTTGGCTGTATGAGTCTAATTGTATTTATAATTCTGCAGTAGCTGACTGCTGCCATCTTCGAGATTTTTAAGTTCGTCCCCGCCCAGATATCTAAGGCTGCAGCTAAATACATGAACACTTCGTTTAGAATTTAAAGAACAGATGTTGTTACTTCTTCTGAGGAAGACAGGTTTGTATCTATCGAACCCTAGGTAAAGGTCTGAACAAGCTTTTGATGTGCAACTGGTTGGCTGTGTGATTCCCATTGTGTCAATTTCCCTTTTTAAGTTTTCTAACGTACTTACCCGATTAAGTGATCTGACACTCTACTCTCCAACCCGTAGAACACCAGTTTTGTTTCTCCTGATGATAACATCCTCTGAGTAGTCCCCGTCCGAAGACTGCAATGGGGGACTATTTGTCCTCTGGAATATTTTGCCCATAAGGATGCCATCATTATTTAATCAGACAGTAGAGCTGCATTCCCCCGGGAAAAATTATGGCTGTAGCTTCCCTTTGCCTTCAGCAGTTCGTAGTACCAACACTAGGCCATATTGGTTGATGTTATATGGCCAGATCTGTATCATCTACACTGTTGCCCCTGCAGCTACTGAAAAGGCTGCCATCCGTCTTCAGGAACATGTTCGTCTGGCCTCTCAACAGATACCCCTCCGTTGTGGTTGCACCTACGGTACATTGAGGCACGCGACTCACTGCACGAGAGGCAACGTCCATGTTTCGTGGGGGGTTTAAGTTTCTCAATTTCGAGGCAAATTTTCCATAATTTATCTCATGTATCTCGGCTCTAATCTTACATATACAACCCTACCTTCTTCTCAAAAACTCTACGAGAGATATATCAATTCGGCGAGCTGATTCACGATACCCGTTTTCCATTTTTAGCGAACGCTCATTTAAATTATCCGATAATGTCTGTTACACTTTCGTTTGGTCTATACCGAAGTATTATGATCCTAGCATCGCGTTCTGAATTCGTACGATGTCTGCTGCCATGCATGGTTAATAGTGCCTCCATCCCCTATAGCAGTACTCTAGAATTTGTTACACTAACGTCTGATAGTCGAAGTAGAGAGGATATAAAATGTAGACTGGCAATGGCAAGGAAAGCGTTTCTGAAGAAGAGAAATTTGTTAACATCGAATATAGATTTATGTATCAGGAAGTCGTTTCTGAAAGTATTTGTTTGGAGTGTAGCCATGTATGGAAGTGAAACATGGACGATAACTAGTTTGGACAAGAAGAGACTAGAAGCTTTCGAAATGTGGTGCTACAGAAGAATGCTGAAGATTATATGGGTAGATCACGTAACTAATGAGGAGGTATTGAATGGGATTGGAGAGAAGAGAAGTTTGTGGCACAACTTGACTAGAAGAAGGGATCGGTTAGTAGGACATGTTCTGAGGCATCAAGGGATCACAAATTTAGCATTGGAGGGCAGCGTGGAGGGTAAAAATCGTAGAGGGAGACCAAGAGATGAATACACTAAGCAGATTCAGAATGATGTAGGTTGCAGTAAGTACTGGGAGATGAAGAAGCTTGCACAGGATAGAGTAGCATGGAGAGCTGCATCAAACCAGTCTCAGGACTGGAGACAACAACAACAACAACAACAACAACAACATCTGATATGTAATTTTCTTAACATATAAACTCCTCTTTCGCAGAACACTCCCACAAAAACTGAGGGAGATGGTGTTGTTGTTTGGACACTAGTCTTGCATTCGGAAAAATGACGGTTCAAAGTCCCATTATCCAGGTTGGGGTTTTTCGTGGTGTCCTTAGATTGCTTAATGGAAATGTCGGGCTGGTTGCGCTGAAAGTGACAGACCCATTTCGTTCGGCATATTTTTCTCCAATCACTCATAAAAACAAACACCGTCCGAGCAGGCCTTGAAGGCCCAAAGCTATTGACCGGCCGCCATGTCATAGTCAGCCCTTTAGGCGTCATCGGATGCGGATACAGAGGGCATGTGGTCAGCATACTGTTCTCCCAGTCGCAGTCAGTTTTCGTGACCAGCGCCGCTACTTCTCAATCATGTAGCTCCTCAATTGGCCTCACAAGGGCTGAGTGTAACCCGCTTGCCAACACCACTTGGCAGACCCAGATAGTGACCCATCCATGTACTAGTCAAGCCCAATAGCGTTTAACTTCAGTGATGTGACAGGAACCGGTGTTACCACTGCAGCAAGGCCGTTGGCATCTAATGAATCATCACTAATCGCTAATAACCTCGACGTTGACGTGACGTTAAACACTATATCTACATTCACATTGTGCAAGCCATATTACGGCGGGTGGAGATTGTTCTCCCAGTACATCTGGCGTTTCTCCTCTTCCCTGGTCCCAACACGAGTGGTGCGTGGCAACAATGACTCACTGTAAGTCTTTATTTGAGCTCTGACTTCTGTTATTTACTCGTCTTGATCGTTTCGCGAGACATGCAGGAGACAGACAAAAATGTGGAAACACCAACAACATAACACATTACAATGGCTAACATGGTGTAGGAAACCTTTTGGCACTCAAAACGAGCTTTCACTCACAATGGATAAATACAGTTCCAGTACCGTTTCCAAGCGTATCTTATACTATTCTTCCTGAAATGTAGTGGTGAGTTCAGGAATACTGAGATCTGGCGGCTGTGTTGGCCAGGTGAGTTGCGACAAATCATCCTTGTGCTGGCAAAATTACTCCTGGACGATGCAGGCTGTGTGAACATGGCCCCTGTCGTCTTGGGACTTCCCATCACCATTGGGGAACAAACATTGTGCCAGACGATGGACCTGATCAGCCAAAACATCCACATACACTGAAGCGATAAAAGTCATAGGATATCTCCCAAGGTCGTGCTGGAACTCCTTTCTCCAGGTGTAGTACAGCAACTCGGCGTGGCATGGACTCAAAAAATCGTTGGAAGTCCCGTGCAGAAATACTGAGCAATGCTTCCTCTAGAGCCGTTCATAATTACGAATGTTGTCGGTGCTGAATTTCGTCCACGAACTGACGTCTCGATTACGTCTTATAAATATTGTATGGTAACAAAATCATTCTCTAGAATTGTCCAGAATGTTCTTCATACTAATCACGAGCAGTTGTGGCCTGGCGACATGGCGCATTGTCATCCGTAAAAATTCCATCGTTGTTTTGGAACATGAAGTCCATGAAAGGACGTAAATGGTCTCCAAGTAGCCGAACATAACCATTTACAGTCAATTATCGTTTCAATTCCACCAGAAGACCGAGCCAATTCCATGTAAACACAGCCCACACCACACAACCTACACAATTATGGAGCCACCACCAGCTTACACAGTGCCCTGTTGACAACTTGGGTCCATGGCTTAGAGGGGTCTGCACCGTAACTGAACCCTACCATCAGTTCCTACAACTGAAATCTGGACTCATCTGACCAGGTCACGGTTTTCCAGTCGACTAGGGTCCAACCAATAAGGCGACGAGCCCAAGAGAGCAGCTGCAGGCGATTTCGTGGTGGTTAGTGTTTAACGTCCCGTCGACAACGAGGTCATTAGAGACGGAGCGCTAGCTCGGGTTAGGGAAGGATTGGAAAGGAAATCAGCCGTGCCCTGTCAAAGGAACCATCCCGGCATTTGCCTGAAGCGATTTAGGGAAATCACGGAAAACCTAAATCAGGATGGCTGGAGACAGGATTGAACCGTCGTCCTCCCGAATGCGAGTCCAGTGTGCTAACCACTGCGCCACCTCGCTCGGTCTTACCTCTAGTGAGATAAGTCTCTACATCCTTACATTTGTCCTCTAGCCATCCCTGCTTAGCCAGTTTGCACTTCCTGTCGATCTCATTATGCCTGATTCATTTACTGAATTTTTATATTTTCTCCTTTCATCAATTAAATTCAATATTTCTTCTGTTACCCAAGGATTTCTACTAGCCCTTGTTTTTTTACTTATTTGATCCTCTGCTGCCTTAACTACTTCATCTGTCAAGGCTACCCATTCTTCTTCTACTGTGTTTCTTCCCCCATTCCTGTCAATTGTTCCCTTATGCTCTCCCTGAAACTCTGTACAACCTCTGGTTCAGTCAGTTTATCCAGGTCCCATCTTCTTAAATTCCCACCTTTTTGCAGTTTCTTCAGTTTTAATCTACAGTTCATAACCAAAAGATTGTGGTCAGAGTCCACACCTGTCCCTGGAAATGTCTTACAATTTAAAACATGGTTCCTAAATCTCTGTCTTACCATTATATAATCTATGTGAAACCTGTCAGTATCTCCAGGCTTCTTCCATGTATACAACCTTCTTTTATGATTCTTGAACCAAGTGTTAGCTATAACTAAGTTGTGCTCTGTGCAAAATTCTACCAGGCGGCTTCCTCTTTCATTTCTTAGTCCCAATCCATATTCATCTGCTATGTTTCCTTCTCTCCCTTTTCCTACCGTCGAATTCCAGTCACACACGACTATTAAATTTTCGTCTCCCTTCACTGCCTGAATAATTTCTTTTATTTCATCACACATCTCTTCAATTTGTTCGCCATCTGCAGAGCTAGTTGGCATATAAAGTTCTACTACATTTACATCTACATTTATACTCCGCAAGCCACCCAAAGGTGTGTGGCGGAGGGCACTTTAAGTGCCACTGTCATTACCTTCCTTCCCTATTCCAGTCGCGTATGGTTCGCGGGAAGAAAGACTGTCCGAAAGCCTCCGTGGGCGCTCGAATCTCTCTAATTTTACATTCGTGATCTCCTCGGGAGGTGTAAGTAGGGGGAAGCAATATATTCGATGCCTCATCGAGAAACGCACCCTCTCGAAACCTGGCGAGCAAGCTACACCGTGATGCAGAGCGCCTCTCTTGCAGAGTCTGCCACTTGTGTTTGCTAAACATCTCCGTAACGCTATCACGGTTACCAAATAACCCTGTGACGAAGCCGCGCCGCTCTTCTTTGGATCTTCTCTATCTCCTTCGTCAACCCGATCTGGTACGGATCCCACACTGACGAGCAATACTCAAGTACAGGTCAAACAAGTGTTTTGTAAGCCACCTCCTTTGTTGATGGACTACATTTTCTAAGGACTCTCCCACTGAATCTCAACCTGGTACCCACCTTACCAACAATTAATTGTATATGATCATTCCACTTCAAATCGTTCCGCACGCATACTCCAAGATATTTTACAGAAGTAACTACTGCCAGTGTTTGTTCCGCTGTCATATAATCATACAGTAAAGGATCCTTCTTTCTATGTATTCGCAATACATTACATTTGTCTGTGTTAAGGGTCAGTTGCCACTCCCTGCACCAAGTGCCTATCCGCTGCAGATCTTCCTGCATTTCGCTACAATTTTCTAATGCTGCAACTTCTCTGTATACTACAGCATCATCCGCGAAAAGCCGCATGGAACTTCGGGCACTATCTACTAGGTCATTTATATATATTGTGAAAAGCAATGGTCGCATAACACTCCCCTGTGGCACGCCAGATGTCACTTTAACGGCTGTAGACGTCTCTCCATTGATAACAACATGCTGATTTCTGTTTGCGAAAAACTCTTCAATCCAGCCACACAGCTGGTCTGATATTCCGTAGGCTCTTACTTTGTTTATCAGGCGACAGTGCGGAACTGTATCGAACGCCTTCCGGAAGTCAAGGAAAATGGCATCTACCTGGGAACCTGTATCTACACTCCTGGAAATTGAAATAAGAACACCGTGAATTCATTATTCCAGGAAGGGGAAACTTTATTGACACATTCCTGTGGTCAGATACATCACATGATCACACTGACAGAACCACAGGCACATAGACACAGGCAACAGAGCATGCACAATGTCGGCACTAGTACAGTGTATATCCACCTTTCGCAGCAATGCAGGCTGCTATTCTCCCATGGAGACGATCGTAGAGATGCTGGATGTAGTCCTGTGGAACGGCTTGCCATGCCATTTCCACCTGGCGCCTCAGTTGGACCAGCGTTCGTGCTGGACGTGCAGACCGCGTGAGAAGACGCTTCATCCAGTCCCAAACATGCTCAATGGAGGACAGATCCGGAGATCTTGCTGGCCAGGGTAGTTGACTTACACCTTCTAGTGCACGTTGGGTGGCACAGGATACATGCGGACGTGCATTGACCTGTTGGAACAGCAAGTTCCCTCGCCGGTCTAGGAATGGTAGAACGATGGGTTCGATGACGGTTTGGATGTACCGTGCACTATTCAGTGTCCCCTCGACGATCACCAGAGGTGTACGGCCAGTGTAGGAGATCGCTCCCCACACCATGATGCCGGGTGTTGGCCCTGTGTGCCTCGGTCGTGTGCAGTCCTGATTCTGGCGCTCACCTGCACGACGCCAAACACGCATACGGCCATCATTGGCACCAAGGCAGAAGCGACTCTCATCGCTGAAGACGACACGTCTCCATTCGTCCCTCCATTCACGTCTGTCGCGACACCACTGGAGGCGGGCTGCACGATGTTGGGGCGTGAGCGGAAGACGGCCAAACGGTGTGCGGGACCGTAGCCCAGCTTCATGGAGACGGTTGCGAATGGTCCTCGCCGATACCCCAGGAAGAACAGTATCCCTAATTTGCTGGGAAGTGGCGGTGCGGTCCCCTACGGCATTGCGTAGGATCCTACGGTCTTGGCGTGCATCCGTGCGTCGCTGCGGTCCGGTGCCAGGTCGACGGGCACGTGCACCTTCCGCCGACCACTGGTGACAACATCGATTTACTGTGGAGACCTCACGCCCCACGTGTTGAGCAATTCGGCGGTACGTCCACCACGCCACCCGCATGCCCACTATACGCCCTCGCTCAAAGTCCGTCAGCTGCACATACGGTTCACGTCCGCGCTGTCGCGGCATGCTACCAGTGTTAAAGACTGCGATGGAGCTCCGTATGCCACGGCAAACTGGCTGACACTGACGGCGGCGGTGCACAAATGCTGCGCAGCTAGCGCCATTCGACGGCCAACACCGCGCTTCCTGGTGTGTCCGCTGTGCCGTGCGTGTGATCATTGCTTGTACAGCCCTCTCGCAGTGTTCGGAGCAAGTGTGGTGGGTCTGACACACCGGTGTCAATGTGTTCTTTTTTCCATTTCCAGGAGTGTAATATTTTCTGGGTCTCATGAACAAATAAAGCGAGTTGGGTCTCACACGATCTCTGTTTCCGGAATCCATATTGATTCCTACAGAGTAGCTTCTGGGTTTCCAAAAACGACGTGATACGTGAGCAAAAAACATGTTCTAAAATTCTACAACAGATCGACGTCAGATATATAGGTCTATAGTTTTGCGCATCTGCTCGACGACCCTTCTTGAAGACTGGGACTACCTGTGCTCTTTTCCAATCATTTGGGACCTTCCGTTCCTCTAGAGACTTGCGGTATACGGCTGTCAGAAGGGAGTCAAGTTCTTTCGCGTACTGTAGGAGGCGTGGGCTTCCTGTCTATCTTGGCAACAATAATGCGTTCACTATGCTGTTTGTAGTAGCTTACCCGCACTCCTATTTTCCTATTCGTTATTAAAGCGAGTCCTGCATTATCCCTTTATGATTTTGTATTTATAACTCTGTATTCGGCTGACCAAAAGTCTTCTTCCTCCTGCCAGCGAACTTCACTAATTCCTACTATAATTTTAACCTATCCATTACCCTTTTTAAATTTTCTAACCTACCTACTCGATTAAGGGATCTGGCATTCCACGCTCCGATCCGTAGAACACCAGTTTTTTTTCTCCTGATAACGACGTCCTCCTGAGTAGTTCCCGCCCGAAGATCCGAATGGGGGACTATTTTACCTCTGTAATATTTTACCCAAGAGGACGCAATCATCATTTAACCATAAAGTAAAGCTGCATGGCCTCGGAAAAATTACGGCTGTAGTTTCCCCTTGCTTTCAGCCGTTCGCAGTACCAGCACAGCAAGGCCGTTTTGGTTAGTGTTATAAGGCCAGATCAGTCAATCATCCAGACTGTTGCCCCTGCAACTACTGAAAAGGCTGCTGCCCCTCTTCAGGAACCACACGTTTGTCTGGCCTCTCAACAGATACCCCTCCGTTGGGTTGCACCTACGGTACAGCTATCTGTATCACTGAGGCATGCAAGCCTCCCCACCAACGGCTGCGTGTCACTTGCTTGCGTGCTAAATCAGTCGCTAACTACGTCGCGACTGGGTCAGCGGTGGTCAGTGAACAGTTGACTGTGCCGAGTGTGGGGTTGTAAAATATCGTGGTGCATTCTTACGTTTCACGAAACGAGTAGAGCCGTGGTTCCACAATTCACAATCGATAACTTTTAGCTGGCGTCTCACCAGGGGGCGCGGGTTACTCCCTTGAGTGGTAATCACTGCCTCGTCTAGTCTTCAAAAGTCGCCACTAGAGTCGCATCTAGGGTAGAGAGAGGCCTCTGACGAGCACGGTCCAGGCAGTTGACGGGTCGTTTTCGCACAGTGTAAAGCTGGGGCAGTAGCACGTGGAGCGGATCGGCCTGACATCTTTTCCGGGTCGTCGTCCACTCTTCTTCACCAGGAATGAGCGGAAGGCAAAGGTCTGTTTCACGTATGTCATACGAAACTGGTTGTTCAGATCAGTGCACCGATTTGCTGCCTCACTAGCTGTTTGAACAGATGTTCGTATTTATATCCATTGAGTCGCCAAGCACCCCTTGTTTTTTTTTTGGGCTCTGTGATTGTAAGAATAGTGTATTGTCCTGTCTGCTCTGAGTGATTTGGAAGTAACTTGTCTTGATCTGCTGGCCAGCGGCGTCTCTTTAAAAAAAATACCATGGTTAATGTTGCTATGATTATGTAATATACCCAGTTGTCATTCATAGCTACAAGAGGAGCCTAAGCATTACATTTTTTTAAATGTATTGCTGGTTTTAAAATTCTTATGCAAGAAAACCAGCCATTTCAAGGTTTAATATTAGTTTTCACAATGCTTTAGAAGCTGATGTGTTCTGGTATCAGCAATTTTCAGCCCTTTTACGCATGTGTTGAGCTCCAGTTAATGATAAGACCGGAGAGAGCTGTTCGTTCTATTCCTTCCTGGAAGAAATTACAGCTTCTTTTCTGTAGTTTTCTGTTAGCAAAGCTTATTCCCTAGGGCTTAGGAACTTACTGGAAACGTTCTACAGGTGCAATCATGGTTAAACAATCCAGTCATTTATCTTCCTTGTCGTTAACAGCCCTTATTGAGTTGCTGGGAGAGCGTTTCGTGTCGGCGGCTTCTCTCCACGTGGGCCTGGTTTACTTGCAGCCGTGGCACGGCTCTCGAGCATTTCCTATACTCCGTACGTCGAGAGAACAGCTCTGACAGCTGGCAGCGCAGTTGCCAGTATTCGACACCGACGGGCAGCGAGCCACAGGCGCGGGGTGTGGGGTGACAGACCTTCGCATCCCAACCTTCGGCCCGTGGCAACACTTGGCTCCTTCAGAACCTAACAATGCCGCGTCATTCATTGCAGCTTTCCTGTAGGGGCAGCATTCTGCTGGACTATGTATTCCTTGATGGAATATCTTTTCACATGTGCTACCAGTGTTTGTCATCTTACACAAACACACACATAAATATTTTCTTTAATGATGTTGCAGCCATTGGACTGCAGCAATTTTTATTTTATTGAACTGCATAGTTCAGATTTCGCTGTCTTTTATACCAGTCTGGTATCTTTTGACATGTAAGTAAGTTCGTGTACTTGAAAATGGTCTATGGCTGAACTCTGGATCGTACAACAATAAAATAATAATCATCACCGTCAAACGGCGGTTACATCATTAAAAGAAATATCATGACTATGGCTCCAGCCAAAATAAAAATTGCACACAATCACATTTTCAACATTAACCAGGGAATACAAACTGCACAAATGTTACGCATAAAATATCGAATATGGAAATTACCTCTGTTTTTCATGTGAGAGAATGGAAACCCCAAGAGCAGTCATCTAATTGGTCATCTCTCGTCACGACCACATAGTCTCGGTATAATCGTTGCTGCTGTCCTCATCACCTGATAAAGAAAGTACAATATTATGAACGGATTCATCTCTTACACCTTCTTCTATGTTTCATCTTGTAATCTCTTTCCACACGTGGTTCCCAACGTTCTTCCAATTTTCTGGCATTACTCGTGTGACAGCCTCATGTACCAGCCTCTCTGTGTCTCCCAACGTGAAAGTTTTGTTCCGCTCCGCAACATCTGCTTTTATTTGAGCCCAGATGAGTTCAACTGCGTTGTATTGGCAGTGGTACGGTGGAAGACATAACTTTGTGGCCGTGGTTCTCTGCTAATGTATCAATCACATAATGCATCTTCTGTGGCTTGCGTCGTTTCACTAATTCCAAAAGTTTCGTTATCCTCATATTCTGTTCAAAGCCTATTTTACTATCTTTCAACCAGCTGACTATTTCGTCTCTTCTTGCAACAGCCGTTGGTGCATTATTTAATCGTACAGAATGGTAATGGCGCATTGTCCATTACGAAAACACTACCAGAACGTCGACAGTTTTTTTGACTGAAACATCACCATACCACCGGGCACAAAACGTTCATAGAGCCAGCATGAACTGTAATTAGTCGCCCTCCCTTACCAGTTGACACGCTCATCGTTCCGTGGCACGTGTCGTCTGTCCATGCGACGAACGCGCATAGCGCGCATTGACCCATGTTACACTTTCTGGATTCACTGCTAACAACTCGTGGAGGAAATAACATCTCCCTGCTACAATGTCTCCAAGTTTCATTAATACGTTTCATCCTAAGAACTTTTTCCAACGGAAACATATTTTGTTCAAAACAATGGAGAGACTTGTCGGTCTGTCTATGAACAAACCACTGTCTGACAGTGATGCCATAAACTTTTAAAGTATGTGTGTGTGTGTGTTGCCTAACAGCACCTTCGTCAAAGTTGTCTGTTTCAGTCACATGACACGATCTCATCCTTGACTTTTCAGGCGTCACAATAACAGGGCTCGAACCTGAAATAACTGTCTCTCTATCATTTGTGACTCTCTTCATTGTCGCTGTAGAGATGTTGAATGCTTCTGCCACTCTGCCAACCACTTTAATCACTAATATCAAAGGCCCACCATTGTCCCTTTCCCTTTCAAAGTAAACACGCAATCTGTATATAAATTGGCGTGCTTGGGATTTCAGCGTAGCTCCTTTCCAACAATCCCTCTTCTCTGCAGTACAGGCAGCCATTTCCTACTTATACACACTTCTCCACTTATACACATGGCAAGAAACTCACAGAAGTAATGGAATGCACATGTACACACACAAACCTGAATGTAGCACGTGGTACAACTGACTGAAGCAGCGGTCGCCCAGCACTATGGCAACACTGGAGCGTTGCCACAGTAACGTAAACAAAGGCTCATGATCTGACTGGCCGTCATGGATGCGCGAAGCACTTGTGCCATGGACGCGTCAACTCTGAGACCTCTTCTCTCGCCATATGGAATATAGCGTGGCCTACTGCTTGTTTGTAGTTTCGCGTTCTGGTTGTCTGTGCTGAAGGTGAGTATCCTACGGTACCTGACTTGCACTGTAAATGAAATTTTCCTGTCGGCCAAGGGGTCTTGGATTAACTGGCTCCACACAACAAATTTTCCTTTTGATGTTTAATACATTTATTGTAAATCTTTTGATGTTAACCTTTTGCGAGTCTGCCTAATGTCTTTTTTTATCTAGAAGTGTTTTAATTATTTTAATTGTCTTGTTTATTTGAAATTGTTTAATTTAAAAAGACCAATACTGTTAAGATCTTATTTCTTGAATTGGTTTGAGATTATTATTATTGTAATTCAACAGCTGTTTTAGTCACCATTTTGAACGCCTTCATCTTTGTAATGTCAAGTCAACTTAATTTTCTTAATTGTTTTTCGAAGGAGACCTTTGTTGTTCAAGAATAAATGATGTTAGTTAAAGGGGCCTAGTACTTCCACGTCATCTCTCTGATCCTGGCAATTCTCAATGTCAACGAGGAAACATAGTGGTATATGGTTACATTATCAAAGAGTCACAGTTTCACGTGGTGAACTCATACAAATAACCTGATGTAACGAACTGTAGAGATATGAAATGGAACGATCACATAGTTTCAGCTGTAGATATAGGAAGTGGCAGACTTCTGTTCACTGGTAGAATACTAGGATAATGTAAACGTTCTACGAAGGAGATTGATTACAGAATACCCTTGCGACCCTTCCTAGAATATTTCTGAAGCATGTGGGACACATATTACATGGGAGTAACAGTGGAACTTGAACGTATACAGAGAAGGGCTGCACGGAAAGGCCACAGGCTTGTCTGATGCATGAGAGTGTGTCACGGAGGTGCTGTAGGAGAGGAACTAGCGGGTATTTGAAGACAGACTCAATCTATACTGAGAAAACCTTCTTAGTAAGCTTCAGGAATCATTTTAAGTGCTGAATCTAGGAATATCCCTGCACGTCACTCTCACACGGATCGCGAAGACAATACAAAACAAATAACAGCGCACACAGAGGCATTTAAGCAACAATGCCTCTTGCTCTTCATCCGTGAATAACACGAGAAAAAGCCGTAATAACTGGCACAGTACAAGATTGTCAAGCCCTACGTGGCTGTTTGTTGACAAACTGTCTGTTAGCTTCTATCTCGGGTTCTTCGGCTGATGACCAGCACTGAAGGGTGAAGCTTCGACAATGCCAGCCACTCGTGCTGGCGAAACGTTTGTGCACTTCACCGTGGATTACAGAGTGTAAACGTAGAAAAAGGAGAGTGGAGCATCGTCTGCTAACACATGAACACAACCTTTTCTCAACTTACCCATTGCTATTATCGTAATGAATTTTGTCTTCTCATTCTTTATTCTGTTGTTGTAACAAACTACATAGTTGCACGAGAGCCTCGTATTTTTCTTACTTGTGTTCTCCCATAAGAGACAAAATCGTACACTACACATAATTAAGAATGTATATGCATAAAAGTTTTTTGATGAAAATTGTTTAAGGACTGAAATCTTCAGATATAATTTTCGATGTTATTTAGTACTTACAAATAAAGCAAGATACAAAAAATAACGCAAATAAATATACACTTCTGGAAATGGAAAAAAGAACACATTGACACCGGTGTGTCAGACCCACCATACTTGCTCCGGACACTGCGAGAGGGCTGTACAAGCAATGATCGCACGCACGGCACAGCGGACACACCAGGAACCGCGGTGTTGGCCGTCGAATGGCGCTAGCTGCGCAGCATTTGTGCACCGCCGCCGTCAGTGTCAGCCAGTTTGCCGTGGCATACAGAGCTCCATCGCAGTCTTTAACACTGGTAGCATGCCGCGACAGCGTGGATGTGAACCGTATGTGCAGTTGACGGACTTTGAGCGAGGGCGTATAGTGGGCATGTGGGAGGCCGGGTGGACGTACCGCCGAATTGCTCAACACGTGGGGCGTGAGGTCTCCACAGTACATCGATGTTGTCGCCAGTGGTCGGCGGAAGGTGCACGTGCCCGTCGACCTGGGACCGGACCGCAGCGACGCACGGATGCACACCAAGACCTTAGGATCCTACGCAGTCCCGTAGGGGACCGCACCGCCACTTCCCTGCAAATTAGGGACACTGTTGCTCCTGGGGTATCGGCGAGGACCATTCGCAACCGTCTCCATGAAGCTGGGCTACGGTCCCGCACACCGTTAGGCCGTCTTCCGCTCACGCCCCAACATCGTGCAGCCCGCCTCAAGTGGTGTCGCGACAGACGTGAATGGAGGGACGAATGGAGACGTGTCGTCTTCAGCGATGAGAGTCGCTTCTGCCTTGGTGCCAATGATGGTCGTATGCGTGTTTGGCGTCGTGCAGGTGAGCGCCACAATCAGGACTGCATACGACCGAGGCACACAGGGCCAACACCCGGCATCATGGTGTGGGGAGCGATCTCATACACTGGGCGTACACCTCTGGTGATCGTTGAGGGGACACTGAATAGTGCACGGTACATCCAAACCGTCATCGAACCCATCGTTCTACCATTCCTAGACCGGCAAGGGAACTTGCTGTTCCAACAGGACAATGCACGTCCGCATGTATCCCGTGCCACCCAACGTGCTCTAGAAGGTGTAAGTCAACTACCCTGGCCAGCAAGATCTCCGGATCTGTCCCCCATTGATCATGTTTGGGACTGGATGAAGCGTCGTCTCACGCGGTCTGCACGTCCAGCACGAACGCTGGTCCAACTGAGGCGCCAGGTGGAAATGGCATGGCAAGCCGTTCCACAGGACTACATCCAGCATCTCTACGATCGTCTCCATGGGAGAATAGCAGCCTGCATTGCTGCGAAAGGTGGATATACACTGTACTAGTGCCGACAGTGTGCATGCTCTGTTGCCTGTGTCTATGTGCCTGTGGTTCTGTCAGTGTGATCATGTGATGTATCTGACCCCAGGAATGTGTCAATAAAGTTTCCCCTTCTTGGGACAATGAATTCATGGTGTTCTTATTTCAATTTCCAGGAGTGTAGATGTGTTGAAATGTGTGGACGACACTTTTCCTATCCGTTCTGTTCCCAGGAGTATGATTTTACTATACCGTATGACCTTCCAGACGATCCATTACGAATTTCGCTTTGGTATTTAATAAACTGTTATCTTTACTGTTCCTAAATTCGGTGACTATAACTCTATTTTTTCGTAGAAAGGGTAGTCCCTTCATGGACGAACTGAGCGAGCTGAGTTCCACAAGCACCTTGTTTGCGGATCAGTAACCATTATCTGTCGTACAGCTTTTTCGAAGTTTTATCTTTGTTGATTTGGTCCAGTTATGCAGGATGCATTGAGTACTGTCTACAAGGGGGATAGTCTGGTTTTGCACGCGGTAATCTCGAGTTTTGTTTCATAAGTGACAGTACAAAGCTCCATCGAATACCTTCCGGAGTCAAGAAACATTATACGAACCTCCTCCACAAATCTAAGTCTTCAGTTCACTTTCTCTACTACAGACTTTCGCTGTTACGATGTATCGCGCGATTGAAGCATAGAACTTGTGACTAAGCTAATTTCTTTAGGTAAAATATCGAATATGGGACTGATGGGAACCACAGAGTTACACTAGGGCATCGGAGATCGGCCGAAAATGCGACCGCGCCTACTCGTTATCACAGATTTCGTCAACATTTGTGCAACATGCAGGGCTCGGCCAGTGTAAGTGTCCGAAGGTGGAGCTCCAGATGGCCGAGCGTTTAGAAAAACTAGCATATTTGGTGCGGGTCGGGGAGGCATGGGCCATTAACGTTAACGTTGCTTGCGGGCAGCACTTGGGGAAGCGGGAAGGGTACAAAACGATAATCGGAAGGTTGTAGGGTCGAGTCTCCAAGAGGAAAATTTTTCTTTCTTTCTTTTCGACCTTACTTACGCTGTAAATAAACAAAAATAATGCTCAATATAGTGTGTTTATTGATATTTCCACAAAAGACATGAAAAGGAAAGGCAAAGGAAAAGTTGGGACTGCAAATAAATTTTCGGGAAGGGATTGTAAGACGTGCACGATAACTTCATAAATAAAATTGGACACTTCTATTGTTTTACAGTGGATGAATTAAGCGTGCTGGGGTGATATTCATGGTAAAAATAAGAGAAGCAGCAGATTTCTTGGCGATTTGCAAACCTTATAAACGCCGCAATTTTACAGTAGCAATTTTGTTTCAAATTTCTACAGATAAACAAACTTGGTTTACATTCATAAAAAATTGTTGAATTGGCTCTGAGCACTATGGGACTTATCATCGGAGGTCATCAGTACCCTAGAACTTAGAACTACTCAAACCTAACTAACATAAGAACATCACACACATTCATGTCCGAGGCAGGATTCGAACCTGCGACCGTAGCGGTCGCGCGGTTCCAGACTGAAGCGCCTAGAACCGCTCGGCCACAGCGGCCGGCTACATTCATAATAAGTTCTCTCTCATCTCGCATTTTGGCAGAAAACTCTGCGAAACACATCATGTCGCCAAATATTAGCGAGGATGTATTTTAATGCAATGTTGTGCAAATGTCGGTCCTTTATCTCTCCCGACGAGATAAAAGCAGTTATGAAGCTTTTTGATCAAATTGTTTACCCGACCATAAAAATTGACATCTCAGAATTGCACTAGTGCATTTTGAGGCAACCATTTTAATACAGCGCCATTTGGTTTCCCTCTTCAAGCTAGACGAGTTTCGTTCTTTGTAGTTTTTTCGTTTGATGCTTATTTCGTGAGATATTTGGCCCGGTCAGAATCAATGGACCACCTTAAGCCCACGTAAATATTTCCTGCTGCCCTTGCAAGACCACGCACAAGAGAAAGAAACGTAGGGGACAGAGCATCTCCAACTTCTCACAGTACAATAAATAACTTTCCATACAATTTAACGTCCTGATTAACAGTCGGCATAATTGTATACGGATGCGTTATGGTATTGATGTTAATTGATCATGATAAAGATCTATTGGGACGCCTAATTTCAAAGGTTCGCCGGCCGCTGTGTCCGAGCGGTTCTAGGCGCTTCAGTCCGGAACCGCTCTGCTGCTACTGTCGCAGGTTCGAATTCTTCCTCGGGCATGGATGTGTGTGATGTCCTTAGGTTAGTTAGGCTTAAGCAGTCCTAAGTCTAGGTGACTGATTACCTCAGTTGTTAAGTCCCATAGTGCTTAGAGCCATTTCGAAGGTTCCATTCATATGCAACTCAAATTCAGATCCCGATTGGTAAGACTTGAAAACAAATTCCTTACTGAACGATGGAATAAGATTGTTTATCTCATCTACAAATTTTCGGGCCGATTTCCGCAGTTTCCTGTGCATCGTCAAGTTGACGCTTTGTTTAAATATTTCGTTAACTTTCGTCTTCCAGTACCGTAGCACCGTTTGAAGTTATGCAATCATTCACTGATTCCCCTGAAATCACTGTTATCAATGTTGCGCGCGATTTGATGTGCATAATGTAGTAGGTGACTATCATGCACATCCTGTGGATTGTATCGAGCATCCTTCGAACGTGCAAACACAAGTTTCTGAAACAAGTGTGCCTTGTCCTCCCTTGAATATCCGTAGTTTTTCTTATACACTACACGGTCATGTTGCTGAACACTTATTCGGAATCTGTTCATAATTGTTTTTTTGCTATGCTGCGTATGATCTTCCACGCACGTAATTATGTTTACTACTGTAATGTTTCTGTAACAAAAAAAACAATAAATAATGTTCCTGCTCTCTTTAAAGCAACTGAAACTGATTGGGCTCAAATACTTGACAGACAATTACTGCACTGAACTTTACAATTTTACTCAATTACCTTGTACACACTAATAAAAATTCTCGAAGTTATCCAGTTAAATATCAGTATCTGCAGAAAGTGAAGCGATAGGTGAACTCGATGAACATATATTTAACTTGAGAAATTGGCGTTGAATTGATGTTCTGCTGCTATTGCTGCAGAGAACTAAAGTCCAGTTCCAAGTATAACAACAACTGACCAGAGTGAGCAATTTGCTCACATTAATTTGTGTCACACTTGTTTTTGAATTTAGAGGTAATTTATTTCCATCGTGAAGTCATCCACACAACGAGCAAGCAGTAATGCAAGAGGCCCCAACTGACACAGTGTGTGTCTTGAGGAATCGTTACATACTTACTAATCAGACCGGCACAGCGCCCACCTCCAAAGTTCGTACAAAACTCTCATACTACAGTGGTCTCGCATGGACCTTGTATACCTTTAGCTACAATGTCGGTGATTGTTAAAACCAGGAAATTAATGAAATTCAATGAAATCCGAACTGAAAGTGACATAGTATGAACAAAAGTCATTAGGCAGTAAATGTAACTCGTTTCAAACGCTCTCATTCACAGTGAAGATAATCCGATATTTAAATATAACAATACATATTACATTTTAGTAGATTACATGAAAAATATCGAATATAACTTCTTCCTAGCTTCAATAAAAATATATTTCATTTCAGTAATAATTGTCTTTCGAATAACAGTCTGGAAGTTTCTTAAATTGCTTTGTCTGCATATTTGCAATTAGCTTTCCTGCTAATAACAGTAATTACATTGCACACAGACAGGAAATACTTTGAAATTACGTAGTAAGACTGATATTTTGATTTAATTTGGATTTTTAGTAACAAATAACATCAGATTTAAAATACTTGTCACAGACAATGATCGTGAATGTATTTAGCGATTTTAAGTGAGTAGCGTGGTTTCAAATGTTCAAATGTGTGTGAATTCCTAAGGGACACAACTGCTGAGGTCATCGGTCCCTAGTCTTTCACACTACTTAAACTAACTAACACTAAGAACAACACAGACACCCATGCCCGAGGGAGGCCTCGAACCTCCGGCGGGAGGGGCTGCGCAATCCGTGGCATGGCGCTTTAAACACGGCGGCCACTCCGTGCGGCCATGGTTTCAAACATTTCTACCAACTGCACTGTCTACTTGAGGCATAAGGAAAATTTATTTCATTATAACGGTCTCCAGAATGTAGTATTACCTGCATTTTCCATATTTGGCTATGCTCATGATTACTTTGGACATGTTATTGGCTTTCCAGTAAGTCAAATGTGAACAAGAATCTGGTGGTAATAGACTTTAAGTAACTGAAAAGGCCCTAGCTGTTACGTTTCAGTACCCTCTCCTTGAATAACGATTGTCCTTTATTAGTTTCACTGGAAAGAGGATCTGTGGTTCCTTGTCCGCAAGGATGAAGAACTATATGGTTCGACACCTGTTTCAATATAACTTTCACTTGTTAAGGTCTTGATCATTATCCGCACAGTCAAGCGTATACGACATCACACATTCCACTCACTCACCTTGCAAAAACGCTAATATTTCATCTGCCACGTCTTTCTCACTCTGCGAAATTCCTTTGGTTCCTCTCTGATAATAAGTCCACTTTGACAACTGTTGTTGTAAACATAATACAAAGTTTGCTTTGTTTATTGTTGTCATTGCTCTGTTTTGTATCAACGCCACTAGCACTGTAGTACTGTTGTGAGTTACTCGTCGACTAAGCAGTTCAACTACGCTCCGTTTGGCGGCCGGGGTGGCCGAGCGGTTCTAGGCGCTTCAGTCTGGAGCCGCGCGGCCGCTACGGTCGCAGGTTCGAATCCTGCCTTCGGCATGGATGAGTGTGATGTCCTTAGGTCAGTTAGGTTTAAGTATTTCCAAGTTCTAGGGGACTGATGACCTCCGATGTTAAGTCCCATAGTGCTCAGAACCATTTGAACCATTTTACGCTCCGTAGCCTCATGCTGTGCTCACCAATGGCTACCTCCAGTCCCGCCCCCTGTTGCTATCAGCAGGCAATATCGTGGTCGCGTGGTAGATATTATATGGAGTGTCCAATGCCGTAAACACCATTTGCCTCTTGCGACTTCGCACTCAAGGAGTTTCTTGTTACCGTTTTCTGTCAGGTTGGTTTACATGAGTTTACTTTCGAATATGTCGAACGCTGCACGCAAGGCTCACCTTACTCTAATTTTGGCTTCGTTTTTTTTTTGTTTGCCTGTAAGTCTTCGGCTACTTTTAAATTTGCAGTGTGCTCTCTTTGCTCTCGTAGCAGCTTACTAAAGCGGCTGTCGATCCACGGAGGCTCTTTTCCAATCCTCAAACATTTGTTCGTTACACACCCGTCGATTGCTCAATGCTCTTGAACTTTGTGCAGTGTTGGTGAACATTCCTGTTTTTAAAAAAGGGAGCCGCCGGAAATTTCTTCAGAATCTGATTGTTGGTGCATTCCCGTTCCTTCTGTCTTTCCCAAGAAGATCATCGTGAGACTCTGATCAAAGCGGGTCAGATCGTTGTTGCAGAAGCAACTAGAAAAGAATGCCAAATTTAAAAGAACACAAAATGCCCAAGATAAGCAAAGTTTTACAGAAGTTCGAAATATGGCGCTAATTCTATGTGAGACGCTTTTAATAATTTCCACAACGAAATTCTGTCGGTTGGTTGGTTGTTTTCGGGAAGGAGACCAGACAGCGAGGTAGTCGGTCTCATCGGATTAGAGAAGGACGGGGAAGGAAGTCGGCCGTGAGCTTTCACAGGAACCATCCCGGTATTTGCCTGGAGTGATTTAGGGAAATCACGGAAAACCTAAATCTGGATGGCCGGACGCGGGATTGAACCGTCGTCCTCACGAATGCGAGTCCAGTGTACGAAATTCCGTCTAGAAATCTTGCAGAAAACGCAAACATATTCTGGTCATACATAAATCACACCAGGGGCAAGACGCAATCAATACCTTCACTGCGCGATAACAACGGTGAAGTCACTGATGACAGTGCCACTAAAGCAGAGTTATTAAACACGGTTTTCCGAAACTCCTTCACCAAAGAAGACGAAGTAAATATTCCTGAATTCCAATCAAGAACAAGTGCCAAGATGAGAAACATAGAAGTAGATATCCTCGGAGTAACGAAGCAGCTTAAATCACTTAATAAAGGCAAGGCCTCCGGTCCAGAGTGTATACCAGTCAGGTTCCTCTCAGAGTATGCTGATAAAATAGCTCCATATTTAGCAATTATATACAACCACTCACTCACAGAAAGATACGTACCTAAAGACTGGAAAATTGCTCAAGTCACACCAATACCCAGAAGGGAAGTAGGAGTAATCCGCTGATTTACAGGCCTATATCACTAACGTCTATTTGCAGTAGGGTTTTGAAACATATACTGTATTCGAACATTATGAAGTACCTCGAACAAAACGATTTATTGACACATAGTCAGCACCGATTCATAAAATATCGCTCTTGTGAAACACAACTAGCTATTTATACTCATGAAGTAATAAGTGCTATCGACCGGAGATGTCAAATTGATTCCATATTTTTAGATTTCCAGATGACTTTCGATACCGTTTTTCACAAGCGTCTCCTAACCATACTGCGTGCCTACGGAGTATCGCCTCAGTTGTGCGACTGTATTCGTGATTTCCATTCAGAAAGGTCACAGTTCGTAGTAATAGACGGAAAGTCATCGAGTAAAACAGAAGTAATATCCGGCGTTCCCCAAGGAAGTGTTATAGGCCCTCTATTATTCCTGATCTATATTTACGACATATGTGGCAATCTGAGTAGCCGTCTTAGATTGTTTGCAGATGATGCTGTCAATTACCGTCTTGTGAAGCCATCAGATGATCAAAACGACTTGCAAAATGATTTAGATAAGATATCTGTATGGTGCAAAAAGTGGAAATTGACCCTGAATAAAGAAAAGTGTGAAGTTTTTCACATGAGTACTAAAAGAAATCAGCTAAGTTTCGATTGCACGATAAGTCACACAAATCTGAAGGCTGTAAATTCAAGTACATACCTAGGGATTACAATTAGAAATAACCTAAATTGGAACGTTCACATAGATAATATTGTGGGTAGAGCAAACCAAAGACTGCGATTCATTGGCAGAACATTTAGAAGGTGCAACAGGTCTATTAAAGAGACTGTTTACACCACGTTTGCCCGCCCTATTCTGGAGTATTGCTGTGCGGTGTGGGATCCGCATCAGGTGGGACTCACGGATGATATCGAAAAAGAACAAAGAAGGGCAGCTTGTTTTGTATTATCGCGAAATAGGGGAGATATTGTCACAGATATGACACGTGAATTGGAGTGGCAATCATGAAAACAAAGGCGTTTTTCGTTGCAACGGGATCTTCTCATGAAATTTCAATCATCAGTTTTCTCCTCCGATTGCGAAAACATTCTGTTGGCACCCATCTAAATAGGGAGAAATGGTCATCACGATATAATAAGAGAAATCAGGTCACGCGCAGAAAAATTTCAGTGCTCATTTTTCCCGCGTGCCGTTCGAGAGTGGAACGGTAGAGAGACAGCTTGAAGGTGGTTCATTGAACCCTCTGCCAGGCACTTAATTGTGAATAGCAGAGTTATCACGTAGATGTAGATGTTTCACAGCAAAGAGTTTCCCCTCGGAGACTGAACAATGGAGCGGCGTGCTTTTCCGGCTTCGCTGGTCACCACTATGTTCGCTTCGCTGCCAGCTGACGCATCCGCCGTGACGTAGCCAGGAAAAGGAACAGCAGCTTCTTCCCACCCGTCATCACCAATTTCGTCCGTATTAAAAGTATATACAGGCCTTGGCCAGAACTGCAAGGGGCGGAAGTGGGAGCTGAAGATAACAAAGCGTTTATAAAACATGGCACTTTCGGCGTGGATCGAGAGAAGCTTTAGCCTCTTATATTAGCGAAGTTTAGACGGCGCAGCTGGCGCGGAAGAAAACTTACAGCACGACAATCCGAAGTTCGTGGGGTCGACTTCCAGTAGAGAAATGTTTTTATTTTTTATTTTCCCTTTTTACGTTTCTTACTTAATAAATTAATCAAAATAATGCACAATACAATTTATTTTTTAGTATTTTTACAATAGACGTGAGTGGTCCTAGGCGCTTCAGTCACTAGAATCATGGAACATATTTTGTGTTCAGACATAATGACCTTTCAAGACTCTGAGAAGCTCATCTGCAGAAACCAGCACGGTTTTAGGAAACAGCAGTCATGCGAGACACAGTTGGCCCTCTTTGTGCATGATATACAACGGGCTCTAGATACCGGTTCCCAGGTTGATACCATATTTCTCGACTTTCTCGGGCCAAATATCTCACGAAATAAGCGTCAAACGAAAAAATTACAAAGAACGAAACTTGTCTAGCTGGAAGGGGGAAACCAGATTGCGCTATGGCTGGCACGATAGATGGCGCTGCCAAAGGTCAAACGGATATCAACTGCGTATTTTTAAAAAATAGGAACCTCCATTTTTATTACATATTCTTGTAGTACGTAAATAAATATGAATGTTTTAGTTGGACCACTTTTTTCGCTTTGTGATAGATGGCGCTTAATAGTCACAAACATATGGCTCACAATTTTAGACGAACTGGTGGTAACGGGTAGGTTTTTTAAAATTAAAATACAGAACGTAAGTACGTTTGAATATTTTATTTCGGTTGTTCCAATGTGATACATGTACCATGTGAACTTATCATTTCTGAGAACGCATGCTGTTACAGCGTGATTACCTGTAAATACCATATGAATGCAATAAATGCTCAATATGATGTCCGTCAACCTCAATGCATTTGGCAATACGTGTAATGACATTCCTCTCAACAGCGAGTAGTTCGCATTCCGTAATGTTCGCACATGCATTGACAATGCGCTGGCGCATGTTGTCAGGCGCTGTCGGTGGATCACGATAGCAAATATCCTTCAACTTTCCCCACGGACAGAAATCCGGAACGTCAGGTCCGGTGAACGTGCGGGCCATGGTATAGTGCTTCGACGACCAATCCACCTGTCATGAAATATGCTATTCAATACCGCTTCAACCACACGCGAGCTACGTGACGGACATCCATCATTCTGTCATGCAGTGAAACATCTTGTAGTAACATCGGTAGAACATTACGTAGGAAATCAGCATATATTGCACCATTTAGATTGCCTTCGATAAAATGGGGGACAATTATCCCTCCTCCCATAATGAGGCACCATGAATTAACCCCCCAAGGTCGCTGATGTTCCACTTGTCGCCGCCATCGTGGGTTTTCCGTTGCCCAGTAGTGCATATTATGCTGGTTTACGTTAGCGCTGTTGGTGAACGACGCTTCGTCGCTAAGTAGAACGCGTGCAAAAAATCTGTCATCGTCCCGTAATTTCTCTTGTGGCCAGTGGCAGAACTGTACACGACGTTCAAAGTCGTCGCCATGCAATTCCTGGTGCATAGAAATGTGGTACGGGTGCAATCGATGTTAATGTACCATTCTCAACACCGGTCAATTTTAACACGGGTAATGTATCACGAAGTAAATACCGTCCGCACTGGCGGAATGTTACGTGATACCACGTACTTATACGTCTGCGATTATTACAGCGCCTTCTATCACAAAGTGAAAACAGTGGTCCAACTAAAACATTCATATTTGTTTACGTACTACATGAATATGATATAAAAATGGGTGTTCCTACTGTTAAAAAACGCAATTGATATCTGTTTGACCTATGGCAGTGCCATCTAGCGGGCCAACTACAGTACCATTTGGTTTCCCTCTTCAAGCTAAACGAGCTTCGTTCTTTGTAGTTTTTTCGTTTGATGCTTATTTCGTGAGATATTTGGCCCGGTCACTATCAGTGGACCACCCTGTATAAATGAACTAACAGACAACTTCGGTAGTTCCATGAGGCTTTTCGCGGATGACGCTGTTGTATACGGAGAAGTTGCAACGCTGAAAATTATTGCGAAATGCAAGGAGTCCTGCAGAGGATCGGTGTTTGGTGAAGAGAGCGGTAATTGACCCTCAACATAAACAAATGTAACGAACTGCGAATACGCAGACAGAGGGAACCTTACCGCATTACTTATACGATTGCAGAACACCCAATGGAAGCAATTACTTCCATAAAGCATATAGGAGTAAGCGTTCGGAGCGATTTGAAGTGTAAAGACCACATGAAATTAATTGCGGGTAAGGCTGATAGAGTAGGGTTCGTTCGAAGAATCCTCCATCAACAAAACACTCTTTCGACCAATTATTGAATAACGCTGGTCAGTCTGTATCCACCCCAGATAGTATTGACAGAGGAAATAGAGAAGAGCCAAAGAGGAACAGCACGTTTCGTTACAGGTCCGCTTAGTAAGCACGAATCTCACGAAGATGCTCACCCAACTCGAATGGCACACGCTGGATGTGACGTGTTCTGCATCATGGCATGGTCTGCGAGTAGACGTTCCTAGAAGAGTCAACCAATACACCGGGAAGTTATTATTAAGCTTTTCCTATTGAACACTTTATAACACGGAAACTAGGGAGCATTAATGTCAAGGACACGGGGAAGAGAAATAATGCAGAATCAATCCAATTGAAATACTTTTAATATGCTGCTACGATACATCACACCATTACATAGCGGTGCCATTTCTGCTACAAAAGAGGCTCTGTATAGCGCCCATCAGTTCCAGAAGAGTCTGACGGTCCAGGATTGCATCCTGCACAGCAGAACGAAGCCTGTCCGTCGGAACGCTGGATACTTCTCTTGATATGCTGCTCTTCAGATCAGCACATGTGTGAATGTTCCCCCGGTAAATCGTGTCCTTCAGGTAGCTCCACAACCAGAAATCACAGAGAATGAGATTAGGCGATCGTGTGGCCAAGCATTTGGAAACGATAGGCTGATAATTCGATCGTTTCCAAATGTGCTTCGGAGAAGTAGGTGAACTTCACGAGCGATCTGTGGTGGGGAGCCATCTTGCATGAAAACTGTTGATTTCAATGCGCCTCTCTCCTGTACGGCGCAACATATCGCAGTAACGCTGGCAGGTAACACTGCACGTCTTTGGTCCTTGAGCGCCGACATGTTCAAAAAAGATTGGACCCATGATGAACGTAGTCGTGAAATCTCACCATCATCACACAGAGGATCATGCACAATGACTGGGGGTGCAGAATCTCACACTCGACAATTCTGTGTTCACTTCACCCGTCAGAGAAAAAATGAGCTTCGTTTGTTCATAGGACTTCAGTCCTTGCGAGAAAGTGGAGAGTGAAATCAACGCCTCGTTGTGCGTCCTGTGGTGCAAGCTGCTGTGCGATATGGATCTTGTACGGATACAGTTTGAGATTGGTTCGAAGCACCTTCCGTACAGTGGACCAAGGGTTGTTCAGCTGTTGTGACACAGCACGCGCACAGCCTGACGATCGGGAACTACACTCAGCGATGTCTGCCATAGAAATAGCGATTTCGTAAACCACCTGTGGTGCAACCGGTAGTCGGCCTCTTCCCAGAGCGATGCCCTATTCGCCAATTGATTCGAACTTCATCATACTCTGCACAGCAGATGGGGAAAGAGGACTCTTCTATAATCCTTTCAGCCGGCGATATTCTCGAAGTGCAGCCCTAGCATTATTGTTGTTCTGATAATAGAGCTTCGCCAACAGTGGCCCGCTCCTTTTGCCCAAGCTCATGTTGACATGTCAACAAGTGCACTACGAGTGGTCAGATGTGTGTGGCTTTGAATCACAATGACTGATCGTGGCACCTGGTGGCCATAGTTGAAACTGGAAGGTGGCGCTGTGACCATCGATATCATGCACCTCATTGTATTGTATGGAACTGGGGACCTAGAAACGACGAAGAGGCTTCGTCCCCGCCGTAGCCCTCAGTGGTTTACAACCCCGCAACATGCTACAGCAGTCCACTCACCCCACCGCCGCCCCACACCGAACCCAGGGTTATTGTGCGGTTCGGCCCCCAGTGGACCCTCTTGGGAACGTCTCACACCAGACGAGTGTCACCCCAATTTTTGCGTGGTAGAGTAATTATGCTGTACCTGTACGTGGAGATAGTGTTCGCTCAGCAATCGCCGACATAGTGTAACTGAAGCGAAATAAGGGGGACCAGCCCGCATTCGCCGAGGTAGATGGAAAACGGCCTTAAAAACCATCCACAGACTGACCGGCACACCGAACCTTGACACTAATCCACCTGGCGGATTCGTGCCGGGGACCGACACGCCACCCCGCCCGGAAAGCATTGTGTTAGACAACACGGTCAGGCATGCACCCCATACTCTGGATACTGATGCTATCAAGTCTGGTACTCGTACGGTAATTAGTTTCCGTGTTGTGAGGTGTTAAATGTTCTTTGTAGTTTGGCGTTGTCCATACCAGGTAGCTGAGTGGAAGCCGGCACGGTAGATCAGCGTGTTCGGTCAGAGAGCCGGTTGGCCTCTGTAGTAAAAAAAACTGAGTGTAAGGATCAACCACCGAACTTGAACAGGATGTCTTGCGACATCCGCAACGACCAAACACAACGATTAATTACGAACAACATGAAAAAAGAAAGTGGTCAGCGTGACGTAATGTCAATCCTAAGGGCCCGGGTTCGATTCCCGACTGGTTCGGAGATTTTCTCCGCTGAGGGACTGGGTGTTGTGTTGTCCTAATCATCATCATTTCATCCCCATCGACGGGCAAGTCGCCGAAGTGACGTCAGATCGAAAGACTTGTACCCGGCGAACAGTCTACCCGACGGGAGGCCCTAGTCACACGACATTTACTTTCGTATTCGTTGTTATTATAACTGTCTCATTGTCACTGACACCAGTTTCGAAGGGGATGTCTTCAAGGAGGTCAGATCTATTTGTTCCTATTAGATCTAATGCATTGCTATCATGAGTGGGGATCCGGACTGTCTGTTCCAGGTAGTTTCCGGAGAAGACATCTAGTAATGTTTCACAGGATGTCTCGTCACTAGCAGAACTTTTATTATCCCAATTGAATGTCGGAAGATTGAGGTCTCCTCTGATGACAAAGCATGACTTGGGTATTTATGTACAAAAAAACTGAGGTATTCTCTAAAATTTTCATTCACGTCATGAACTCAGTCTCATGGCCGATAGAAAGTTCCAGTTGCCATTTTATGCCCACCCCTTGCCCAAATAATTTGGCATGCTGCTTCGATTTCTGTCTCGATGGATTTAAGTTTCTTGTCTACTGCGATAAAAACACGACCTTCATTTCCTATTAGCCTAGCCATTCGGTATGTCTACAACTGTTCTGCAAATTTTTCATCGTAAATAAATTTACCATAGTTGTAAAAAACTTTATTGACCGAAGTCTTGCACGACAGACGTCGCTATACACTATCATGGTTTCGAGGTCTTAGCCCAATTATCAATTGTATTTGAAATCTGAAGTAAAACAACACTTGAACATTCTCCATTAAGCAATAGAGAAATTTATAGTAATTAAAGATTGAAATTTAGAAACTGAAAAACAGATATAATGGTTCAACAATTAGCCTTCAAAGAAGTAGCAGGACGTAATGTCCATGCCGTAAAAACACAAGGAAGAGCCAAAGAAACTGGTACACTTGCCTAATATCGCTTAGGATTCCCACGAGCACGCAGAAGTGCCGCAAAATGACGTTGCATGGACTCGACTAATGTCTGAAGTAGTGGTGGAGGGAGCTCACAACATGAATCCTGCAGGGCTGTTCATAAATCCGGAAGAGTACGAGGTGGTGGAGATCTCTTCTGAACAGCACGTTACAAAGCATGCCAGATGTGCTAAATAATGTTCATGTCTGGGGAGTTTGGTGGCCAGCGGAAGTGTTTAAGCTCAGGAGAGTGTTCCTGGAGCCTCTCTGTAGCAGTTCAGGACTTGTGGGGTGTCGCATTGTCCTGCTGGAATTGCCTATGTCCGTCGGAATGCACAATGGACATGAATAGGCGCAGGTGACCAGACAGGATGCTTACGTACGTGTCACTTGTCAGACTCGTATCTCGAGGTATCAGGGGTCCCGTATCACTCCAACTTACCACACCCCACAGCATTACAGAACCTCCACACGCTTGAACAGTCCCCTGCTGACACGCAAGGTCCATGAATACATGACGTTGTCTCGATACCTGTACACATCCATCTGCTCGATACAATTAGAAACGAGACTCGCCCACCCAGGCAACATGTTTCCAGTCATCAGCAGCCCAATGTCGGTGTTGATGGGCCCAAGCGAGGAGTAGAGCTTTGTACCGTGCAGTCATCAAGGGTACTCGAGTGGACCTTCGGCTCCGACAGCCCTTTTCGTAGATGGTTCGTTGAATGGTTCGCACGCTAACAGTTGATGATAGCCCAGTCTTGAAATCTGCAGCAATTTGCGGAAGAGTTGCACTTCTGTCACGTTGAACGATTCTTTTCAATCATCGCTGGTCCCGTTCTTGCAGGATATTTTGCAGCTATGTCGCAGATTCGATGTTTCACGGGATTCCTGATATTCACGGTACACCCGTGAAATGGTCGTACGTGGAAATCCCCACTTCATCGCCACTCGGAGATGCTGTGCCCCATAGCTCGTGCGCCGACTATAACAAACTCACTTAAATCTTGACAATCTGCCATTGTAGCAGCAGCAACCGATCTAACAACAGCGCCAGACACTTGTTGTCTTATGTAGGTGTTGCCGACCGCAGCGCCGTATTCTGCTTCTTTACATATCCCTGTATGGGAACTAAGGTACAAGCACGTACGAATGAAAAAAAAGTAATAAAAAAATGCAGAAACAGTATAGGTAATAACCGGAAGTAATGGCAATCCGTTACCAGAAATGTTCGCCTCAACAAAGAAATAAGTAAAAACAGCATGACTAATAACATAATAACTGCAACAAAGCAACAAACAAACGTCACGGAAACCTAACATAAATAATAAGCCAAGTGCCAAAATACATACAATTACCAAAATCTGCACAAAGTAGCAGAAAATACCAAACATAACAAATAACGGTTTTTAAAACGGTAAAATTAAAAGGTAAAACATTTAAAATATGCCGTGTTGTGAGCCCTCTTCGCGGCGTTTACTACGAATACGGCCCTCAGCGATACTGTTCAGTCCGCTTGCCTTGGCCGCCGGGGTCACACAGGTGCGCTGAATCAGCTTTTGGTAAGTGTTGGCCTCGAATGTAGGTGTTTTCGTGTGTTTCGTCATATAAGTTGTAAGCTGCCCTGCGTTTACTGTAGCGCAAGGTCGTTATCTAACTTAAAATTGGTTTAATGCATGACTTCCGCCTTATGTACTATGGTGGCTTTATTTTTATAAACTGCGTGCATTGTCCGTGGCAATTTTGGGTCAAGAGGAAATTTCTCAGGTAGCGATTGAAAGGTGGAGTTCTTTGCAGCCACAATTTAGGATGCTCTTCGACGGTCCGCCTACGGTAGATGTTTGCCTATCAGTTGTTAGTGCATGGATACGACGTCTTACTACTGCTAGGTAAAGCATAGGCAACTCATTTTATCTGTTTTTCAGTTTCTAAATGTCACAAATTTCTTATTTGCTTAATGGAGTAGATTACAGCTGTTGTTTTATTTCAGATTCCAGCTGCTAAGACCCCGAAACCGTGGTAGTGTATAGAGACTTCTGTTGCGCAAGAATTCGGTCAATTAAGTATTTTGCGACTGTGGCGAATTTGTTTACCATGAACAATCCAGTGAGGATACGTCGCCGAGTTACTAGCTGGTCACACCTGTCGGAAAGATCGAATCTGACACCGTTCTTGAGTCCTAAGGTAGAACCAGGAAACGAAAAGGAGTAACGCAATACAGAAAGGGAAAGACCCTCCACTAAGAAAAAAAGGAACGCAGATTTTCCTGACCGCACGCGGTAAAGACAGAAACGTCATTCTTTTCGTTTAGACACTTGCGTAGCCATAATCTATAGGTATTTCTACCCATAATCGTAGTCCTAAGTGAAATACTGATAATGGTGATGCACATTTCGATTTTATATTGTGTAAATTATTATTCTTGCAAGTTATGCTAATGTGACGTTCTAAGCACTAGTACGATCAAGATATTATTATAGTATTATGAGAGGCTTATCTCATTAGGGGTAAGATAGAGACTGCCTAAAGGAAAATCAAAGAGGCCTTTGGAGAAAAGAGAACCAGTTGAGTAAATATCAAGAGCTCAGATGGAAACCCAGTTCTAAGCAAAGAAGAGAAAGCAGAATGGTGCAAGAAGTATATAGAGGGCGATGTTCTTAAGGACAATATTATGGAAATGGAAGAGAATGTAGATGAAGATGAAATGGGAGATATGATACTGCGTGAAGAGTTTGACAGAGCACTGAAAGACCTAAGTCGGAACAAGGCCCCGGGAGTAGACAACATTCCATTAGAACTACTGACAGCCTTGGGAGAGCTAGTCCTGTCAAAACTCTACCATCTGGTGAGCAAGATGTATCTGACAGGCGAAATACCCTCAGACTTCAAGAAGAAAATAATAATTCCTATCCCAAAGAAAGCAGGTGTTGACGGTTGTGAAAATTACCGAACTATCAGTTTAATAAGTCACAGCTGCAAAATACCAACGCGAATTCTTTACAGACGAATGGAAAAACTGATAGAAGCCGACCTCGGGGAAGATCAGTTTGGATTTCGAAGAAATGTTTGAACTCGTGAGGTAATACTGACCTTACCACTTATCTTAGAAAACAGATTAAGGAAAGGCAAACCTACGTTTCTAGTATTTGTAGACTTGACAATGTTGACTGGAATACTCTCTTTCAAATTCTGAAGGTGGCAGGGTTAAATACAGGGAGCGAAAGGCTATTTACAATATGTACAGAAACCAGGTGGCAGTTATGAGTCGAGGGACATGAAAGGGAAGCAATGGTTGGGAAGGAAGTGAGAAAGGGTTGTAGCCTCTCCCTGATGTTATTCAACCTGTATATTGAGCAAGCAGTAAAGGAAACAAAAGAAAAATTCGAGATAGGTATTAAAATCCATGGAGAAGGAATAAAAACTTTCAGGTTTGTCGATGACAGTGTAATTCTAACAGAGATAGCAAAAAGGACCTGGAAGAGCAGCTGAACGGAATGGACATGGCCTTGAAAGGAGGATATAAGATGAACATCAACAAAAGCAAAACGAGAATAATGGAATGTAGTCGAATTAAATCGGGTGATGCTGCGGGAATTAGATTAGGAAATGAGACACTTAAAGTAGTAAATGATTATTGCTAAATGGGGAACAAAATAACTGATGATGGTCGAAGTAGAGAGGATATAAAATGGAGACTGGCAATGGCAAGGAAAGCGTTTCTGAAGAAGAGAAATTTGTTAACATCGAGTATAGATTTAAGTGTCAGGAAGTGGTTTCTGAAAGTATTTGTATGGAATGTAGCCATGTATGGTAGTGAAACATGGACGATGAATAGTTTAGACAAGAGGATAATAGAGGCTTTCAAAATGTTGTGCTACAGAAGAATGCTGAAGATTAGATTCGTAGATCACATAACTAATGTGAAGGTATTGAATAGAATTGGAGAGAAGAGAAATTTGTGGTACAACTTGACTAGAAGAAGGGATGGGTTGGTAGGGCATATTCTGAGGCATCAAGGGAACACCAATTTAGCATTGTAGGGCAGCATGGAGGGTAAAAATCGTACAGGCAGCCCAAGAGATGAATATACTAAACAGATTCAGAAGGATGTAGGTTGCAGTAGGTACTGGGAGATGAAGAAACTTGCACAGGATAGAGTAGCATGGAGAGCTGCATGAAACCAGTCTCTGCACTGGAGACCACAACAACAACAACAACACTGTTGTTATTATTAAATTCTAGCCAGCTGTGGTATTTTAAAACTGGTAGAGATAGAAAATTATATTTGGAGGGTGGACATTGGGAGGAGACATAAGAAATTGTACTTCCTCGCACCGTCCCTCCTCACAGAACCTAATCTTGGATCCTGGAACAAAGTCTAAACCCATTTGTGATACATAACCTTCCTTGAACAGCTTTTTCTTCGACGCAAATGTTTTGTACAAGAAGCTCATACGAAACACTATAACAGGCGGAAGACGAAAATATGAAAACACCACAACAGAAACAGCGTAGGAAAACCGTTGCCATTAAAAAAACTTCCAGCCGTCTCGGAATGGATAAATACAGGTTCTGCATGGTTTTCAAGGGAATATTATACCATTCTTCCTGTGAAACAGCGGCTATTTCATGCAGCGATGGTGGAGGTGGAAAGAAATGACACGCCATTTTCTCCAAAGTAGACCACAAATGCCCAATAGTAGAGGGATCTGGTGACTGTGGTGGTCAGGGGATATAACGCAGTTCATTCTGCTGGTCACTAAACCAGTCTTGGACGATGCGAGCTATGTGGACAGGGGCCCTGTCGTCTTGGAACAAATAATTGGGGAACAAATACACTACTGGCCATTAAAATTGCTGCACCACGAAGATGACGTGCTACAGACGAGAAATTTAACCGACAGGAAGAAGATGCTGTGATATGTAAATGATTAGTTTTTCAGAGCATTCAAACAAGGTTGGCGCCGGTGGTGACACCTACAACGTGCTGACATGAGGAAAGTTTCCAAACGATTTCTCATACACAAACAGCAGTTGACCAGCGTTGCCTAGTGAAACGTTGTTGTGATGCCTCGTGTAAGGAGGAGAAATGTGTACCATCACGTTTCCGACTTTGATAAAGGTCGGATTGTAACCTATCGCGGTTGCGGTTTATCGTATCGCGACATTGCTGCCCGCGTTGGTCGAGATCCAATGACTGTTAGCAGAATATGGAATCGGTGAGTTCAGGAGTGTAATACGGAACGCCGTGCTGGAACCCAACGGCCTCTTAATCACTAGCAGTCGAGATCGAGATGATAGGCATCTTATCCGCATGGCTGTAACGGATCGTGCAGCCATATCTCGATCCCTGAGTGAACAGATGGGGACGTTTGCAAGACACCAACCATCTGCACGAACAGTTCGACGACGATGCAGCAGCTGGGAGGCCATGGCTGCGGTTACCCTTGACGCTACATCACAGACAGGAGGGCCTACGATGGTGTACTCAACGACGAGCCTGGGTTCACGAATGGCAAAACGTCATTTTTTCGGATGAATCCAGGTTCTGTTTACAGCATCATGATGGTCGCATCCGTGTTTGGCGACATCGCGGTTAACACACATTGGAAGCGTGTTTTCGTCATCGCCATACTGGCGTATCACCCGGCGTGATCGTATGGGGTGCCGTTGGTTACACGTCTCGGCCACCTCTTGTTCGCATTGACGGCACTTTGAACAGTGGACGTTACATTTCAGATGTGTTACGACCCGTGTCTCTACCCTTCATTCGATCCCTGCGAAACCCTACATTTCGGCAGGATAATGCACGATCGCATGTTGCAGGTCCTGTACGGATACAGAAAATGTTCGACTGCCTCCCTGGCCAGCACATTCTCCAGATCTCTCACCAACTGAAAACGTCTGGTTAATGGTGGCCGAGCAATTGGCTCGTCACAATACGCCAGTCACTACTCTTTATGAACTGTGGTATCGTGTTGAAGCTGCATGGGAAGCTGTACCTGTACACGCCATCCAAGCTCTGTTTGACTCAATGCCCAGGCGTATCAAGGCCGTTATTACGACCAGAGGGTGTTGTTCTGAGTACTGATTTCTTAGAATCTATGCACCCAAATTGCGTGACAATGTAATCACATGTCAGTTCTAGTATAATATATTTGTCCAATGAATGCCCATTTATCATCTGCATTTCTTCTTGGTGTAGCAATTTTAATGGCCAGTAGTTTACTTTATCATGGGATGGATCTGTCAGACCAAATGGTCACATAATATTTGGCGGTGGTGCGACGTTGCAGGGTAGCGATGAAGCCCATGGAATACCACCACGGTGTGGCTGTTCAAATCCACCGAACCCCAGCTATGTTTCACTCTTGGGATGTCAATTCGGCCAGAAGTTGGAAACACAGTGAAACAAGACTCATCCGACCAAATGGGCTTCTTCTGTTGCTCCAGAGTACTAGTTTTGTGACTTCGGTACCACGTTTCCTGCTACGGGTATTTGAATCGCTGATGTTTGGAAGTTCGAGATCACCCTTCAATTACCTGCTTATGGGGCTCCCTTTGTGTTGTTTTGGTGCTGACAGGATTCCCGAGTGTGACTTTAGTTCTGCAGTGACTCTTGCAGCTGTATTCTTATTTTTTGATAGAATCCTCTTCAATGAGCGTCTGTCAAAATTACTAAAAACACACTTTCGTCTATATTGTGACTTGGTGGATGATGTTTCTCAGCTTTGGCTGTATGCGGTGTAAATCTTATATAAGGTGTCTCTTGAAATACCAAAAATTTCGGCTACCTTGGCTATGAAAGCACCAACCATAAGAGCACCAACAATTTGCCCACCTTTGAATTCTATTAGCTCTGACATAAGACACTCAGAACGCTGTTCTGAGCAAGACGGACTTTTGCAACCTATTGAGGTCATTACACAGATGCTATTCGTGGTCAAACATAACAGCGCAATCTGCAGCTTTGCTAGTATCTGCGTTTACGTTCAAACGTGAATTTCTCGCACTTGTTTACTATTTGAACTTTGCAGTATGAAGACTGTAATACAGGCGATGATATGCCAACATTTTCCTGTGTAGATATCTGATGATAAGACAATGCGATCTTGAAATCGATTGTACATTAACTGAAGATATAAGTAAACTGATCTGTATAACTATAGGCAAAAACGACAATGCTACTGGAGCAAAAGAATGAAAACTCGATAGGTAAGCAGAACTATCGTGAGAGGATCTTACGCTACTACGGAAACACCTAACCGGTTCATACGCACTATTAGGTGGAGCCCAAGTTTCACCAGACCTTACAAAGACGAGAACATTTGCTTGAGTGCTTCACAGAATTACACCATAGCTCCCGTGCCAGGGCATTTTGGCGACGCCGTGGCGCGTTCGATGGGCTGCAGTCCACGTAAATCGATGGCGTCTGCAGATGACCGGCCAAGAGCAGCAGTGGATAGAATTCCCTCGGTGTTCTTGCGCGCTGGGTTTGGAAGAAAATTAGAGCTGTCGATGACTTCCTGTAACGCATCTGGTCTTCCGCGAACTATTTTCTGCTTCAAATACGTCTTTGCTTTAGATGTCAGCTACGGATCTCATTAAACATGCAAATTATCCTGCTGTCGTATGGTATCTCAATTTTCAGACCTCATAGATTACATCTTAGAGCCGTCAGTTACATTCCAATCCAGTGAGACAAAGGCAATCACTGTACTATACGTCTTAGATCTTCCGACTGCTTCCATCTCGAAGGTCTGTAGCTCTTTCATGAAATCGGTGAAATATATGGGGATTATCAATTGGACCGGCCCAGGCGTAATAAAACGTTTAAAATCACTTAAAGTGACGAGAACGATAGACTAACTATTGAGAAGGAAGCACGTGAATAGAAGACAAAGCGAAGTGCGTTCTTTTACTTAACATGATTTCGTTTCGAAATACTGAAGTGTGATTACAATACGATAAAAAACGAAACACCTACCTGATGTTCTCCAAATATTACTGATTTGATCAAGAACCGGCTTTCAGCTTCTTAGGACTACGTCAGGTGACAACTGAATGTTTCAACCACAGATGAAATGATGTGCGACTTACAGAGATATTACTGATACAAATACAGGCGACACCTGAAGTAATGAGAGTCGGAGTGCTTAAAAAGGAAATTAATTCGTGAAGACTTTATGGAAATCGTTATATTTAACAGGAATTGAAAAATAAAGGTGAATTTACTGCTATAATCTTACTTACGTGTAACTGAAACTTAGTGCAACAAAGAGGAGAAGGTAATTGTGTTTTATCACTGAAAACTAAGCTGGCATCTGTATCAGGCCTACACGCTTATAAATTTCAAGTTTGTCCAGTAGTGTCATCTTTTGCTTTCCTCAAGAGTAGATTTTGAATTTCTATGTACTGTTATATATTATTTACAGTACATAAAACGTCGCATCTAACTATTACAAAAATCAGTGTGTATTCTGGATGAGCAATGCAATGCGGTGCAAGCGGGCATTGTGAAGGACGGAGAATGCTTTGTGTTTGCATGTGAGAATGTTATCGGTACTTGACTGAGTCTTAAAGCAGCACCACTGTCGATCTTCATGTCACAAGGTGCTGGAATTGAGGTTCCCAGGTGAGCCGGGCGTTTGAATTCGATGGTGATCTAATGTTGAACTGAAAGAGAACGCGAGGAAGAAGTTAGAAACGACCAATAGTAATCACACCAAGGAAGAAATGCACTATTATGCACGAAGCACATCGAAACCCGTTTACATCTGCATCTGCCATCTGGTTGTAACGACACTCCTCATCATCCCACAATGTCGATTCGATACTAGCTGAGAGCTGTACTATTGGATGGCCATCCACTGAGTAAGCAGCCGTTAACACCACAGCATGGAAGGCTTCCTCTGGAATGGTGCTGCACTGTGGAAGCGCACGGCTCCTGCTCACAATGGGTGATATTTTTGTACCAAGGCAAATTTTATTACTATTTCAACAATCTGGAAGACAGTTTGGTGTGCATTTCATGCAGGCATTACAGCTATACAGCTAATCAAATTTTATTACGAGTCCAGTCATCTGGAAGGAAATTTGGTATCAACTTCATGCTTAATTTACAGATCTGCAATCAGTCATGTCCTGTTAACGTATATTTATGATTGATACAGAGATGCTAAAAAATACTAACATTTGACAACCTCTAGTGGGCTGAGATGAGAGTGTCTGTTCTACAAATAAAGTTTTACAGTCTACATATTCAAGATGGAAGATGAAGGAACGTAAAGTTTTAGCATCCTGTCGATGGTGACGTCCTTAGATACCGATCAGAAGCTCGGATTATGGAAGGATGGGAAAATAAACCATCTGTGTCCTTTTAAAGAAACCATTCTCCGACAAGTGATACAGGAAAAGCTTAATCTGGACAAGAATTTGAATCACCGCCTCTAAAATATGAGTCTAGGAGTCATACCACTGCAGAATCTCGCTCGGTTATTACGTTAAGTAAGGGAAATGGCGAAAGTAAAACATTTTTTTGCGTTTAACAGAAACTAGCTTCACTTTTCTAATCATCTGACATTCATACGGATTGGTTGCACACTGACATTAGGTACGTTACATGCATAGCGTGTTTGACTTTAGCTATATTACTGGCTGTGTCAGTCACAAGACATTTAATTCCTTGTCGGTTTACAACGTCAATCAACAAGCAAACACAAAAAGTCAAAAGAATAAGCTAATCACTGAGTCCATAAGTGACGTAATAATCATGAAACTGAATTGGCGATATGGAAAGTGTTAGGTCGTAGCTGAGTAATCGCCGGGGAGTCAGCCTATGTGACGCACTGCTGGCGACAGTTTTGGTGAAGTTTCGTATCACTTGCCGATGGCGCCCTCATAGTGATATCAACTGACTCATGTCGAAATATGACGATAATGTTAAACACACAGTATATTAATCATATACAGTTGATGTTCCTCAGACATTTGAGTCACCTTTATCTGCGATAATGATGTAGGCTAGAACAATGAATTAAAATTTGTGCCAGCACCACGATTCGAATCCAGGTCTCCAGGTAACCAAGCAGGTGGGCTAACCGTTACGCCGGACTGACATTTCAGCTGCCCCGGCTGTATGGGCTTCCCTTGTGTGTTTTCTTCCCCGACATAAACTCCAGTTCACTCCTTAGCCCATTACTATTCCCCTTTTAAACTCGCATCATATATGTGATTAATGTATCACCTACACCTGAGAAACAGGCAGAATTAAAAACATTTCGCTCATTGCTAAAGCGCTATTCCAATATTGGAGAGTCTCAGCGTTTAAGATGATGATAAAAGATTGACCATGACCTCAGTATGTGAACCAGGCAGGCGCCTCGCCAGCATGGGATAAGCCAGACGATCGTGTGGGACATTCTTCACGACGACTGCCACTCATGTGAGTTCTCAGTGTATGACAAAGGCCTATTATCCCCAACTTCAAGTAGCTGTATCTCCTTTGGAACACATTCCTGACCGCGTGTCCATCTCACCTTTCTTGCTCTTTTCCCTCTCAGGGACTACTTCCTATAGTCTGCCCCCTTTTAGCAAAATCATCCTGTACAAATCATGAATAAACTAGCCATATGTTTGTTAAATTAGAGGTTATTGATGGAGAACTCCCTCTACTAGGTATTGTGGAACCAATTTCGTGAAAGATTTTCGTAAATTATATGGTCTGAGAGTAAATTTGGTAAATGTGCATAAGAAAACTAGGAAGAGAAGGTCACTGAAAGAAGAAAACACGTGAGCAATAATGATTGCCCACAGAAAAGCACCAGATCAAATTCGCATAACTAACCAGTTTAGCTTTGAAAAATGGTTCAAATGGCTCTAAGCACTATGGGACTTAACATCTGAGGTCATCAGTCCCCTAGACTTAGCGCCACTTAAACCTAACTAACCTAAGGACATCACACACATCCATGCCCGAGGCAGGATTCGAACCTGCGACCGTAGCAGCAGCGCGGTTCCAGACTGACGCGCCTAGAACAGTTCGGCCACATCGGCCGGCTGCTTGGCTTTGCAGAATACTTCATGGAAGTAGACTCTAGAAGTAAACAAAGCCTCCAACGTATCAAATTTTGGTACAAAACGTCGATGAAGACAGTAATGGACGTAAATGTTGGGGTAAAATGAATCATTATTATAGACCGAAAGGAAGAAAGGCATAGGGGTAAAGGGGCCCAGGATGTCATAATAAAAGTTAAATAACTTTTTCAGCTCATTTTATGCCAATTACAATTATATAAATAGAATTTTACGTCCTACTGGTATTTATAGAGTAGCATATGGAGAATTCGTCATAAAATAATTAATTTCATTATGAAATGGCAATTTCAAAATGTTGTCGGCTTGCCATTCTGAGCTACTTGGTGGGGTGAAATAAAATCTTTTATCTTGACAGAGTTATTCATTTATGTTTACTATTAAACTGTTGGGGTAAGCATAAAGTATAGCATAAATATATATTTTAATTAAGTTTCAGAAATTTAATCATCACAAATTAAGAATGTGCATTAGTAAAATACAGCAAATTTTGTAACAAATTATTTCCAGGAACTTCTACACTCATAAACTCACATTGAAAATTTGAGCAGTATTCAATTTAAGGATAATATTTTCAGTTTAGATAGTTAGGCAATTATTATATTGACGAAATAAATCTTGGGTGGACAGCCTGGTATTTGTGTGCATAGGACACAGTATGTCGGCAATCGACCACGTTGCGCACGTGATGATGGCAGTGTAGTCGATTGCCGAAATATTGTGTCCTGTGCACACTCATACCAGGCTGTTCACCCGAGATTTATTTCGTCAAAAAATACACCTGGAGAAGCTGAAGAATCACAATTATTATATTATTGACACAACTCATACACAAATTTTTTTGGACGCTTAGCAAGTCCCGCACAAGCAGCATGGCTTCATGTTGAGCAGCTAATACACTAAAACCACAAAACCCTTTATTCTGATCAGTTGAATAAATAACAACAGTTAAAACAAGACTGGTTCTCTTCTTCATCACTGCACATTTCAAAAGTTTCCTAACAGAAATATTAGGCTGGTTGATTTGAATAATGGTTTCCCACACATCAAAAAGTCAAATGGCAGCAGGCTAGGATTAATGGCTTGTGGGCAAATTGTAGCCACTACAAGCAATCAAGTAAACCAGAGTATGACCTTTTCATCCGCCATTTTTTTTAAAGCCACTGTCATTTCCAGTTCTGTCATTTTGGGCCACTTTCCCTTACACCAGAGTACAAGGGAAGACTTTAGCGCCGGCCGGAGTGGCCGAGCGGTTCTAGGCGCTACAGTCTGGAACCGCGTGACCGCTACGGTTGCAGGCTCGAATCCTGCCTCGGACATGGATGTGCGTGGGTTAGTTAGGTTTAAGTAGTTCTAAGTTCTAGGGGACTGATGACTCAGAAGTTTAGTCCCATAGTGCTCAGAGCCATTTGAACCCATTTGAAGACTTTAGAACGATAATGTAAACGTAAATACTTACGCAATGTCGTGAGTGCAGATGGTAAGTACCAGAA
This sequence comes from Schistocerca gregaria, assembly GCF_023897955.1. NCBI lineage: Eukaryota > Metazoa > Arthropoda > Insecta > Orthoptera > Acrididae > Schistocerca > Schistocerca gregaria. Next base: position 485,777,826 of record NC_064924.1, read on the forward strand.
GAAGTCAGGGAAGGAGTCGAGGCTCGCTGTTTAATGCAGTCAGACAATGGTGCCTCAACAAGAGAGATATCAAAAGGCACAACGACATTCCGCCGTTGAACAATGACAGCGATTTTGGTTAGCGAGGAAACGAGTAAAATGTCGGATCCAAGCAGCACATCAAAAATGAGATATCTCGTAATACAGAAAGTTGGACTGGAAGTGAAAAAAACCCGAAACGCAGCTATTCTGGAAAAAAATTAAAATAGTAAAGCTTTTAGAGAAAACTATCCAAGAGGAACAGATCATTATTCATTAATGTCGTGTGACTAAGGCCTCCCGTCGGATAGACCGTTCGCCGGGTGCAAGTCTTCGGATTTGACGCCACTTCGGCGAATTGCGCGTCTATGGGGATGAAATGATGATGATTAGAACAACACAACACCCAGTCCCTGAGCGGAGAAAATCTCCGACCCATGCCGGGAATCGAACCATGGCCCTTAGAATTGACATTCTGTCACGCTGACCACTCAGCTACCGGGGACGGACAGAGCAGAAGACGAAAGGCAGTAAACCACGGCTGCAGATAGGACAAGATGAAGACTCCTTGTGTCGTTTACGAGGGATAACTATGTAATTTTAATTATAACCTCGAAAAAATAGGGCCACTTAACTATTTTTCTGTTTGTTTCAAGTTCCGCGCCACAGCACCCTTAGCGTCCCGCTAGAGGATCCAAAGCAAATTGGTGCAGCCCACTATAAACTGGAGAATGATGCTGTAATTCTTTTTTTTGCAATTTAAAGAGGAATACCACTGCAACAGTCCATACCAAGTTGGTGGAATTGTCGGGAACAATGAGAAGACGCTTCCAGAATGGTTAAACAAATCTGAATAACGAAGAACGAAGAGGCAGACCATCTATCTGTGAAGAATCGCGGATCGTAAGAGATGTGGTGGTCCTGGTGTTCGAAAATCAGAATCGACGCGAGAATGAAAAAGGTGAAAATCAGTCATGGATCAGTTTTCAACACGTTTCACGACACTTCTACATGAGAAATTAGAATGATATTAATACCTTTAGCTGCTAACGGGCGTTGATATAAATCAACGGGGACAGGTGAAAATGTGTGTCCCAACAGGGGTTCGAGCCCGGGATCTCCTGCATACATGGCAGACGCTCTATCCATCTGAGCCACCGAGGGCACAGAGGATAGTGCAACTGCAGGGACTATCTCGCCCACGCCTCCCGCGAGACCCACATTCTCACCATGTAGTCCCGAGAGAACAGACACTATATCCATATAAGTATATTATTCTGGCAACACTGGCCATGATCTTCAACTGTGCGGATGCACACATATTCCTCAAACTCTTACGGGACTTGGTAAGAATGCCTTCCACGAGTGATGAGTGTGGTGGGGTGGGCCACTACGAATGTAGTGTATGGACATGCAAGGTGAGAGTGTGGGTCTCGCGGGGGGCGTGAGCGAGGTAGTCCCTGCAGTCGCGCTATCCTCTGTTCCCTCGGTGGCTCAGATGGATAGAGCGTCTGCCATGTATGCAGGAGATCCCGGGCTCGAACCCCTGTCGGGGCACACATTTTCACCTGTCCCCGTTGATATATATCAACGCCCTTTAGCAGCTGAAGGTATTAATATCATTCTGATTTCATTCTGCAGGCCATCAATGGTGTCTGTTCTTTCGGACATGTGCTAAAGAACAGACACCATGTCCATATAAGTATACTTCTATATGAGAAAGGTCGCTACGCGCTAGATTCTGCGACTGCTCAAAACCGTTCTAAAAGCCCACCAAAGCGAAATGTTGCAGCTGTATCAGTCTAATCCAAATGACTTCGTCAGCCACCTAATCACCATGGACTACTATCGGATGCGTTACTACACAGCTTGAAAATTGCTAAGGAACAGAGAAATTGTTGGACAGGAATAATAATAGGCAATAGCGGACGACGTGAAACGCAGTACATACGTAATGCAGGTGGAGTGGTATATTTGTAATGAAAAATGGTACAGATTTCGCCACATGGGTAAGCAGGTTAACAGAAATGAGTAATGTTCGGATTTGACAGTGGTCAGACTTTCTAACATAAAGGTCGATGTCGGACACTCAGCAAGGAACATGCTATCCTCGGGCACTAATGCACATTTTGCAACTGTTGTTCATGGTCACTACCAGACTGTTGAGGAGTCCTTGGGGCATATTGTCCCGCTCCTCTCTAAAGGCTGTTTTCATTTCTTTCACGGATCAGGAAGGGAATGTTCGTTGAGAAATGCTGCTGCCAAGAGCATCCCAGGCATTCTCTACAGGACTTAGGTCCAGGCAGTACGCAGGCCATTCCATAGTTCAATATCTTCACTTTCCTTTGTGTTCGACACCTCAGCGGTCTTACGTGGGTGGGCATTGTCGTCCATAAGCAGAAAGTCGGGACCTAACGCATCCCCCAGCAGACGGATATGATGCAGAATAATCTCCCATCAATACGGCTGTGCTGCAACGATACCTCGCGCAAAGATATGCAGCGGTGTTTGGCCGTTGTGCATAACGCCTGCCCACACCATAACGCCTAGGGCATACAGAAGACGTCGGTAAACATTCTGTAGCGTGCAACGTGTTCCTCTCTCTCCCCGCGCTAACCGATGGCCAGAGTCACTCGCCACAGTGAAGTGGAATTCGTTGGAGAACATCACACTGGATTACTGTTGGGAACCTCAACCTACGTCATCCCTAAACAAACGAACTCCTCCTCTAAGATGACGCGGATGAAATGGGCGGAATTAAACAGCCTTCCGAACAGACAAAACTGCCTGATGTAATCGCCGTGAAATGGTTCTCGCAAAGGCACATGTACCGTTAGCGGTTGCAAAGTCTTTAGAGATCTGCAAAGGAGTGATACACTATGTGATCAAAAGCATCCGGACACATGGCTGAAAATGACTTACAAGCTCGTGGCCCCATCCATCGGTAATGCTGAAATTCAGTATGGTGTTGGCCCACCCTTAGCCCTGATGACAGCTTCCACTCTCGCAGGCGTAGGTTCAGTGAGGTGCTGAAAGGTTTGTTGGGAAATAGCAGCCCATTCTTCACGGAGTGCTGCTCTCAGGAGAGGTATCGATGTCGGTCGGTGAGGCCTGGCACGAAATCGGCATTGCAGAACATTCCAAAGGTGTTCTATAGGATTTAGGTCAGGACTCTGTGCAGGCCAGTCAATTACAGGGATGTTATTGTCGTGTAACAACTCCGCCTCAGGCGTGAATTATGAACAGGTGCTCGATCGTGTTGAAAGGTGCAATCGCCATCCCCGAATTGCTCTTCAACAGTAGGAAGCAAGGAGGTGCCTAAAAGATCAATTTAGGACTGTGCTGTGAAAGTGCCACGCAAAACAACAAGGGGTGCAAGTACTCTCCATGAAAAACTCGACCCCACCATAAAATCACGGCCACCGAATTTTACTGTTGGCACTACACACGCTGGCAGCTGACGTTCACTGAACATTCTCCATACCCACACCCTGCCATCGGATCGCCACATTGTGTACCGTGATTCGTCACGCCACACAACGTTTTTCCACTGTTCAATCGTCCAACGTTTACGCTCCTTACACAAAGGGAGGCATCGTTTCGCATTTACCGGAGTAGTATGTGGGAGCCAAGTTTTCTTAACTCCCGCTTAACTGTCAGAGTACTTGCACTGGATCCTGATGCAGTTTGAAATTCCTGTGTGATGGTCTGTACGCTTTTGTGCTGTACGTGTCCCTTTACGTTTCCACTTCAGTGTCACATCGGAAACAGTGGACCCAGGGATGGTTAGGGGTATGGAAATCTCGCGTACAGACATGACACAAGTGACTCCCAGTCACCTGACCACGTTCGAAGTCTGAGTGTTCCGTGGAGCGCCCTATTCTGCTCTCTCACGATGTCTAATGACTACTGAGGTCGCTGATATGGAGTACCTGGCACCAGGTGGCAGTACATGCACCTAATGTGAAAAGCGTATGTTTTTGGGGGTGTCCGGTTACTTTTGGTCCCACAGTGTATGTCCATTCCTTTCCGCCACTGGGGCTGCATAGCAATCCTCTTGCGATGTGGTGATCCATCTACGACCACTTGCGTGCTTTCGCATAACATTTCCTGCTTCAGCTGCCTTTTTTAATCACGAGATGACACTTTTGGACACACATGTTACACTGTAGAGACACTTCGACGAGCTTCGAACCGTTCAGCCGCTCGTCCTCAGTTACTGTAAGCACTCAAACGATGTCTTGCAGACATGTTACCATATCACACGGAATGTCGCACTAATCGGTTCCACAACAACCTTCGTCAAACACCGCCCTGCATAACTGTCATATTAGTACAGAGAGTTCCTGCACAAGCTTCGCAGCTGTTAACACGTCCCGTCCTCCTCATTTCACTTTACTACCACTATCACATAACTAATGAGGAGGTGTTGAATAGGATTGGCGAGAAGAAGCAGGCCAGGGTGGCCGAGCGATTCTAGGCGCTACAGTCTGGAACCGCGCGACCGCTGCGGTCTCAGAGTGCTCAGAGCCATTTGAACCATTTGGGGAGAAGAGACGTTTGTGGCACAACTTGACTAGAAGAAGGGATCGGTTGGTAGGACATGTTCTGAGGCAACAAGGGATTACCAATTTAGTATTGGAGGGCAGCGTGGAGGGTAAAAATCGTAGAGGGAGATCAAGAGATGAATACACCAAGTAGATTCAGAAGAATGTAGGTTGCAGTAGGTACTGGGAGATGAAGAAGCTTTCACAGGATAGAGTAGGATGAAGAGCTGCATCAAACCAGTCTCAGGACTGAAGACCACAACAACAACAACCACTGGCGGGTGTTCCATAGCACTTGTTGGCTGCTCTGTAGAAATTGGCAGCTGTTCCTTGGTAGGTGTTAGCTGTTCGTTAGTAGTGGTCAAACAGGGTATGACCACGAGACAAAGGAGCAAAGCAAGTAGTCAAAACATGTAGGTTCACCACGGCTGAAGGAAGGTGAAGATCCACCCCACATAGGGCAAGGTGATGCAGAGTAGTTTTTGGAACTTCCAAGGTGTGGCACTAAGAGATTACACTTGTAACGGGTAGAACTTCGCAGGAGCTTACTTACTAAACCTGCTAATGAGGTTTCGGGTTACGGCAGGCTGTCGAGACGACGCCTCGTGGGAAACTGGCCAAGGCGGTATTTTTACTCAAACACAACGAATTACCTTGTACTGCAGAGGACACGGTCACACGTGCTGCTTCCCTGGGCAATTAAGTTTTGCCTCTTCCCTCCCCCCCCCCCCCCCCCCCCCCCTTGCCCCCGCTCTTCCCGCAATTCTACTGGCATGATACGGAGTGACTTCTTCCTCTTTCATCGGATGAAGAAACCACTGAGTGGCAGGCACTTTCAGAAGAAATATGAGATGCATTGTTTTCCAGACAGCCAAAATGCAGACTTCGACAGACACGGTCGCCGCTAAGGCATCCAGCCGTGCGAAAAATATGTCATATTCAGGGGTAAATCTGTAGAGAAGGAGTAACCATATAAATAAGTATGAAGGTCGCAGCATTTTTTGTGTAGGTAATTGAAATTATGACTGCCCCTCGTGCACTTTGAGGTAGATAACTGTCTAATGAAGTAAGTAAGAAATTGCTTGAAGTTAACGTTTCTGGTTATAGTGTAGAAAAATTCAAACATATCATTAAACACACAAGGGACACTCTTGTTATAAATGAGATGCATATACTTGAAGCGACTCAAACTCTTTAGATTTACGCTGCTTGTAACGACACAAAACTACGTCAGAATACGACGGGCCATATTACTTGCGGACTGGTAGAATCCATATAGTCAGCACATACGGCCGGCCGCTGTGACCGAGCGGTTCGAGGCACTTCAGTCGGGAACCGCGCTGCTGCTGTGGTCGCAGGTTCGAATCCCGCCTTAGGCATGGATGTGTGTGGTGTCCTTAGGTTAGTTAGGTTTAAGTAGTTCTAAGTTCTATGGGACTGATGACCTCAGATGTTAAGTCCCACAGTGCTCAGAGCCATTTGAACCATTTTTTTCAGCGCATGCTCGACCTGTATCCCTACGAGACGCCCTGCACTTCTCGTGGAAATCCATAAAGAGTCTGCAGCTTAAAATTCAGAAGCGCACTACAATTTCAGGCTCATGAGTTTTAATAAAGGATCTTTGGACCTCATACGCTATCTCATTGACGGATGTCATATGCTATTTTGTCTAAAACTGACATAGTGAGACCGTGGCTGTGTACAATTAATGTAGGTTAATTCTTACAAAGAAGAAGGCAGCAACCAGCCACTATTAATACTGCTATTTATTTGGGTGAATAGCGACGTTACCGGTTTTGAACTGGCAAGTTCATAATCAGACGGCTGTTCACATGATTTGCAGGATACACTTTACATTATTGTCAGTTTTCGATTTTTATTCTTCCACTGTGGCGAAATATTTTTGGTGTCTTGGTGCCCTACGGTAGAAAACAGCGTTAGAAGTTATGTGGTTATGGAACTTATGTCGAAAATTCCGCTCGATTTTGTTGCGAAGTTGCAGGATTGTATTTTTCGAATATTCCAAAATATAATGACGAATGTCATGTTCTGAAAAGTAACAGTAGAACAAGTCTTGATTTTTCATAGCGTTTCTTTTGTAGCCACACCGTTTTTAAGTTTCAGCACATATCGACTCTCTTGCTTGGATGTCATTATCAATGAGTTCTCCACTATGGGTAGCATCCTGTACATCTTGTTCGCATTTAATATTTGATCTTCTCCGTCTTCATTCTCTATTTCCATGACATTAATGGTATTGTCTAGCCTCTCTTTTTCTCTTTACCATATCTGTGAATTACCCTTATTGTATTGCGTTTTATTTGTTTTCCCTTGTATTAATAATTTTCAAGATTTATACAGCGTAACATCCTCATTAATTGTGTGATGACTTCTGTTGGTATTTCCTATTGCCTTACCATTTAAAATTTTTTGTGTGTTTGAACTTCATTTAGTTTCTTATTACCTCAACGTTGTCAGACAGTTGGTATTTGTAAGTTAACTGCCATGATACTTAAAACTGACACAATTCGAAACAATATTCCCATTAACCTCACAAGCATATTCTGCAGCTTCCACAAACAGATAGCCTGCTCTCTTAATACGCTTCATTTCACCTACTTTTCGTCTAGTGTCCCATCATGCACTTTCGTAGGCGACGCATGTAGTGATTATCAGTTGATCATTTCCAGAAAATCCGATGTGAAGGTGCGGATGATAAATTTATATTTCTGTTGTCATGCATTGTACAAATCAGTTGTTAAAAACTCTGAAAACGTGTACTCTGACCAGAGCAGCAGAAATACCCTGTCGCTGGATAGTCTTTTTTGTTGGGTAAGATTTTTGAGATATTACGCTTCCAATTTTATAGGCTATAAAAGAAAGCCGACCATTTAGCAAACAATTCGTAATTTATAAACAGGTTTTCTAGCGGCCGCTACCACTTACAAGATTTTGTTAACTGCTTTTATTTTATTTCTGCGACATGTTTCTCGTTAGGACCTCGTCGTCAGGCAAATATGGCGATACAAAAACATTTAACTAAAACATACGTAGATTTTACTGTCGTGTTTTTGTAGTTTCGGTGAGTGCCTTGGAGTTCTCAGACGTGTTGTATGTCTCTATGAAACCTAGTTTTAAGTTTTAACAAAAAGTAACGGACGAGAAACAACCACTACAGCTATAAATTCGTGATGTGATGCCACGCAAATTGAAGACGCGTGATAAAGTTATTAACCTGCCTATGGAAATACACTGAAGAGCCAAAGAAACTGGTACACCGTTCCTAATTCAGTGTAGGCCCCCGCGAGAACACAGAAGTGCCGCAACACGACGTGGCATGGACTCGACCAACATCTGAAGTACTGCTGGAGGGAATTGACAGAATGAATCCTGCAGGGTTGTCAATAAATCCGTAAGCATGGCAGATGCGCTAAATAAATTTCATGTCAGGGGAGTTTGGTGGCCAGAGGAAGTGTTTAAGCTCAGAAGAGTGTCCTTGGAGCCACTCTGTAGCAGTTCTGGACTTGTGGGGTGTCGCATTGTCCTGCTGGAATTGCCCAAGTCCGTCAGGATGCACAATGGACGTGAATGGATGCAGGTGATCAGACAGGATGCTTACGTAAATGTTACCTGTCAGAGTCGTATCTAGACGTATCAGGGATCTAATATCACTCCAACTGCACACGACCCACACCATTTCAGAGCCTCCACCAGCTTGACCAGTCCCCTGCTGATATGCAGGATTCATGAGGTTATGTCCATACCTGTACACGCCCATCCCATTGATACAATTTGAAACGAGACTCGAACGACCAGACAACATGTTTCCAGTCATCAACAGTCCAATGTCGGTGTTGACGGGCCCAGGCGAGGCATAAAGCTTTGTGTCGTGCAGTCATCAAGGGTATACGAGTGGGCCTTCGGCTCCGAAAGCCCATATCGATGATGTTTCGTCGAATGGTTCGCACATTCACACTCTCTGATGGCCCAGCATTGAAATCTGCAGCAATTTGCGGAAGGGTTGCACTTCTTTGTCGAACGATTCTCTTCAGTCGTCATTGGTCCCATTCTTGCAGGACATTATCCGGCTGCAGCGATGTCGGAGATTTGGTGTTTTACCGGATTCCTGATATTCACGGTACACTCGTGAAATGCTAGTACGGGCAAATCCCCACGTCATCGTTACCTCGGGGATGCTGTGACCATCGCTCGTCGTCGACTATAACACCCTGTTTAAAGTCACATAAATGTTGATAACCTGCCATTGTAGGAACAATAACCGATCTAACAGTTGCGCCAGACACTTGTTGTCTCATGCAGGCGTTGCCGGCCCCAGCGCCTCATTCTGCCTGTTTACATATCTCTGTATTTGAATACGCATGCCTATATCAGTTTCTTTGGCGTTTTGGTCTAAAAGTCGCATAATATTTACTGTAACAATAAAAATTTGTAAACAGCAAAATAACATTGGAAATTCAACAAATGTTCGTGCAAATACACGTACGTATATTTTCATCATGTTGCCTTAAAATGTAAGATGTACGAAATAGTTTGACTTGTGTCAAAAATAAAGTGTACTCATCTCGATTCAGCGATCCACCGTTTATGGAACTAGGATGCTAACAACACCACCACCGCCAGGTCGTGCATAAGGTGGCAACGCACCGGTTCATCACTGAAGCGTAAAACTTTTCTTGCGATTTTCTCGCGTTACTTCTTGCACATTAAGTTGTCCTAAAGAACAAGGTTTAAGGAAATCCATGATCCGAACCCAGTAGTCTCCCCTTGTGAGACTGAGAGGGCAACTGCCAGTAGGTCTGTTAGGTCGCGTGCAGCACAACTGTGTGCTTGCTATGATGGTGAGAGGTTCCTGTACCCAACTTGACTGGGGATACAAATGCAGAATTTGCTACGGTTTTATGGCGAGAGGTGCTTCTGCCCACCCAACGCGCAGCTTGGCGGTCCTGGGGTAGCTCAACTTTTCTGACAACAGGAGGTATCAGTGTCCTCCGAGCCGCCATTACCTCGGCTTAAGTTTGAAACTAACGGCCACTCGAACTTGTGCAGATTTACGCCATCTTGTGTATCTTATGAATTAAATGATTGGTAACCACGAAAATAACTCCACCCCCAACATTCGATAGTCTTCTATTTAGGCAAGCTATTGTTGCCTTCAGCTGGCTGAGGAAAACTACCTTTATTGTGTAAGTAAGCGGATTAAATTACGAGTAATTAAGTGTTCTACAGCCACGTGCCTTCTACCATTCGACTTGAATGATGGTTGCCCAGAAAGTAATGCACCTCATTACATTCCTCAGCCGAAACCAGTGTTACGAATGCGAAACGTTTCATATGTATGATTTGAAGTCTTCTGAGAGGCGCGCCAAGTTTCCGTCACTTCCGGCTGTTAGCATAGTTGCAAGACGGTTTCAAAATGGCATCTGTAGGTGATGTACCGGGTGATCAAAAAATCAGTATAAATTTGAAAACTGAATAAATCACGGAATAATGTAGATAGAGAGGTACAAATTGACACACATGCTTGGAATGACGTGGGGTTTTATTCGAACAAAAAAAAAGTACAAAAATGTTCGACAGATGGCGCTTAATCTGATCAGAATAGCTATAATTAGCATAACACAGTAAGGCAAAGCAAAGATGATGTTCTTTACAGGAAATGCTCAATATGTCCACCATCATTCCTCAACAATAACTGTAGTCGAGGAATAATGTTATGAACAGCGCTGTAAAGCATGTCCGGAGTTATGGTGAGGCATTGGCGTCGGGTGTTGTCTTTCAGCATCCCTAGAGATGTCGGTCGATCACGATACACTTGCGACTTCAGGTAACCCCAAAGCCAATAATCGCACGGATGGAGGTCTGGGGACCAGCCAAGCCAAGCATGACGAAAGCGGCGGCTGAGCATACGATCACCACCAAACGACGTGCGCAAGATCTCTTTCACGCGTCTAGCAATATGGGGTGGAGCGCCATCCTGCATAAACATCGTACGTTCCAGTAGGTGTTTATCAGCCAGGCTGGGGATGATGTGATTCTGTAACATATCCGCGTACCTCTCACCCGTCACGGTAGCAGTTACAAAACCAGACTCACGCACTTCCTCGAAGAAAAAAAGGCCCGATAACGGTAGATGTGGTAAATCCAACCCATACCGTGAATTTCTCGTCGTGCAATGGAGTTTCCACGACAGTTCTGCAGTTGTGGGCGTTGACACAGCCTCGGAGCGTGAAATTAGCTTCGTAGGTCCACTACATCTTACTCAATCAATCGTCATCTTCCGCCCACACCGCAAATGACCTCCGCTTCACTAAATCGCCAGGTAACAATTCATGATGCCGATGGATTTTGTACGGATAGCATCGGAGGGTACATCTAAATGCCAACCAAACAGTAGTGTATGGAATGCTGGCGCGACGTGCGACTGCACGAGCACTTACTTCCCAGTGCATAGACGAACCCGCTATAGTCTCCATTTCTTCCTGAACTGTCTCAGCAGCATTACGCCTTGTGCCCGGTCGACCACTACAGGGTCTATCGTCTAAACAACCCCTGGTTTCGAACTTCGAAATCATTCCCGCCACAGCTGCATTTGTCAACTGACCTTTACCCGTTTGAATCCCCTTCCTATTGCGATAGGATCGTAACGCTGAACTAGCACATTCCCCATTCTCATAATACAGCTTCACTAAAAGCGCCTATTCAGGTAACGTCAACATGCTGCGACTACTGGTGCATCTGATTCTCTCTCTCATTACAGCTCCTTTTATACACGATTGTCATGCGCAGTCACTGATGTTTTGCTGTCCAGCGCCATCTATCGGACATTTGGTGAACTTTGTTTTTTTTTGTTCTAATAAACCCCCATGTCATTCCAAGCATGTGTGTCAATTTTTACCTCTCTATGTACATTATTCCGTGATTTATTAAGTTTTCAAATTTATAGTGACTATTTGATCACCCGGTACATTACAAACAATGTGCCGTCACTGTATTTTTCACTGCAGGGAAGGAAACTGTGGAGAACATTCACAAACGGTTGTGCAAAATCTATGGAGCATCTGCTGTAGACAGAATTACAGTTAGTCGCTGGGCACGGAGAGTGAGGTCATCAGAAGGCGGTTCGGCGAAGCTCCATGATTTTCAGCGGTCAGGGAGACCATCCACGGCTGTCACACCTGATATGTTGCAGTGAGCTGATGTTATTCGCGAATACAGACGCCATTCGCAGAAGACATTTTGAGGACAATGAGGAGGTGAAACACTGGCTCCGCCACCAGGACAAGAATTGGTACCGACAGGGCATACACGCCCTTATTTCGCACTGGAGGAAGGCCTCGATCGGAATGGTGATAACATGGAAAAATAGGGTGAGTGGATAAAATACCATTTTTTCGTGTGTGTAATTCTCATTATATCCAACAAAGAGTTGTGAACGAAAAATGCGGTACATTACTTTTCTGGGCAACCCTCGTAATTGCATAAGCGGCCTCATTCTGGCTGGAGACGTGGTTATAACTTTATTTTACTCTCCTTCTTTCTGGCTGGGCAGCTGCTGAGACTTCGTCACAAGCGCTAAATGCCTCAGAAAAGTCTCTGTGTTACAGAATCTTCCTTCGCAAAGTGTCAGCATTCTGTATTAAGTGTCTCTGTTTTGTCTAGATAACTATGATGGGTGCTTGTATGGAATATTTAAGGCTTTTCTTCCGCAGATAAATTTATAAGTTGTCGTTATTTTGCACTTGAGGCGGAAATAAATATTTTGTCACTTCGCATCACAAATACACGAATTTACATATGACAAAACATCCTACGAAATGATTAAAATAAAATTATTTTAATTTTTTATGACTTTTTCCGAAAATTTTCGTAGCACTGGATTAAGATGAGAAGATATTTCGCCGTGGCCTTGTCCGGGTATTGTCCTGGTATTTGGCTCAAGTGTTAAACGTAAACAGACAAACTGCAAATCACAGTAACTGGCTGAGACTTTGATACACTCTCGTTTGGAAATAGGATCCTGTGTATTAGTCAGCGTGTCATCCCGTCGGGTGATAGGGAATGGAATATAATGAATGCAGAACTCTTTGTGCGGTTTTATAACTATAGAAAACAGTTAACGAATCAAAAATAAATACATATATATATGTGTGCAAGCGTAGGCTTCCGCGGCCGGTGTCACACTCAATAAAACTCTTCTGAGTACTACATTTCGGCCATTGTTGCACATGGCCTTCCTCAGGGTGGTTTGCCAACTGTTAGCAAATATACTCTGAAGAAGGCCACGTGCAAGAGCTGCCGAAAGGTAGGAGAATTTTACGCATTGACAAAGCTGACACAAATCTGGAACAATTTTATTGGCCACATATGATTTGTGGTTTGCCGAAAAATACGCTAACCAAAAAAAAAAAAAGTCACAACATCAAGAAGTAATTGTACGATAAAAACCAAAGTTGGTAGACGTGTTTTTACATCTGAAAGAGGATGCCTATTCAAGAGTTCAAGCCAGTCGCATAACAGTGGTGCTAGTGGCGCCCCTCTGAGGAGGCAAAATCAAGTTTGCGTTAAATACAAGCAGTAACGGTCGTGAGCGCTAGTTACCTTTGAGATTGGACGAGGTGAGTTGATATTAGTCAAGAATCCCTTTAAGGCGACATAGACGCCATTATCAACAACACCTCACTGAATTTGAACAAGGTCGTGTAATAGGGCTACGAGAAACTGGATATTCTTCGCTGAAAGTCATAACAGGAATGTGGCCACTACATATGATTGATGGCAGCAATGGTCGCGAGAATGTACTGTTACTATAATACCGGGCTCCGGACGTTCTGTGGCACTAGGTATGGGGGAAGACAATCGAGTTCGGCGTATGGCTACGGCGCACCGTAATGCATCTGCAGCAGCAATTTGAGCGGCAGTTGGCGCCACAATGAACTGTTACAGACCGCTTACTTCGAGGACGAAGTCTGTAACACTACGGTCCACCACCACAATAACCATTGGTGTAGCTTCTCTTGGCCCGCCAGTAGAAATAAACATCTTGACATTTGTGTGCCCAACATCACTCGACACTGGAATGACACCACGGCACAGTACAGGGTGTATCAAAAAGGATCATCGGATTTCGCACGCCCATATTTGCGAGACTAATAAACACAGGAGGTATAGAATGACATTTGTTTTTTGATGAACGGGAGAGAAAAAAGTTTTTTTTTCATACCTTTTCATAGGTTTTCAATATGCCCCTACTGAGATGCACGGCATACGTCAAACAGTGTTCAAATTGTTCCCACACTGCAGCGAGCATGTCTTGAGTTACAGCTTCCACAATTGTTGTTATACGATGTCTCAGTTCATTCATTGTTGCTGGTAACGGAGACAGATAAACAGAGTCTTTTATAAGCCCCCACAAGAAATAATCACATATAGTCAGGCCCGGTGACCTTGGAGGCCAATAATGTAAGGGTGAATCATTTGATCTAGTGCGACCGATCAATCGCTCCGTGGTCCTTTGATATAAAAATTCTCGCACTTCTAGGTGCCAGTGTGACGGTGCCCCACGTAAAACTCGAGGGTTTGCCCTTTCCAGCAGTACGTTGTTCACACACATATCTCAAATAACATAATACCTATGATTTTTTTTAAATCGGATGATTGTTTCTGATACAACCTATATTTTAGATGAATCTCGGTTCTGTGACAAGTGTCATGACAGATATATCCATGTGTTTGGGTTATAATTAGAACGAACGTTGGCAGACTACAATTGCTATTCTTGTGTAGGACTAACACCATTCAGGAATATATGAGGTGCGATTGGGCAGAAAACAGGATCACCCTGGTTAACACATGTGATAATTTTGACAGTAGCCATAACGCTTCAGACGTGTTAAGGCCAGTGCATGTGCCCTATCTTTCAACAAGACAACGCAAGACTTTATGTTGCCCATGGTCTTTTGGTCTACCCCCACACAGATGGTGGCCGCCTGCTGCACTGGCTAGCAAATTCATGAGATATCTCTGAAAAAAAAAGAAACAAAGACCGTCCGAACCATGCCTTGAAGGCCCAAAGGTGCTGACCACTCACCGTGTCATTCTAAGCCCTTAGGTGTCACCAGATGTAGATACGGTGGAGCATGTCGGCAGTACACCGCTCTCCTGGTCGTTGTCAGTTTTCGTGACTGGAGTCGCTACTTCTCAGTCAAGGAGCTCCTCAATTGGCCTCACAAGGACTGAGTGCGCCCCGCTTTCCAACAGCACTCAGCAGACGCAGACAGTGAAACACCGAACTGCTAGCCATGCCCGAGAACGCTTAACTTCAGTGATCTGGTGGGAACCGGTGTTACCACAGTGTCAAGGCCTTGGCCATGAGATCTCTCACCAATTGGAAAAAAAAAACTGGTAACAGGCTGCTTAAAGACTGACACATCACCAATCGCCAGTCACACTCTCATATATAAAAAGTATTAGGGATATAAGTACAGATATTCTGATTATTAGTAACTAAATATGTACCCACTTCAGTTTGTTACCTATTTTTTTATGTGTCTAACAGTCTCCCCTTGAACAGATCACAACTTACTGCCTGATGTTCCTGCACAATCACAACTAAACCGCGAAATGGACAGCCACTGTCGGTATTGACAATCCATTTTGTGTCCACGTATCCTACTTAAATACCTGATCTGCTGTCCAGGAGAAAAAAATGGTTACGAAATCGAATCAAATTTACAAAGAACTTGGCATTGTGAGTCCACTTATAACGTTGCACGCCTTCTGGCACTGAGGCATTCATTTATTCAGTTGGGAAAGGTGTCATATAGCCGTCGTATCCTCTTCTGAGGCAACTGTTGTAAATCCTTGATATCCCGGATTCATAAAGAGGACTCATCAAAATTCTCTCAATCACTACCAGCGGTGACTCGATGGCTTACCACATCATGACATCAAGAGAAATTCCGCTACGCCTATTGAACACAAAACTTGAGACTTCTGCCCAAGTCGCCCCCATACTTCCCTGCGATGGTCATCCAGAGTACTGCAGAACCACAATTGCTGATGACATTTCTACGGCAATCATGAACAGTAATTGCTGCACAGCTACGAAACGACTCCAAACGCAACCGCTTCACTTGGGATGTTAATGTCAGCCTCCAAACGGCACGGCCATGTCCTAGTTTGGTTGATACTAGTATCCAACAAGTGATGTGGGATCACGCAGAGTGTTGGTCGGAGCCCATTAATTGTTCTCGGATGGAATGTACAGATATGATAAGGTTACGATGTGCTTGGTGCACAATACGACGATACGCCCTTGTGGTAGTCAGAAGTGGTCAACTGGAATTCTGACGAAGAGTGTGCCACCCCTCACATTATCGGGCGCCTGTCACATACAAATACTTCACAAATCTGGGTACTGCAAGATTCGACCAGCTGGCCAAATGGAGGTCCACAGTCAGGCCCTTTCAAACTCTGTGTAGTGCTGACAACGCTACCTCACACGAGTACGCGGCATTTCCGTGTCCTTCACAGCGCTGAACGGATGACGCAGTTCATGCCCCTTACAAGATATACCCTAACAGGTCCCGTAATAACAGTAAACACGAAAAAAGCTAGTGCGTTATGGTGGTTTCTCGACATGTCACATAAAACTGCAACTCCTCATTTACATACGCACTGGTGGTGTATATGGGGTGATAATAATTAAACTTTTGCTACTTGTTAGGAGCTCCATGACAAACGAGTTGTTGCAGCACAACATAATTTTGTTGAAATATTTGTAAGGACACGTGGAAGAGAAATAACGATTAAGACACTGAAAGAGAGACATTTACACGTGATAAGATTAACAGTTGTTAATTGTACGCCATGATTAAGATCCAGGTTACAAAAGTGTTGAATGTGACGAGCATCTGCATCCACGACAGCATGCGACCGTGCTAGAAATTGATCTACTGCTGTCCAATCCAATGGTGGCCCACGGGATGCTCAGCTGTCACACAGCTTGCGCACAGCTTGAAGATCGCACATAGCAGCCAGCATTCTTAGCCATGGAAACAATAACATCTTCAACAATTTGTGGCGGAATTAGCCTTCGGCCTCTCCCACGAGCTATTCCCAAATCGACAGTTAATCAGAACTTCTGAATCATGTTTTTTAACCCATATGTCAATCTTCGTGAAGAGCACCAGCATTAGAGCTGTTGTTTTGATAAAACAACCTTACAAGTAAAGTCCTGCTCTCCTTGTCCAGACCTATGCTCACTATCTGAGGCTGTAGTTCACAATGATGCTTGTGTTGCAGTCCTATGTCATCATGCCAGTAGTGGTTCCTAACGGCAAGTCATGACACTAACAACGCAAATTCTGCAGCGCACATTCTGAGCATCATTCCTACAAAGTTGGGTACCCATGCAGTAAGTAGTTTTCTGTCTACTCTGACTCAAGTAGCGAAAGTTTGAAAGTAACTGTCCTACACTTGTATGGAGATACTTTTATTGTAGTATTAGTATCATTTACAAAAAGTATCAATTCTGCTCGTTGATTGTTAAGTGGAAACTCATTCTCACATACAACGGATAAGAGTGAACCCGAAATCGAACTCTGTCAATTCCCTTTGTGATTTCTGCCCAGTCACTAACAGTTTTTCTTCCGACATTGTTTAAATTGCTAATCACTACTTTTTGCATTCTGTCTGTTAAGTACGATTCAGATAACCTGTGTGTAAAGCCATCAATTCCATAAAATTTGAGTTTTTCTATGAATGTAACATGATCTACAGTCAAACGCCTTGGAGACACCTCATAAAATGACAGTTGGCGGTATTTTATTATTTAAGGCTTTGTAGTATTTGATGAGTTAATGTATAAATGGAATTCTCGGTCATTCTGGAAGCCAAACTGTGCTACGATAAGTAAATTGGCTCTGCTTCAATGTGAGACTGCTCTTGAATACCTTAGTTTTTCGAATATTTTGGAAAAATATATGGAATTCTCGGTCATTCTGGAAGCCAAACAGTGCTACGATAAGTAAATTGGCTCTGCTTCAATGTGAGACTGCTCTTAAGTACCTTACTTTTTCGAATATTTTGGAAAAATATATCAGTAAGAAAACTAAACAATAATTACTTAAATCATTCTTGCCACCTTTTTCATGAAGAGGGTTAACAAATTATTTTTTTAATTTGTCCATAAAAAGTCCCTGATCTGTGATGCATTGCACATATCGCTAAGGACATTACTTATTAAGTCAGAACAACTTTTCAAAATTCTATTTGAAATTCCATCCACACCATATCAGCTTCTTTTTTTTCATAGTTTTTATAATTCTGTTAATTTCAGTGAAGGTTGTTGGTGCTATTTCCAGTTGGTTGAATGTTTGTGAAATGACATTTTGCTTCTTGCATCTTGCTTCTTCACCTCAACAATTTAATCATATTTTTGCTGCTACATTTAGAAAGTGATTGTTAAAAGTACTCGCAACTTGTGACGTATCAGTGGTAATGTTATCATTTAGTTTGATTTTTATGGTATTTTGTGCATGAGGAGTGCTCAATCTGTTGATTTAGCAGTCTTTTATAAGTCGATCTTTCAAAAGCTGTGTCCGAAATCTCTTTGCATCAGCTTTTCTTGTAAAATATCAGCTTGTTGACGATGAGTGTTTTGCACGGTATTTGTAGTCGCTACATCTGACAACACTGTCTCCGCCTCTTTCGTCTCCATCTGCATTCCGCTACGTTTAACACTCGCGTCAAGCAACAGTCTTTCTTCCTTCATGGTGAGACTGGAATTAAATGTAGAACACTTTCCTCAAATACAGTCAGAACTGTCGGATCAATAAACATCATTGGATCAAGGAGCTGCAAAGAAGTCTGTGGCCCACAGATTTCAAGGCAATGTAACCTGTTGTAGCTTTCATAGCTCAACCTTTCCAAAAAGAGGATGAACAAGATATGTCAAGTAACGTGAGTACTCTTTTTGTAGTTAGGCTAAACTTGAAGAGGCAATAATTCGATTTCAAAATGACATTTCCTGTGAATGAGAATACAATGAAGATAACTTCTGGAAATTAGTGAGTGTAAAAATCTTCCCTAACTTCCTAAAAGTGGGAATGTATGTTTTATCTTATTTTGGATCTGTTTATCTATGTGAGGCAGCTTTTTCAACGATGAACACAGTGAAATCAAAATGTAGAAATAAACTGACTGATCCTCATCTTTCAGATTGTGTAATATTGACTCTGACAAATTACTCACCAGACTATAAGAAACTTGCCAAATATATGCAAATCCCAGCAGCTCACTAAACTTTTATCAACATTTACAATGATGTGTGTCTATTTTAATTTTCTTCACAACTATAATATCTTGAAAATTGAGTAGGTAAAATTATATTTTATATGTTATGTTTAATTAAAATGGTCAATTCAGGCTATGGGTTTCTTTGTGCTTAAACCCTTCATGAATTTTAATCTGTAAATCTCTAAATAGACTAAACTGCATATACTAGATCTCAAGCTTTAAAAGGTTGAGTACTCTTGTTGAATACTAACTTGCTCTCTTGCCTCCCATTTGGCAATACCCCATGTGGTTTTAATCTTATTATCTCTGTTATTAATTCCTGTTAGGGTATGAATGTTTCTTGACATTTCAATGACTTTTCTTAAAATATTACAGTATTTTTTGTAGTATCCAGGTAATGTTGCATCTTGACTTATTTTGATCCTTATATAAATTTCCCTCTTGCTATTACATAGTATTTTTATTTCCTTAGTTATCCATGGACTACTTGGTATATTTCAATGAATTTATGGATAACTTTTTAGGTAAGCCATTTTCCCATACTGACACAAATTTACTATTGATTAAACTGAATTTGACATTAGCATCTCTTTCTATATTATACCTCATACCATACTACACTCCTGGAAATGGAAAAAAGAACACATTGACACCGGTGTGTCAGACCCACCATACTTGCTCCGGACACTGCGAGAGGGCTGTACAAGCAATGATCACACGCACGGCACAGCGGACACACCAGGAACCGCGGTGTTGGCCGTCGAATGGCGCTAGCTGCGCAGCATTTGTGCACCGCCGCCGTCAGTGTCAGCCAGTTTGCCGTGGCATACGGAGCTCCATCGCAGTCTTTAACACTGGTAGCATGCCGCGACAGCGTGGACGTGAACCGTATGAGCAGTTGACGGACATTGAGCGAGGGGGTATAGTGGGCATGCGGGAGGCCGGGTGGACGTACCGCCGAATTGCTCAACACGTGGGGCGTGAGGTGTCCACAGTACATCGATGTTGTCGCCAGTGGTCGGCGGAAGGTGCACGTGCCCGTCGACCTGGGACCGGACCGCAGCGACGCACGGATGCACGCCAAGATCGTAGGATCCTACGCAGTGCCGTAGGGGACCGTACCGCCACTTCCCAGCAAATTAGGGACACTGTTGCTCCTGGGGTATTGGTGAGGACCATTCGCAACCGTCTCCATGAAGCTGGGCTATGGTCCCGCACACCGTTAGGCCGTCTTCCGCTCACGCCCCAACATCGTGCAGCCCGCCTCCAGTGGTGTCGCAACAGGCGTGAATGGAGGGACGAATGGAGACGTGTCGTCTTCAGCGATGAGAGTCGCTTCTGCCTTGGTGCCAATGATGGTCGTATGCGTGTTTGGCGCCGTGCAGGTGAGCGCCACAATCAGGACTGCATACGACCGAGGCACACAGGGCCAACACCCGGCATCATGGTGTGGGGAGCGATCTCCTACACTGGCCGTACACCTCTGGTGATCGTCGAGGGGACACTGAATAGTGCACGGTACATCCAAACCGTCATCGAACCCATCGTTCTACCATTCCTAGACCGGCGAGGGAACTTGCTGTTCCAACAGGTCAATGCACGTCCGCATGTATCCCGTGCCACCCAACGTGCACTAGAAGGTGTAAGTCAACTACCCTGGCCAGCAAGATCTCCGGATCTGTCCCCCATTGAGCATGTTTGGGACTGGATGAAGCGTCGTCTCACGCGGTCTGCACGTCCAGCAAGAACGCTGGTCCAACTGAGGCGCCAGGTGGAAAATGCATGGCAAGCCGTTCCACAGGACAACATCCAGCACCTCTACGATCGTCCCCATGGGAGAATAGCAGCCTGCATTGCTGTGAAAGGTGGATATACACTGTACTAGTGCCGACATTGTGCATGCTCTGTTGCCTGTGTCTATGTGCGTGTGGTTCTGTCAGTGTGATCATGTGATGTATCTGACCCCAGGAATGTGTCAATAAAGTTTCCCCTTCCTGGGACAATGAATTCACGATGTTCTTGTTTCAATTTCCAGGAGTGTATCTCTTTTAACTTTCTCTTAAAACATTGTATCCTGTTCTCATTAATAAGCTTCAGTGCTGTGCATGAAACTGCTTCATGACTGAAGGATCCTGTATTCTTTATTTCCATTAACTGAGCATCATGATCAGATAGTCCATTAACAAGTGGTTACACATTAATTGTTTCAGCCTATCTGTCTAAAAAAAATGTTATCAATCGGTACCCTACTGACGTACTGCGCACGATTTGGAAAAGTGATTACTGACATTAATTGAAACACCCAAATAATGATTCCGTTTCATTTTTTCTATCCGTGTCCCTTAAGAAATCTACATTGAAATCTCCACAATCTGTTAACTCTTTCTTCTTGTTTGACAGGTAGCTCAATAGCGCATCTAGGTTTTTTACAAACAGCTGACAGTTTTCTAGAGGATACCTGTACACTGTTGCAATTGCCAGAGAAGTATCTTGCAATAACAATCCACAAGAAAATGCTTGTATGTCCTGATCCACACAAGAACTGTTTGTTCAATATATTTTTTTACTTTGTGTCATACTTTTACATACTCCTTTTTCCATGTTAACTCTACACGAAAATAATGCTGGTCTGTAGTCCCTGATACTTAACTTTTCTATCTCTGTGGTTATATGATGTTCAGAGAGGCACAGAACATTTATCACTTCAGAAACTACATCTTCTAGGCTTACAAGAAGCTCATTTACCTCGTTCTTCAACTCCCTAATGTTCTGATGGTCAAATTAATGTTATTCTTCTGGAAACTGATACAGACTGTACTATCCTGTTCTGCTCTAATTTCGTTCAGTACTGTCTGTGTGTAGCCTGACTCTTACCCAAAAAAATATGCTCGTCTGACTCTAGTACTTACAGGGGTTTTGTCTTGTGCACTTGTGGTCTCCCTTACACTTTCTGTAAGTTGCTCAGCTTATCTTTCCTGCCCTTTCCATTCAGATGCAAGTCATG
Source organism: Schistocerca gregaria (assembly GCF_023897955.1). Classification (NCBI taxonomy): domain Eukaryota; kingdom Metazoa; phylum Arthropoda; class Insecta; order Orthoptera; family Acrididae; genus Schistocerca; species Schistocerca gregaria. The sequence continues at coordinate 485,799,714 of NC_064924.1, forward strand.
ATTTGTGTATCCTTATCTCCCAACTGTAGCAACAGGCACGGGAGAGACTTTGGTTCAGTCAGAAGCAGTTTCACTCAGTTCTTTGTTTACAGGGCCACGTTAACTCGGGACTGGAAATGGAAATGAGCGTTTGGAGTCATTGGCCGGGAGGCCCCTTACGGGGCAGGTTCGGCCGCCTTGGTGCAGGTCTTATTACATTGGACGCCACATTGGGCGACCTGCGCTCCGGATGGGGATAAAATGATGATGAAGACAACAAAACACCCAATCCCTGAGCGGAGAAAATCCCCGACCCATCCGGGAATCAAACCCGGGCCCGTAGGACAGGAATACTATACTCGTAGTTGTTTGCCAGGCCGTTTGCTGCTCATTCTACCATCAGTTTCCGATCCCCTCCAACAAAATCTCTACAGAAGGTCCCTGTGTTTTTTCTGTCATCTGAAAAGGCTTGGGACTAGGTTGCACGATGCCTGTAACCTAGTATTCTATACCTAGTGTTTCGTATAGAATTTGGTCTATACCCTCCCATGACTTTTCCACCGATTTAGTTTTTAAGTTGTTCCTACGAGTTCTCTGCAGTCTACTTTGCTAAAAAACTGGTTGAGACTCTTCTCCTATTTCGGGTAACATGTCAAACGGATTGCTAACCGGAATTTGGAATATGATTTCTGAGGCTTGTCCTTCTGCCTACTCCTTGTCACATTTTTCCAGCTCACAACTGTCTCTTCCTCCCTTCCACCTATCTAGTTCAAAATACGCCACTTCTAATTCTGCCTGAAGGACACTGATATTTCTTCGGCGTTCCACAATCTACAGCTTCGTGGGAGAGCCTCATGTGACACTTTATTAGCTTCCCTGCCACAATCGGCAGTGAAACATGTTTTTTATTGGTAAAGAAATCTAGAGAATGTGCTGGTCGGGGCAAGCAGTCGAACACTCTCTATATCGAGGCAGGTCGGGACACCACAGGCTGTGTGCGCTCTTGTATTGATGAAACATAATACACAGAGCACATCCTCTGGCATGAATACGACAGAAATAAAACAACTGTCGTCCAAATTACTGGCTGTGGGAACCAGAGGTGCCCAGCACTATCCCAGTATCGTGGCGCCAGTTGCTTAAATGTGGTTTGGCAACGTTCATTCTCCTCCAAGTCTACGCATATAGATACGTCAGCCATGGTGTAGCACACAAAACTAGGAATCTCTGGAAAGTGACATGGTGCTACACTAGTGTCTAGTGTTGTCGTTGGGAGCCTTTTTCTGCTGCTGCATTAAGAGAAGCCGTAACGACTGTCGCTCGTGTCAGTTCGTGGTGTCGAGGCGTGTGGACAATCGTTTTTTCTCCAAACAAGCCTACGAGGTGTGTGAGAAAAGTAATGAGACTAACTACACTGTTAGCGATATGGTAACGCTGTGTTGTTCTGCTTGTGTAGATGCACAGTTTCAGCTCTGTACAGCTAGCACGTGATTTCTTAGAGCATCATTAGTGAATTTGTGTTTTTGTTGTGTGTTACGAAAATGCAACAGCGGAATTTAGAGCAACTTTACACCACCAAATTTTCTGTTAAACTTGGGAAATACTCGAGCGTGAGCTATGAAACGTTGAAACGAGCCTATAGAGAACGTTCCTTACTAGGAGCAAAAGTTTTTCGCTGGCACACATCATCTTCGGAAGGCCAAGAACATTCTAAAGATGAAACTCGCTCAGGGAAACCTTCAACTTCAAAAACCCATGAAATAAGCTTCGACCTAAAATCGAACCATCGACCTCCTGCATGCTAACCCGAAACACTGTCCACTACACCAACTGCACAGCACTAGTGCTGTATCCTGACGGAGGTAGTTAACGTACATGTGATTACAGTGTTGCCAGATTGCCAGTCTTTAATGTCCATGTACTGCCCGATATATTCGCAGGACGAAATTTTGTGAGAGACATTTTTGTATTGCTAGTCTGCGAGGAAGCACGCTGCGAAGTCAGAGTGCGCGAATTTTTCTTCACCCTATGTACATAGTTTCGTATATGAGCAATATGTTTTACACTGTCCATTATTGACAGCAACCCACTTAAATGAATTATTTTACGATCCCTAAAATATTCAACTTTCTAATTAGTCAATTAATTAACAAATGCTGCACCTCAAATGGAACATAAAAAATATATCAACAAAACTAAATGCCAAAGTTCAGAATCTAACAGTAATTTTGACATAATTTGTCTGAAGTTAGCTTAATATTAATTAATTTTTGAAGATAATCCATTTCAGACAGTTTTAGATACCTTACGGACACTTTGGAGATACGTGATTTCAAATGATAAGCGTTAATGTGTCAAAATGTGTTTCCTACTGCTCGCAAATATGTAAGTTCATACTATATGAACCTTCTTAATTAACAATATTTCATAATTAACAATGTTTCTGAGTTAACTAATTAGATAATTGCAACTATATTACCAAGTAGCATGTAATGAGCAATGAAATTCAATGGGACTAGGCTTATTTACGAATCTGAAATTACTGTGCACTCACTGAGTACTAGGTACACTATCATATTGTCATTATCACAGTCATTGGTTAAAACTTCCGGGCTGAGCGGCCGTGGTCGATCTGTAAAACTTCTTCTTCCTGACGTTTCGTTGCCAACTGCGGGCAGCACCTTCTGAGGTTAGTCAACGACTGACTGCCTGGCCGTGGAGGTCCCGCTTATATAGAGCGCTTAGAGGGAACCACAATACGTCACATGGGGCAGACTGTAAGTCTGTATCTAACGTCATTATTCTCGATTGAAGGTAATCGATTGTCACATCGTTGGTGCAAAGTCGACCGCCATACTTATGTAATTCAAAGGCTTCCACTTTTCTATTAAAATTATTGTGGTGTTTCTGAACCTCTGTAGCTTCCCTATACATATGTGCATAATAATGCGTGTGCTTGCTAGCATACTCGTCTCACTAAATTTTATTTCATGATCACCGTCTTTAAAAACATGTTCCGCTACAGCTGATTTGTCGGTATGTCCTAGTCGACAGTTCTTTTTGTGTTCGGTTAAGCGGGTATTGACACTTCTTTTCGTTGTTCCAATATAAACCTTCCCTCAGCTACACGGAATTTTATACACCCCATAAGTTGGTAAGGGGTGACGCACTTTCACCGATCTTAGACACTCACTAACCTTCATGGAGGGTCTAAAGATTGTTTCATCTTGAAACTTGGCCAGGTCTTTCCCAATACGGTCCGTAATATTGCAAATAAATGGAAGAAAAACTTTTGCAGCTAAGTGTTGTTGTTGCTGGATGTTGTCAGACATCTTTCTTCTGGGATGAAATGATCGATCTATCTCGTTGTCAGCGTATCCATTTTTCTTAAAAGCCGTTCGCAAATGATTTAGTTCATTTTGCAAATAAACTGGCTAACAGATCTTGTTAGTTCTGCCCACCAATGTTTTAATGACACCTCTCTTCTGCCTGGGATGATGGTTCGAATCCTTATGGAGGTAACGGTAACGGTTGACTCACCTCGGAAGATGTTAGCCGCAGTTGGAAACGAACCGTCAGGAAGAAGTTTTACACATCGACCACGGCCTCTGAGCCGGGAAGCCACTTGAATCTCCTAATTGAGCAGTGTAATATGTGAAAACTTCAAATAAATCCACAGAAATCCAAGCCACTATCTTTGGTCACACCACTCGCGCGCTTCTGTCGTCCAAATTTCCATCTATCTATCTGCAACCAACCCATACCTCTGACTAACACAGTAAAGTATTTAGAACTACTGACAGAAAACTAACATACAACGCACATCCTCTTACCATCCAATACAAATCTCGGAATCTACTAAAACTACTAATATGCCTCACCTGGCGTCTACATCCTTCTACAATTATTGTAACCTATAAATCCCTCATCTGCCCCATCATAAGCTACGCCAACGTTACCTGAATTTCTGGCTCGCCTAAATTCTGTAAGCCCCCTCGAAATCCTAGAAGGACATGCACTCAGCCTCACCTTTCGCATCCGCCCACTTTCCCCATCTCACATGCTGTACTAACTCATCCACTTTCCAAACCTTCCTCTCTACCTAGAACATCTTCGGATCTGAAACATTAATCGCTAAACCCAGTCCCAGCACTCAATTTCGCACCCACTAATAGCCAATTCAGGTACCCTACTGCACGAATACACCCTTATTACACCTTCCATAAATCTCCGTGCCTTATCCATCCTCTTCCACTGGAATTTTAACCCGCTCCCACTCCCCAAACATGAAATCTGCCTCGAAATAAACCCCTCCTTCCAATCCTAATCTCAACGGTCCACCTCACACTATCCTCCCATTTCCTTCTTCACCTTCGTCCACTTTGCTGACTTCTTGCCGCTACCTGCGATACTACTGGGACCCATACTCATACTCTTCACCCCGCCTTCATCATGATAAAGTTGTTCATGTGTCCCTTAGTACTGCAGTTACACCACGGCATCGTTCACTTTCAGCAGTGACTATATTTAACTGTAATATAAAATCGTCAAACGAGTTTTGAAAACCATCAATATTTTCCATCTACCTCTGCATTTTACAAAATACTCGTTTATTGTTACTTATTTTTATGTAAAAATCGTCAATATCGTCCACCACTGTAGTTTTTACAAAATCATTTGCTACTGTCACTTTTTATATATTTTAACCATCTTTAAATGTAGTTCATGTAAGCGTTGGCTGAAGAGCGATTTTTATCCCCTGCCCACCCTCCCCCATTGTGAAGAACTGAAATAATAAAGAAGCTAGGTGTAGACGGCGTGATTTCTACTTACATTGGGCAGTGTTCGGTAATGCTAACCAATTGCGTATCAAGCATATATACACTTCATGGCAATTTGACGTTTTTGCTGTCCATCTTCATGGCGTTGATGTTCTATTGGCCAGCAGTGTGCACTGGAACTGTATGATTTATATGGCTAACAGCGGCCCCAGATTAGTGTACAGCATTATACATGGCAACTCTAGTTTGGGTTTCCCCTGACCAGAGGTGGATCATCATCAGGAATCCCCGAGCTTCGGCTCATACTCCCTTAAGTCCAACCCACGCATCCACTACTCAACCCCACCACGAGGAAGGGAACCATCATGGACTGTGCGGGTGCTCCCAGCGGAGGTTCGGGTCCTCCCTAGGGCATGGGTGTGTGTGTTTATCCTTAGGATAATTTAGGTTAAGTAGTGCATAAGCTTAGGGACTGATGACCTTAGCAGTTAAGTCCCATAAGATTTCACACACATTTGAACATTATTGAATCGAACCAGCTCGGAAAAACCACCCCCTTTGTGGGGGAATAGACCTTCCATTGGAAGAGCGCCTTTAGCCACCCTTTTGGGTGCCCACGGCGAACCACGTGGAGGCGGCGCCGTCACTGCTGATGGAGACCCTTTTCATCAGCAGTATAGCATCCACATACAGCATGATCGTAATTACGGAGGTGCTCAGGGGGACAACCTGTAGCCCCCAGGCTGGCGAGGCCCACAAGCTGTCGATCACCAGTTTCCTAAGATCTCGGCCAGTCCCTGTCAATATGCTGGTATTCTTGCCTTCCGACATACCCTTCTAGCCACTGGTATACCAGTATCCATGTAGAGGCATCATCGGTGGTTCTGAGAGACAGCTCGTCACCCCTCCACAATCAGCCTTGATTCCTCCAAGACCAAGATTAGTGTACAGAGGTTTTCGGTTTAACAGTACGCATTAATATACATTGGAAGCTAAAGGCGAAAATTATACAGAAGTCAGTAAGCATGGGACAACGCCGCTGCATGAGTGCCACGTCTTACATTCTCCATCCCTTGTTTTCGCCTTGGGAGCCCGCTAGCGCTGCGTGTTAGCTGCGCCACTCAGTCGCTTCCTGGGGCCCTGTTACGATTCTCGTTTTGCTGTCTCTGTTAGGGCATCATTAATCCAAAAATCATACGAACTAATTTGTGACCACTCTATCAAACGACCAAATAAAATTCCACTTTAATTAACGAACGCAGACATTTGCCTGCACGGGAACAGCGACTATTAGCAATTAACGTTGTAGAGAAGCCACAAGTCGCATGTAGCTTTGTCTTTACACGTTTCTCTCGACCAACGCAAGCATCTTCAGAGCTTGTAATGGATCTTGCTAGATCTTTCCAAAGAGGTGTGCGTAAGATAAAAAAAGGAAGCGATGCGCTACAGCAGAGATGCTGTTAGATGAGAGAGATGTGACTGTCACTTTTTTTCTTAAGTTGGCAGAAAGAGAGGAATCTGTGACGCGTCTTGGGGAAGAGAGTACGAGAACATTTTTATCGCTTTTCTTATTGTAACAGTTTTGTTATTAATTTTGGATTTAGGGGTTAATATAAAGAATGTGAAGTGAGTTAGAGTGCATGTCTATTTATTTGACTAACAGTTTATCTCACCGCATCGAAATGGAAGTTTCTTTCATTAGGCGACGTGCTCAACAATTAGCAGTTTCTACGGCGGTTGTATTCGAGACGACCATTGCACACAAAGAAGAGGTAACGTTTCCCACTGAGAAGAAAAGACAACTAAGAACATTTACTATTAAATTTCCTAGAAAGTATATTTCAGATACGTTTGATGGTGTATGTTCGGCAGCCAGCCGTAAAAGCATTTCATTAACTTCCATTTATTACTTCACAGTTAAAATTCGTAAAACATTTCCGATTCAAAAACTGTAATTCATTATCCAGCCAGTAGTAAGAAAAAAAGAATAGAATACAGTCTGTGCAAATAGAGCGCTTTACACAACCATAAAATAAGATAAATTAACAGATTCAACTTACAACATGATAACATAATACCATATGCGCTTTGTAAATAAATAAGTACGCTGTGAACGCTTTACTCTTCGTATATTGCACTCTGATAATTGTGGGCGTAAGAGCAATCGTGCCACCACGTGCGAATGGTATGTTTTATCTATATAAATAAAGACCAGTTTGAAAGGCATCAATAAACTGTTATATACATTATATATGTATTAATGTCTGTAAAAGTGGCAATTATAATTTTAATTTGCAATTTTAGTATGTCCTTCCAAAATTATTTTAATAATTGGGTATGTTTTTTAGACTTTTATGTGTGAATGCTCGAGAAATAGGCGGATACTTGCCATTGTTGTTGTTGTTGTTGTTGTTGTCTTCAGTCCTGAGACTGGTTTGATGCAGCTCTCCATGCTACTCTATCCTGTGCAAGCTGCTTCATCTCCCAGTACCTACTGCAACCTACATCCTTCTGAATCTGCTTAGTGTACTCATCTCTCGGTCTCCCTCTACGATTTTTACCCTCCACGCTGCCCTCCAATGCTAAATTTGTGATCCCTTGATGCCTCAAAACATGTCCTACCAACCGATCCCTTCTTCTAGTCAAGTTGTACCACAAACTTCTCTTCTCCCCAATCCTATTCAATACCTCCTCATTAGTTACGTGATCTATCCACCTTATCTTCAGTATTCTTCTGTAGCACCACATTTCGAAAGCTTCTATTCTCTTCTTGTCCAAACTAGTTATCGTCCATGTTTCACTTCCATACATGGCTACACTCCAAACAAATACTTTCAGAAACGACTTCCTAATACATAAATCTATATTCGATGTTAACAAATTTCTCTTCTTCAGAAACGCTTTCCTTGCCATTGCCAGTCTACATTTTATATCCTCTCTACTTCGACCATCATCAGTTATTTTACTTCCTAAATAGCAAAACTCCTTTACTACTTTAAGTGTCTCATTTCCTAATCTAATTCCCTCAGCATCACCCGATTTAATTTGACTACATTCCATTATCCTCGTTTTGCTTTTGTTAATGTTCATCTTATATCCTCCTTTCAAGACTCTGTCCATTCCATTCAACTCCTCTTCCAAGTCCTTTGCCGTCTCTGACAGAATTACAATGTCATCGGCGAACCTCAAGGTTTTTACTTCGTCTCCATGAATTTTAATACCTACTCCAAATTTTTCTTTTGTTTCCTTTACTGCTTGCTCAATATACAGATTGAATAACATCGGGGAGAGGCTACAACCCTGTCTGACTCCTTTCCCAACCACTGCTTCCCTTTCATGCCCCTCGACTCTTATTACTGCCATCTGGTTTCTGTACAAATTATAAATAGCCTTTCGCTCCCTGTATTTTACCCCAGCCACCTTTAGAATTTGAAAAAGAGTATTCCAGTCAACATTGTCAAAAGCTTTCTCTAAGTCTACAAATGCTAGAAACGTAGGTTTGCCTTTTCTTAATCTTTCTTCTAAGATAAGTCGTAAGGTCAGTATTGCCTCACGTGTTCCAACATTTCGACGGAATCCAAACTGATCCTCCCCGAGGTCTGCATCTACCAGTTTCTCCATTCGTCTGTAAAGAATTCGCGTTAGTATTTTGCAGCCGTGGCTTATTAAACTGATAGTTCGGTAATTTTCACATCTGTCAGCACCTGCTTTCTTTGGGATTGGAATTATTATATTCTTCTTGAAGTCTGAGGGTATTTCGCCTGTCTCATACATCTTGCTCACCAGCTGGTAGAGTTTTGTCATGACTGGCTCTCCCAAGGCCGTCAGTAGTTCTAATGGTATGTTGACTACTCCGGGGGCCTTGTTTCGACTCAGGTCTTTCAGTGCTCTGTCAAACTCTTCACGCAGTATCGTATCTCCCATTTCGTCTTCATCTACATCCTCTTCTATTTCAAAATATTGTCCTCAAGTACATCGCCCTTGTATAAACCTTCTATATACTCCTTCCACCTTTCTGCCTTCCCTTCTTTGCTTAGAACTGGGCTGCCATCTGAGCTCTTGATATTCATACACGTGGTTCTCTTCTCTCCAAAGGTCTCTTTAATTTTTATGTAGGCAGTATCTATCTTACCCCTAGTGAGATAAGCTTCTACATCCTTACATTTGTCCTCTAGCCATCCCTGTTTAGCCATTTTGCACTTCCTGTCGATCTCATTTTTGAGACGTTTGTATTCCTTTTTGCCTGCTTCATTTACTGCATTTTTATATTTTCTCCTTTCATCAATTAAATTCAATATTTCTTCTGTTACCCAAGGATTTCTAGCAGCCCTCGTCTTTGTACCTACTTTATCCTCTGCTGCCTTCACTACTACATCCCTCAGAGCTACCCATTCTTCTTCTACTGTATTTCTTTCCCCTATTCCTGTCAATTGTTCCCTTATGCTCTCTCTGAAACTCTGTACAACCTCTGGTTCTTTCAGTTTATCCAGGTCCCATCTCCTTAATTTCCCACATTTTTGCAGTTTCTTCAGTTTTAATCTACAGGTCATAACCAATAGATTGTGGTCAGAGTCCACATCTGCCCCTGGAAATGTCTTACAACTTAAAACCTGGTTCCTAAATCTCTGTCTTACCATTATATAATCTGATACCTTTTAGTATCTCCAGGGTTCTTCCACGTATACAACCTTCTTTCATGATTCTTAAACCAAGTGTTAGCTATGATTAAGTTGTGCTCTGTGCAAAATTCTATTAGGCGGCTTCCTCTTTCATTTCTTAGCCCCAATCCATATTCACCTACTATGTTTCCTTCTCTCCCTTTTCCTACACTCGAATTCCAGTCACTCATTACTATTAAGTTTTCGTCTCCCTTCACTATCTGAATAACTTCTTTTATTTCATCGTACATTTCTTCAATTTCTTCATCATCTGCAGAGCATACTTGCCATAGTTTGGAGATACTAGTGTTTTTGTATTGCATAGCGTTACATAAGGTTCAACAGGCTGTTTCAGAGAAAGCGCATATCGATAGGACTTTGGCTCGCTCAACAAGAAATGCTATTTTCTCTTAGAATACGCCAGCCAAAGAGTTTACATTAACTGTACACATGCAACTTACTTCATTTTATGTATGAGGGCAGTGCTATACACAATTCGATATTCATAACGAATGACCCTTTCCATGTAATATAAGTTATCATGTTGTAAGCTGAATCTGTCTATTTATCTTGTTGTATGGCTGTGTAATGTATTGTATTTCCAAAGTTATGAAGTTTTATAGGCTTCTGAAGGTGACAGCTAAATCTGCTCCAACCGGTAATCTATATAAATAAAAATCAGTTTCCGCATGTGTGAGAGATCATCAGTTGAGAATACCTCGACGGATATGGTTGGTCTTTTTTTCTTTTCTTTGTGTGTTCGTAATTGTCAGGACGAGGTTATATAAAAGAAAATTTTTGGAAATTCCACAGGAAGAGTCGGAAATTTGTATGGTATTTTTTGTATGGAAATCTCAATGAAAGAAACGTGATGGTCGGTTTAACAGATCTGCTGCCATATGTTTTCATTAAAAAAATTGTCGTTCAGTTTCATAGTTCCGCTGACGTATGTTTTCATAACAACAACAAATTCCCCATTGAATATTGATATTTTACAAAAACGAATATAATTGAATGCGATATTTCAATGTGTTATTGGTGGTGATGATATCTGTAGTGTGTTGCGAAGATTGAACTGATGTCAGTTCGTGGTAATTTGGTATGCTGAAAACATTCAATTGATTTCAGTTCGTGGTTTATTTCTTTTGAGAAAATGCTACAGTGAAGCGTCGAAATTTGGTTGGCGTACGCGCATTCCCGCCAAGTACATTATCGTCGAGTCAATGAGACTGACAATGAACGTAGACAGCCTTTGGAGGCAGATACAATAAGAATTATACAATAAACACTTTCTGTTAAACCGGCCGACAGAAAGAACATGCTAAGCTGTGCTGTAGAAATATGCTGTTTTGTCGTCCTTTTCGCAGTTGTCGTTACTAGAAAACAGGTAAATTTTATTGATTGCTAACTTTACGTAATACCTGTTCGTAGGTTAAAACCATGCGATGTATTGTCATTATAGCTTCTATTCTCACAGATGCAGCTGCTGGAAAGATCTCTCTCGTAGTCTGTGTCATAATGATTCCAACCTATTTACCCGTTCCTTTTGACTTCTGTTTCCAATCAGTGTTTCGTCTGCAGTAACAATAAATAAGACCAGAAAGAGAGGGAATGAGGAGATGGACAGAGAAAGGGGGGGGGGGAGAAAATGGATATGTGAAGGAAAGAGGAAATGTATATAAAGAAGGGGAAGGAGTATATGGAGAGAGAGATAAGGGAGGAGGACATAGATAGAGATAGTGTGGGATAAGAGATGTACAGCGAGCGGGAGGAATGTGATGGACAGAAATAGAGGATAGGAGGAGGAGATAGACAAAGGGAGGGAAGAGGAGGAGAGAGATAGAGATAGAGTGGGAGATGGACGTTAGGATGCATATGCAATTCTCATACACATTTAGCAACTGCGAAGCATTGCCGGGTTCGCTAGTATAAAATAAAAATAACTGTGGAACTGACTGCTGATTTTACAGGGAAACTGAGGTAACCCGGGAAGAGTGAAACAGCACTGTGTGGTACCTTTTTGGAGGCAACTTGGAGGACTGTGTTGACCCACACAGCATGCAATCAACTTGTCCTCTGGGTGCCCATTACAAACAACAGTACACATGCACCAGCTCTATAGTGCATGAATGGTGTGAGCAATTGAACACATAAGATGGGATTGGGATTAACGCCTCGAGTTTTGTTCACCACCGAGGGGAGAATTTGTCTGACGCCTGATTGGCATTGCAGGAAGGAGTGGAGGTGGCCAGTACCAATGACCGTTTCAGGCATGCAGGTGGTACGAGGGAAGCTAAGTTTTGGATCGGTATCACGAAGAGATCGCTAGACGCCTCTCGTCGCTATCGAGCGCAAATTTTGGACTTTTGCGATACCGGATCTGCACAGTCCTAAAGTCAACCTTTCTAAAAGATAACATTCAACAATACTGCATCCATTTCTTGAACACCCTCCTCCAGGAGGCTGGAATCAACCCAATGAAGCAGTCTGCATTATCCGCTAACATGAACCAATCTGAGCATCCTTCAGACCAGTTGAAATTTGCGGTGCACCGTCGCGAGAGCCCTTCTCAAACAATGAATGATCTGAGCATCGCCGCAGTGAAAGAGAGCGAGAAAACTTCAGCAGCAACGTCTCCACTATCTTGTGTATAGTTAGCCAAGAAGTACACAAGCACGTTGCAATGCACAACGTACAACAAACACTACTGAATGTTACCCAGCAGCAGTTTTCTATTTCACAGATGTGCATTTTCGAAACGACTGCTTTTATTTTGATTAATGCTTATTTCGACGTAAAGTTATTTTTCTTTCTTAGTTTCATAAGAGCCGTTCTTTCAATCCTTTGTCGCGTTGAATCTAAGCTCACACACGTTCGCAGATGCGTGATTAGTGCAGAACCTTGCTCTACTGGCTTACGTACCGGCTGTCTGAAAGTCTAACGGCGCATTTTCTCTGGTGTTGTGCCAGATATCTACAATTTCATTTTTTCAATGTGCATATGGAGTCAGTAGACTACGTGCCTCACTCCAAGGCCAGTATCTAAGGTAAACTCCGATTCTTTACAAACAAAACGTTGATTACAGTTAAAAGCGTAGAGCCGCCACAGGTCACATGTAACTTTATATGTTTCACTCGATCAACGCAAGCATAAATCATTAGAACTTGGCCATACGTTTTGTAAACTGTAAGAAGTGTATCATGAAAACTTCCTTTATATTGGTTTGCCAGATGTCAATATTTTTTTCACAGAAGCGTAATGCTACGACATGTCCAAAAGTGTACATACTGTATATGATAATCACAAACCCAGATTGATAAGATACAGTAAACGAATCACATTTATGTACACAGTCAAGTTGTGCTAGGAGCAACTACAATCTTAAAAGCAAACAAAAGGTAAAACTAAGATATGTAAACGAAATTATATGTACTACATCTGTAAACATGACATATAGGCTATTGCTAACATTAGTATCTGACAGGAATGCAGTACTTTTCACCATTTTATAAGTGGTGATATTCAGTCAGAGCAGTGTCTATTTTTCAATGCAAGCTGATCGTTCAATAAAACATTGAAATTTAGGTATGACTGGTTATGTATTTGAAATCCTTCTAAGAGGTTCATTTTGTAGCTCTTATTTCGATAAGGGCCGTCGTAGCTGAAGGTCCACTCGTGTACGCTGACGACTGCACGATACAAAGCTTTACTCCTCGCTTGGGCCCATCAACACCGAATTGGGCTACTGATGGCTGGAAACATGTTACCTGGTTGGACATGTCTCGTTTCTGATTGTATCGAGCAGATGGATGTGTACGGGTATCGAGACAACGTCATGTATCCATGGACCTTGCATGTCAGCAGGGGACTGTGTTGTAACCGCAGAAAAGCCAAGTCTAAATGCAGTTGTTCTCAGACGATACACCAGAAATCATACGGGGAGATAGAGTTAACAGGGGACGCCAGGCGTGTCAGAGGGATCACAAAAGATAACGACGCAGCCAGATAGCCGAGGCGGCGGTCCAAGCGGCCAGGCAGCTGCGCGTGATAAGCAAGGAAGCAGACTCAGCTATTAAGATAAAAACGGCGCTCTGGGCAGGTCCCTTAATAAGCAATAACTTACAGTATCAACACTCTTGGCTAGAGGGAGAAGTCTGGGAGCGGAGAGAGAAAGAAAGAGGGCCCTAGGTGGGGACCGCACTACGTCATGAGGAGCCAATGAAGGGCTCAGGACGCAGTGCGTGACCATATAGGGAGAGGCCCCTCTACCCCTCCACCCAGCTTCTGAAGAAAAGTACTGAAGTTAATACTAAAACAATCCCTAATAAGGAAAAGTTGCACTCGACGCTACGTCATGCCAAGCGCTGGCGGGGTCGAAGGGGAAGAGCTAACAAAACTCGGAGGCACGCCGCTCCGGGGATCTCTCTCTCTCGGGTTTAGGCAGCGACGGTAGTCAGCGTGAGTAGCAGCCGACTTGGGCTGAGGGCGGGCTGCAGGCAGACAGTTGGAGATAGTCGCCGATGAGCGTTTAGGCAGCGACCGCGGGACTCTGACGTAGGGTGCTAGTGTGGGCAGCAAAGTGCTGGAAAGTTCTATCAGGCAGCCAGAACGGTGGAAGTCAGTCACCGTCTCTGTAATGGGCTTGGCTATTCTGTAGGTACAATCACTACGCAGTTAGGGTGATCTGTATTCTTTATGAATAAATTAGAACTTTTATAACGTCCATACGAGTTTACTTCTACCAACATCCTAGCCTTGTACCTTCACACGAGGGAATTTAACATCTTAGCCAGATCAAAAGTCTCCCTCTCAATTAGGTCAACCGGCTAATTCCCGTTTACGAACCGTGTCGCTCAATCCCTCGCAAAACCCACGCTTGGGACGCGACATAAATAAAAGTTTTGGTGCCAGGTCTGGGGTACCACAAAGGCATATAGGCAAAAAGGAGATAGGAGCCAGTAGATTTTGCTACAGCGACTGTGGCAATTAGCAGGAAGTTGTGGCGACTCGCAACTTTCAGCATTAGTAGCCCCACTACGACAGAGTCCAGAGAAGTAGTCCTCGCGGGTGCAGGGCAACGCAGGATAGCGGCAGCACGACGCGGAGCGACGAGGCACAGAGGTGCCTAAGCAGCCAGCGTTCGAGACCGGGGGTCCGGGCCGAGCAGCGGCAGCAGCCGTAGCAGCGGCAGCCGAGGCGAGCGACGGGGTCGGCACAGCCCAGCAGAGCGGCGGCCGACGCATCGCGGCAGCGGGGAACAGCGCGGGCATAGAGAGCACAGAGACAGCGCGGAGCAGCGCGGCACAACGCGGGACAACGCGGATCAGCGGAACAGACGGCGCACCACAAGAGAAGCGGTACATATAAAATTATATTAAGAATTTTGTATCTTGTATTGTAAAGTGCTAACATAGTTAAGTTGGTAAGATGGCCCAAACTAACGAAGTTCCGTCATCCTCCAGTAGCGGTAAGATATCAGTGAAAGAAGCCTTGTGTATAGTTCCAAAAGTGTTCGAAGGAAATAAGAGAGATCTTAGGGAGTTTATTGAAAATGTAGACGCTGCATTTGAACTTGTGAAACCGGAGGAACACGAAACGTTACTGAAGTTTGTTAAAGCCAAAATAACCGGAGAGGCCAGATCGAGGCTGCAAGTAAGGGAACGCACGGGGACATGGCAGGAAGTAAAACATGTTCTAGAGGAAAATTATGCGAGTAAGCGTACCATTGACTACTACGCGTGCAAGATATTTCAATCGAGACAGGGACAAAGAGAGCCAATTGCGACATGGGCAAGCCGAATAGATGAAATGCAAAGGGATTTCAGGGAAGCAGTAAGCAGAGTTACGGCTAGGGAGAACTTAAAGGGCGCAATAGAACTGGTTGATTCACTAGGAAGAGCATGCTTTATACAAGGGTTAAGCAATGATAGAATACAGACGATAGTAAGAAGTAGAGGCGATGAAATCACGCTAGCAGCGGCCGTGGAACTAGCATTGCAAGAAGAAAGTGCAATACTGTCAATGAAAGAGCGGGGACTAGCCCCAAGAGTAACTTTCAACCGGGGAAAGGAAACGGTGAAGAATACCAGAGATATTAGAGATTTGAAATGTTTCAATTGTGGATTGAGAGGGCACATGGCAAGCAAGTGTAGAAAGTATAGGCCAGAGGGAAGAGTACGGATAATGACGGGCAAAGAGTTTACGAATTTTTGTTACGGGTGCGACAAGCCAGGACATACAGACGCGGAATGCCGGGTAAGATTAAGAAAAATTCAGCCGATAGATACAAGAGACTTTAGAGGAAATCATAGGGAAGCTGATGGAGGGTTACGAGAGTGGAGGTGCCCACAATGTAATCTACCAGAGAACTGTGGAGTTCCGTGTACGAGGGTAAAAGACGTTGCTTGTTTCAAGTGTAAGCGGCCGGGACATTACGCGAAAGATTGTCACGCAGGGCCCTGGCACGCATGGAGAAAAGGCAGGGTGCCAGTATCGAGCAAAACCGGTAAAGTGGTGCAGGGAAACTAAGAGGCGGCAAGGCCGCACAGTCGGGCCTTGTTGCGATAGGTAAACCCTAAGTTAGGGTAATCGACTGTGCAACAGAAAATGACGTTTTGGTTTTATACTGCATAGAATTAAAAAGATATTTGAAGTTGCTAATAGACACTGGAGCACAGTTGTGTCTGCTCAAGAGAACGAGTATTCCGATAAATAGTACACTTGCAATTAATGAAGCGGAAAGGCTTCGGCTAAAAGGTGTAACCAGTGAGGCCGTCAGCACAATAGGTACGGTACAGGTACACTTAAGTGTGGACGGTTCTGAGCAAGTAGGGCAAAAATTTCACGTGTACGGGAGAGGATTAGATATTCCGTACGACGGACTGATAGGCAGAAATTTCTTGACAGAGCATAGAGTTAAGTTAGACTATGCAGGTAAAATAGTGAGACTAAAAGGGCGAGATATACCCTTAGTAGTAGAGGAAGAGCCAAAGGGACATGAGAACGAACAAGATTCAGAAGTAGGCGGGGAAATAGGGCCCCGAGAGGAAAAAATAATGTTATTAAAGGTGGAAGGAAATGTAAAAAGGGGAATCGAAAAGGAAATGATTATTCCTAGGCAGGAGATTGCACAAGGGGTACATGTACCTGAAGCGTTAGTAAAAGTGCGAAATGGGAAATGCATAGTAAGTGCATTAAACTTGTCAGAAGACAGAGTGCAGTTAGGAAACGTCAGGTTAATGACGGAGGAATTAGAAAAAGTAGGGAAAATACGCGAAGTAAAATGTTGTACTAATGTCATAGGAAAGACAGAAAGTCGTACTAGTGTGTTGCGAAGGCAATTAAGAATGGATCATTTGAACGCTGAAGAGAAAAGCGCTCTAGCAGAGGTTTGCGCGGAATACGGAGATGTATTTCATCTACCAGGGGACAACCTGTCCTATACTTCCGCAGTGAAGCACAGAATACCGATTGCACCGGAACACGCGGGAAAGGTAGTAAACGCTAGACCGTACAGGATCCCGGAAGCGCAAAAGGAAGTGCTAAGGGAGCAAATAGAGCAGATGCTAAGAGATGACATAATTGTCGAGAGTAAGAGCGCTTGGAACGCACCGTTACTGTTAGTTCCAAAGAAGCTAGACGCTAGTGGCAAACAGAAATGGAGAATCGTAGTGGACTACAGACGATTAAATGATATCACTGTAGGCGATGCATTTCCACTACCGAATATCTCCGAGATACTGGATCAGTTAGGGCAAGCTAAGTACTTCTCGACGCTTGACCTCGCAAGCGGGTACCATCAAATATTGACGGACGAGAAGGACAGAGAGAAAACGGCATTTAGCTCAAACTATCAGCATTACGAATACAAACGAATGCCGATGGGACTGAAGGGAGCCCCAGGATGTTTTCAGAGACTGATGAATACAGTCTTGGCAGGTTTACAAGGAGTGAAATGCTTTGTATATCTAGACGACATAGTATGCTATGGGAAAAACCTGCAGGAGCATAACGAAAAGCTCCGGGAAATGTTTGACAGGTTGCGAGAGCACAATTTGAAGCTGCAACCAGACAAGTGTGAATTCCTGAGGAAGGAAGTAATCTTCCTAGGTCATTGCATCACTGACAAAGGAATATCACCAGATATGGCGAAGGTGGAGAAGGTGAAGTTCTTCCCACAGCCAAAGACAACTAAGGAACTAAAAGGGTTTCTCGGATTGATAGGTTACTACCGCCGTTTCATTGCTAACTTCAGCAAGATTGCGAAACCTCTCCATGAGGTCTTAAAAAAGGGAGTGGAGTACCGATGGAGCGAACGTCAGAACAATGCGTTCGAAGAATTAAAAGAGAAATTAATAAACCCTCCGTTACTTCAGTACCCTGACTTTACGAAACCGTTCATCATTACAACGGATGCGAGTAACGCAGCCTTGGGTGAAGTGTTATCGCAAGGTAAGAAGATTGGCGAAGACTTGCCCATCGCATATGCATCCAGAGCATTGAACAAAGCCGAACTAAATTATAGCACAACGGAAAAAGAGTTGTTGGCTATAGTTTACGCAGTAAAACAGTTCAGACCATATGTATATGGCAGAAAGTTCACTGTAGTGACAGACCATAAGCCACTAACGTGGATATTTAGTGTCAAAGATCCGAGTTCGAGACTCCTGAAGTGGAGACTGAAACTCGAGGAGTATGATTATGAAGTAATATACAAGCCAGGAAAGTTAAATAGTAATGCGGATGCGCTGAGTAGAATAAGGCATGAAGGGAAGGAAGAGATAGATGCGAAGCAGAAGGTGGAGACAGAGATCTCTGCAGCAAAAGCAAATGGGGAAGAAAGTTCCGTAAACGTGCGGCAAGCACAAGTGTCGAGTGAAATAGAACAGGAAACGGATAGTGGTGAGGAAATTAGTCCCGAAGAAAAAGAAAATATACTAAAGGAAATGCATGACAATCCCTTGGGAGGTCACCAAGGAATGCACAGGACACTCGAAAGAATTAAAGCATACAAGCAGTGGCGCGGAATGAAGCGTGACATTGAAAATTACATTAGGAAATGCCCATCGTGTCAAAAGAATAAAAACACTCAAATGAAAACTAGGATGCCCTTAGAAATTACAGACACAGCAGAAACAGTATTCGGAAAGTGTGCGATGGATATAGTGGGTCCACTAGATGTATCTAATACAGGAAAAAGGTACATGTTAACATTCCAAGACGATCTGAGTAAATTTACCTTAGCAATCCCAATTGACAAACAAGATGCCGAAACAGTAGCTGAGGCATTTGTGGAAAACGTAGTATTAAGGTATGGAATTCCATCAGTATTATTAACAGATCAAGGGTCTAACTTTCTGAGTGATGTATTTAAAAGTGTATGTAAATTGTTGAAGGTAAAGCGTATAAATACTACAGCGTACCACCCTGAATCAAATGGTGCACTAGAAAGAAGTCATAGAACTATTGTAGAGTATCTCAGACACTTTGTAACAGGAGATCAAAGTTCTTGGGACAAATGGGTACCGTATGCAATTTTTGTGTTCAACACTACACCACACAGCAGCACAGGATACACACCATTTGAATTACTATACGGAAGAAAGGTTAACATACCAGGAGTACTGCAGCAAGAAACACAGCAGGTAAGTTACAATTATGAAATGTATGTAAATAAACTAAGAGCGAGAATGCAGGAAGCCCACAGAGTGGCCAGAGACTCGATTATAAGGAGTAAGAAAATCAGTAAGGAACAGTATGACATGAAACAAAATCCAAAAAACTTCAAGGTAGGAGATAAAGGATTACTGCACGATGAGTCGGTGAGACGGGGTAGATCTCGGAAATTAGATTCACAATGGAGAGGTCCATTTGAAGTAGTAAAAGTGGAAGGTCCTAACGTAGTAATAAAAGTTAAAAGAAATAAGGAAACAAAAGTACATGCCAACAGGCTGAAACAATTCTTTTAAATTTCTGGTATGGCACTCAAGTGGCAGGTCGTGAAATTCGTCATAGTGATAACAGCATACTACATCACTGCATCAGAGCATGCAACAAATGAGTACCAAGTGACGCCATTTCCGAGTTCATCAGGACTATATTACGATAATAGAGGACAGGTAGAAATATACAGTACCACATGGAGAATAGTCACATACGTAAATCTAGATATAATAACAGAAAGGTTTCAGAATGCAGAGAGGTATGGTAGGGCAGCGGTACAAAGGTACCGAGAAACACTAATACAATTAAATGTAGGATTAATAGAATGCAGGGTACTAGACAAACAAGTAACCCATCATGTGGAAAAAATCACAGGATTGCAACTTTTAGTACAGCAGCTAACGAAACACGAGACCAGAAGGAAGAGAGGAGTATTCAACTTCGTCGGGCAGGTAAGTAAAATACTGTTCGGGACGTTGGACGAAGCAGATGCAGCATACTATAAGGAAAGAATAGACGCTATGGAGAAAAACTCAGAAGGGTTGTTGAGGCTAACAAAGGAACAGGTGGCAGTGGTAAGAGCCACATTGGCGGGAGTAACCAGGACGGTATATACACTAGAGTCAAATGAGCACGTTCTGAAGACAGGTATGCAAAGACTAGAACGATTCATGAAGGAATACGTGAAGGAAACCGATATAGGGTTTAAACGTGTAGCGTCCTTCGCCACAGTAACAGAGCAAGTATTACAACTATCGGCAGTGTTTGGTCAGATCGAAGAGGAATACGAACAAATGATAAATGCCATTGTAAATGCTCAGAAGGGAATACTACAGCCTCATATAATTAATCCAGTCCAAATTGTAAAATACCTAAGTTTATTACGGGAAGAACTAAAAGATGTAAAGTTTCCTGTTCCTCTTACGGAGTCCTCAGGTTATCTATTGTTAAGAATAATTGATTTAGATGTTTTCATCTCGGGTAGCATACTAGGATATGTAATTAATATTCCATTAATAAATAATAACAATTTCAATTTGTATAGAGTACTCCCACTACCAAAAGAAATTCCAAACATGAAAGGTAAATATGTGTACATACAGCCAGAGAAAGAATTCTTACTAATAGATGAATCCAAAAGGCAGTACGCGAAACTTTCTGCGGAGGAACAAAAATGCAAGGAGCTAAGTAAAAATAGGAGACAGTGCAAACAAGCATTCGCCTTGCTGTCAACATTCGACCACGAAGAGTGCGAAGCCAAATTGTTGCAACCGGTAAGAGAAATTCCGGAAGATTGTGTGCGAAAAATAGTCGCACTGAATCAGAGCCTTTGGACTCATCTAAACAGTAACGAATGGCTATATGTAGCACCGAAGGAAGAAGGCTTAACAGTATTGTGTGGAAGGGAACCACCAAAGGACCTAGTAATAAAAGGGGTAGTAAAAATTAGTTTTTACAGTAAATGTGAGGGGTATGGCACTAGAGTGTTCATACAAACAGATAGAGTGATTCAGAGTAATGTGACGAAGAAAGACATAGTTCCGCAGATCAATCTAGAATTCGATTGTTGCGTGGTAAACAAGGAAAAAAAGGAATGTCTCAACGTTAGTATTAGATTTGCCATTGGACCAGGTAATAACACAGTTAGACGACTTGAAAGTCGCAGGAAAAAGACTGGATGATGTCCAGAAGATGGTAGAGAGACAAGAGGAGGAAATGAAGTACTCCAGGTACTTCACACATTACTCCATAACTACGTATGTAGCCATGTCAATAGTTATTCTAATCATAATAACATGCTGTTGTAAAAACTGTAAATGTTGTAAAGACTGTTTTAAAAGTATATGGAAATATTTTGAAGACAGTGATTGTTGTGGAAAAGTATGTATAAGAAATACCATAGTGAACCAATACCCAGAGACTAGTTCAGCTAGAAGACACAGTAATAAAGAAACTGAAGAGATAGTAATTTATGAAAGATGTGGAAAAGACCAAGGTGATAAGGTCGCTTTCAGAAACAGACGTTAAATAACTGTATTTGAAATGTGTAATTGAAATGTAACTGTATTTGAAATATGTAATTGAAATGTAACTGTATTTGAAATGTGTAATTGAAATGTAACTGTATTTGAAATGTAATTCTAATTGAAATGTGAATGTATGTATCAATGAAAGTGTCTTTTGATTTTAATGCAAATGCTTTTGACATAACTGAATGTTAGGCATGTATAATGTAATTGTATTATTGTGTGTTTAATGAATTTGACTTTACTAAATGAAAATGAAAAATATAACATATCAGATGCTAATGTAATAAACAAATCTGTAAAGTATGTAATGGAAAAAAAATAAAAGAGTCACAATTGACGCTACTCTGAGGAGTAACGCCAATTTCCCTGGCGGGGGAGGTGTTGTAACCGCAGAAAAGCCAAGTCTAAATGCAGTTGTTCTCAGACGATACACCAGAAATCATACGGGGAGATAGAGTTAACAGGGGACGCCAGGCGTGTCAGAGGGATCACAAAAGATAACGACGCAGCCAGATAGCCGAGGCGGCGGTCCAAGCGGCCAGGCAGCTGCGCGTGATAAGCAAGGAAGCAGACTCAGCTATTAAGATAAAAACGGCGCTCTGGGCAGGTCCCTTAATAAGCAATAACTTACAGTATCAACACTCTTGGCTAGAGGGAGAAGTCTGGGAGCGGAGAGAGAAAGAAAGAGGGCCCTAGGTGGGGACCGCACTACGTCATGAGGAGCCAATGAAGGGCTCAGGACGCAGTGCGTGACCATATAGGGAGAGGCCCCTCTACCCCTCCACCCAGCTTCTGAAGAAAAGTACTGAAGTTAATACTAAAACAATCCCTAATAAGGAAAAGTTGCACTCGACGCTACGTCATGCCAAGCGCTGGCGGGGTCGAAGGGGAAGAGCTAACAAAACTCGGAGGCACGCCGCTCCGGGGATCTCTCTCTCTCTCTCGGGTTTAGGCAGCGATGGTAGTCAGCGTGAGTAGCAGCCGACTTGGGCTGAGGGCGGGCTGCAGGCAGACTGTTGGAGATAGTCGCCGATGAGCGTTAGGCAGCGACCGCGGGACTCTGACGTAGGGTGCTAGTGTGGGCAGCAAAGTGCTGGAAAGTTCTATCAGGCAGCCAGAACGGTGGAAGTCAGTCACCGTCTCTGTAATGGGCTTGGCTATTCTGTAGGTACAATCACTACGCAGTTAGGGTGATCTGTATTCTTTATGAATAAATTAGAACTTTTATAACGTCCATACGAGTTTACTTCTACCAACATCCTAGCCTTGTACCTTCACACGAGGGAATTTAACATCTTAGCCAGATCAAAAGTCTCCCTCTCAATTAGGTCAACCGGCTAATTCCCGTTTACGAACCGTGTCGCTCAATCCCTCGCAAAACCCACGCTTGGGACGCGACAACTGTTCAAGCTGGTGGAGGCTCTGTAATAGTGTGGGGTATGTGCAGTTGGAGTGATATGGGACCCCTGACACGTATAAATATGACTTTGACAGGTGACAATTACGTAAGCATCCTGTCTGATCACCTGCATCCGTTCATGTCCATCGTGCATTCCGACGAACTTTGGCAATTGAAGCAGGACAATACGACGCCCCACACGTCCAGAATTTCTACAGAGCGGCTCCAGAAACATTCTTCTCAGTTTAAACACTCCCCCTGGCCACCAAGCTCCCCAGACATGAGCATTATTGAGCATATGTGGAATGCATTGCAACGGTCTCTTCAGAAGAGATCCCCAACCCCTTGTGCTCTCATTTACGGACAGCCCTGCAGGGTTCATGGTGTGAATTCCCTCCAGCACTACGTCACTACGTCGTGTTGGGGAACTTTTGCGTGCTCGCGGGGGCTCTACATGATATTAGGCAGGTGTATCTGTTTCTTTGGCTCTTCAGTGTATATTACGTCAAATTTTATATACCACAGATCTGAGAAAATTGTCAGTTACAGTCTTCTCATTTTGTATAAGGAGCATCTTGGTGCTATTATTGGTGGCAAAGACACAGTATTGTCGTGTTTTTAAACAAATTAGTTATACGATGTGAAATGTCATCTATAAGTGGGAATGTAGTGTATTTCTTAACAGGAAGACCGTTTTTATTGAGTATAAAGGAATTTATATTCCTATTGGTTTTATTTTTATGGTATTTTTGTACAAGGCTTGATTGATATCCGTTTTTGACCGCTATGTACCTTAAGGTATTCAGTTTAGTAGCAATAGCAAAAGGAGTATTGTGGGCTCCTGAAGAAGACGCATTAATCTGTTGAAGCCGGTAAAAAGAAATAAAAATAATCGTGTACCTGACGACCTAATTTTATTACGAAATATAGAGGGTGAATATAAATAAAACCGGCAAACGGCAGGGATGGGTTGCTGATTGGAAACGGAGGAGAAAAGGTCGAACGAACAGTGTCCGGAAATGCATCGTTGTCACGGTGGATTGCACTGATGAAGGAAGGTTTCTCTGACTACGTGGTGTGTGTTCCGTATGTGTTGCGGGCTGTGTGATTGACACAGCGTACCGTGAGCAGCAGAATGGTCTGCTATTCATGTCGAAAAGAAGCCAAGATGGTGTTTATGTACGGCCAAGCAGATGGTAACGATCGAGAGGTAGAACCAGGTCCTACAAATCGGGTGCACGCGCAGTCTTGCCGCCTCCCTGTGCGTTCATCTATCTGAAAGGACCCATGATCTCACAAACGCTCTAAAACGGCTTGAAATGTTGTGTGATGTGGCTGGTGTTTTTGAAGATACTTGTTTTGGTATGGCCATGCTGCCTCTAGGATATTTCCACCTGCTTGGGCGTACACAAATACCTAGGCTTGTTCCCGACATGAATACCGGAGCATTTGCTGCTTACAGTACAGTGCGTCAATCACACAGCCTGCAACACACAAAGAACACACGGCACATGGACAGAGGAACGTTCATTCGTCAGCGCAATCTACCGTGGCAACAATACATTTCTGGACACGTGTTCACTGGCTTTATCTCCTCCTTTCCTATTCAGGAATCAGTCCCTGCAGTTTGTCGGTTTTATTCATGTTCACCATGTAGACTAAAGCTGCTGAGAAAATAACAGCTATGCATAAATCGTACCTTAATTTCTTGCTTGTGGTCATTAGTACTCATTAGTACTCATTAGTAGTGATTTAAAATGGAATGATCATATAAACTTGATCGTCGGTAAAGCAGATGCCACACTGAGATTCATTGGAAGAATCCTAAGGAAATGCAATCCGACAACAAAGGAAGTAGGTTACAGTACGCTTGTTCGCCCAATGCTTGAATACTGCTCAGCAGTGTGGGATCCGCACCAGATAGGGTTGATAGAAGAGAGAGAGAAGATCCAACGGAGAGCAGCGCGCTTCGTTACAGGATCATTTAGTAATCGCGAAAGCGTTACGGAGATGATAAACTCCAGTGGAAGACTCTGCAGGTGAGACGCTCAGTAGCTCGGTACGGGCTTTTGTTAAAGCTCCGAGAACATACCTTCACCGAAGAGTCAAGCAGTATATTGCTCTCTCCTACGTATTTCTCGCGAAGAGACCATGAGGATAAAATCAGAGAGATTAGAGCCCACACAGAAGCATACCGACAATCCTTCTTTCCACGTACAATACGGGACTGGAATAGAAGGGAGAACCGATAGAGGTACTCAGGGTACCCTCCGCCACACACCGTCAGGTGGCTTGCGGAGTATGGATGTAGATGTAGATGTAGAAACTGTTGCTGTTGACCACGAGCGACCTCTACGAGGGAGATCTTGAATGTTCGAATGACACTTGGTTGCACAGTTTCATAACACATTTGTTAAACGTGAAGACCTGCCACTCTTTTTGAAATTGAACCTCTGTGTTCGTACAAGATTATGAAATGTTTCTCCGATCTGCAGTATCCCCCCATATACTGATTACATTAATAACGCAATCTGACTATATGAAAATCTTTCAGAGATGGCAAATATTTTGTAAAGCATAACGAAACAGGTGGCATTACTCGGAAGTAAACAACTGAAATCTGAATTAGAACATCGACTGCAGACATCGTATTGTACTGCTTCAAGTGTAGTAAGTTGGACTTTGTAGTTTCGGTTTGTGCAGGACAAATATGTTTGTCATTTGTGTACTATATTGCTCAAGAAATAATAAATCTATATGCTGGCGTCGTGGAAGAAATAAGTTCTGATGACGTCGTCTCTGCCGCCGCATGTTTAGAAGTAGTGGCTTTTCCTTAGAGCTGCCCCTGTGATACTGTAAAATTCTTATGGAATGTAAATCCAAGTGCTGCATTTTTATTCTCCATTACCTCTGAACTAATAACTAAGAAAGATAATGGGGCACATTTCATGAAGCAAATCTTAAGTATCCGCATATAGGGATTTGTGACATTTGGTGGAAATCGTGAATAAAGAAAAAAGTGCAAGATAATAAATTTGGGAGTACCAATCATATGAAAAGTGAACTATAACGTTAAAAAAAAAAACACTGTACGGCGGCAAGATTTTGCCATCATACATTTTATCTTCTTACAGATTTGTGTTTATGTTAGACCATTTTTTAATTGCAAAATGAAATTATTAATCACTTCACTGACTATTACTGGCTAGCTTATTGTAATAACAATTTCTGTGGTACTGCATGTCTGGGAGTTAATTAGGGCTGAGCATCGACAGAAAGAGCCATGTGGCCTCGCATTTCTCAGAAGCTGCTGTCGGTTAAAGAGAGGCTGGGAAGCAATTCGTTGTGTCCGTAGGGGGCGAACAATTACTGCCATAAAAAGGGTAGAACGTGGAGGCAGTACATTACGATGCTAGCGGTCTCGGAAACCTCCGTAGCGTGGAGAGAGAGAGAGAGAGAGAGAGAGAGAGAGAGAGAGAGAGGGGGGGGGGGGGGGGGGAGCCGAGAAAAGAAATTCAAAATAGCGTACCTGGAGAAAGAGCATCAGGGGCGGAAGAAGGTAAAAGGAGGTCTTATTAGTACGAAGGAATGTGCAATGTCAGACACAATGGTCCCGAGCTGACATCCAAGGAATCTTCCCTTGGGAAGCGATGGAGCATGCTACCCGCCAAAAAGTAGAGATGGGTTTCTGTTTGGCGGAGTGCTGAGCGTGGAGGAGAGGAAACGAAAATTTCCAGGAATACTCTAAAAGGAATAGGAGCTTCAGGTGTTTGGCTGGCAGAGTCATGACCGATTGTAGTGGGTAATAATGGTTTTGTAACGGCCGTGGGGTTCGTCGCCTGAGCGCAAACATAGACGCCGCATGTCCAGCAGGGAGTGGCGTATAGCATGGGAAGGCACTTCCATCCGGAGGGCGATCGAACGCACTTTGCTCGCGAGAGCCGCAACCGAACAGTTGGCGGTTAAATTTTGAGAAGTGTGGTTTCGACACAGGGAGCATGTGAAGTCGTTTCTCTGTGACATAACTGCTATTCTGTTCACTCGACCGACTATTCCCTAGTTTTCTGTGGAGACTGGAAAATACTGGAGTGCTCGTTTACAGAAGAACACATGAGTCGAATTTCTGTACCTGGGTAGTGGGCAAATACAAACCGTGGCTCCTGTTTTGCCTTATACTGAGTTGACTTCGCTGCTACTGGTTTGCGGATGGCATATGGCGCCCACTGAGGGGGCAGAAAATTATAGGTACATCATGCACATCGTCTGCACAGCGGCCAATGCCCAAAGAGCAGATCATTAATGCAGTACAAATGCTGTCTAGTTCAGTAGGCCACATGCGAACTCTGGTTCGGTGGATAGGGAGACACTATCAGTAAATGTGATGAGGTCCATTTGCTTGGCCACTGAGCTTTTTCTGAAACAGCCAGTAGGTTACATGTCTTCTGTTTCTCACTGATAATCATTATCAGCCAACTCTATGTTCGGCTAACAACAAGGGAGACCTGGGGGGGGGGGGCCTCTAAAATGCCAAACATATGTTCTGTCACACTCTGAATGTAGAGTACAATCCAATGTTGTGTATTTCATATTTGTACAATATTTGGCGTGTCTTTTTTTTTTTTTAGAATAAACAAGTTACAGTATCCCATCGTGATTAATTCTAGTAGCATCCCAATACGAATGATTGGCTTGAGATGGTAAATTGAAGTAAATCCACAACAGGATACTTCGTTTTATGGATATCCTTCGGTGGTTGCTGTCAGTGGCAGTGTCATTTTAATTATTTTTACGCATGAGAATTCCATTGCGGAGACAACATCAGGCAACCACACGTACTCACGCTATTTATATACACCAGCGGTCTCATATAAAAGAACAAAATACAGGATGTCCATGAAGTCCTGCTATCGTTTCAAAAAATCATTATTTGGAAATCAGCGATTGCTAGAAAACGTTCAGCAGCTCTCAAAGCCTCTTTTCTGCTACGACAAAATTTCAAAGTGAGTCCCACTCATCTCTCGTAGAATGTCAGGCCTACATTACGCTCATTTAGAAGTAAGCACTGCAACATCAGCATTTCTGATTGCATAGTTGATTCGTGGGCGAAGTGTAGCAGTGTCATTGATGGTTGTTGTGTATATCTGTGATCCTCAACATAACCCCACAAACATAAGTCAAATGGCGTGACACTGGGAGCGCGCAGTGGCTGTGTAATGGGGCCACGAAGCCCCCTTCACCTCTCAGGAAATATGTGATTCAGTACGAATGTTTCTAAGCAGTATGGGACTTAACATCTGAGGTTAGCAGTCCCCTATACTTCGAACTACTTAAACCTAACTAACCTAAGGAGATCACACACATCCATACTCGAGGCAGGATTCGAACTTGCGGCCGTAGCAGCAGCGCGGTTCCGGGCTGAAGCGCCTAGAACCACTCGGTCACAGCTGCTAGCTATTCAGTACATCCCGCACTTTCATAGTCCAATATGGGGTTACATTATCATGATGAATGATAAGAGACGGCTGCAGCTCTTGGATCTGTTGTAGCAGGAACAGTTAGAGCATGGCCATGTCAAAATCTCCCGTTATGGCTGGCTGTGCGAAGGAAAATGGGCCTGTCACACTGTGGTGTCTTCCAATACTGGCGTCGATAATTCTACAGTACCGTTATCACAGATTTTGATTCTGCATGCCAGACGACACTTTTGTGACCAGATGAAATTACTTTCGTCTCGCCACAAGTATGGGTTCTTTTATTTCTCTGGGAGAAGGTTCATCAAACTAGAAAAGACGAAATATTAGTCCACTTTATTGCGTAAATGGATACAGGATTTACATAGCTCTGACACACTTCTTTGCCACAGGAGTACCGGATAATTTACAACTGTCATGGACTAGCAAAGCATCGCTTGATGGGCTAATTACGTAACTGTCCTCTTGCAGATCAAAATGCAACATTTATTAAAGTACATTTCATCTGAAACACTATCCTGATGTTGACTATTGTGGCTGAGGTCTCGAAATGGACTGAACTCTTGCATGTTCAACACTATATTGGTCCCAGCGTGAGGACACTGCAGTACTGGGGGAGAGGCTTGGTCTGCAGGAGTGCTTTCGAGACGTAGTTTAGGATTGCAGCGAGCCCACATTAATGTATTTGGTATCGATTTGCGTTGCTGACTTTGGTGTGGCACCACAGTGCCTGTGCCTTCTCCCAGGCGGTGACCATTTTGATGCACTCCAAGTGAGATCTGCAACATAAGACGAAAACTAAAATTGTGAAAGCTGCTAAACACGTTACAACAAACCACTATGTTCTATCTCTAATAGATTGTTTTGAAACGACAGCGGAACTTTATGGGTACCTTGTACATAAGGTTGTAACGTATTACTATCCTTCCGACGTTTCTCATCGAGCCATATACGTTATCTCGCATTTCTAGCTGCATCTCTCACACAAAGAATGATAAAAATTCAGAAATTCAGGGTCGCCACCAGCCGAAGCCCTTCCTATCCATTTAGAAGAAAAATGGAGCTGAAAAATTATTAGTTTAATTACTTTAATAATTTAATTACAAGTATACAAATTTCTTTAAGTAGCCAGATAAATAGCACTCCATGTCGTGCATGAAGCAACTTGATTAATTCAAGATTGGAAACCGGAGTAAGTGCGTAAGATCAACACCACAGAATTTATCTTTCACGTCGATTATTTACTGTATCTAAGTATTTGTTTGCACATCCTAACTGCACATAACTGGTGACTGACTAGAAATACACTCCTGGAAATGGAAAAAAGAACACATTGACACCGGTGTGGCAGACCCACCATACTTGCTCTGGACACTGCGAGAGGGCTGTACAAGCAATGATCACACGCACGGCACAGCGGACACACCAGGAACCGCGGTGTTGGCCGTCGAATGGCGCTAGCTGCGCAGCATTTGTGCACCGCCGCCGTCAGTGTCAGCCAGTTTGCCGTGGCATACGGAGCTCCATCGCAGTCTTTAACACTGGTAGCATGCCGCAACAGCGTGGACGTGAACCGTATGTGCAGTTGACGGACTTTGAGAGAGGACGTATAGTGGGCATACGGGAGGCCGGGTGGACGTACCGCCGAATTGCTCATCACGTGGGGGGGTGATGTCTCCACAGTACATCGATCTTCTCGCCAGTGGTCGGCGGAAGGTGCACGTGCCCGTCGACCTGGGACCGGACCGCAGCGACGCACGGATGCACGCAAAGACCGTAGGATCCTACGCAGTGCCGTAGGGGACCGCACCGCCACTTCCCAGCAAATTAGGGACACTGTTGCTCCTGGGGTATCGGCGAGGACCATTCGTAACCATCTCCATGAAGCTGGGCTACTGTCCCGCACACCGTTAGGCCGTCTTCCGCTCACTCCCCAACATCGTGCAGCCCGCCTCAAGTGGTGTCGCGACAGGCGTGAATGGAGGAGGGACGAATGGAGACGTGTCGTCTTCAGCGATGAGAGTCGCTTCTGCCTTGGTGCCAATGATGGTCGTATGCGTGTTTGGAGCCGTGTAGGTGAGCGCCACAATCAGGACTGCATACGACCGAGGCACACAGGGCCAACACCCGGCATCATGGTGTGGGGAGCGATCTCCTACACTGGCCGTACACCTCTGGTGATCGTCGAGGGGACACTGAATAGTGCATGGTACATCCAAACCGTCATCGAACCCATCGTTCTACCATTCCTAGACCGGCAAGGGAACTTGCTGTTCCAACAGAACAATGCACGTCCGCATGTATCCCGTGCCACCCAACGTGCTCTAGAAGGTGTAAGTCAACTACCCTGGCCAGCAAGATCTCCGGATCTGTCGCCCATTGAGCATGTTTGGGACTGGATGAAGCGTCGTCTCACGCGGTCTGCACGTCCAGCACGAACGCTGGTCCAACTGAGGCGCCAGGTGGAAATGACATGGCAAGCCGTTCCACAGGACAACATCCAGCATCTCTACGATCGTCTCCATGGGAGAATAGCAGCCTGCATTGCTGCGAAAGGTGGATATACACTGTACTAGTGCCGACATTGTGCATGCTCTGTTGCCTGTGTCTATGTGCCTGTGGTTCTGTCAGTGTGATCATGTGATGTATCTGACCCCAGGAATGTGTCAATAAAGTTTCCCCTTCCTGGGACAATGAATTCACGGTGTTCTTATTTCAATTTCCAGGAGTGTATTTAAGTAAGAATTACGTGAGAATGTAACAGAGTACAATTTAACTGCAGCAAGAGGAAACACATAAGAAGACGGGGGTGGGAGACAATGATACTGTCATCTCCTTTGCAATCGTACCATAAAAATATCTCAGTGAGATTCGCATTACGATTCTACAAATTCACTATTCTGGACAGAGGTTTAACCAATGCACGAGGTTGTGAGATAATTATTAAACACACTAACTGCGTCTGATGCTTGCAAACGGCCGAAAGAGAGCACGTGGTGCATTCCGAATCAAACTGTTGTGGTGTTTTGTAGAAAGCGCACGATAGAACAGATGTTCTTGCCGAAATTATAGCTCATTAAGCAAGCAAACTGTTAGAATAAAGCCTATTGCGGTGCCGTGGTGGACCACAAGGGTCGTTGATTACCAAAAACGTGGCACAAAATCGACACACAAAGACGAGTGCAACTTCTACAAAATATAAGATTAAAAATCATACTCGCTTCGACACAATATTACACTCACGTACGGTTGAAGTGATCCTAACCAGCTTTTCCTAATCAGATTTACCGTTTGAAATTCTATTTCATCGTTGTTCAAAATGAACAAAGTAACTTCCACACTTTTAAGTCAAACACCAAATAATTGCCTATTTACAGCAATATAATTATGGCACATTCGGAAAAATAGCTCGCTTCACACTCTTCAGTTAAGCTGAAGTTCGTCAGTATTTCAACAGTTAAACATAACGAAGTCCTAACTCAACCTGCTTCCTGTCACCTGCAACCCCAATAAGAGCTACAATCCGTACTCACCAAGCGTTCACCAAAGAGTCCCGCTTTCTCTTTCGAGATTACCTAGCTCCCCGGGCAGCGGAAGCTACCAGAGGGGTAGCCCTCCGTCACCAACTTCACACACACAAACAGCCTTCTACTAAGATGGGTAAAACTCTCTGTTCAGGTATTGGAAACCTAAGTTGATCATCCTGTGCTCTCCTTCGAACGAGAAGCAACATCGTCTGCTCCCAACAGACGATGACCAGCTCAGCAATTCCCACAAAACAAAAGCGAAACCCCACATTAAAACACACATATATATTCAATAGGCCTTATTTCAGTGCTCAGTCTTTCTGGAAGAGTTCATGAATTGAGCAAAAATCAGGTAGTAAAGTGAATAGGCTGTACCGAATTCGACAAGCGTCTTATGAAACGACTTCACAGAGAAGTTTCAAGGTTACTCATCATGAATAAATACAAAATATCAGATAAGATCGCTTTAACGTCCCAACCTGAAATTGTAGTACAAATAAAACACAGCAGTGTTACAAGTTCCTGAAATAAGATTTTACGACTGAGAGGAACTGTCTATTGTCACTTGAATTTACGGATGGTTAAATTATAAACGGATACTAATCATCATTTCTGCTGATATCAAAAGAGAGAACAGGGGCATAACGTTCCCGACGGGAAGTCGAATTAAAAATGTAACACAAAAAGCAATCGTGAAAACAAGAGGCAAGTGTCTAAACCACGTTCATGCGGTGTGCTACCAGGAACAAGAGTGTTTTTGCCTACACCCACGAGGTGTACAGATCGAAAAACAAGCGCCCAGCGGGCTCTTTGGCCTACACTTGTCTATGCTTACGCTTGCTGCTAAGAGATACCTGGCGATTCCTTCGCAAAGATACACCACTCTGGCAGACAGAGTCGACCAGCATCATTATAATACTTCATAATGGGGGGAACTCTGCATGGTATACAGTCACTGTACTGAAACTTCTAAAGAAACAAAGATCACTGCATGATAGGTGAAAAAAAAAAAAAAAGGCATAGGGCTCTAAATGCAGAGTTGCTGAATGAAACGCGTTTGGCTGCCAAGAGAGCAACCTGTGAAACTTTCAGTGACTACTGTAGCAGAATATTGTTAAATGACCTTTCACTAAATCCAAAGAAATTCTGGTCGTATGTAAAGCTGTTAGTGGCGCAAAAGTTATGTCCAGTCGCTAGCTAATGAGACATGAATTTAAATTGAGGGTAGCAAAGCAAAAGCAGAAATCCTGACCTCCGTTTCCAAATGTACCCTTACAAAGGACAGGAAAATTTCCCCAATTTAATCCTCGTAAATGAGTAAATCAGTACTAGAGTCAGTGGTGCTGAGAAAAAGTTGAAATAGTTAAAACTGAACAAAGCTTCAGATTCTACGCTGAATTTGCGACTGAGTTAGCTCTTCTTCTAACTGTAATCTATCGCAGGTCTCTCAAACAAAAAACCGTATCCAGTTCTTGGAAAAAAGAACGGCTCATACTCATCTACAAGAGAGAGAGAAGAAGTGATCCACTAAACAACCGCCCAACGTCCTTGACACTGATTTGTTGCAGAATCTTAGAAGATATTCTGAGCTCAAATATAATGAGGTATATCGAACAGAGTTAGCTCCTCCATGCCAACTAGCATGGTATCCAAAAACATTGATCATGTGAAACCCAACTAGCACTTCTCTCACATGGCGTACTGAAAGCTTTGGATCAAGGCAGGCAGGTAGACGCAGTATTTCTTAATTTCCGAAAAACATTTGACTCAATACCATACCTACGCCTATTGTCGAAAGTATGATCATATTGCGTATCAAGTGCAATTTGTGACTGGATTGAAAACTTTTTGGTATGGAGGGCGCAGCATGTTATCTTGGATGGAGAGTCGTCGTAACTTCGGATGCGTCCCAGAGACGTGTGTTGGGATCCTTGCTGCTAATGTTGTCTATTAAGACTTTGACATCCGGCGACCCCACAGTGGTGTCGTGCACGAAATAGCGGTCAACAGTTGGCAGCACCACAGTTTTGTCGTGTGCATTTATCGCGCAGTGGCCGGTGACAGTATTTTAGTATCTTTTGCATTCTTTTGGTGTTTTGTTTACGTAACAATAAGCTACACATGTCAAAAAGTTTTTTGTTTTTATAAGTACCTGTGCACTTTCATCATGGCGGGCGAAAGAGACGAGACGATTGTTTACAATGAATGCGCGGACGTCTTGCCTGATGTTCCGGACGACTGGCCGATTGGGAAGAAGACATTGGATATATAAAAAAAAAAGAAAGTGAAACAGAATCGTCGGAAGAAGAATTCGGTGAGCGCTATGGTTGCCAGCTGATTCGGATGAAATAGACGAAGAAGACAGACTATGATTTACTGAGGACCAATAATAAATTTGAAGGTTCTCTGGGTCCACACATATTTCCCAAAGATAAACAGAGCGTCGTGGATATCGTTGAATTATATATTGGAAACGATCTATCTCTATATATTAGCATCGAAACCAACAAGTATCGCAGTTAAAATTGCAAAAGAAGGGAACTGGATAAAAAAATGCCAAATTTGTCGACGTTATGGGACCCAAACATAGAAAAAGGTTTGGGCTTGCTATCCTTATGGAAACTGTAAAAAAAAACTACGATTGATGATTACTGGTCAACGAATCCGTTGATAGACACACCGATATTTCGCAAAACGATGTCCTGCAACCGAATCAGACAAATATTATCATTTTTACATTTTTCCGACAACAACAATAAACCGGATATTGCCGACCGGCTTTTGAAAGTGCCATTCGTAACCGATTATTTTTCCAAAAAGTTTAAAGGAACGTTTAATCTAAGTAAAAACACCTCAATTGATGAAGGAATCATACCGTGGCGTGGACAGTTAAATTTTAAAGTTTACAATCCGTCGAAAATTACGAAATATGCCGTACTCATTCGGATGCTGTGTGATACGAGTACGGGATACATTTCCTCATTCAAGATTTATTCCGGTGCTGGACAACCTTTAGAAAAAAACAGTGATGGAGCTATTGACACCTTCTTATGGAAAGTGGCATCACCTCTACATGGATAATTATTATAAGTGTAGAACTTGCAGAGAAGTTACTTGAAAAGAAAGTTCGAGCTTGTGGTAGGACACGGCAAAATAGTGGATTTTCGGAAAAATTAAAGCGCGCAAAAGTCAATGTGTTTGAAGCTTGTCATCAACGGAAAGGTGACAAGCGGCCAGCATCAAGCCAAGTAATCTGGATTAGCGCTGCCGGCGCCAAGCGAATAAATTTGTACGAGACGTGCGGACGGCAAAGTGTTAATGACTTTAAAGACAATATTAACAGTAACCTCAGGATTTTTGCAGATGATGCAGTTACCTGTAATGACGTATGGTCTGAAAGAAGCTGCATAAATATTCTGTCAGATCTTGACAGGATTTCAAAGTGGTACAATAATTGACAACTTGCTTTAAATGTTCAGAAATTCAAAATTGTGCACTTCGCAAAACGAAGAAACATAGTATCCTATGACTATAATATTAATCACTCACAGCTGGAATCTGCCAAATCATAAAAATACCTGGGTGTAACAGTTTGTAGGGATATGAAATGGAATGATCACAAAGAATCGGTGGTGGGTGAAGCACTTGGTAGACCTAGAATTATCGGTAGAATACTGAGCATCTGCAGTCAGTCTAGAAGGGAGATTGTTTACAAATAACTCGTGCAACTGGTTCTAGAATATTGCTCAAGTGTGTGGAGCCAGTACCATGTAGGACGATCAGGGGAAATTGAATGTATACAGAAAGGGGCAGCACGAATGACCACAGGTTTGTTTGATCCTTGGGAAATTGTCACAGAGATATTGAAGACACTGAATTGTCATACTCAAGAACAGATGTAAACTAACGCGAGAAAGCCTAGTAACAAATCATCAAGAACCGGTTTTAAATTATTAAATGAGGGACATTTTACAACCCCTTACGTACCGCTCACATAAAGAAGCGTGAGGATAAGATTAGAATAATTACAGTACGCAAAGAGGTATTCAAATAATCATTCTTCCTGCGCTCCATACGTGAATGGAACGAGGAAAAAACCTCATAGCTGGTACAATGGGACGAAGCATCTGCTATTCACTTCACGGTGGTTTGCAGGCTATACATCCAGATATAGATGTAGTCGTTGCGCTAGTACACTATTTGAGAGACGTTCACGCGAAAACTGACGTGTTTCAGCGGCAATACATTCTCCATAATGAGACCTATTTCCAGAACAGTGTAACTTTAAATGAGAGTCTTTGAGAGCAAAAAACCAATGTTAGCCTTGTTTTCATTCGTCAATTAGACGTGTGTTTACAAATTAACGAACTGAACAAACTTTCCAGAAATGCCCCAATAATGTAATGACGATATAGGTTTGTTCGCACTAGTTTTAATTAGTGTTCCCTTTTAGTTATCAGTATATAACCTCTCCCAGCTACGACTACTTCTTTTGGTGGCCATACGGCTCGTCAAATTTGAGTATAGAACTCTCGAGATGGGGCTTTTGCTCCGAAATACGTATGAGTTTCTAACTAACAGATGGTTGTGGGATCTCTTTACTAACAGTGACGGTTCTAGGTGCTTCAGTTCGGAACCGCGCTGCTGCTGCGGTCGCAGTTTCGACTCCTGCCTCGGGCATGGATGTGTGTGATGTACTTAGGTTAGTTAGGTTTAATTAGTTCTAAGTCTAAGGGACTTATGACCTCAGATGTTAAGTCCCATACTGCTCAGAGCCATTTGAACCATTGAACTAACAGTGAGTATTGTTGTACAGCTAGACTCTTTTGCTGGAAAGCGGAAATACGGTGACACACAGAGTTGGGAAATCATATCCACTTGTAACCGTACAGCCAGCTGAACGAGTGGGGGGGGGGGGGAGTGTAATTTGCCTGCATTTGTCGATTCTATTGTTAAACGAGAGGCCGGAACTTGCAAATTACAGATATATCGACTCCAGGAAGCGGGAAGTGGGCGTTTCGTGTATACAATAGACGCATGGAAGAATGCCGAGACGGAGCAAATGATGTAAAACACGGGAAACAGAAGTGGGACATGAGGAGCCAGGGTCTCTTTTTTATGCTGCTTTAAATGTCCTACAGTTTTTCGTACTTGCCTTGGAGCAAATTATTAAAAATTTGCCATTCATTCTTTCTTTGTTTCCGGCCTGAATCAAGTTAGTGCACTGATTATCATTATAAAAATTGAAAAGGTAACATGCGAGCTTCAAGTACACCTTTCGTGTCAGTTACAATCATCAGCAGCAAGTAAACGTGATTCGATGACAGTAATGAATTACTTAAATGCATCTTTCAACTTCCTGACAACAAACGAAGCAACAAAAGAGAAGGTGGAAATGAAATTTAATTGACTTTGAGGCTTTGTTAATTTATTTCAGTGATTACAAAACCGATTGAAATTTACGAAGAACTTGGGAGTATAAGGCCACTTATCAGCATGACGTTGCGCCAACTCTGGCTTGGACGCACTGGTTCGGTTGGAAAGGGAGTCATAAAACCTCTCCTGTGGCAAGCTGGCCCACAATTCTTGTAACTGATCAATGATGTCATGGACACTGGAACTGGTATGGAGCTGATGGCCGAGCTGGTATCACGCACGTTCTGTTAGGGACAGAGCTGGGGATCTTGCTGGACACAGCTGTACCTCGACATCACACAGAATTTCATTGAGACATGTACCGTGTGTGGACGACCATTGTCCTGTTGAAAACTGGCCCGAGAAAATTGTTGCCTGAGAGGTAAGACTGAGTATGCAACATATTCATGACATATCATTGTGCCATCAGAATACCGTCAATCACTACCACCCATGAGATTATATCCAATGGCTTCCCCCGCCCCTCCCCTCCGCCATGACACCTGGGGTAACACCACTGTGCCTCTCCAAAACATAGGAAGAATGGGGCCTCTCCCCAGGTTGCCGCCACACTCGCTGATAATGTTTTTCTTGGGTAGTGCAGAACCATGAGTCATCATCGAACAAAAAGCAGAGCCATTCATACACAACACCAGTCCAAAGCAGTTGTTCGTGTTGTGGTGTTAACGGCAGCCTATGCGTGGGATAATCGTTCCCCAGTCTGGGTGTTGCTAGTCTCCAACCAATGGTGCCTGATCACATAGAACATTGAAGGTAGTCCATTACTTGATCCCGGACGGCAGCTGCGGATATGAAGGGGTTATGATGTGCATGGTGCACAGTAAAATGATCCTCCAATGTAGTGGTCAGACGTGGTCGACTGGAATCTTGACAACAAGTATGCATCCCCTCACATTCCAACGTAGTCTTAGATTGGACAGTTGTCCCATCCAAATGACCCACAAATCTGGATATCACATGCTTTGAGCAACCAGCCAAAGGAGACCTACATTGTAGCTCCAGATTCTAATGACCCTGTCTCACATGAGTATGTTTCATCTTCGTGTCCTCCTCAGTGATCACTCAACATGTGACGCACTTCACGTCTCTTATATTGCCTATCAGGCTGGGTACAACATGAAGTGCGAACAACAATGAAGCACTCTGGTGGCAATTGTACATGTCACACAGATCTCCAAATCTAATCATTTACATATCTACTGATGGTGTGTACAATTAGGAAGTTACTTTGGCATCCGACCATGTCTTATGAGTACTTCACTTTTTTCTGTCAGACAGTGTACATTTTCATCTGCCTGTAATTGTAATGAGTTCAATGGGGGATCTCGAAATTTTAGAGTTATGTTGTAAATAGGACAGAGGATTCTAAATTGGGTACTTTGAGATGAGGAACTGACGGTCTGAAATAAATATTTAGTTTCTTATTGACATAAACTTCTTACAACATCAACAATTGAATGCCATGGCAGCTGTTAAAAGTGACGATCACCATCTTAATGCATGCATTATAACAGTCCCGTAACATTTCGGCACAGTCTCTCAGATCCCCTTGTTATGATGTTAATGCATCGTTCTCGTAGGATATTCCGCAGCGACGTTTCCGCCTTCTTGCTGAAGCTTCCTCGAGGACGTGGCTGAATTCTGTGGCGCACTGTCCAACTTCCGCTGTTTGACACAGTAAATGTTAGCGATTGACTATTGAATGATTTTGTCGTGTCTGTGGACGTATTCAAGGGGTAGAAGGACGCGCCACGAGTGGTGCATTGTTTATGTTCGCACAGGCTTTCTGCCGAAGTTTCATGTCGTCTTTAGCGCCAGGTGGAGAAAAACTCGATGACTACTTTTGGTCGGACGACCATTGTTTCTCCTAGATGGATACGTGAACGTGATTCATCCATTTGCGATACTGAAAATCCACGTTAATTAGTTAGTTTCTTACTTGGATCTTTTAACGATTCTTTTAAACAGGGCGTTCCATTGATCTTGACCGAGCCAAATACTCACGAAACAAGTGTCAAACGAAAAAACAACAAAGAACGAAACTTGTCTAGCTTGAAGGGGGAAACCAGATGGCGCTTTTGTTGGCTAGCTAGATGACGCTGCCATAGGTCAAACGGATAACAATTGCGTTTTTTTTTAAAAATAGGAACCCCCATTTTTATTACATATTCGTGTAGTACGTAAAGAAATGTGAATGTTTTAGTTGGACCACTTTTTTCGCTTTGTGATAAACGGCGCTGTAATAGTCACAAACATGAGGCTCATAATTTTAGACGAACAGTTGGTAACATGTAGGTTTTTTAAATTAAAATACAGAACGTAGGTATGGTTGAACATTTTATTTCTGTTGTTCCAACGTGATACGTGTACCTTTGTGAACTTACCATTTCTGAGAACGCGTGCTGTTACAGCGTGATTACCGGTAAATTCCAAATTAATGCAATAAATGGTCAAAATGAAGTCCGTCAACCTCATTGCATTTGGCAATACGTGTAACGACATTCCTCTCAACAGCGAGTAGTTCGTATTCCGTAATGTTCGCACATGCATTGACAATGCGCTGACGCATGTTGTCAGGCGCTGTCGCTGGATCACGATAGCAAATATCCTTCAACTGTCCCCACGGACAGAAATCCGGGGACGTCAGGTCCGGTGAACGTGCGTTTTTTTTAAAAAATAGGAACCCCCATTTTTATTACATATTCTTGTAGTACGTAAAGAAATATGAATGTTTTAGTTGGACCACTTTTTTCGCTTTGTGATAGATGGCGCTGTAATAGTCACAAACATATGGCTCACAATTTTAGACGAACAGCTGGTAACGGGTAGGTTTTTTTAAATTAAAATACAGAACGTAGGCAGTCAACCTGTCATGAAATACGCTCGCTATTCAATGCCGCTTCAACCGCACGCGAGCTATGTGCCGGACATTGATCATGTTGGAAGTTCATCGCCATTCTGTCATGCAGTGAAAAATCTTGTAGTAAGATCGGTAGAACATTACGCAGGAAATCAGCATACATTGCACCATTTAGATTGCCATCGCTAAAATGGGGGCCAATTGTCCGTCCTCCCACAATGCCGCACCATACATTAACCCGCCAAGGTCTCTGATGTTACACTTGTCGCAGCCATCGTGGATTTTCCGTTGCCCAGCAGTGCATATTATGCCGGTTTACGTTACCGCTGTTGGTGAATGACACTTCGTCGCTAAATAGAACGCGTGCAAAAAATCCGTCACCGCCCCTTAATTTCTCTTGTGCCCAGTGGCAGAACTGTACACGACGTCCAAAGTCGTCGCCATGCAATTCCTGGTGCATAGAAATAGGGTACGGGTGCAATCGATGTTGATGTAGCATTAACACCGACGTTTTTGAGTTTCCCGGTTCTCGCGCAGTTTGTCTGCTACTGATGTGCGGATTAGCCGCGACAGCAGCTAAAACACCTACTTGGGTATCATCATTTGTTGCAGATCGTGGTTGACATTTCACATGTGGCTGAACACTTCCTGTTTTCTTAAATAACGTAACTATCCGACGAACGGTCCGGACACATGGATGATGTATTTCAGGATGCTGAGCAACATACATAGAACACGCCCTCTGGGCATTTTGATCATAATAGCCATACATCAACACGACATCGATCTTTTCCACAATTGGTAAACGGTCCATTTCAACACGGGTAATGAATCACGAAGCAAATACCGTCCGAACTGGCGGAATGTTACGTGATACCACGTACTTAGACGTTCGTGACTATTACAGCGCCATCTATCACAAAGCGAAAAAAGTGGTCCAAGTAAAACATTCATATTTCTTTACGTACTACACAAATGTGTAATAAAAAATGGGGATTCCTGTTTTTAAAAATACGCAGTTGATATCCGTTTGACCTATGGCAGCGCCATCTAGCGGGCCAACCATAGCGCCATCTGGTTTCCCCCTTCAAGCGAGACAAGTTTCATTCTTTGTAGATTTTTCGTTTGATGCTTATTTCGTGAGATATTTGGCCCGGTCACTATCAATGGACCACCCTGTATAAATGACGTGGAACTAGTCAGTTTACAGCATATCATATACATATAGTTACTGTTAACATTAATAAACACATTATTTCTTAGTTCTACTCATACAACTATTGTTGTAAATGACTTCGTACACAATGGTAAGGATAGGTGAGCTACAGAGTGGTGCAGCAACTGTCGTCATAGAAAAGTAGGACAGGAGTAGAAATGATAACTGAACAAGTTAACATACAAAATATGATTCAAATGGCTCTGAGCACTATGGGACTTAATATCTGTGGTCATCAGTCCCCTAGAACTTAGAACTACTTAAACCTAACTAACCTAAGGACATTACACACATCCATGCCCGAGGCAGGATTCGAACCTGCGACCGTAGCGGTCACGCGGTCCAGACTGAAGCGCCTAGAACCGCACGGCCACACCGGCCGGCTCAAGTTAACACA
Organism: Schistocerca gregaria; assembly: GCF_023897955.1. Taxonomy (NCBI): domain Eukaryota; kingdom Metazoa; phylum Arthropoda; class Insecta; order Orthoptera; family Acrididae; genus Schistocerca; species Schistocerca gregaria. The sequence continues at coordinate 485,841,410 of NC_064924.1, forward strand.
GTAAACAGGAGATTTACTTAAATTGTATTTCTTCAAGCGTACGAAAAATCACTGCAAATAAGGCAGCAAGAATAGCGTACAGCTGATAGAATAGAAATAAGGAGGAGGAGATTACCGTTTAACGTCCCGTCAACAACGAGGTCATTAGAGACGGAGCACAAGCTCGGATTAGGGAAGGATGCGGAAAGAAATCGGCCGTACCCTTTCTAAGGAACCATCCCGCCATTTGCCTGAAGCGATTTAGGGAAATCACGGAAAACCTAAATCAGGATGGCTGGACGCGGGATTGAACCATCCTCCCGAATGCGATAGAAATAAGGATAAGGCTCTCTGCACTACAGCTTAAACGGTGGTGTCGGAGCCGCCACTGGGCGGTCTCTGCAAAGCAGCAGGTAGCGGAGAGGCTCAAAGAGCGAGCAGGTTGTGCGGCTGCCGCCATCTGTCCTATATTGCGGCGACAATGGCGGCCGTAGTCCACAGACACAAGAGGTATGACCCCAGTGGGCGTCCACTACTGGATCCTCCAGACCTAGCGCGACCCTTATCAGAGTCAGACAAACGTGCAATGTTGTTCCCAACTTTAACGCTGATAAGATGGTATCGATACCTTATCCATAACTACACTCAAAAATAATTTTTTTTTCATTTTATTTGCACTCTAACACAAAAAAAACGACTTCCCGTGAAAGATTTATCCAAGTGGGACGGAAATCGATATATGTGATTTACATGTACAGACAAAGAAATGATTACTGTTTCAGACAAATTGGATATTTATTGAAGAGAGGGAGTTGCGGAAGCTGAGCAAGTCAATAATGCGTTGGTCCACCTCTGGCTATTATGCAAGCAGTTGTTTGGCTTGGTGTTGATTGATAGAGTTGTCGGATGTCCTCCTTAGAGATATATTGCCAAATTATGTCCAATTAACGCGTCCTAACAATACCACCACTTGCAAAGGCCGGCCAGAGTGACCGTACGGTTCTAGGCGCTACAGTCTGGAACCAGCAATCGCTACGGTCGCAGATTCGAATCCTGCCTCGGGCATGGATGTGTGTGATGTCCTTAGGTTAGTTAGGTTTAATTAGTACTAAGTTCTAGTCGACTGATGACCTCAGAAGTTACGTCGCATAGTGCTCAGAGCCATTTTTGAACTTGTAAAGTAGGTAAGAAATCAGATTAATAATATTGCTCACGCGGCATATGTTCGCTTTATCGGGCAACAACAAAGTTATTGACTGTGGACGGTATCGTCAGAATGGAAATAATGAAGTCACTGTAGAAAAGTCATTAATTTTGGCACTTATCTTCAATGGATTCCCACGTAGATTTCGTCGAAGTTATTATGGCTCATCTTGTTGACTCTAGGGTGATTCCACTTTGACTGTTAGAAGGTCCAGATCTGTATTTTAGCAATATTTGAAGACCTAACAAATACGTTTTCCAGGAAATTCTTAATTTTCAAACAATCCCAGATCACATCAACGATATGGTAGAAATAATTTTTGATTTGGTGTTCACGATCCACATTTTTTATTAAACTTCTTGTAAATTCACATATACTTCAGTTTAATTGTCACATCACCAAGAAAACAGTTTTTTATCAGTCTTCATATATTTGATTTCCACTTTAACCAAACACAAGGCTTGACTGTTCTTTTACAAAGCGAAATAACAACTTAACTTCTGCAAAGTGAAAAAAAGACTGCTCCGTGCGCATTCGCGCCAAAACGGTTACAAGTAAGTCAAAGATTATGACAGTATCACAGAAATGAATACACACAAGTACCATATCACTGTAATATATCGACACATCGGAGTACCTATACATTAATAAAACCAAATGTGAATATTGTCACAAAAATATGTCTCTTACTTCGCAGAAAAGTAGTACGATATTACAGGTATCGAGAACTGGGGTTGGAATGCCGTAATAGTCACGTAAATAAAGAACCATTTCAGCGTTAACTCGTGAAAATCCCGAGATGGTTGGAGGACTCTGTCCATAATGTTCCAAAAGTACTCAAGTGAGGAGTGACCCACGAACCTTCCAAGCCTAAGTAGAATTTGGCAAGAATGAAGCCAACCAGAAGAAACTCTCGCCGCACGTCGATGGGCATTATCTTACTGAAATACAAATCCAGGATGACTTGTCATGAAGGTAAAAAAAAGAGAGCTAGAATATCGTCGACATACATCTGTGCTGTAACAATGCCACGGATGGAAATCAAAGGGGGCCCAGTATGAAAAGAAATGGCTCCACAGTTCATCATTGCTAGGTGTCGAGCTGTACGGCGGGCGACATTCTGGTTGGTACCGCCCGCTGGTTAGGGGGGTCTCCAGACACGTCTTCGGACTGGAATCTCATTGACAGAAGTAGAATTGTCTTCATTAATGAGTCCTGCTTAGAACTGACTCCTGATGACCAGGAAAGAAGTGTCTGGGCAGCTGTTGGATACCAGCCTAACTGTCGCTCATCATACGGCCTGACAAGCAGGAGTGATAGTCTTTTCATAGCAGGACCCCTTTTGTTGTCATCTGCCGCACTGTTACAGCACAGCGATCCGCCGACGATGTTCTACTCCCCGTTTTGTTGCCCTTTATAACAAGCCTTCCTGGGCTTACGTTTCAGCAAGATAATGCCCGCTCCCTCACGGCGAGAGTTTCTATCGCTTGCCTTCATGCTTACCAAACACTCCCCAGCTGAGACCGTCTAGAACTTTATGAGCAGCGTCCTCCACCCAGCTCGGGATTTTGAGGATTTAACGCGCCAATTGGACGGAACATAGCACGATATTCCTCCAGAGGATACGCGACAACGCTGATAATCACTGTCAAGCCGAATAGTGGTCGCGTTCTCGCTTCCCGAGCACGGGGTGCCGGGTTCGATTCCCGGCGGGTCAGGGATTTTCACCTGCCTCGAGATGACTGGGTGTTTATGCTGTCCTCATCATTATCATCATCATTCATGCATGTGGCAAAATTGGACTGAGAAAACGTTGGGAATTTGTACAGGCGCTGATAACCGCGCAGTTGAGCGCTCCACAGTCCAAACATCATCATCATCAAGCCGAATAACTGCTTGCTTTAGGGACATAAAACGCATTACTGACTTGTTAAATTTGTGAAGCTCTTTGTCTTTGGACTTGGGCTTTGATTGGAATACTCTCTTTGACATTCTAAAGGTGGCAAGGGTAAAATACAGGGAGCGAAAGGCTATTTACAATTTGTACAGAAACCAGATGGCAGTTATAAGAGTCGAGGGACATGAAAGGGAAGCAGTGGTTGGGAAGGGTGTGAGACAGGGTTGTAGCCTCTCCCCAATGTTATTCAATCTGTATGTTGAGCAAGCAGTAAAGGAAACGAAAGAAAAATTTGGTGTAGGTATTAAAACCAATGGAGAAGAAATAAAAACTTAGAGGTTTGCCGATGACATTGTAATTCTGTCAGAGACAGCAAAGGACTTGGAAGAGCAGTTGAACGGAATGGACAGTGTTTTGAAAGGAGGATATATGATGAACATCAACAAAAGCAAAACGAGGATAATGGAATGTAGTCGAAATAAGTCGGGTGATGCTGAGGGAATTAGATTAGGAAATGAGACACTTGAAGTAGTAAAGGAGTTTTGCTATTTGGGGAGCAAAATAACTGATGATGGTCGAAGTAGAGAGGATATAAAATGTAGACTGGCAATGCCAAGGAAAGCATTTCTGAAGAAGAGAAATTTGTTAACATCGAGTATAGGTTTAAGGGTCAGGAAGTCGTTTCTGAAAGTATTTGTATGGAATGTATCCATGTATGGAAGTGAAACTTGGACGATAAATAGTTTGGACAAGAAGAGAATAGAAGCTTTCGAAATGTGGGGCTACAGAAGAATGCTGAAGATTAGATGGGTAGATCGCATAACTAATGAGGAGGTATTGAATAGAATTGGGGAGAAAAGGAGTTTGTGGCACAACTTGACAAGAAGAAGGGACCGGTTGGTAGGACATGTTCTGAGGCATCAGGGGATCACAAATTTAGCATTGGAGGGCAGTGTAGAGGGTAAAAATCGTAGAGGGAGACCAAGAGATAAATACACTAAGCAGATTCAGAAGGATGTAGGTTGCAGTAAGTACTGGGAGATGAAGAAGCTTGCACAGGATAGAGTAGCATGGAGAGCTGCATCAAACCAGTCTCAGGACTGAAGACCACAACAACAACTTTGTCTTAAATAAATCAGCATTTTTTGTGAAATTGTAATCATTTGCTTGTCTGTACATGTACATAACACCTAGTTTTCCGTCCCTTTCGGATAATTCCTTCATGCTGCAAGGTCTTTTTGTGTGTAAGGTTGTATTATTCGATACTACCTGGTATCTTCCACACACCGTAATACGCGTTCTGCATACCCGCAAACTGAGCAAATCAGTACTGTACTATTATGAATAATACACTCTGTTTCTCTATGTCTGCATTATATGCCCATCCGAAACTGGTATCTCTTGATGCAATAATTTACCAACAGCAGTATGTATTGTAGAAATTTATTTTATGAACTTCTTAAGTGCTACCAGTTTCGGCATTACATTGATGCCATCTTTAGGCCCCACATGTCATAGTCGTAAAAACTCTGTACACGGAAGGATCCATATAACTGGATCCGTGAATCAAATCGTTATGCAACACCTCTTGGTGGCCAGGCGACACAGACTGATTCACGGATCCAGTTATATGGCTTCTTCCTTGTATAGAGTTTTTACGACTGTGACGTATGGGGCCTGAAGAGGGCATCAATGTAATGTCGAAACTGGCAGCACATAAGAAGTTCATAAAATAAATTTGTGCAATACATACGGCTGTTGGTAAATTATTGCATAAAGAAATACATGCCACCCGTTTTCCCACGGTCCATAATGGATCAACGAATATTAAAGAAACTGGTATAGTTCGTGGCAGGAAAACACAAGGCCGCTGACAAACAGAGGTGCGTGCTCTAGTACTCGCTGCTCAGCTGAGCTGCACGGACGTAGATTCGCCTTGGCTCACTGTTCTCCATCAAACATATAATGTAATGAACGTAGTAGTTCTCTGAGTTTCGAACAAATGTAACGGTTTTATCTGGACATTGTTCAATAGTCGTGTGATTATAATTACATAATACATTGTTACAGTTACTGTCACCGAAGCAGAGCTTTAGTTACTTCTCCTTTATGCACGCCAGTGCTATAACCATGTTTAACGCTCGCACTGGCTACGACGTTTGCAGCAGAGTGCTCAGAGTACTACTGAATGCTCATTCGCTGTCGGAGAATGCGTGACATCAGGTGTGCAGAGCGAGACTATACTCGACTGCCATCGTTCGCGACTCCAGGCATAGTTTTCACAGTTTTTGGCAATAACAGATGGAACTGAAGACTCTTTTGCGAATAATCAAGAGATGGGTAAGTCCGGAAGAACTGGACCACTTTTTTTTCTTCAGCAAACAATTTGTGTCTTTCAACCATTGACTTCTGGCAGTATTTTAGTATAGAGTGTCATATAAACTTCAGAGCAATTTATTATTGAGACAATGCCACTTAAAATACAAGAGACATGATAAAATGAAAATACACATGAATAGTCCATATCATCCATAGGTCTATGGGTGAGATGGACCAGTATACTGGGAGAGATGGGCTATACAAAAATGGCTACACCTGAGGTAAAGAATCAGTTAAAATGATATATTTTTATCTGGAATATGTTGTAATGCATTCAGAATTATGCTATTAAATATTTTAGTCCAAAAAATTTTGGCAGCTTCCTGTTAAAATTAATGGTTTTATCAATAGATGAACAGGTAAGATTTCTTCCAAAAGCTTTGTCCGTGTTGGCTAAGGAGCAGTCAGTTTTGAAGTGGTCATTTTGGAATTTTTAGATTTAGTAGGGTTGGAGTCCGAAGTTGAGTCAGTGAAGGAATTTGACTTGTCCAGATAATTCTGCTCTTTTGACATGCTTGGGATCACTAGGTCTTTTGACGAGCATCGAAGTAGTTGGTTGGCCTTTGTGTGAGATTCTGCTCTTCCATTTGTTGGCACAGACGTATATTCTGACAAATGAGCATAGTAGGGTAATGCGGTCACCTTCGGTAGGAATATTCCATATGCCTTGAAGTTAGATTTAGTTGCCCTCTATCTCTCTCACATTGAAACAAGTGGTCCATCTCTTCCTAAAAACATTGATCCATCTCTCTCTATTATCTGGTAGAGATGGACCACATCAACTTCTCTCTGCAGGTAGCGAACACGGTGGCCATTTTAGGTTAATTCCATGCCTACACACCTGTAAAGCTCGTAGTAACAAAAAACTGCATCAATATTGTGCAAAGTAAGTCTTAATGCTAACTACACAATAAAACTTCTCCGCCCATCAAAACAGAGAATGTAATTTTTTTCCAGGAGTAAGACGAAAAGAAAAGAAACACTTTTGCAACACGTATGTTCACAAAAAAACTTCTTCAAAAGTATTTGTTATAGACACCACTGGTCTATCTTACCCAGTGGTCCAGCACTCCTGGAATTACCCTACATGACAGGAATGTCCAGGAGTGACGGGAAAGCAAAGAAAATGATCAGGGAACACATTAGATAGCAAAAATTAATAAAACCGTAAAAAATTGAACCAAGTGTGTGTGACAAGTAACCAGACGAAATGCTGATAGAAGAAAATTGAAAATTCTTTGTTTGATTTGGATTTCTACAAATAAAGAAAGGAAGGAGGAGAGAAGACATTAAAGAAAGTGAGGGAGTAGTATGAAACATATCAGTGAAGATTGTAACAGATGAAAAGCGGCCGTCATTCAGCAGAGGATGTCAAATGGCTGATGATAACGATCGCCAACCGATGATGAGAATTATCATTCCGCGATACTGTTGCTCGCTTCGTTCGGGATCTCAGGACTATCATGCGGATATGGATTAGATGGATTCAGGAGTGTCATACTCAAGCCAAGCAAGTTCTTGGCATCCTCGACGACTTGTGCTGCAAAGGCTAGGCACATTGCTTACTCATCCCTGCAGTTTCGTGTGTGCTACGTCACGTGTCTCGCGCCAGTAAATGTGATTGTTTGTAGCATGATAGATACCAGTACGAGCAGTGCAAAGACCTCTGGGGCACCACGGACCGTAAGCATGGCTGCGATTACTGTGGCTTCCCTTGGCGAGACAGCGGGAAGCGATGCTCCATCAGTGGCGCACCCATTGATACCAGTAGACACAGAAGTGGCACCATGCTGTCCTTTTAGACGAGTCCCGTTTCTGTAAGCGACACAATGATGGACGTAATCAAATGTGGAAACTCCAAGGAGAACCTTCAGATCTCTTACCCACTATTAACATCTGATCATGGGTTGCAGAGAGCCTGACATACCACCTGTCGCCAGACACTTCGACTGATGAACTCTGCCACAGAGTTGTAGCAGCATGTATGTATGTACCCATACCCAAACTCAGTTCCATTCGATGTTCTGCTGGGCTGGTGCCAGAGATGGCTCAGTTCCATTCGATGATCCGCTGGGCTGGTGCCAGAGATGGCAGCACCCTGTAAACCATCAAATCACATGCAAATTTAATACTGTTCTTCCCACTGTTCTACAGAGGATGTCCCATAAATGTTGTGACAAACTTCGAGGGGCTGTGCATGGTATCCTGAGGAACAAATCTAAGATAGGAACCCGTGTCCAGGAACATCATTCAACTACGCTACAGAGCGTTGAAGGTATAGGCTTCGGTGCCCGCCACTCCTCCAGCCCTTCGGCAGCAAATGTGATTTTGTACGCTGACGGGTCTTAGGCACGACATCTCGCAGTGTTGTGTTACTCTTGCCAGTTGCCCCCCCCCCCCCCCCCTTTTAAGCAACCATCACATTTTCTTGATTACTGCATCCAGTAGACCAAAAGCGATACGCAACTAATAGGCTACCTTAAGAGAGTCATAGTTACTCCCTCCTGTTGCTCCTCACGTTTTCTGACATTTTTGGTCCGGTGACGAGGCATTTGGCTACTTATGAGAGGCATAGTTGCTCATGCCAGTTGCTCCCCCTTATAAGCCACCATCACATTGTCATGATTACTATATCCAGTCAACCAAAACCGATACCCAACTAATTGTCTACCTTAAAAGAGTCACATTCACTTCAGCCAGTTGCTTCTCAAGTTTTCTGATGGGTTTAATCAGGTGACGAGGCATTTGGCTACGTTAAGAGTCATAGTTACTCCTGCCAGTTGCTCCCCCTTTTAAGCCACCATCACATTTTCTTAACTACTGTACGCAGTAGACTAAAAGCGATACACAACTAATAGGCTACCTTAAGAGACTCATAGCTATCCCCTCCTGTTGCTCCTCACGTGTTCTGATGTGTTTGGTACGGGGACGAGGCATTTGGATACCTTAAGAGAGCCCATGAAGTTTCGGGATCGTAGCCGGATAACGTCGACTTCTTGCCACGATATTTCGGTTGACAACAATTCAACCATCTACAGGCGCATGTTTTACACTGGAGATTACTAATTTACATTGCTACCCTTAGACAAAAAAATTAGCATGAAGACGCAATCGCAAAGACCGTCGCTACCTCAGCAACCTCTAATGAGATGCTACTTGAGTGCTCTCTGTCGGAATGCGCATTCGCAGAGTTAAAATTCAGATGTTAAAATAAATAAGATTAAATGTCGCTAGATGTATCATTGGGCATAAAATGTTTTCTTTCTGAAGCAATTAAATGTATCACCAGGTTCAACACCTTATCCAGTTGAAAGCCGCCATTTTGCGCTAGACGTATTTCCTCCGATTGCTTAATAATTTAATCCCTAAGGAATCTCGTCTAGACCAAGGTTTCCGTGGCAGAGTAATCATGGAATGTCCTGTGGAGATAATATGCTGGGCTATGGCTGACTTACTGGGCTGTGAAATTCGAGTGTGGCGATCATGTTCAACACATCGTTGTCCGACCAGTGTAGGCTTTGTCTCACGGGCAAGGTATTCTGTAGATCCTAGCCTTCCGCAATCCAAGGTCGTCCACTGCAGAACCAAGAAGAGCACACGTTGTTGTAGGTGGGCTTGTAGGTCTGACTTGATGATTTCTTAAGATTCTGTCTAAATTTCGACGTACGGGAGGAACGCCCTGGTCTTGAACCACTCCCTCTCCCCATGTACGCATGGGTAGTATCTTTTCTTCTTCCTTAAAGCTGTTCTGATGTGATGTGGAGAATATCCATTACCTTTGAACACTGATTGAGGCTGTTCCAGCTCCTTGGCAAGTCTGTCATCATCATGCACAACAAATGCCCGGTTCACGGATGTTCGAAGGACGCTCATAGTTTGTGACGGCTGGTGGCTGCCAGTCGCCTGAAAATACAGATATGTATGTCTGGACTTACGGTAAGCTAAGTGCCCGAATGATCCATTCAATTTCCGTCTGACAACAAGATCCAGAAATGACAGACAGCCGTCCTTCTTCATTTCCATAGTAAATTTTATGTTCTCGTCTATAAAATTCAGATGCTGCAAAAAGCGTGACAGTTCTTCTTCACCGTGGAGCCACGCTACAAAAGTGTCATCCCCATATCGCCAGAAGACTTTTGGTTTATGTTCTGCAGTATCAAATGCCTTCTCCTCAAAGAATTCCATAAAAAAGTTTCATACGAGCCAGTTCTTTCTGACATCTCCGAAACAACAGACGCCAGCAGAATCCGCAGCTGTGAAACAGTATATGGAAATCAAAGGGTGATCACTACTGTCAGCTGCAGCGGGACATTAAGCGGAATCAGCAGCGACGAGCGAAAATGTGTACCGGACCGGGATTCGAACCGGCGACGTCCTGCTTGCTAGGCAGCTGCGGTAACCATTGCGCCTCTCGGGACAAAGCGCTATCGCATCTGCATCGACTATCTCGGTACGCCTCTCAACCGATCCAACTCCAACCGAGCGGAATCTCCGAAAGAACAGACACCATGCATTCCTATAATTGATAAGCCTAGCCGGGCCATGGACCCACCTTCTTCAGTGCGAATGCACAAATCGGCCTCCTGTTGGAATCTCTTGAGTAGCAAACGGGAGTATAATGGGCAGGGACTGGCACTCGGTGGGAGTGTGGATCGGCCTCGTGGCGTGCCGAGATAATCCATGCAAATGCGATAACGCTGTGTCCCGGGTGACGCAATGGTTACATTACCTGCGTAGCAAGCATGAGGTCCTGGGTTCGAATCCCGGTCCGGTACATATTTTCGCTAGTCACCACTGATTCTGCCTCATGCGCTGCTGCAGCTGACAGCAGTGATCCCACTTCGGTTTACATAAAAAAGTTTACTATCAGCAGAGAAGAGGACTGCCCACGCCAACATCTTCAATTTGCTCAAAATATTCACTGTTGAAGAAAACGTAGGTTGAGCACAGGGCATGATAAAATAGCGTTGTTATATCAGCTTTGAACTTGCTTCTGTTGAGTGACAATGAATCCGTGAGAGGGACCCTAGTGAAAAGTGAGACGACGTTGAAGCTTACTAATACGGACACGGTGGATCTAAATGACTTCAGTCTAATAATAAAGTCACCGGAGTTGTAAATATGACGTGAACATTTCCCGACAAAAGATCTCAGTAAAGACGCAAGATGTCTGGTTAAGTGATACGTTGGAGCGCCGATATTGCTCGCAACAGGACGTAATGGAAGACCTTCTTGTGTATTTTTGGAAGACCATGTAACCGTGCTCGAACAGAGCTATGAGGTTTTAATCTTTTTGCAACTTCTTGCGGAAAGGAAGAAGAATTCCGCAACGCTGTCGTTTTTCATGCTACTCTCCCTGTGGGGTCTTTATCAATTTTTCTGTACGTTGGTTCACTCACCAAGCACTACTGGCCATTAAAATTGCTACACCAAGAAAAATGCAGATGATAAACGGGAGTTCATTGGACAAATATATTATACCAGAACTGACATGTGATTACATTTCCACGCAATTTGGGTGCATAGATCCTGAGAAATCAGTACACAGAACAACCACCTCTGGCCGTAATATGGCGGCTGGAGTGGCCGAGCGGTTCTAGGCGCTACAGTCTGGAACCGCGCGACCGCTACGGTCGCAGGTTTGAATCCTGCCTTGGGCATCGACGAGTGTGATGTCCTTAGGTTAGTTAGGTTTACGTAATTCTAAGGGCTAGGGGACTGATGACCTCAGAAATTAAGTCCCATAGTGCACACAGCCATTTGAACCATTTGGCCGTAATAACGGCCTTGATACGCCTGGGCATTGAGTCAAACAGGGCTTGGATGGCATGTACAGGAACAGCTGCCCATGCAGCTTCAACACGATACCACAGTTCATTAAGAGTAGTGACTGGCGTATTGTGACGAGCCAGTTGCTCGGCCACCATCGATCAGGCGTTTTCAATTGGTGAGAGATCTGGAGAATGTGCTGGCCAGGGCAGCAGTCGAATATTTTCTGTATCCAGAAAGGCCCGTACAGGACCTGCAACATGCGGTCGTGCATTATCCTGCTGGAATGTAGGGTTTCGCAGGGATCGAATGAAAGGCAGAGCCACGAGTCGTAACACATCTGAAATGTAACGTCCACTGTTCAAAGTGCCGTCAATGCGAACAAGAGGTGACCGAGACGTGTAACCAATGGTACCCCATACCATCACGCCAGGTGATACGCCAGTATGGCAATGACGAATTCACGCTTCCAATGCGCGTTCACCGCGATGTCAACAAACACGGATGAGACCATTATGATGCTGTAAACACAACGTGGATTCATCCGAAAAAATGACGTTTTGCCATTCGTGCACCCAGGTTCGTCGTTGAGTACACCATCGCAGGCGCTCCTGTCTGTGATGCAGCGTCAAGGGTAACCGCAGCCATGGTCTCCGAGATGATAGTCCATGCTGCTGCAAACGTCTTCGACCTGTTGGTGCAGATGGTTGTTGTCTTGCAAACGTTCCCATCGGTTGACTCAGGGATCGAAACGTGGCTGCACGATGCCATTCGGGTAAGATGCCTGTCATCTCGACTGCTAGTAATACGAGGCCGTTGGGATCCAGCACGGCGTTCCGTATTACCCTCCTGAACTCACCGATTCCATATTCTGCTAACAGTCATTAGATCTCGACCAACGCGAGCACCAATCTCACGATACGATAAACCGCAAAAGCGATAGGTTACAATCCGACCTTTATCAAAGTCGGAAACGTGATGGTACGCATTTCTCCTCCTTACCCGAGGAATCACAACAACGTTTCACCAGGCAACGCCGGTCAACCGCTGTTTGTGTATGAGAAATCGGTTGGAAACTTTCCTCATGTCAGCAGGTTGTAGGTGTCGCCACCGGCGCCAACCTTGTGTGAATGCTGTGAAAAGCTAATCATTTGCATATCACAGCATCTTCTTCCTGTCGCTTGAATTTTGCGTCTGTAGCACGTCATCTTCGTAGTCTAGCATTTTTAATGGCCAGTAGTATATAAACCTTCTGGCCATAGAGCTCAGTGGCGTTTCACTTATCCGCAGGAAGGACCACCGTGTGAGGATCATCTGGTAGCTTGATGAAGATGGCTGATTGGTTGTTAGCCGAAATATAAAAATTCGACCTTCCCTGATTGCAGTCCACAAACTCCATCTAGCAATGTTGTTTGTTATTCAGTGAACACGACTGACTGCTAGACCGCCAGTGGAGAAAATGAAGCTAGCAGCTAAGGAGAGGAAGAAATCCAGTGTGCACTCTGTGTACATACCCATGGTGGCTCATGTCAGTACTAACGATGTGTGCAGCTTAAGATAAGAAGAAATTCTCTCTGGTTTCAGTTGGCTAGCATCTCGTTTGCGAGATGAAGGCAGAGCTCACCACCTATAACATTGCCGAGAGGACCGATTGCAGATCTTTGGTACACTGTGAAGTGAAGGGTTTGAATCAGGCTCACACGATTCTGCGTCAGTGTAGGTAGCAAATTTCTCGACTTGCGCCATAGAGTGGTCGGGTTCTGTGTTTCTCTTTACAGGTCAGGTGTCCATTGCACGCAGGAGGCGCCTACACGATTAGCGGGGGCTGTGTGGAATGGAGTGAACGATTTTGTAGGTTAGAGGGTCTCAGAAAAGCGCAGAACGGCCTTCAGTTGCAAAAGGTGAAGGACGAATGTAGGAAGACGGTAGACATAGTAATAGTCAATACTCCAGTTGTAAACTGTCGTAGCTGCGTTGGGAAAGATCCATAACTCCAAGCGCCAATAGAAACCACTGCATCTAAAATCGTTATTGGTACTGATAGCTGATTAAGGCCGGAGATATTTCAAGCTGAAAGTTTTACAAAGGACCTAACAGTGTTTAGAAAGGATGGAATAAATGCAATCGGTGGCTGCGTCTTTGTTGCTGCTAGAAATAGTTTACCCCGCTCCAAAAATGAAGTAGATAATTCCTGTGGGTTACAGGTGTAGAGGATATACCTGATAATCGGATTAAATTAATAACTGGTTCCTTGTAGCGACCCCGTGACCCAGACGATATAGTTGCTGAGCCGTTGAAAGAAAATTTGAGGCCTCATCACACAGTTATAATTGGTGGTAATGTCAATCCACTCTCGATTTTTTGGCGAAATTACGTATTCAAAGCCGGTGATAGGTACAAAACGTCGTTAGAAATTGTACTAAATGCTTTCTCCGAAAATTATTTTGTGCAGGAGCCCACTCGAAGTATAAGCGGTTCCGGAAACGCACTTGACCTCTTAGCAGCAAATAATACTGAGCAAATAGGGGACATCATGATGTATACAGGGCTTAATGACCTGAAGATCTTTGTAGCGAGAATAACCACAGCTACATCCAAATCTGCCAAAAGTAAATGCAAAATACAGTATATTTATTTAAAAAAGCTGATAAAACTTCGCTTGAACTCTTCCAAAGAGCAGCCTTCTCAACTACGAAAGTGTAGACGAAATATGACTTTCATTCAAAGAAATAGTATGTGAGACAATTTAGAGAATGACATCAAATAAATTAATAAAAGATGATGCCGATCCCTCAATGTAGACAAAACAGGTGAGAACACTTTTAAAAGCAAAGAAAAAAGCTTGCGAATCTTAAAAGAACATAAAACCGCCAAAACTGGCAAAGTTTTGCTCAACATCCAAACTTAGCACGGACTGTAATGTGAGGTGCTTTTAACAGCTTCCACAGTGAAACCCTGTCTTGAAAGTAGACAGAAAATCCAAAGAGATGGTGGTCCTATTTAAAGTACACCGGCGGCAAAACACAATCAATACATTCACTAACCGAGATGTCAATGGTAATATTAACGATGGCAGCACCACTAAAGCTGAGTTAATGAAGACAGTTTCAGAAATGTCTTCGTCAAAGGATACGAAGTCAATATTCCAGAGTTCGAATCGAGAACAACTGCCAACATGAGTACCTTAGAAGCAGATATCCACGGTGTAGCAGAGCAACTAAAAGCACTTAATAAAGGTAAGACTTCCAGTCCATATAGCATATCAATAAGGTTTCTTTCCGAATACGCTGATGCAAGAGCTCGATACTTAGCAAGCATATACAACTACAAGGTTTTTAACATGGCTGTCAAACATCGACTGTTGTACAATACAAAATTTTGAACAACACAGCCCTCAGTTGCGAACACAATTTGTAACCTAAGTTTCGGTGTCACAAGGGACACCTTCTTCGGACAAAATGAAAACTAAATGTTACAGCGTAACGTACCAAAAATACGAATGCTACGGTCATACCTCAGTCAGAATTAAAATAAAATGCAACATAGGTGCAAGCCACTAGGGGCTGCCAAGTGTCCTCTGCTACAGTCAACACAAAACTGAAACATCATGTGACTTGTGCGCCACGGCAACTTCAAGACAATATCACCATCTGGTGGCTAATTGGTAAAACAAGCTATTTTGTAAACGTCTCTCGTAACTGCAGTGAGGGAAATAAACAAACATCTGAACGGTGTACATGAAGTAATTACAATAGCGGGATACTGCATGATATAAAATACGACTAATGAATGACTGGCTGTAGTACAAAATTTACAGAATAAATGCATAAAGAAGACAAATACGAAATAATCCATTAAGTGACATTACTGCTTGCTGTAATAGATACGATCTAAAAACCAAAAAAGTTTTTTTAAAATTTATGTATATGAGCCGTAAAAAGTAGAAAGAAAAGGTATTCTGAATCTGCAAGAAGTAGGTGGTACATCACCCACTCTCTCGACGGGAAGTCCATACGGAAAGACTGGAAAGTTGCGCAGTTCACACCTACACTTAAGAAAGGAAATAAGAAAAAAGCGCTGAATTGCAGATCCCTGTCACTAATGTCCATTTGCAGTAAGATTTTGGAAAATATTGGATTTAATTGATGAAAGGAGAAAATATAAAAATCCAGTGAATGAAGCAGGCGAAAAGGAACACAAACGTCTCAAAAATGAGATCGACACGAAGTGCAAAGTGGATAAGCAGGGATGGCTAGAGGACAAATGTAAGGATATAGCTGCATATCTCACTAGGGGGAAGATGGATACTGCTGACAGGAAAATTAAACAGACTTTTGGAGAAAAGAGAGCGACTTGAATGAATGTCACGAGCTCAGATGGAAACCCAGTTCTAAGAAAAGAAGAGAAAGCAGAAAGGTGGAAGCAGTATAAAGAGGGTATGTACAAGGGTGATGTGCTTGAGGACAATATTATGGAAATGGAAGAGGATGTAGATGACGATGAAATGGGAGATATGTAAAAGCGTGAAGAGTCTGACAGAGCACTGAAATACCTCAGCTGAAACAAGGACTGGGGAGTAGACAACATTCCATTAGAACTACTGATAGCCTTGGGAGAGCCAGCCATGGCAAAACTCTACCATCTGGTGAGTAAGATGTATGAGACACGCGAAATACTGCCAGAGCTCAAGAAGAATATAATAATTCCAATCCCAAAGAAAACAGGTGTAACAGATGTGAAAATTACCGAAATATCAGTTTAATAAGCCACGGCTGCAAAATACTAACACGAATTCTTTACAGTCGAATGTAAAAACTGGTAGAAGCCGACCTCGGGGAAGATCAGTTTGGATTCCGTAGAAATGTTGGAACACGTGAGGCAATCCTGACCCTGCCACTTATCTTAGAAAATAGATTAAGGAAAGGCAAACCTACGTTTCTAGCATTTGTAGACTTAGAGAAAGCTTTTGACAATGTTGACTGGAATGCTCTCTTTCAAATTCTGAAGGTGGCAGGGGTAAAATGCAGGGAGCGAAAGGATATTTACAGTTTGTACAGAAACCAGATGGCAGTTATAAGAGTCGAGGGGCATGAAAGGGAAGCAGTGGTTGGGAAGGGAGTGAGACAGGGTTGTAGCCTATCCCAGATGTTATTCAATCTGTATATCTACATCTACATCTACATCTACATCCGTACTCCGCAAGCCACCTGACGGTGTGTGGCGGAGGGTACCCTGAGTACCTCTATCGGTTCTCCCTTCTATTCCAGTCTCGTATTGTACGTGGAAAGAAGGATTGTCGGTATGCTTCTGTGTGGGCTCTAATCTCTCTGATTTTATCCTCATGGTCTCTTCGCGAGATATACGTAGGAGGGAGCAATATACTGCTTGACTCTTCGGTGAAGGTATGTTCTCGAAACTTCAACAAAAGCCCGTACCGAGCTACTGAGCGTCTCTCCTGCAGAGTCTTCCACTGGAGTTTATCTATCATCTCCGTAACGCTTTCGCAATTACTAAATGATCCTGTAACGAAGCGCGCTGCTCTCCGTTGGATCTTCTCTATCTCTTCTATCAACCCTACCTGGTGCAGATCCCACACTGCTGAGCAGTATTCAAGCATTGGGCGAACAAGCGTACTGTAACCTATTGAGCAAGCAGTAAAGGAAACAAAAGAAAAATTCGGAGTAGGCATTTAAAATCCATGGAGTAGATATAAATTTTTTGGGGTTCGCCGATGACATTGTAATTCTGTCAGAGATAGCAAAGGACCTGTAAGAGCAGTGGAAGGGAATGGACAGTGTCTTGAAAGGAGGGTATAAGATGAACATCAGCAACAGCAAAACGAGGATAATGAAATGCAGTCGAATTAAGTCGGGTGATGCTGAGGGAATTAGATTAGGAAATGACACACTTAAAGTAGTAAAGGAGTTTTGCTATTTGGGGAGCAAAATAACTGATGATGGTCGAAGTAGAGACGATATAAAATGTAGACTGGCAATGGCAAGGAAAGCGTTTCTGAAGAAGAGAAATTTGTTAACACCGAGTATACATTTAAGTGTCAGGAAGATGTTTCTAAAAGTATTTGTATGGAGTGTAGCCATGTATGGAAGTGAAAATTGGACGATGAATAGTTTGGACAAGGAGAGAATAGAAGTTTTCGAAATGTGGTGCTACAGAAGAATGCTGAAGATTAGATGGGTAGATCACATAACTAATGAGGAGGTATTGAATAGAATTAGGAGAAAAATTTATGGCACACCTTGACCAGAAGAAGAGATCGGTTGGTAGAACATGTTCTGAGGCATCAAGGGATCACCAATTTAGTATTGGAGGGCAGCTTGAGAGGTAAAAATCGTAGGAGACCAAGAGATGAATACACTGAACAGATTCAAAAGGATGTAGGTTGAAATAGGTACCGGGAGATGAAGAAGCTTGCACAGGATAGAGTAGCATGGAGAGATGCATCAAACCAGTCTCTGGACTGAAGACAAGAACAACAACAACAGCAATTGTGTTCGAGCATTATTAACTCGAAGGTAACGGTCTACTGATACAGTCAGCTCGGCTTGAAAATACTGTTCTTGTGAAACAAACTGGATCTTTATTCGCACAAAGTAATGAGTGATATCGGCAGGAGGTCTGAAATTGATCCAACAGTTCTAGATTTCCAGAAGGCTTTTGACACCGTTTCCCACAAGAAACTTTTTAATCACACTACGTGCTTACGGAGTACCGCTTCAGTTGTGTGGCTGAATGCGTCGTTTCCTCTCAGAAAGATTACAGTATGTAGTAACCAACAGAAAATTATCGAGTAAAGCATATATGATATCCGGCGTTCCACAAGGAAATGTTATAGACTCTCTGTTGTTCCTGATCTATATAAACGATTTAGTAGGTAATCTGAGTAACTCTCATAGATTGTGTGCAGATAATGCTGTAATTTACAGTCTAGTAAAGTCATAAGAAGACAAAAACTGATTGTAAAATGACTTAGACACGACGTCTGAATGGTGCGGAAAGTAGCAAGTGTCCTTCAATAAGAAAAAGTGTGAGGTCATCCACATAAGTACAAAAAGAAAGCTGTTAAACTTCAAATTAAGACAAATTACACAACAAATCACGGAAATCTAAGGTCTGTCAACTCGACCAAGTACCTAGAAATTACAGTTAGGGATAACATAAGTTGGAACGATCACATAGATAGTGTTGAGGAAGGCAAAACAAAAACAACGTTTTATTGGCTCACTTAGAAGATACAACAGGTCCGCTAAAGAAACTGCCTACATTATTGTTGTTAGCCCTCTGCTATTGCTGTGCTGTATGGCACCCCCACCATATAGGATTGACAGAGCAGATCGAAAAAGTTCAAAGAATGCCAGCTAGTGTTTTATTGTCACGAAATAGGAAAGAGAGAGTCACGGATATGATAAACGAGTTGGGATGGCAGTCGTTTAAACAAAGGCATTTTTTCATTGGGGCGAGGTCTTTTCACGAAATTTCAGTCTCCAATTTTCCCTCTAAATGTGAATATATTTTATTGCCGCCTACATAGCGAGAAATGATCATCATAATAAAATGGGAGAAAGTAGAGCTCGTACAAACATAGTTAAATGTTCGTTTCTTCCACGCGCCGTTAGACAGTGGAACAGTAGAAAAATAGCCTGCATAGTAGTCATGTAAATATAGACGTAGCTGCAGCGAAGACAGGCCTTGTCTCCTATGAATGAAATGTTCTGTTCGCTTGTTGGTTTCCATCTTCAGTTTATTTTTTCCTGTATATCGAAAAACAATGGAGATTTTAGTGGACAAAAGGAAACCCATGCCAAAAACCGTCTTCCATTGAGGCAACAGAGCCTCACATTCGTAGGAGACAAGGGCTGTCTACGCAGCAGCTAGTTTATCTTCTCCACTGACAGTCGTGGTAATCCATCGGGATCGTTGAATAACAAACAATATTGGGGGACACCTTACCTACGAAATTACGTTTGTTGCTGAAGGGATTGCCTAGTGACAGGCGCCAGAGCCTATAACTTCGGCGCTCTGTAGCAATGACGTTTCCCGACACAACTTCCTAACCTAGACTTGCTCCTCAAGATACCCTCTAAAATCTCTCGAAGTTTGTTGCAACGTTTCTGGGACAGCCTGTACATGCACAATAAGTGAAATTCTTTATTCACTTTCTTACCTGGGGTTGTACTTTTAATAGCCAGCGTTGCACCCGGGATTGGACCTTTAGTAGTGGCAACTATTTATTTACAGCTCGTACAAAACATATACGTGTTTCGAACTGTCAACACAACTGGCACTGCTAAGCGTATCCTACGACTTCCACATCGCTGGCAACGAATTATACACAATGCTGGTGACTACTTTGAAGGTCAGTAAAACTATGAAACACGTATCTACTTTGTACGAGCTGTAAATAAATAGTTGCCACTATTAAAATTCCAACCCTCGTGCATATGGCTCGCCTGCTGTTGAGAGCCATAACAGCAGACTATGAATCATGTGCTCCAATTCACCTGTGGCTTTTGCGATACCATACTTCCACAGTAATCCGAGCATACTGTGCAATAGCCGTTTACTGCCAGCTACGCCTGTAGCAGTTTTGAGACATGCGCTTCTTTATCATTGAGCTGTGTCATCGACTTGATTGAATCACTACAGCTGAATTAAAACCACACCTTACTGTTAGCCCTAAAGCAAAGAGATGTCATTAAGCACACAATAAAAGATTTTTTTGTCATTTCGATATCAGCGCTTTTAACTGGCCTGTATCACACCTCGTCAGTTCCTCTGCAAGTCAAACATATGGTGACTCAATGTAGAGCACACTCTTTTGTTGCGATTTTGAAGGGATTATTTTACCAGAAGTATAGTGGCATCTGTAATTCACTTGTTTCAGGCCGTCACACTTTGATCTTGGTCGACGTCGCCTAAATCACTAGGATTCCGCAGTATATCCACAAAGCGCTAACAAAATATTTTCTCAGCGTCTATCGAATTTCTTTTTGCGTCATGCATCCTTGATATGATTTAGACTTGTTTATCTACACTGTAGAAGATCAGTTAGAATTTTCTGATTGTTAACAGGTGTGCTTGATATGACACTACCAAGGAGTGACAGGTTGCGTCACATCACGCGCAGGAATCCAGTTTGCTCAAGTACTGTGGCATCGCTGGTAGAAGCTAATAGATGATATTACAAAAATCTCTAATTACATTTGTTTATAACAACACAATATCTTCGCACTTCACAGACCAGTAATCTTCTTTTACTGTGATAAGTTAGATGTGTTTAAACTATACATCAGCCTGTTGCTGGACGTTACTGCATAGAACGACTATTTACAAGCTTTGTGAGCTCTTATCGGAACATCATTTTTTTTTTCTAATGGTCACTTAGTCCTTGTATATCTGCAGGTATGGATCGAGATTGTAGTGCTTCTACTTTATTTTTTTATAATGTATTAAAAATACTTATACTCCCTGCATCTTAAAACTTTTTAGAACAAAAAAGATATGAGTACAAAAACATTTTCTTTACTGTGCTTTATTCTGGAGAATTTTTTGTACAACACACATGATGCTCATAGTACAATACGTGTTCATTATAAAACAAGAATAAGTGTTTAATTAATGTAATAAGATGAAAGCAATAGGTAAATAGCAAATAAAATGAAAATACCAAAAAGAAAGTATATGGGTGTGATCCAACACATGTGAGACATTATTCATTGTCACTTTCTGTAATCATCTCACAGTCAGTGCTGGCTTAGGGCCTAAATTTAATCATAACAGTATGCAGAACTATGTAGAAAATCGCTTGCATTTCTTTTACTGTTATGGTATCCACACTTTAGCTTTACACGTGTGTGCTTAGATCATTTATTATGAAATGTCACTTGTTTCACCTGTTCTCTCAGGCCCTCAACTGGTTCACCAATGACCCTTTTAGAAATTTCAGTATAGATATGAGGGTATTCCGGTCAAACAAAACATGTTTTTGGCCCCAACTGATAGCAAGGAAGTAAAATATATAGTACGGTCACTAAAAAATACAAAATCAGCAGGCTATGATTCATGGTCTTTCGACGCATGACGGCCACGGTAGTCTAGCGGTTGTAGGCGCTCAGCCCGGAACCGCGCGACTGCTACGGTCGCAGGTTCGAATCCTGCCTCGGGCATGGATGTGTGTGATGTGCTTAGGTTAGTTAGGTTTAAGTAGTTCTAAGTACTAGGCGACTGATGACGTCAGCAGTTAAGTCGCATAGTGCTCAGAGCCATTTTTTCGACGCATTAAAAAGGTGCATAGACGACATATCTGATGCCATGGCCACATCAGTAAATGATGTAACTGCATCAGATAGTTTTCTAGTGATACCATTTTTCAAGAAAGGTGTTAACCATCAGCTGCTTTATTTAACCTGCATGTCATCTACTGGTTTTTGTTATAGACCATCATCACTGTTAAAAACATATCCCACTTTCCTTTTAAGTTGATACAACATCAAGTGTGTCATGTGGAACCAGCCAAACAACTGTCGTAACGTATCCTTGAAAATTTCAGGAATGGACAGACTATTATTGTACATTGTCTATTAGACTTGAAGCATTGTGGGGTATGCTCTTAATACCAGCTTAAAATGAAAGTAGGATATGTTTTTAACTGATGTGTTTTACCCTATATCTAGAGATGATGGCCCATGACCGAAACCAACAGATGATATACAGCTTAAACAAAAGAGCTGATGCTTAAAATAAATTTTTCAAAATATCTTATTACATTACATGGAATACCCGTGTTGCATCCAATATTTTTCGGTTGTTCCTCAGTTTGACTAAATTTTTAGAAAAATTGACAGTCTGCTTACTGCCACTATTTACCGAGAAAAATTTTGCACCGTGGCATGAGAATTGAGACACAACTATTTCTGGGAAACACATAATAATGATGATGTTTGGTTTGTGGGGCCCTCAACTGCGTGGTCATCAGCGCTGGAGACATATAATGATTCGCAAATGAAGATTTCCGAGTCGCATCAGTACAACAAAGTATTGTTAACTTCTTTCCCAGTTAATAATTGAGAGATTTTCTTCTGACATGGTAACTGAACATTCATACCGGACCAGCACTCGAATCTAGGTTTTCTGCTTTCTGCGAACAGTCACCTTCCCATTGGGTTATCCAAGAACGACTGCAGAGTTCAATCCTCACTTCAGAGGGAAGTTCTGTGCATCCACTTGAAAATAATACTCCGACACTAAAGAATCGAGAGGCTCATATTACCAAGAGCGCGTTCATGGTAACGTATTAGCGCATGACAATTACTTAGACTGTGTGAAGTTTAATTAAAACCGATCAGCTCGGTAATGATTTAGTAGCAGCTTACTACAGACACGTTCATGTTCTTTATCAGAACAATGCTGTATTCTCATCCATTCAGATGACACTAATGCTGTATATTTGTGTGCTTAACAAATATGTTCGATTAATGCTGCTCATATTCAAAGGAGGATTATTCAGAACATTTGTTTACGCCGTCGTCTATGAGGCTACGCAGTAATTACGCTGTTTTTGCCTTCTGCCGGAGCGCAAGAAACAGCGTAAGGGCACAGTTCATGGTCGAGAACTTCTTACACTAGTACAGCTTGACAAATACTTCTTTAATAGTGTGGGCAGTTTTTTTTTATTTTGTGTCAACGTGGTAACACCAACATACACATTGAAGCTGTTTCATCTGATGGCCAAGAGGAATGTAGAATCGTAAGAGTCAGTCATATAGAAAGGTAGAGATTATGCCAAAATAACCATGTAATGGTATATTAAACTCTGGGCTCAGAGATTCAAAAACACTGCAAAATGCTGCTACATAAAACACATGACATTGGCTGGGGCCATACCGATTATGCGACTGGATAAAAAAGATAATGCCACCCACAACCTCTCTGGCAGTCCAAACCTACTGCAATGCCTGATAAAAATGCGCTGCCCACTGCCGACTTCAATAGTAACATTAGTAGGAGGACAACAGGATTTCTCGATCAAAACCAATCGCAGTGTTCGTAGTGTATGCTCTCCTTTTTTGCTCATGACATCAAATCCAAGATAGCAGTAAGCAACAGCCTCTTCATGAGCCACAACGTTTTTTATAATGTCATCTTGGTCTTATCTCTTCCCCCTCCATCCGCTCCCTCTATTTCTATACCATTCCCCCTTTCCTAAGCTACACCCCCACTTTTGGCAACAGATCAGTCACAGTGCCACTAAGCCAGCCAAAACTGGTTTTTCTAGAAATTCAACGAGGAATGACAGGTACAGATCACAAGAAAAAACACTGAGGTATGGTCAACGTAGAAGATCAAAGAGGTGTGGTAGGTATAGACCACAACAGATCACAAGAAAAACGCAATCTCCCAGTGTGTTGACATAAAAACACAGAACAGTTCCAACTTTGACATCCAGCAGTAAGGGAAAAGTAGCCGAAAAGGTGTGGGTTCCTGTAGTCATGTCCTAGTTCATGAACCACGGGCAACGTATGAGTGGACAAGTAAGTGGTCCCGACAGTCGGGATACCAGTTACTTTGGAATAAGGCTGGGCATCTTGGACATATTTTGAGTCGTGGTCACCTTTGTGCTCATACGGCAAAGACTACAAAATCCACCGGTTAGTCCCTCAACCGTTAGGGGTAAAACTCAATGGGACTCGGGGCAAGTAAGGCTAGCAACCTGCTTCCCTAGTACTTTAAATATGATGCTGGCAACAATCAGAGCAAAATGCCTCGGACCTTTGGAGGTGACGGAGTCCCACTTCCTACTGACAAACCAGGGACTCCTAAGATACGACTTGGCAAACAAATGGTAATGAGATGGGGAGCTATTAACATCAATGGCGGCTACTCTGGGAAGAAGGTAGAGCTGGAAGAGGCTGCAAGTAAGATGGGGCTTGACGTTTTAGTTCTTAGTGATATTCGGGTAAGGGATGAGAAAGAAGAGGAAGTGGGAGAATACAAGGTCTACCTGTCAGGAGTCAAAGCAGGAATAGCATAATGGGGTGTAGGGCTTTACACCAGGAAAGAAATGGAACCCAGCGTAGTTGCAATAAGGTATGTAAACGAACGACTGATGTGGATAGATTTGACAATGTCTAGCAAGAAAATTAGGATTTTGTCGCATTGTGAAGGGACATATCAAAATAAGATGGATAGTTTTTATGAGGCATTCAGTGAAATTTTGTCATAACCAAGCATAAATTTGTAAAGCAAAAATAAAAAAAAACGTAGACAATACAACACTATCAAAGATAATGAAGGGGCAAGCTTTCACAGAAAATAATTAAAGCTCTATTTCCCAAAGTCGGATCTTTATACCAAAATGAAATTATTCATGGAAATGCACCAAGAATTCAAGTAGAAAACATACACAGTTTTTTTTATCATAACATGCAATTATAACAACTGATAATGAAGGAAAATTCAATCTTGCACCAAAATAAACTGTCTGTATTATTTATCCAAATATGTAAGATTTCGAGTACGAAAGACAAGCGACACTACAGTCGTAAATTAATTGTTCTACAACAGTAAAAAAGGCCACTAGTGATATAACTTACAAGTTAAGTAGCAGTTGTCAGCAAGTTTAGTTTATCTTTGTACCACACATTATGGTAACCAAAACTTGTTTCTGCTTTTTACCAAAATACGCAATGATTTTTTGCATAACATTACGAAATACACACAGCTCTGCTGCTGATTTAACATACTGCTTCAAATTCACTTGTTGATGAGAATATTATTTGTTCTTTGTAAAATGTTTCAAATGGCTCTGAGTATTATGGGACTTCACTTCTATTGTCATCAGTCGCCTAGAACTTAGAACTACTTAAATCTACCTAACCTAAAAACATCACACACATCCATGCAGGAGGCATGATTCGAACCTGCGACAGTAGCGGTCGCGCGGTTCCAGACTGTAGCGCCTAGAAGCGCTCGGCCACCCTGGCCGGCGGTTCTTTGTACAAAAATAAACAGTGTTACTCACATGAC
The DNA here is from genome assembly GCF_023897955.1 of Schistocerca gregaria. Classification (NCBI taxonomy): domain Eukaryota; kingdom Metazoa; phylum Arthropoda; class Insecta; order Orthoptera; family Acrididae; genus Schistocerca; species Schistocerca gregaria. The sequence continues at coordinate 485,866,681 of NC_064924.1, forward strand.
TACATTGTCTGTATTATTTGCAGAAGCATCACATTTTAATTCAGTTGAAACAAGAAACAAAATCAGTCAGAATTACAGTGACGTGACAAAAGTCATGATGTACCCAGCATGCACCTGACAATCACAAAAGCTTTCCTTCAGGGCTCCAAAAATTTGGAAATCGCATTGGTACTGGGAAATATGGAGTATATGCAAGGGATTCCCAGTAAAACTTAAGTAGTGTATTCAAAACAACCTCGGCAGCATGTAGATCCTTTTCCTGCTCATGTGATTTCCATATTTCTGGAGCCATGAAGAAAGACATTCGTCGTCATTGATTTGCTTCAGACGAAGAAATGCGAGCGTGGGCACAATCATAGTTCTGTAGGCAACCTCAAACATTTTTCCATGACGACATTGACTATTTTATCTCGTAGTGGGAAGAACGTATTAAGAGTTATGACGATTACTTTTGAAATGATAAAGAATTTACTTACTTTTTTCAATATCTGACTCGTTTTCATTTGACTGCTCCTAACAGAACAAGAGAATATAGACTAATTATATAACTGCATAGACTAAATGTATAAACACATAAATGGCGTCAATTGCATCATGCTTGTGAGCTTCCTTGTGCCATCTTGAGGGCTGCAAACAGATCCATAGGAATCGAATAATAACTGGAGGGATCGCGCATCAGGATGGTGGGGATATACATATGCTCAGAGTTACAGTTATCTACGTGCTAAAGAATTATGTTAAGACACTAACATTTCCTAAATATCGCCCAGACGTTGCAATTTCAGATTTTAATCTTTCTGTGTACCTAAATATTAAAAAAATATCCCTATTTTAAGGCTTAATGTGTTGCTTTAATTGCTCTACAAACAACTTTTTTCTGTAGGTATCAGATGCTTGACAATTTGAGAAATGCAGTAGTTTCTACAAAAAAGATGAAATGAAAAGCGCGAGATCTCAAGATTTGGTCACGAAGTGTCCTAAGTGCTAAGCGATAATAGCACAATTTTTCGAGCAGCGGCCTCCCTAGTAAACATACTGTTTGCATTTTGAAATGTTGTTTAGTTTCCGAACTATTATCATTTGAGGGTAAGGTGATACTTGCGAAGTAAACTTTTAAGATTCGCCTGATTCAAATGTTGTTCACCTGTGCCTATGAAGGTATGAAGGCATTCGATCTTAAACGGTGACGATAACATTTAGAAAACCAGAGGTCTGACGCTTGCCTACCTAGTATAACTGTCAGAGAACTTCAGCGAACTTTCTGGAGAAATTGGAATCACAATTGGTTGGTGTCATCAGATTTTAAGGGAAAAATTGAAAGCGTATGAGTAGCATCAAAGTTGATTCCTCGTTCGGTGACTGAAAAGCTCAAGAAATATTGAGTGAACATTTGCAATGAACATGAAGAAACTGGCGATGTTGTAACATCAGGCAAATGAGCATCACGGAAGAGTAGTGCTGAGTTTACAGATACGATATTGAGATAAAAGTCCGTCCATCACAGCAGGCTTCCAAATAATATGCATGAAAAAAAGCCCATGTGTTTATTCAGTAACAAGGTGACGCTCACCACGTTTTTCGATGACAGTGGAATTGTCAACCGTTACCACTAAGAAACAGTTTCGAAAAGGTAGCGAAAGAACAATTGTTTAAAAGCTGTGGCGAGACTACTCAGTGTTCTTTTGTAATCACAACGCGGATACCCTCTCAGCTGTTTGTTCTTAGCTGTCCCACATCCTAAACTTCGCTTCATGTGACCTATATTGTTCCTAAAATTAAAGGGCTGACACGATAGCGTTTGGACATCACTGATGACATTAAGCAGAATTATTCACGAGCCTTGAAAGGCGTTCCTTGTGGGTCTTTCCAGGAGTAAACACTGAAACGGAAATACTGCTGTGATAAGTGTATGAATGGAGGAGAGGGACAAATGCTAAACATCTCAGTTGAATAAAATATTATTTAAATTAGACCGGTTAATTATAACAGACATAATACATTAATTTCTTTCTGAAACATCTTTAAATATAGACATTGAAAGCAAGCGGCTTTCCTCCTCGACGTTCTTGGAGGAAAAATTGTAAGGAACAAAACTGTGGACCAGTCGTCTATTCTAGCATATGATGGAACTGATGTGGTATGTGTTCCGAAATGCGCGACTGCTACAGTCGCAGGTTCGAATCCTGCCTCGGGCATGGCTGTGTGTGATGTCGTTAGCTTAGTTAGGTTTAAGTAGTTCTAAGTTCTAGGGGACTGATGACCAGAGTAGTTAAGTCCCATAGTGCTCAGAGCCATTTGAACCATTTGTTCCGAAATTTCCGGTGATATTACGGATAGAGACGTGAATTTTTATCTCACCTGATTTAAGAACGGTTTTCTACGCTCACAAGGTCGATATATTTTTATATCTCTCAGGATGCGTGAATCTGTGCTTTTGTGTGTGTGTGTGTGTGTGTGTGTGTGTGTGTGTGTGTGAGAGAGAGAGAGAGAGAGAGAGAGAGAGAGAGAGAGAGAGAGAGACAGAGAGAGAGATAGAGATAGAGAGCGAAAGGCTCGACAACGATGTGCCTTTGGTTTTAGTTTATTTCACAGGGAAGTTCTGTAACTCAAATCAGCAACAGCTTGAACACGAATAACCCCAAGGAAATATGGAAAATTGAAAATTATCGTAATATGATTTATTGTTTACTCTCTTTACCCAGACATCTTGCGGCGGTATTGCAATATCATCGGTGGGTTTTACATTATTTCAATGTAATGCAATAAGTAAATGTTGGATGAGAATACATAAAGTTGGAATTGTGCACATCGTGTTCTCAGAAAGTATGTCAACAAAACGTATACCATAGAATTACATGTTGCTTATGTTCCTCTGTCTACTGCCTTACAGGTAACATTTCAACACAGTCTGTTATTTGCAACTAATTTTTTAAAAATAATGTACTATCTATGATCCGAAATGCAGGACTAAAATGAAACTAGTGATAGTTTGTCATGTTTCAATTTTACTATTCATATTTAACTTAGTGCCAGTTTTTAATTTGCTACTCGTGTCGTCAATGGTGCTACCCTAATTACGTTTCTCGTTTTTTTCTAGGTTTTTGTGAATGTTGGTCAAACAATATGTGTACTTTTTAATTGAGAAAACGTTATTAGTTTAATGGACCTTGTGAAAGTCGTTAATATGAAAGACTGTTTGCAAACTGCTTTTTTACTTATGTTATTGTTGGTAGAGCTTGCCACATTGTCACATGTCTATGAGCAGTATTCCCACTACGCCCTTTTAAGGTTTACGTATTCCTCTGTTCCATCAGTCGGTTTCTGTGTTTTGAGCGTATAGCTTGAAATTGTTTACAATTTGATCCAACATTAACTTATTGTATTACATTAAAGTAAAGGGAATTCCATTGATAGCCTAACGTGACCGAACAAGCTTGCTTAGGGAGAGAAAACAAGAAACTGGGTTTTGTTCAAGGCGGAATCCTTGAAATGTATTTATTGTTGAACCGAACGATGACAGAAAGAGTGTAGTTTACAAAAGATAATCACATGAAGACGAAAATCGCAATATATCAGGCACAGAATAAATATGAATAAAAAACGTGACAACTCTGTAACATTGGGTGTTGCTTGAAATGACGCCGCCTTAGTTACGTCAGTAGTACTTGTACTAACAGTAAAAGCGGTGAGTATGTGATGTTTCAGTGAGGAGTGGGCAGCGAGTGCGTGGAACCGTAACGGGGCTGGCTATCGCCGGGTTATCTGAGGCTGCAGTGAAAGCCACATGGCCGGCCGTTGTGCCAGAGGCGTGTGTGTGTGTTCCCAGCCACTCTTCCCTAACTGCGACTACAGTTACGGAATTCAAATAGTCATGCGACGTAGCACTCATTTCCTTACACTACACTCCGTAAGTTTGGTATCAATAAGTGATTATGGACAATGGAAAGGGTAGTACATTATAAAATCGCTTTTATTTTCGTTCTAAATGTTTATTAAGCTCAGAAAATACATAGATAAATGCAACTATCAAATTTTAGATTCCTCAAAATAGTCACACTTTGTTTTAATCTACATCTACATTTATACTCCGCAAGCCACCCAACAGTGTGTGGCGGAGGGCACTTTACGTGCCACTGTCATTACCTCCCTTTCCTGTTCCAGTCGCGTATGGTTCGCGGGAAGAACGATTGCCCGAAAGCCTCCGTGCGCGCTCGAATCTCTCTGATTTTACATTCGTCATCTCCTCGTGAGGTATAAGTAGGGGGAAGCAATATATTCAATTACTCATCCAGAACGCACCCTCTCGAAACCTGGACAGCAAGCTACACCTCTTGCAGAGTCTGCCACTTTAGTTTGCTAAACATCTCCGTAACGCTATCACGCTTACCAAATAACCCTGTGACGAAACGCGTTGCTCTTCTTTGGATCTTCTCTATCTCCTCGTTGCCTTGTATACACTCCGCATGCGGTGGGTCAATTTTGCCAGTATTTCAGTTGGAATTAGTCTCCATTCTTGCTCCAGCAGCTCTCACACACACTTGTGTTCCTCTTACGATTCCCCGTTTTCGGATCCTCCTGTCAAACTCATCCCATAGTAGCCCAAACGCGTTACAATCGGTGTACTGGTGAGGCCATTACATGTTTTACGAAGCTTTCTGAACCTCTAGAGACTCCACATAGTTCTGACGTGTGCGGAGTGTACGTTTCGGGTCGTCTTGCAGCAAGACAAACTCTTTCCCATGTTCTTGGTAAACAAAAGCTGTAAAATTTTTTATTGACCAAAGTCTTGTACGACAGAGTCACTATACACTACCACGGTTTCCGCCTCTTAGCCCATCATTAGGTCTGTCTGGAATTTAAATTCTGGAATTACTTTTTGAAACACTGCTGCCTCCGATTCGTCTTCCATATTAATTTTGGACGGGGGAAGGGAGGGGGGGTGGGAGGGCAATGTGGGCTTGTAAAATTGACCTCGTCGAAGATTTCAATAGCTCCGTGTAGATGACTATAATTTGTAAACCAAAGAGTGGGCAGGAGAGACCTCATCCTCTACCCAACTACTAGACGATCAGGAGCAGCAGCCAGACTGACGACACACTATTGTGGTAGCTCGCCTGGGCATTAACAAACAAGAACTTCCCCTATGGTCACAGAAGCGTTTTTGCATATTTTCAAATATTCTGCAGTCCTCTTTACATTCTGACCCATAGGAAGTTAAAAGCTAAACTTTTGCCTTCTCTTTCACAAAATTCTCCTTCAGCGAATGCACGAGTCCTCTCTTCTTGGGCGTGGCTGAGCAACATACGCTGTTCCAATTAAACAACTCTAAACGACGCCCGTTACTGGTCACTGCCAAATACTTTTCCTGGATTTCTGATATTTTCCTGGGTGCTCCTGAGCGAGGCCGATCATCGTAGGAGCCTGTATTCGATGCCAGTGTATTTTTGACAACTCCACCGATGGAAATCTTCCATTTCTTTGATGTTTGTCGGACACTGTTGCCTTCTTGGTGCAAAGCGATTGTTCTTACTCTTGAATCATAAGCAATCTGGCACTTTCAGCTATCGCTATTTATTAAGTGGTGCTCCCCAACCACTTTATGCACACCCCAAATTTTGACTGTCCGCCATTTCCTGACGGAATACCCCTTTTTTAACCGCTTACGTTCTCGTTTGTATTTGCCGTCTGAGGTTTCGGCCATTTTAGCGAACGACGCGCGGGCTGTCGACCGCGATTTACTATTTATCTGTCGTAGCAATATGGCGAAGGCTAATTAATTTTTATTTCTGGACCTCCGTTTCTCTACGGCGTATTTTATAGACAATATGGCGTCCTACTCTTCCGTCGATCCGGACTGCCGTGTAGTCGTTTTCAACTCCTCTCTCTGTCTTCGTGCCCTAAAACAAAAAAAAAAAAAAAAGGCTCTGAGAACTATGGGACTTAACTTCTGAGGTCATCAGCATCCTAGAACTTAGATATACTTAAACCTAACTAACCTAAGGACATCACACACATTCATGCCCAGGGCAGGATTCGAACCTGCGATCGCAGGGGTCGCGCGGTTACAGACTGTAGTGCCTAGAACCGCTCGGCCACCCTGGCCGGCATCGTGTTCTACAGTTTTGACTTGGCCGCATATGACTAGTTGTTTCTGCGCCCTAAAACAAAAACAAACAAACGGAACTACAAGTGAACAAAACTTTTGACAACGTACCTCTACATTGCCGTGCGTCCACTGAGGCCATCCGGCGTGTTTGGTAGAACTGCTTGGACAGGTAAAGCCACTTTATATAAAAATGACCAGTATCAATACATACCAATATGTTTGTATATGTTCAATGATTGTCTATACAATATTGTGTCATTATTTGAGCATACTATTCTGTCTTCTAACCAATAACCGACAACGACCACTCCCGTCTTGCTCTGTTGTAATACGCGGCTGGTGTTTCCAAACTTATGAAGGGAAGTGCATGTACCCATTATCTTACTGTTGTCTAACCAGTTCCGATTCCGAATCTGAAGCGCGCTGTCAGAAAACAAGTAGAAAACGATTATGACAATACTGAAATAATTTTGACATTTATTTGAATTACAACTTAAACAAGACAGATTCCTGCAGGTCAAATAATTACTACAATGCTAGAAAAAGATTACAAACCTGGAAAGACGATGCGGATTTCTTATTCGATGACAGTATATGTCGCCTAAGGAATAGTAGATGTATTGATAATGGTTTGAACGTCGTTCAATTGCAGACTAGTTGGTGGCATATCTACCAAAGTACCTTTAAAAGAACGTACCCAAGGGTGCAGATGTGTTTTAATCTGCCCGTACTATGATTAAATCATGTTTTCTATATTCTTTCAAAATGTGTTAATATTTCAGTTTGTTACTGTTATGTCAATTAAAGATTGCTATTATTATTTCACTGAAACTGTATATATGTGGCGTAATATTGCTACAATTAATGAAACAGTAAAAACAGTCTACCAACGCTCTGCTAATTCTGAGCCACACACAATCGGTATCTTAAGAACACATTAAAACGCAACCATATGCATCTTGATAAACTCACGTGAAAATAAATATGCTTTTAGCCGTCCTTCGCTTTGCAACATGCTAGGACAAGTTTGATATTCACTTTCTGTAATGAAAGTCGTTCTTCTTTAGTCGTAGTAGAGGCCAGGGCCTAGTTCCACACAATACCTAAAAAGACTGGAAAATTCGATATTAAGCTACTGGTCCAGGTCTCCAGCTTTTCTACAAGAAAAATTATTTAATAATCTGCGTTGATAGTAACGCGCCTGTAAAACAGTAATGTAAATTTTAAATGTTGCGCGTAATGGTGGCGGAATGCAACGCCCCAGCGATGCTGTTTTCTCTCTGCTGCAGACAAAACTGGGATTATCTGATATAGGTTTAACACTTCTATAAATGAAACTTAACTCACACTTTAACTTATTATCTATTTGACATCAGCTCAGTAAATTACATTATTTACGTTACAGACCTGGCTAATTAGTATACGTAATAGCGCTTCGAAAGACAACCAGAGAGAGAGAACCTTTGCATATATAAATCGGACGAAGACTGCAAATGAAGACTTATCAGTATAATGGTATCGTTTGTTTTTCAAATATATCATTATTGTCTTTTTCAAACCATTATACTTGTAACTGTTCGCATAAATCACTGTCTTTATGTATTTCATAGTCACACGAGCTTTTTTTCATAGCTTTTCTACGTCTCACTTCACTTGCAAGAGAAATTATTATCACATTTTGGTGTAGGGACCATATAGTGTGGATCAAGCTGACACTATACGACAGAGAGACACTTGTGGGGGAGCGAAGTTAAATTGTGGCCTTTAAAGAGGTTGGGTTGTCCTTACGGTTTATTGGCATTAGAGACGTACGTGCAACATCAGCTGGGCAGTGGTGGCCGGTAGGATGGGCAGGTGAGTATTCCCATTTTTCGCGAACACGGTTTTGAATGTACACGTAGCATAGACGCCCTCCATGATGACCGCACTGCGAGGACAGCTGTTACAGATCGTACAGCACAGATAAGAGCAAATATCACCCCAAAAGCGTCAACACCATTTATTTCACGCTGGTTGCCGATAGTGGGACTATTGTTGTTGTTGTGGTCTTCAGTCCTGAGACTGGTTTGATACAGCTCTCCGTGATACTCTATCCTGTGCAAGCTTTTTCATCTCCCAGTACTGCAACCTACATCCTTCTGAATCTGCTTGGTGTATTCATCTCTTGGTCTCCCTCTACGATTTTTACCCTCTACGCCGCCCTCCAGTACTAAATTGGTGATCCCTTGATGCCTCAGAACATGTCCTACCAACCGATCCCTTCTTCTAGTCAAGTTGTGCCACAAACTTCTTTTCTCCCCAACTCTATTCATTACCTCCTCATGTGATCTACCCATCTAATCTTCAGCATTCTTCTGTAGCACCACATTTCGAAAGCTTCTATTCTCTTCTTGTCTAAACTATTTATCGTCCATGTTTCACTTCCATACATGGCTACACTCAATACAAATACTTTCAGAAACGACTTCCTGACACTTAAATCTATACGCGATGTGAACAAATTTCTCTTCTTCAGAAACACTCTCCTTGCCATTGCCAGTCTACATTTTATATCCTCTCTACTTCGACCATCATCAGTTATTTTGCTCCCCAAATAGCATAACTCCTTTACTACTTCAAGTGTCTCATTTCCTAATCTAATTCCCTCAGCATCACCCGACTTAATTCGACGACATTCCATTATCCTCGTTTTGCTTTTGTTGATGTTCATCTTATATCCTCCTTTCAAGACACTATCCATTCCTTTCAACTGCTCTTCCAAGTCCTTTGCTGTCTCTGACAGAATTCCAATGTCATCGGTGAAGCTCAAAGTTTTTATTTCTTCTCCATGGATTTTAATACCTACTCCGAATTTTTCTTTTGTTTCCTTCACTGCTTGCTCAATATACAGTTTGAATACCATCGGGGAGAGGCTACAACCCTGTCTCACTCCCTTCCCAACCACTGCTTCCCTTTCATGCCCCTCAACTCTTATAACTGCCATTTGGTTTCTATATAAATTGTAAATAACCTTTCGCTCCCTGTATTTTACCCCTGCCACCTTCAGAATTCTAAAGAGAGTATTCCAGTCAACATTGTCAAAAGCTTTCTCTAAGTCTACAAATGCTAGAAACGAAGGTCTGCCTTTCCTTAATCTAGCTTCTAAGAGAAGTCGTAGGGTCAGTATTGCCTCACGTGTTCCAATATTTCTACGGAAACCAAACTGATCTTCCCCTATGTCGGCTTCTACTAATTTTTCCATTCGTCTGTAAAGAATTCGCCTTAGTATTTTGCAGCCGTGACTTATTAAACTGATAGTTCGGTAATTTTCACATCTGTCAACACCTGCTTTCTTTGGGATTGGAATTATTATATTCTTCTTGAAGTCTGAGGGTATTTCGCCTGTCTCATACATCTTGCTCGCCAGATGGTAGAGTTTTGTCAGGACTGGCTCTCTCAAGGCGTCAGTAGTTCTAATGGAATGTTGTCTACTCCCGGGGCCTTGTTTCGACTTTCAGTGCTCTCTCAAACTCTTCACGCAGTATCATATCCCCCATTTCATCTTCATCTACATCCTTTTCCCTTTCCATAATATTGTCCTCAAGTACGTCACCCTTGTACCGACCCTCTATATACTCTTTCCACCTTTCTGCTTTCCCTTCTTTGCTTAGAACTGGGTTTCCATCTGAGCTCTTAATATTCATACAAGTGGTTCTCTTTTCTCCAGAGGTCTCTTTCATTTTCCTGTAGGCAGTATCTATCTTACCCCTAGTGAGATAAGCCTCTACATCCTTACATTTATCCTCTAGCCATCCATGCTTAGCCATTTTGCACTTCCTGTCGATCTCATTTTTGAGACGTTTGTATTCCTTTTTGCCTGCTTCATTTACTGCATTTTTATATTTTCTCCTTTCATCAATTAAATTCAATATTTCTTCTGTTACCCAAGGATTTCTACTAGCCCTCGTCTTTTTACCTACTTGATCCTCTGCTGCCTCCACTAGTGGGACTATGGGGTGCATATCCCTAGCCCATCTCCAACTCAGCGAACAACATTGATGTCGACAGACTGACTGGTCCTCTCAGATGGAAGATGCGACGAAAGCAGATTCTGCCTGCTCGCAAGTGAGGGTGTGATTCGTGTGTAGATGTGTAGACGTAGATGCACTGAGCGACTTTTCGAAGAGTGCATTAGCCCCAGACACACTGCTCCATTTTGAGTTTCAAGTCTCATTCAGCTTTGGTGTTTATGGAAGGAACCTTAGCGTTCGGTTTGTGCCTGATATTGTTCGACTAGTTCTTTTGCCATTTTGTCAACGGGAAGGTGATATTATGTTGCAACAGGATAGTGCTCGTTCACAGTCTGCAAGTGTAACTCAATGATGTACAGTGTGACCGCAAAGTCTCTTCGGAGCAGCGATCCTCACGTATCTCGTAATGCGGAGCTCATAATGAGGATAAGTTTTATGCTCTGCGTTACTCGCAGCAGTAAAGCAAACAGAGAGGAGCAGAGACCAGTATAGCTTTAAATGCCATTTAATTTTTAAACAGGAATAAATAATATATGGTAAAACTCAGGCAATACGCTTCTTAGGTGACCAGATGGAAAACATAAGATGCTCTAGATCTTAGCTAACATATTATTGTATTTAGAAGAAGAGTGATGGAAATTCCTTGGGATTTCCCCAAGTAGTTAAATATTGAAGGCACTGAAGCTAATCTCTGAACTCCTTCCACATCGGACTCAGAGGAATACATTTCACTATTGCTACGTTGATAACGACGCGATCAGTAACAGAGCCCCAAGCCACCAAAAAATCCCACATTTCCTTCCCCTATTTGTTGACGTGCTGTTCTGCATCTCACGACAACTCCCGTAACTAGACTCCAGATCAGTTCTTTTGGGTTCAGATTGCAGTGCTAAGGTGAAAACTGTAAAAAATAGAGATATTTGCACAGTTTGCTCGAAGCCGTGAAAATTATTATCCGTGTTCCTATGACGCTTATTACTCTGACTCCTGCGAGACCACACGAGCTCTAAAAAGAAAGGGAATATACCGAAAATGCGTATTTGATTTTTCATTCTTCTCCAAAAATGTAATTGTGTAATGTTTTCTTAACTTGAACTATCTTTAACAATCTTCAGTAAAATATCGGCAACTAAGAACGTGTATTAGCAATGAAAACCAGAGATTTGCGTGCGATTTGTAATTAGAAACTAGAAGACGTTCGTTTTTCTTGAAAAATGACGGTTAAGTATGAGTTAATTATCATGTATTTGATGAATATCATATTTAAATGGTTTAGGTATTCACCCGGAACAAAAAACGTTGTAGATGACAACGAGTTGCGTACTGCCACCTTCAAGCGCATCCAATTACCAATTTTTGATGCTACCAATTACGCCATGCATACAATTGTAATTATACTCCTTTATTTTTATTATACAGTGTTTTTCGAAAAACAAGAAAGACGATTTTTTCTTCTGTAACCTTGTGAAGAAAACATTAACAACAACTTGTTTCCCGACAGTAACGGAGACCCGCGTGCGTATTTCACTACAAAGCAGGAAACAATGTCATCCATTTTCACAGTACGGGCGAACAGAGAGACAATCAGAGCGCAAAGAGCCATTTTTGAAATGAAAATTATGTAGCTGAAGTGTGATTAAGTAAAACGTTCTTGGCTGTTAATATATCAGAATGACTTAAAGTTTCATTTACAGCGGCATAGTAATAAAATGTCTAACACATAAGTTGGACCTACATCCGAGAACGGAACACCAGCGTGCCGGCCGGAGGGACCTAGCGGTTCTAGGCGCTACAGTCTGGAACCGCTCGACCGCTGCGGTCGCAGGTTCGAATCCTGCCTCGGGCATGGATGTGTGTGATGTCCTTAGATTAGTTAGGTTTAAGTAGTTCTAAGTCCTAGGAGACTGATGATCTCAGATGTTAAGTCCCATAGTGCTCAGAGCCATCTGAACCATTTTTGAACACCAGCGTACGAGGGCTACGGCTGCTGACCAGTCATCGCGTTTGCTTTTGTTTGCATCAGGTTTGTTCCTATGATGAACGAAGTATAATCGTTGTGTAAGCTGAGTGCTGTGAGAACGCTTACTATGCCAGAGAGAGCATTGTTAGTGGAAGCGGTATGCCGTGCAGGAGAAAACTTTACGGAGCAAGTGTAGCGGCAATTTAGATTGGTTCGAGGTATACACACTGAAACTGTACGTAATTTAATTCGAGAATTCCAGACAGCAGGTTCAGTTCATGATTCACCACGAACTGGTTGGCCCAGAATTTTCCAACAAAATAAGTGAGGAAATTATCGCAAGAGGCTAAAAGGTCTCTTACCATAGCAAGTAAGGCCGTAACCAAAGAACTAGGGACGTATGCGTATAAAATTGCTGCTGTGCTACAATTATATTGTATGGGGCATGCGAAAAGCATTATGTATTGTGAATGGTTTCAGCGATTTTTTAACGGACATCGAGTTGATGTTTTAGATAGAACATTTTTCATTGATGAGGCTGGTTTCACCAATCTGGCTACGTTTTGTATTATCACGTTATAGGGGAGAGAGTGTGGCAGATATGATACACGATTTGGGATGGAAGTCATTACAGCAGAGACGTTTTTCGTCGCGGCGAGACCTTTTTACGAAATTTCAGTCACCAACTTTCTCTTCCGAATGCGAAAATATTTTGTTGAGCCCAACCTACATAGGTAGGAATGATCAACAAAATAAAATAAGAGAAATCAGAGCTCGAAAAGAAAGGTTTAGGTGTTCGTGTTTCCCGCTCGCTGTTCGGGAGTGGAATAGTAGAGAGATAGTATGATTGTGGTTCGATGAACACTCTGCCAAGCACTTAATGTGAATTGCAGAGTAGTCATGTAGATGTAGATGTAGCATGTAGATGTAGATGTTAATTCGCAAAATTCACGAATCTGGTCATCAGAAAATCCACATGCCTAAATCGGAGTATGCCATAAAGCGAGAACGAATTGTAGGGCCAATATTTTTCAATACTACTGTCACTTTTGATGTCTATTGTTCCCAGATAATGTATGCATTAATTGTCCTACTGAATGAAAATGAAATGAGTCATTAATTTTTGCAAGACAACGGTACTATTCATACGGCGCACCGGTCTCTACCACTTTACGTGAAATCTTCTGAGACAGAGTAATTATGAAAAACCTCAGGCCAACGCGCCTTCACTGGGTCTGTTTCCGCCCGATTATTTCCTTTCGGGTGAGGCTGAAACATTTGTGTATCAATATAACCCAAAGACAATAGATGAAGTGAAGACGGCGGTAGTTGAATATGTGCATTCGAGAACACGTGAAACATTGGTAAAGGTGTTCACAAATCAATGTAAACGTGTTGAGCTATTCCTTCAAGAAAGAGGAAAACATTTCCAGCACCTGCTGTACTATTGTTGCGTACAGTGTATTTAATTGTAATTAATATAATTAATTAATTTCACTGCTTTAATTTTAATAATGTTGAATCCCATCTCCCCACAAAACTGCAGCCACTAGTAGAAAACCCCGGCATTGATATGAACGTGCTGCCAACCAAAGCAAGACGCGGGGAGCTTCGCGGACGCCATGTACTCTGCAAAGTGCGCGGGAACGCAGGGATTGTCTTCAATCGTGCACGTGCGGGATATGATGAGAACACAAGCGATTCGTCCACCTGCAACTCTTACAGAGCTACAGAAACAGGTCGAACAGTTGTCTAACAACGTATCCAGAGGCAGTACTCGCATTCCTGCACGACGGCTGCATGCCTGAGTCAGTGTCGACATTGCCATTCGTGGAAGCTACACGGTGTATAGCGTAAATGTTTCAGTACGAGTCCACAGCTGGTTTCTCAGAACCGCTTGACGTATTCATCTGCAAATGTAGACATTTTACGTAATCCATATGTCTTATGTCTTGAGATACATACATCGCTCTGGACAGTCAACTCCTGATGACGAAGATGGGGAATTTTTTCGAGAATTCAAGCTTTAACACAGACATGATGCAACCTGAAACACGAATAAAATTTTATACAGGGACGTAGCAGCTAGAAACTCTGAGGCCCCTTTGTGCATATTATTTACATTTTTCTGAATGATGTGCAATTATGAGTAAAGTCCATTGTGTTGAAAAGGGGGGTATTTCCTCAGGGTTCTAACTTTAAGAACAGTAATAAAGTTTTACTAACGTTTCGGGAATTACAATTTTTTGATGTTAATCTACTACTGAAGAAAATTAAAAGTTCTTTGTCACGGCCACAGATGATGTCGCTTACCTGAAGAAAGCGGGAGAGTGCTTACGGTTTTTTATACCAAATTAAAACACATAACTCGTCTGGTATAATATTTTCACAGAACAGCGGACAATTAAACTTAATGCATTCTGAAGTCAGTGTGGTTATTTCCTATGCGAAAAAGGTGTTTGTTAAAGTGAAAAACTTTCCAAGATGTCATTAGAAAGTCGTGAGGCACAAATATTGAGACTGCTTTATACTTTGTGACTACCAGTAAAATGTTTAGAAGGTATACTCCTCGTGTGTCAGCAGCCAGGCCTCATTGTGGAGGGCGTCGTCTGCACTGTAAGTTTTCAATTGACGTAAGAGTCTACTATGAAATTCAGTACGCAGCTGTGTGAAATTAAAATATGTTACTGTCATGTTGGACAACCCTAAACGAAAGCGCGGACTTTTCTTCAGTGTAAATCGTGCTCATTGCAGTAGATTTTATTTTACGATGAAGAACATAATGAAACTACATATACGTTTACCCTTTTCTCACATGAGATCCTGCGAAACATGGTTAAAGGGAAACAGACGGATTACATATTCCGAGACTTCCTCAAACCATTTGACACGGTGCCACACTGACCACTGTTAACGAAGGTACAAGCAGGCGGAATAAGTTCCCACCTATGTAAGAGGCTCGAAGACTTCTTAATATATCCCAGTACGTTTTCATCGACTGTGAATTTTCATCAGAGACAAGAGGGTCATCAGGAGTGCCGCAGAGATGTGATAGGGCTGCTGTTATTTTTGAGACCCAGAACAAGGATCAGGATTAATTTAAGGTAAACGCATGGAAGGGTGGCCCAACTTTATGTGTCATTCATCATTCCAAACAATTTTTTTTATTAATAACAATTCTTTCACGAGCCAATAAGTTACCAAGCCTCTAGCTAAATTCAACAGGCAGTTTAGGTTTTTAAATTCAAATCACAATGCACCAGGACATTTGCATTGTACATAAAATTACAAATGGTACTGGAGGAACATGTCAACTGTGCACCACAATGGTGTCCGATTACGAACAGTTAACTGAATAAAAAACCCTGTTGCGGCAGTATCACAGCTGTGAGCTACAACAGAACTTGATTATAAGGTCAACAAATGTTAAACAAAAGACATTAAAAATGCATACATCTCCACTGAACATTAAAATTTCCTTTTGCTGAAAATACTAGGGAGCGTAAAGCAAATGACGACACTGTGGTGTCTGCTCCCACATAGACAAGATACGGCCAAGCTGGCCAAACGCTATCCACATGTAAAAACAGAAGCAAACAGTAATATTTCACTGATTTGCCACAAGGCTGTTATACATAAATCAAGCACATAAATAAACTACCGGGCTCCTAACACACTATTAAAATGATAATGACACTTAACCCAGATTTTTTTTTTTTTAGAAATCAAGAAACTTAGTGCTCAGTTTGCCCAAAAACTTTCGTCACATGCACACAAGGACCTTACAGTAATAGAAACATTGAGTAAATTACTTCCCCAAAGCTACCAAAACCAAGTTATAATCCAGCGACACCTCCGCCACAGCATGACGCCAAAACTTGAAGCTGTAACACGAGATCCGCAGAAGAGTGTGTGATCCGCGAACACCTAGACCTCGTGCGATGATGGGAAAGCCGCCGAAGCAGAAGAAAAACGCGTCACTGCCCCGGAGCAGCAAAAGAGCAACACATCAAATTCAATGGTTCAAATGGCTCTGATCACTATGGGACTTAACATCTATGGTCATCAGTCCCCTAGAACTTAGAACTACTTAAACCTAACTAACCTAAGGACATCACACACATCCATGCCCGAGGCAGGATTCGAACCTGCGACCGTAGCGGTCGCTCGATTCCAGACTGTAGCGCCTAGAACCTCATGGCCACTCTGGCCGGCAGCAACACATCAACACTGCCGATACAAAGCTGTCAACATACACCTAACAACAAACAGCAAGCAAGTTTGATAGAAATTAACATACAAAGCAATACTTACATGGGCAATTAAAGGTTTTTTTCAACGAAACCAATTATTAGAACTTCAGTATAGAAGCGGCCCGCTGATAACATTGCAAGTTAACCTTCCGAGCGATAACGAGGAACAATGCACTTATTCATTTAAAGGAATAATCGTATAATAATGGAAACTAGATTAAATAAAGCAAGGTACAGCTTTGCTGGGGCTTGTTAGGGTCTCATAGACATCGTAAATTGGATACGCACCAAATGGCAGATAGCCACTTACAATGTGTACCTGTAACCTGAAGGGCTCCTCAACACGGAGTAAGAGAGTGTGCAAATACACACAAGACCCACATCTGCGTACGTTTAGGCCCGGCGCACATAACAGGCCGAATCACTAACTCGCCCCAAATAGGGCCATATCGTTTACAGCAAACAGATATTAGAATCAGTAGTATCAAATAGTCAGTGACAACAAACATTAATTTCAAGTACCACGTCAATATTGCTACCCTCTGCAATAAAAAACTGAGTGAACGGATCAATGAACAATCTGAACGAGTGTCATCGGACGTCCGCCACGAACAAATTCAACGAAAAACATTAGAACAAAATGAGATAAAAAGGCGTAGCTTTTTTGATTAGTAACCAAAACGCCCGTGGTCTCGGGTTCGAAACCCACCAACACTTAAATTTTGATAATAATCAACATTGACTGCCGAAGATTTCTCCATAAGAAGTCATCCTCATCCTGCCAACGGCCTTCTCAAAGAGGACGGGTGGGGGGGGACCGAGGTTCAAGGCACTCTCAAGCCGCTGGGGTGGTAAATTGCCCCTCAACACGGAAGAATCAGAATAATCAACGGCATGAGGATGCAGAAGGCAATGGAAACCGCTGCATTAAAGACACGCAACGTGTATCCACAGGACATGCGGCCTGTAATTGAAGAAGTGTTGTGATGATCTCTCCATCGGCAAAATGCTATAACGGGAGTAGGTTTCGCTATGGAAAGGAAGGTAGGGCAGAGAGTGTGCTACTGTGAGCAGTTCAGTGAAAGGGTTGTTCTTATCAGAATCGACAACAAACCAACACCGACAACGATAAACCAAGGTACACATGCCGACATCGCAAGCTGAAGACGAGGAGATAGACAAAGTACGTGAGGATATTGAAAGGGTAATACAATACATAAAGGGACATGAAAATCTAATAGCCATAGGGGACTGGAATGCAGTTTTAGGGGAAGGGGTAGAAGAAAAGGTTGTAGGAGAATATGGGCTTGGGACAAGGAATGAGAGAGGAGAAAGACTAATTGAGTTCTGTAATAAATTTCAATTAGTAATAGCGAATAATCTGTTAAAAAATCACAAGAGGAGGAGATATACTTGGAAAAGGCCGGGTGATAGGGGAGATTTCAATCACATTACGGTATGGTCCGGCAGAGATTCCGAAATCAGATACTGGATAGACGGAGTACTCAGGAGCAGATATACACTCAGATCACACTGTATTAGTGATGAAGAGCAGCCTGAAGTTTAAGAGATTTGTCAGGAAGAATCAATACGCAAAGAAGTGGGATACAGAAGTACTAAGGAAAGACACACTTAAAGTTCTCTAACGCTACAGATACAGCAATAAGGAATAACTCGGTAGACAGTACAGTTAAAGAGGAATGGACATCTCTAGAAAGAGCAATCACAGAAGATAGAAAGAAAAACATAGGTATCAAGATTGTAACTGCGAAGAAACCGTTGGTAAGAGGAGAAATACTTCAGTTGATCGATGAAAGAAGGAAGTGCAAAAATGCTCAGGGAAATTCAGGAATACAGGAATGAAATAAATATGAAGTGCAGGGAAGCTAAGACGAAATGGCTGCTCGAAAATGTGAAGAAATGGAAAAAGAAATGATTGTCGGAAAGACTAACTCAACGATCAGTTCGGCTTGAGGAAAGGTAAAGGCACCAGAGAGGCAATTCTGACGTTGCGATTGATAATGGAAACAAGACTAAATAAAAAATCAAGACACGTTCATAGGATTTGTTGTCGACCAGGAAAAAGCGTACGACAATGTAAAATGGTGCAAGATGTTCGCAATTCTGAGAAAAATAGGTTTAAACTATAGGGAGAGACGGGTAATATACAACATCTACAGTAGCCAAGAGGGAATAATAAGAGTGGATGACCAAGAACGAAGTGCTCGGGTTAAAAAGGGTGTAAGACAGGGATATAGTCTTCTGCCCCTACTATTGAATCTGTTCATCGAAGACGCAATAATGGAAATCAAAGAACAATTCAGGAGTGGAGCTTCAATTCAAGGTGGAAGGATATCAATGATACGAATTGCTGATGTCGTTACTCTCCTGAGTGAAAGTGAAGAAGAATTACAGGATCTGTTGATAGGAATGAACAGGTTAATATATACAGAATATGGACTGGGAGTAAATCAAAGAAAGACGAAAGTAATGAGAAGTAGCAGAAATGAGGACAGCGAGGAATTTAAGATCACGGTTGATGGTCACGAAGTAATGACGTTAACGAATTATACTAGCTAGGGAGCATAATAACCAATGACGGGCGGTGCAAGAAGTGTTCAAAAGCAGACTAGTACTGGCAAAAAGGGCGTTCCTGTCCAAGAGAAGTCTACTGCTATCAAACATAGGCCTCTATTAGAGAAAGAAATTTCTGAGAATGTACGTCTGGAGCCCAGCATTGTATGGAAATGAAACATGGACTGTTGGAAAATTGGAACAGAAGAGAATCGAAGCATTTGAGATGCGGTGTTACAGACGAATGTTGAAAATTACATGGACTGATAAGGTAAGAAACGAGGATGTTCTGCGCAGAATCCGAGAGGAAAGGAATATGTGGAAAACACTGACAAGGAGAAGGGACAGGACTCGTGATAGTGGGGAAATCAGAAAAAGAGTAGGAGGGCTACTTTCTTAGCGAGAATGATGGGTTAACGCTCTAAGTTCTGTACCAGTGTTTCCTTTTATGGCTCATCAAAATTCAGGCATTAGACTGGTTGTCCGTTAGCGGGGCTCAAGTCCCTATGTCGCATTTGTTCCAGACAACGACCGTGAGCTCCAACAAATACTAAAAGAAGGCGGCATTTTGCACTTCTGCTGTATTTAATAAATTTCTTGCTGTGATACCCACTATGTAGAAAATGTCTGACAAATGCGATAACAGTTAAAATTTCAGCGACTATTATAGAGGTTCTTTCACAATTTCTACTACAGGCTTCTAGTAATTGCAGAGTGGTATTAGTAGATAAAGTTCTGATAAGGAACTCATGTCCACAAAAGCACGGTTCGGATGTAAAACTGAAGGTCGATTACCTTCAGGTCTCCCGCTTCACACTACGCGCACAGCGGAGACAATAATATATGTGTTCCTCTGGAGCCCATAGCGCGGGTTATGTTTCGAGTATTCGTCATCGAAGTCGGCACTGCGGCATGCAGCAGAAAGATCGACCGTCCCTGTTGCGAACGCACCAGTTCCCCGCAGTGGATGTTGTAGTCGGAGAAAATGGTACGTGGCGTCTTTATTACAACAGGGGTTGACGAAGGTTCCCGCTTATCAGATGCGTAAATGCCTTGAAAAGGAAATTCGATAGAGATGCGATCTGCAAACTTATTTTATATCCAAACTGTGCATTTCCGGACATGAGCTCCTTAAGGGGGTATTAATGGATTTTGGTCCAAAAAATCGATGGTTCAAACATATTATTTTCTTGAGCTGCACAGTTTAATATTTGTTGGGTGTGAATTTTATCGTGGTATCAGCTTTCAAAATGTTTGTAAATTGTTAAACTGATTAACTGTGCACTGACATTAGGGAAACTGCTTGCCTCGGCGGAATTTTTGTCGGTGTGAATGCTATTTTCTTTCGACGTCTTTGGCTGTCATTTATATCTCTGGCTGACACCCGTATCTTTGCCTGAAAACTTTCTTGCATGTGGTTTATTTGCGGTTTGACAATACCGCCGGCAGGATTGACCGAGCGGTTCTAGGCGCTACAGTCTGGAACCGCGCGACCGCTACGGTTCGAGGTTCGAATCCTGCCTCGGGCATGGATGTGTGTGATGTCCTAAGGTTAGTTAGGTTTAAGTAGTTCGAAGTTCTAGGGGACTGATGACATCAGAAGTTAAGTCCCATAGTGCTCAGAGCCATTTGAACCATTTTTTTACAATACTAACACGCATTAGTAGGTGGAAGGTTGAATTCGCAAACCTTTACATGGACGTCAAGATTTATTCATAAGGGGTGGTGAGAAATCTGTGTTTAGGAAACGGAGGTCATAGAAAACTGTTTACCAACAAAAAAGAGGAAGCGACTCGAAATGAAGAACATAAGCTGTCAGCTTGAGGATCGAAACTTGGGACAGGAGAATTGTACAGGTGCGTGAATGATGATGATATGGATTCCTCTGAATTCAGACGTATTGATTTAGAGCTCCTCTGCCAGGTTATAAAGTTTTCATGATTATGTGTTAGCTGTAAAAATACGGAATGCATGATTGTTGTAGAAGAAAGAAGAGTGGGAATAGTTTGTGGTTTTAAATTAATTTGTAATTCGTGTGGCTATGAATTTGCATTTTCCTCCTCCAAAAAAACTGACACTGGTACCTGTGAAAGCAATTTTAAATTAGCATATGCTCTGAGATTACTTGGACAGGGCAGGGAAGGAGGTAATTTATTGTGTAGTTTTCTGAACTTGCCTCCACCTTGTGCAAGCTTTGAAAAAATAAATAGAGAAAGGTCTGATGCTGTATGCGATACTGCCAAAGGTTCTATGAAGAAAGAAGTGGAGGAATTGGTGGAAATAAACCAAAAACAAATAGCTTCTGGTGTAGATATTCATGACAGTGAATCGCCTACAAATGTTGCTGACTTGTGTGTGTCTGTTGATGGGACCTGGATGAAAAGAGATAACACATCTATGTACAGAGTTGCATCTATTATTGGTATTGACTCAGGTAAAGTTTTAGATGTAGAAATTATGTCTAAATACTGCCACCAGTGTGCAACAAGGAAAATGTCCAACAATGAGGACAGTGAGAAACTGTGGCAAGAAAAGCATGCCGTAGTATGCTCTAAAAATTATAGTGGCTCAAGCGGGGCATGGAGACTGCTGCAGTTGTGAGGATGTTCTCCAGATCTGAGGACCAGTATGGTGTTAGACATACTAAATACCTTGGTGATGGGGACTCCTCTTCGTTCAAAGCTGTAACAGA
Source organism: Schistocerca gregaria (assembly GCF_023897955.1). Classification (NCBI taxonomy): domain Eukaryota; kingdom Metazoa; phylum Arthropoda; class Insecta; order Orthoptera; family Acrididae; genus Schistocerca; species Schistocerca gregaria. The sequence goes on from NC_064924.1 coordinate 485,888,276, forward strand.
TAAAAATCCGTACAACACAACAATAGAAAAGTTGGAATGTGTTGGCCACATCCAAAAGAGGCTTGGTGGTAGGCTTTGTCGCTTGTTGAAAGAGAAGGAAGGTGAAGTACTTGAGGATGGAAAACCAGTAGGAGGAAAAGGCAGGCTTGCTCTGAAAGAAACTGATTCTCTTCAGTTATTTTATGGGAGAGCTATTAGGAAAAACACACGTAACTTAGAGGCAATGAGGCGTGCTGTGTGGGCAATTTTTCCACAAACTATCCACTGATAAAACACTAATGCACAATCTGTGTCCGAAAGACGATTGGTGTAAGTTCAACAACAGAAGTGAGACGTATTCACACAAACACTCATTACCAGAACTTGTTATGAATGCAAGTAAGCCTTCATTCAGGTTTGCAGCAAACTCTGATTTATTGAGGAAGTGTCTTCAAGGAAAGACACAAAATGCAAATGAAAGCCTCAGTAAGTTAATTTGGATTAGATGCTGAAATAGGACATTCTGTGAACTTGAAGTACTCAAAATATGTGTCTATGATGTAGTTTTATGTTACAATAACGGAAATAATGGCAGAATTGAAGTGCTGAAGAGAGTTGGTAAAGATCCTGGTATGTTTACAACAAAAGCATTTTACACCATCGACGATAGCAGGCTCAAGAAAGCAAACAGATCAATGTCTTACTTGCAAATACAAGCCATGCAGATACGAAGAGGGCAGAAGAGGGGATGAGGAGAATCAGTATGGATGATTTTAAAATTGAGGTAAGCTTATTACATGTAGATGTATGAGAAGAAAATCATTGAACCTCATTTTGTCTGTTTTACATTTTTTACGTTATTATAAGCATTTTCTAAAAAAGTATATGCGCTAAAGCTGTAAAATTTTCAGAAACTGTTTGCAATGTGTTGCTGTCTCCCTGGAGCTAAGAAACAAAAGATCCTGCAATTAAATTCTGGTTTTTAGATGATTGTATGTAGAAAAAGGTTAATTTTGGATGTGCAACATTTAAAACTCTGTTAATGATACAGTTTGTACTATAAATTAATAACTGTAGTTCAGTGGTCTTATAACCTTCTCAGGACACTAAAATAAAAGCTTCAGATTAATTGCATGATTAGAAATTGAGTTACTGCCTTTTGTAAAAAAGACAATAAAAAATAATATTTCTGGCAAAATATTAATTCTGTATCTTTTATTATAGTTTTCCGTTAAAAAACAGCTCTTTTGCTTTACACATGCAAAATTATAATTTTGCATATTAATAAATGTTTAAATAAATATTTACATTTTTCGTTACATCCCCCCTTGACAAAACTTCATATACTAAACCCTTCTACAACTTGTAGAAACTTGTAATAGGTAAACTCTCTGCCTGCTATTAACAAGAGGAAGAACAGTTGCAGAGCTAAATTTCACTATTTTCTTGAATTTATTTTGGAAACGCACGTTCACTTCAGAAAAATCCTATTTAATACGTCGATGAATCCGTTACCAGAGACATTACTTCCCCAAAATTAATTAGAGAGGACTCGGAAACCTGAACAAATCACTATTTGTAGCGAAGTTTTGTTATAAATCTCCTACCCCCGCTCAACAAACAGTGTTCGCCTTTACAGGCATGCAACTGGACGAAAATATGACGTAAATCCGACAAAATCCGATTTTTCTCTAATGACTTACGATACTTAGACGTTTTGGTAGACTTTGAAGACCCAAACACTTTTATTAGGCACGTCTCATGCCCATTTCGGTTGTAGTTGCTAATGCCATGGTGTTAACATTGGCACATGCATATGCCGTCGGCTGCAGAGGCCCATCGTTAGGAGCGTTCGGTGCGCTGTATGTTCAGACACACTTGTACTCTGTCCGGCATTCAAGTCTGATGTTAGTTCCACCACAGTTCGCCGCCTGTCCTGTTTCCCACTCCATGCAGCCTACGACGTCCGACATCTGTAATAAGGAGTGGCGGCCGTCCAGTCCCAAGACGTCTGGACGTCGCTTCACCTTGTCTTCGCCACGTGTTGAAGACACTCGCCACAGCACTCCTCGAACACGCGACAAGTCGTGCAGTTTCCGAAATTCTCGTGCCGAACCTCCGGGCCATCACAATCTCTTCTCACTCAAACTCAGATAAATTGCTCGCTTTCCCCATTCTGCACAAGGACAGCACACTCGCTAATTCTACTTACACCGTGCGTGTGTCTGACTAGTAGTCATTCCTCGCCAGGCGATGCTGCTATCACTTGGACGGTTACATCGATAGTAGGTCGGTGGTCATAGTGTATACACATTAGTGTATAACATGAACGGTAGTAATACCACCTTGCTATCAACGATTGGTTCAAATGGCTCTGAGCACTATGGGACTTAACTTGTGAGGTCATCAGTCCCCTAGAACTTAGAACTACTTAAACCTAACCAACCTAAGGACATAACACACATCGGTGCCCGAGGCAGGAATCGAACCTGCGACCGTAGCGGTCGCGCGGTGCCAGACTGTAGCGACTAGAGTTGCTCGGCCACTCCGGCCGGCAACGATTGGTCGTGCCGTTTACAACATGTTGTTAACTCTTATCCCAAATTCTCTGAAATAAGTATCTTTCCTTCGGTAGCTAAAACATTTCCCGTAGTTTGAAACAATTATCTGCAATTTACATGGCGTTCTAAGGAAGAACGTTGTAAGGCCAGGAGCACACTGAGATGCAGGCGACGTAAGCATGGCGGCTCACCGCAGGAAAGCCACATGCCATTGTGCTGCGCACATTGGGAGGCTGTCTCTTAAGTCGCCCTCTCACGGGACGTGAAGACGAATGTGGACGAGGAGCTGGTGACGCCGCAGGGTGGTTCAACTACACTGCAAAGCGTGAATGGAGCAATCTGCCATTTCAAATATTTTGCCTCATGGAGGAGAAAGTGACCAGTGACGAGCGGCGTGGGTTTTACGCCACAAGCAGAACTTAGAAGAGTACATGGAGTTAACTTCTGTATCTGTTTTTTTTTTTTTTTTTTTTTTTTTTTTGTTATAGCGTGCGTGGTATGGCTATATAAGCTCTTTCAAAGAACCAATACATTAAGGATTTCTCACGGAAACAGCGTCGTTTTAGGTACATCTACATCTACATCCATACTCCGCAAGCCACCTGACGGTGTTGGGCGGTGTGTACCTTGAGTAACACTATCGGTTCTCCCTTCTATTCCAGTCTCGTATTGTTCGTGATAAGAAAGATTGTCGGTGTGCTTTGTGTGGGCTCTGATCTCTCTGAGTTTATCCCCATGGTCTCTTCGTGAGATATACGTAGGAGGCAGCCATATACTGCTTGACCCCTCGGTGAAACTATGTTCTCGAAACTTTAACAAAAGCCCGCACCGAGCTACTGAGCGTCTCTCTTGCAGAGTCTTCTTCTGGAGTTTATCTATCACCTCTGTAACGCTTTGCGATTACTAAATGATCCTGTAACGAAGCGCGCTGCTCTCCGTTGGATCTTCTCTATCTCTTCTATCAACCCCATCTGGTACGGATCCCACACTGCTGAGCAGTATTCAAGCAGTGGGCGAACAAGCGTACTGTAACCTACTTCCTTTGTTTTCGGACTGCATTTCCTTATGATTCTTCCAATGAATCTCAGTCTGGCATCTGCTTTACCGACCATTAATTTTATATCGTCATTCTAATTTAAATCACTCCTAATGTCTACTCGAAGATAATTTGTGGAATTCATTGCTTCCAGTTGCTGACCTGCTATATTGTAGCTAAACGATAAAGGATCTTCCTTTCTATGAATTCGCAGCACATTACACTTGTCTACAATGAGATTCAATTGCCATTCCCTGCACCACGCGTCAATTCGTTGCAGATCCTTCTGCATTTCAGTACAATTTTCCATTGTTACAACCTCTCGATATACTACGGCATCATCCGCAAAAAGCCAGAGAGAACTTCCGATGTCATCCACAAGGTCATTTCTATATATTGTGAACAGCAACGGTCATACGCCATTTCCCCGTGGCACACCTGAAATCACTCTTACTTCGGAAGACTTCTCTCCATTGACAATGACATGCTACGTTCTGTTATCTAGGAACTCCTCAATCCAATCACACAATTGGTCTGATAGTCCATATGTTATTACTTTGTTCATTAAACGATTGTGGGGAACTGTATCGAACCCCTTGCGGAAGCCAAGAAACACGGCATCTACCTGTGAACCCGTGTCTATGGCCCTCTGAGTCTTTTGGACGAATAGCGCGAGCTGGGTCTCACACAATAGTCTCTTTCGAAACCCATGCTGATTCCTACAGAGTAGATTTCTAGTCTCAAAAATAATACGTGTTCCAAAATTCTACAACTGATCGACGTTAGATACAGGTCTATAGTTCTGCACATCTGTTCGATGTCCCTTCTTGAAAACGGGGATGACCTGTGCCCTTTTCCAATCCTTTGGAACGCTACGCTCTTCTAGAGACCTACGGTACACCGCTGCAAGAAGGGAGGCAAGTTCCTTCGCGTTCTCCGCGTAAACTCGAACTGATATCCCATCAGGTCCAGCGGCCTTTCCTCTTTTGAGCGATTTTAATATGTTATAATAAAATGAGAGGAAACTACACTGTCCAGTCACATTAATGTGACCACCACCTATGTTCATGTAATAACCACTCACATACGGCAACTGGCAGCACAACCAGTGGAGGGTATATAAAGCATATTGGGGGGACGGAGAAACCAGAGCAGTAGTGGTCGTAATTCGGAAATGGAGCGATTTACCTGACGTTCAAAAGGGCACGATCAGCGTTGCAAGTACACTCCTGGAAATGGAAAAAAGAACACATTGACACCGGTGTGTCAGACCCACCATACTTGCTCCGGACACTGCGAGAGGGCTGTACAAGCAATGATCACACGCACGGCACAGCGGACACACCAGGAACCGCGGAGTTGGACGTCGAATGGCGCTAGCTGCGCAACATTTGTGCACCGCCGCCGTCAGTGTCAGCCAGTTTGCCGTGGCATACGGAGCTCCATCGCAGTCTTTAACACTGGTAGCATGCCCCGCCAGCGTGGACGTGAACCGTATGTGCAGTTGACGGACTTTGAGCGAGGGCGTATAGTGGGCATGTGGGAGGCTGGGTGGACGTACCGCCGAATTGCTCAAAACGTGGGGCGTGAGGTCTCCACAGTACATCGATGTTGTCGCCAGTGGTCGGCGGAAGGTGCACGTGCCCGTCGACCTGGGACAGGACCGCAGCGACGCACGGATGCACGCCAAGACCGTAGGATCCTACGCAGTGCCGTAGGGGACCGCAACGCCACTTCCCAGCAAATTAGGGACACTGTTGCTCCTGGGGTATCGGCGAGGACCATTCGCAACCGTCTCCATGAAGCTGGGCTACGGTCCCGCACACCGTTAGGCCGTCTTCCGCTCACGCCCCAACATCGTGCAGCCCGCCTCCAGTGGTGTCGCGACAGGCGTGAATGGAGGGACGAATGGAGACGTGTCGTCTTCAGCGATGAGAGTCGCTTCTGCCTTGGTGCCAATGATGGTCGTATGCGTGTTTGGAGCGGTGCAGGTGAGCGCCACAATCAGGACTGCATACGACCGAGGCACACAGGGCCAACACCCGGCATCATGGTGTGGGGAGCGATCTCCTACACTGGCCGTACACCTCTGGTGATCGTCGAGGGGACACTGAATAGTGCACGGTACATCCAAACCGTCATCGAACCCATCGTTCTACCATTCCTAGACCGGCAAGGGAACTTGCTGTTTCAACAGGACATTGCACGTCCGCATATATCCCGTGCCACCCAACGTGCTCTAGAAGGTGTAAGTCAACTACCCTGGCCAGCAAGATCTCCGGATCTGTCCCCCATTGAGCACGTTTGGGACTGGATGAAGCGTCGTCTCACGCGGTCTGCACGTCCAGCACGAACGCTGGTCCAACTGAGGCGCCAGGTGGAAATGGCATGGCAAGCCGTTCCACAGGACTACATCCAGCATCTCTACGATCGTCTCCATGGGAGAATAGCAGCCTGCATTGCTGCGAAAGGTGGATATACACTGTACTAGTGCCGACATTGTGCATGCTCTGTTACCTGTGTCTATGTGCCTGTGGTTCTGTCAGTGTGATCATGTGATGTATCTGACCCCAGGAATGTGTCAATAAAGTTTCCCCTTCCTGGGACAATGAATTCACGGTGTTCTTATTTCAATTTCCAGGAGTGTATTTCCGAAACGGCTAAGTTTGTAAACTGTTCGACTACCGTCGTGGATGAAGTAATCTGTGCTTGTCAAAATGGCGCTAACCAAAACCAGCACCGAGGCAACTGCAGTGCTCCGCGGATCCTAGATGACAGATGTGAACAACGGCATACAGGTGAATAGATTTGGAACTGTTCAGCAACTGACTGCCCAGATGAATTTAGGGGCTCTCAAAATTGCCTACTCAACGAACATTCAGCGAACGTTGCTGCGTATGGGCCTCCACAGGAGGCACCTGGTCCATGCACCCAAAGTGACTGCTGTTCATCGGTGCGAAGACTGGAATTTGCAGGTCCATACCGTAATTGGGCGTTCACTGAGTGGCGACAGGTGACATTTGTTCAATCGGACAGACGGCCATTGGCGTTTACGGCGTGAGAGGTCTGGAACAATCGTCAGAAGAGTCCAGGAGGGAGCGTTATAGTCTGGGAAATGTTTTCGTGGCATTCCTTGGGTTGTCTCGTTACTCTGCAAGGTACAATATGTTACGGCGTAAAGTCAGGCGTCGGCACGCCAGCCAGGAACGAGAGAGCAGAGATGGCTGTGAAGAAGACGTCAGCCAATCGCACGCTGACCGACCTCTCTCCAGGACGACAACGCGACAGCTGCGGCCTCTATGCAAGAAGAACATATCATCGCACCCTACTGGCCGTCGCCCAGTTCTACAGGAGCTCCAAGACTAGCGAGCTGAATAGAAGCGTCAGCTGTATTACTTGTATTAGGATTGTTTATACTAATGGAATACTCTCTTTGAAATTCTGAAGGTGGCAGGGGTAAAATACAGGGAGCGAAAGACTATTTACAATTTGTGCAGAAACCAGATGGCAGTTATAGGAGTCGAGGGACACGAAAGGGAAGCAGTGGTTGGGAAGGGAGTGAGACAGCGTTGTAGCCTCTCCCCGATGTTATTCAATCTGTATATTGAGCAAGCAGTGAAGGAAACAAAAGAAAAATTTGGAGTAGGTATTAAAATCCATGGAGAAGAAATAAAAACTTTGAGGTTCGCCCATGACATGGTAATTCTGTCAGAGACAGCAATGGACTTGGAAGAGCAGTTGAATGGAATGGACAGTGTCTTGAAAGGAGGACATAAGATGAACATCAACAAAAGAAAAACGAGGATAATGGAATGTAGTCGAATTAAGTCGGGTGATGCTGAGGGAATTAGATTAGGAAATGAGACACTTAAAGTAGTACAGGAGTTTTGCTATTTGGGGAGCAAAATAACTGATGATGGTCGAAATAGAGTGGCTATAAAATGTAGACTGGCAATGGCAAAGAGAGCGTTTCTGAAGAAGAGAAATTTCTTAACATTGACTATAGATTTAAGTGTCAAGAAGTCGTTTCTGAAAGCATTTGTATGGAGTGTAGCCATGTATGGAAGTGAAACAAGGACGATAAATAGTTAGGAGAAGAAGAGAATAGAAGCTTTTGAAATGTGGTGCTACCGAAGAATGCCAAAGATTAGATGGGTAGATCATATAACTAATGAGGAGGCATTGAATAGGATTGGGGAGAAGAGGAGTTTGTGGCACAACTTGACTAGACGAAGGGATCGGTTCGTAGGACATGTTCTGAGGCATCAAGGGACCACCAATTTAGTATTGGAGGCCATCATGGAGGGTAAAAATCGTAGAGGGAGACCAAGAGATGAATACACTAAGCAGATTCAGAAGGATTTAGGTTGCAGTAGTTACTGGGAGATGAAGAAGCTTGCACAGGATAGAGTAGCATGGAGAGCTGCATCAAACCAGTCTCAGGACTGAAGACCACAATAACTCAACAACATACACTAATGAACCTAGCTTATTTTGACACACCTATATAACACAAAGTTAAGCATTGTCATGTATTTATCATAATAAAACTGATAATACGATTTGTTTGAATTGTTATCTAGCGAACGACAAAGCAGGTTTCCTAGACAATCTATAATGGACGACTAGGAAGGATTCAACACAATGGATCAAAAAAAGTGTTCATATATCTTTGGGGACCATGTGTACCTCTACAAGCAGCTTGTTTTTCCTCGGCACGATGTCGTATACCAGCAGGACACTACAACGTATTACACAACTGGCAGGGTACGTGCGTGGTTCCCAGAGCAACAGGACAAGTTTTCCGTACTCCCATTTTTTTTCAATAAGCGTTGGCAGCCTTCGAAAAGAGCTCTTCTATTCGAATAAAATTACGAAACGAAGCCTGACCTTAAAACCTATGAGGCGAACTATGTAACTTAAGAGTAATGGCAGTCGATACAATATCAATAATATGGATATTATGCATGTGCAAACCTATTTTCTTTTTCTTTATTGTTGTTTCGTCCCCCCACCCATATGGAATGGACAGGGAGTGGCCTGTTCGCGGATGCTTTATGCCGCTCTTCAGCCACATGAGAGTAGAATTCTAAAGGAACATAATATAAAAGCTGCACATTCCGGTTGACAAAAATAAACGTTTTGTACAATATAATGGCTAATCGTTAGTTAATAAGTTAAAGTATAAAAGGTTGATTCGGTAATGAATTAAAATACAGACGGATGAAAGAAAAATGAATACATAAAAACAGAGACACAGTTGCATAAAATATAACGGAAAGAGCGGATGTGTTGATTGATTAAAATACATAAATAAATGAGAGAATGGGTGAATGGGTGTAACTACCAGGTATAACGGTATCTTCGGAATGTAGCATTTACAAGTTAGTGTGTGGGAGGGGTTTTGTTGGTTCAAATGGCTCTGAGCACTGTGGGACTTAACTTCTGAGGTCATCAGTCCGCTTGAACTTAAAACTACTTAAACCTAACTAATCTAAGGACGTCACACACATCCATGCCCGAGTCAGGATTCGAACCTGCGACCGTAGCAGTCGCGCGTTTCCAGACTGTAGCGCCTAGAACCGCTCGGCCACTCCGGCCGGCAGGGGTTTCGTGTGGATAGGTATTTGGAGGAGGGATAGGGGAACAGAGGAGAGGGATTCTGTACCGAACCAAAACTTAGGAAGTGGGTGGAGAGGTCTGAAGGGGAAGGGAGCCCTGACAAGGGGAGGATGGTAGGGATCTCCTAAATCTTGTAAGATGTGTTTACATCAGGGCGGATTTCATGGTCGGGCAAGGGAAGGCAATTAAAGGTTTGTTGGGAGAGGATGTGAAAGGTGTGGAGGTGCAGTGTAAGAGGAATGTGGTGGTAGAGGCTTGGCAGAGTACCAGGGTCAGTGAGCAGGGAGGAAAGTAGGGTGTGCGTAGTGTCGACTTTATGGGTAATGTGGGATGTGTCGAGCTCTTCAAGCTGGAAGAGCAGGCTGGGGAATTTTACAAGTTGGTGGAGGATGAGGATGGGGGAGATTACGAGGTTACTTAAGTGCATGCCGTTCGACGACCTGTAGGGCAGGATATAAGGGAGGAGGAGCGAAAGTCTATGCCACATTGACATATCAGAGATTGGGTCAGATTAGGGCTTTACAGGTGTGTAACGATGCAATCCCCATGTTCAGCCAGTTAGTAGTTTTAGTAATTTTAGTCTGCTGTTGGCTTTCTATTGAATGGTTAGTAGATGGGGCTTTTATGTTAGTCAGTGATCAAGAGTTAGTCCGAGGTATTTTAGAGTGTTAGTTAATTGCATAGGACACTCGTAAATGGAAAGATAGAAGTAGTGGGGGCGGAAGGTGCAGGTGGTTCGGTCTGTAATTATTGGTAGAGTTGTGGTAGGGTTGATTTTGAGGAGCCACTTGTTGCACCAGGAAGTGAATTGCTTGAGATGGAGCAATCGTTGGAATTTCTGGAGTGTCGGGTAGAGGGCGAGGGAGACGATCTCCTCGCTGTACTGGAGGAGATGAACAGGAGGACAGGTCTGTGGCTCGTCGGCAGTGTAGAGGATATACAGGAGAGGCGAGAGGACAGAATCTTGGGGCACACTTGCAGTGGGATGCGCAAACTTACATTAGACACTGTACTTTAACTATAGTAAATTTAAAACTGAAAATGAAAATTTGGAAATTTGTGGTAAGGTCTTATGGGACCAAACTGCTGAGACCATCGGTCCCTAAGCTTTCACACTACTTGATCTAACTCAAAATACCTAAGGACAACACACACACACACACACCCATGCCCGAGGGAGGACTCGAATCTCCGACGGGGGAAGTACCACGAGCCGTGACAAGGCGCCTTAGACCGCGCGGACTGAAAATGAGATGGAGATTTAGTTGACTTAACGAACAACTTCTACAGGCACCTCCATCAGTATCTCATATCGGTTCCTCTACCAGCAGTTCGCTGCTCAAGCCATTGGCGAGTCCGGAATCTTCTTCTCGGTTTCTCTGCTCCTCTAAGACAGTCGACGCACCTGTTTTACGCGCATCCATTTTCGCAAAGAAACTATCTGATATGATATGCATGCCAGATACAGCTGAGAACTGCCGCTGGAGTGTGCTGCGGTCACAAATCACTATGATCCACTATTTAGCAGGTCGTTTCAAAGCATGCAGCAACAAAGGGGACACCACGTGTTGTGTGCTTCCCAATGAGAAAGGACGGTTTTAGCAGATATTGCGTCATATTTCCTTGTGATCCGGTAGCTGAACTCACGAATCTTTGTTCAGAGGAAGTTTCTGATCAGGAAATGGACGTCCTAATATTATTATATGACACTTCAAAATGGAAGAAATTGTCCTCTACCCTACGCTCAGGAAATCTCAACGATCTCCCCAAATTCACCTCAATCATTTTACCTCCTGGTGTAAAAATAGCTTCTCATGAACAATCTCTCCCAAAATCCTAGGAATAATTATAGGACAAAGCACCCCACATTCCGCCTCCATGACTTCAGCCTTACCATTTACGACTGTCGTATCCAGTTAAACAAACTAAAATGTCTTGGGCTAACCCTCATCTGGAAACTAACGTGGAAAACTTATCTACTAACCATCCATCAGAAAGCCCACAATAGACTAAGACTACTAACAAGTCAGACTTGGAGATTGCACCACTACACTATTCTCCAAAGCTACAAAATCCTGATCCGACTTGACCCATCCATTGCTACGTCAATGTTACATGAATATCTACCCCAGTAAAGTTCTACAAGTTCCTCCAGGTCCCCAAACGCCATGCACTCCGTCTCACTTTCTGCATCCATTTCCCTTCCCCCACATGAATTCCACATTATCTAACGAAGCTATCCCTTCTCGCGCACATTGATATCTCCACATCCACAAATGCTGATAACCCCATTATCTCGTCTTCCCTGATATTCTGCTGCGCCTTCACAATGCTGCGGGTCCACAGCCGAGTACGTGAAGGGAGCCCACCACCTGGAATATACACCTTAGTGGGAAACGAAAAGGCAATACAAATTATTAGCTTGCCGGAATCCACGTTGCAGCTGACAAATGAGTTGGTGCAGAAAACTTGGGATGCATTTGCATAGGACTATAAGGTTTTCATTTTCAAAACAATCATCCGAAACTATCTTTTACATGGATGGACAAACAGTGTTAGGGTACGTTTAATAATTTCGTTTAGGATCAAAGTTTTAATTTATCTTTCGCAAGTGTTCAGTATGGTGACAGCCTGACTTCCAACAAACGCGCAGACGATCGTCAAAATCGTCCCATACTTTTGCGAGCTTGTCGACTTACTGCTTTCACTGCTTTTGGAGTGTTGCGCCGAGGTTCAACAAGAGTTTTGGAAGAGGAGCCATGAAGACAGACTTTTTCACCACGAAAAAATCACATACCGTAATATTATGCAATCTTAGAAATCTGTGGTAAAATTCGAGGTCTGTACGTTTCTTACACTGTAGGAAGTGCTGTGGAGTATTCTAGACGAAAATGACGCCGCAAGGTTGTAACTGAATTGCACCTGTTGAAGTGCAGAAAGTAAAACGCCTTTTACTGCTGTGTTATCGGCAATACCGAGTCGACGAACAATGGGTAATGAATGAGCAAGCAAGCCAGCTGCACCATGCAGACCCCTACCGCCAACAACGTGAACCGTCAACTAACATCTGACGCCAAAGTAAACTTTCCGATTCGATACCCGAATTCATCGATGTGGTGTGACAAAGTATTGGACGCCGTCACACCGCAGTTCTAACCGCCTTAGCGACTACACGTGAGACGACGGCGTAATTAAAATTTATGCATGTCAAGACAACTGACTGAAATTCATATATTTTATTTGTATTGTTGTACATTATTTGTTGCTTGAACTTTTTTTCTGTTATTTTATGTCGAGACCAAGGGCGAGACGATTCGCCGACGGAAGTCTTCGCCTCTGCGACGAGAGGTGGCTATACTGTCCACTGGCACACCTGAAGCGACGGCAAGCGATAGCGAGATCCTGCCGGCGACTGCTGCGAAACTCTGATCTGCAATTTTCATTAACTGACACTGTTGTAATTAGAAAAAAAAGAGAATCAAAACGTATCTGTAGTGACATTCGAATAATGTAACAGCCGACATAAGTTTTGTCACCTGTAATACGAAGGTAATGAAAGTGTTCTGACTTGAACGTTAATTTAACGTCATACTTACTTCTGAAATGAAGTAGTCAATTTATTTTCAGAAAAAATATTTTACAGCAGTTCACATGCTGCTCTGTACATTGACAGAAAAAAGTTGCAACACCAGAAAATAATTAACGTAGGGTACAGACACTTCGGAAATACATTTGTCTATAATCCGTTCATCATAAGAATAAACCTGATGTAAACAAACACAAACGCGATGACTGATCAGAGGCCGTAGCCCACGTACACTCATGTTATTACGCTCTTGGAAGTAGGTCCTAATTGTGATTAGACATATTATTAATAAGTTATATTAAATGAAACTTGAAGACATTCAAATGTTTTAACAGCCATCAACGTTTTTCATAATCACGCTTTGCAAGGTGTCAGGCAAATCCAACACCTTCCATGAAAACCCTGACATGATAAGCAAAACCAGCAGTATGTCACATAGCTCCGAAGAAATCGTGACATTAAATTAACCAAAGTAATACGATTAACGAGTGAGCAAATGGAATACCACGGACTAACAAAAGAATGCCTAAATGCATGTCATACCTGCCCACCGTCAAACAGACGCAGTTCTGAGGGGAGAAACGAAAACAGAAGCCGAGAGCAGAACCGTGTTAAGCTAGAGGGCCCTACGATAAGGGACGGTCACCCACGTTCCACCCAACCGCCAGGACCACCCTCCAGCCCATGTTAAGAGATAGAGCCCACCAGAATAACAGTATAGATATTACGATAACACTCAAAGGGCCACACCAGCTCGTGAGACTTTTTTGAGTCTCCGTTACGTTGCAAACGTTAAAAACATTGTCCCATCACGAAAAGTAACCGCCAGGACCACCCCCCAGCCCATGTTAGAAGATAGAGCCCTCCAGAAGAACAGTGTAGATCTTACGATAACACTAAAAGGGCCACACCAACTGCAAGTTTTAGCGTGAGACTTTTTCGCGTCTCTGTTACGTTGCAAACGTTAAAAACATTGCCCCACACGAACAGTATAACATTTCTCATTGGATAGACAGAATTTTTGTAGGCGGAGCTTAAGGTTAACATTGAGACCCTTATTGGTCAGATGAAAACACAGCCAGATAGTTTTTTTTAAACCAACTTCGGTAAATTGTAGTAAGGAGAAGTTAGGAGACAGTTGCTTCCAAGACGGCGAGCTGTATGGAGCTGAGCCGCCCGCCGCCCCCTGACACTGCCTAGCCAACGACAAGGTAATGAACGCATGCAGTGCCGCATAACAGTGCATAAAGCTTCACTCAGAACTGCAGAAGTCTCATCTGTTACACCCCCTTTTTGCGTAATACTAGTGTCCATCGTCAATTAAAGCTCATGGTATTCACATTTGCTATGTAAGTTAAAATCTGAAACGCGTTGTTTTTTCAGTTATAGAATTATTGAGAAGCCACATCAGCCACTGTAATTTACGACAAAATATATAAGTAATTAAAGATGTCCGCCCCTGGTAGCTGAGTGGTCAGCGTGACAGACTGTCAATCCTAAGGGCCCGGGTTCGGTTCCCGGCTGGATTTTATCCGCTCAGGGACTGGGTGTTGTGCTGTCCTAATCATCATCATTTCATCCCCATCGACGCGCAGGTCGCCGAAGTGGCGTCAACTCGAAAGACTTGCACCAGGCGAACGGTCTACCCGACAGGAGGCCCAAGCCACACGACATTTCATTTCACTAAAGATAATTGAGGGTCACTGTAGACCATTTTGATAGTTTTCTCTTTTGTGAAACTTAATTTAAACCTACATTATAGATGAGATATGGCATAGGTTATCCTTCGATCCATTGTAGAACTAGAAAACACACTCAGGAATATTCGTTCACATTTTTGTTGAACGCAGTTTGTTTTTATCATCCTGTATTAAAATATTTCCTTTTATCAATAGTGCAATTTATAAACAATGTTTTGTAAGTAGAATAAAATTTCCAATGGTAAACTTAACTGCTTTTTCGACGTTATTTTACCAGCTAACTAAAAATAGGAAAGCCTTGAACCCCTTCCACTAAATTTAGTTAGTATTAAGATTCTTTTACAGGGAGTGCAGTGGAGCTGACGCTGAAATAATTAAGTATTTGGTTATATCATCGCTAGTCTCACTGAACTCTACGTGTCATGTGTGGTCTGGTGTCTCCTTACCTGCAACAGGTCTCAGGTTCAAACTAGTCAGTTTCCTAAAAAACACGCCCAGAGCGTCGTTGCGCGAAAGTGGTAGGGAGACACGACTTAGAACAAATAGACACCACGCAGAATGTTAGAGCTTTAGCTACGTAGTTTTTACTTCAAACATCGTGTACAGTCACAGCCTCTGCAGCGTTGTGCTCTGATTGTCGCGCTGTGAATGCGCAGTATGATAATGGCAGCGGCTGCTTTTCGTTCCGCAGTGAAACACGTGCGCGAAACACGGTTAAAAAGTGCCGTGAAATAGGCTGTGCTTAACGTTTTTCATAAATTTACGGGGATAATCGGGTTTGAAGCTCCCCCAGCGATGTATACACTGCAGTTGATACACAAACCCAGAGTAAACGTGCAGCGCAGTTGGTAGCTTACCGTGATGGAATGTAAACTACATGTTGTTATTCGTGCGTTGGTTCAGGTCTCCTATTCTTTTCTCCTCAATCAGTTTGAAACACCTACATCTCGTAATTATAAAACTCATCATAATTTTTTATGAATAATGCACGTCTTGTTGTTTCTAAATACATATTGGACGCGAAATATCTGTTTCCATTTCAAATACAAATTCTTAATTATCGATGTTTTATGAAAGACTGCTCATAAAAATTGTTGAAATTAAGAAAATATAACAATTTAATTTTTAAGGCAAGAATGAGAAACCAAATACTTTTCATTTGGACAATGTCGATCGTCTTATACCACAGTGGTAGATACGTATCATAGAAACATGAAAAACAATCATTTTCACTGCATCGAGCACATCATACAAATGCTGCATTTTTACGTTTGCTAGATTAGGAAATGAGACACTTAAAGCAGTAAAGGAGTTTTGCTATTTGGGGAGCAAAATAACTGATGATGGTCGAAATAGAGTGGCTATAAAATGTAGACTGGCAATGGCAAGGAAAGCGTTTCTGAACAAGAGAAATTTGTTAACATCGAATATAGATTCATGTATCAGGAAGTCGTTTCTGAAAGTATTTGTTTGGAGTGTAGCCATGTATGGAAGTGAAACATGGACGATAACTAGTTTGGACAAGAAGAGAATAGAAGCTTTCGAAATGTGGTGCTACAGAAGAATACTGAAGATAAGGTGGATAGATCACGTAACTAATGAGGAGGTATTGAATAGGATTGGGGAGAAGAGAAGTTTGTGGCACAACTTGACTAGAAGAAGGGATCGGTTGGTAGGACATGTTTTGAGGCATCAAGGGTTCACAAATTTAGCATTGGAGGGCTGCGTGGAGGGTAAAAATCGTAGAGGGAGACCGAGAGATGAGTACACTAAGCAGATTCAGAAGGATGTAGGTTGCAGTAGGTACTGGGAGATGAAGCAGCTTGCACAGGATAGAGTAGCATGGAGAGCTGCATCAAACCAGTCTCAGGACTGAAGACAACAACAACAACTGTACCATTACAATAGGAACCCAACAGAACTGATCTGGAGCCAAACTGCGGGATTTGGCCCGAGTAGTAGCAAGACTGTTATGCTGTCAGACGTTATGAAGCTAAAGCACGCATCTTTTTCACACGTCACTGCCGAACGCTGGTGGGATTTAGAGCGGCTCGCCATAAAAGAAGATGAGAAAGTCCTACACCTGGTTGGCTTCGTGCATTCTGTTGTTGATAGGCTCGTTATCAACGTAGCAGGTGACACGTCCAGAATAGAAATGTATTTATCGGATTTAACTATACGGCGAAATCCTTCAATACTGTCTTACGTTACACACAGCTTATGTAAAAAAATTACTATGTGGTTAAGTCGGGAATTTTCATCATTCTTGTTTTTATTTACGTTAGTTAAAAACGATAACGAGTTGCGGTTACCGTCTAGTCGTTTAAGGAGCGTATTGTGGGAGATTTTCAGTGCATTATTTCATTCTGCTTAAAAATTAAATGACAATTGGGGCTTTATTGCTCCTCTGCTCGCCTCTCTTTACGTGTGAACTGCAGCTGGCCACGTCACTGCAGCATAGCTGAACCAGCTGACCGTCCAGTGCTGTCAAAGTTCAATGCGCCGCTAAAGCTGTTGTCATGTATAATCGCTAAGTCGATTTGCGCCTAACGCACAGCACACATCGTACCCTTATTATCGTACTTTACAGAACTCGAGACAGCTTGGCTGCAGTCCCACGTGAAACGGAAATCCAATGAAGTTCTAGCAAACGCGCAAGAATACATAGTGCAATGTTTACATCAGGTTTATTCTTATGATGAACGGATTACATATAAAGTAGTTAACATTACAAGATCGCAGATTAATGTATGCGCGAGATACGCCATTACTAATGTGAAATGCCAGTACGTTAATAA
Source organism: Schistocerca gregaria (assembly GCF_023897955.1). Classification (NCBI taxonomy): domain Eukaryota; kingdom Metazoa; phylum Arthropoda; class Insecta; order Orthoptera; family Acrididae; genus Schistocerca; species Schistocerca gregaria. Next base: position 485,905,558 of record NC_064924.1, read on the forward strand.
CCGGTGTAACTGCCATAATTGTGAATGCAAGCATACAAATGTGCATGCATTGTGTCGTATAGGTGGCGGATGTCAATTTGTTGCACTTGGCCGATCAGTACACTGACGGTTAATGTTGTTTGTGGATGACGCTGGAGTTGTCGTTCGATGACTCCACACATTTGTTCGATTGTAGACAGATCTGATGATCGAGCAGGCCAAGGCAACAAGTCGACACTCTGCAGAGCATGTTGGGTTACAACACCGGTATGTGGGCGAGTGTTATCCTATTTCAAAACACCCCCTGGAATGCTGTTCATGAACAGGTCGATTCACCAGATAGATGTACAGATTTGCAGTGTTGGTGCGTGAGATAACCTGGAGAGTGCTCCTGCTGTCATACGAAATCGCATCGCAGACTATAATTTGAACAGAAGTCATCTTTCAGATGTAGAAACACGATTACCAACTTTTGTTTATGTTGCACAATTCTTTTTTGGTGTTACGATTTTTTCCGTCAGTGTATCTAATAGGGATACACTTAACATCACTTTTGGCAGAAGGAGCACGATGTACACTCATGCTCATAAATTAAGGATAATGATGATACATGGTGATACAACGCTCTGGTGGGCGGTTTGCGGGTTTAAATCACCTCGGTGTATGACCATGGGGTACATTTGCCCTGCGGTCGTCGCACGGTGGCGCTGGCAGCAGTCCACATACGCAGAGGTATGTTGGTGCATATCAGAGTACGGTGCAGCGAGTAAGTGTGCAGACGTTTGCAGACGTGCTAATGGTGACCGTATGTTGAAAATGACTCAAAGAACACATATTGATGACGTTATGAGGGGTAGAATACTAGGGAGAGTGGAGGCTGGTCAAACACAGCAGGTCGTAGCACGGGACCTCCGTGTGCCACAAAGTGTGATCTCAAGATTATGGCAACGATTCCAGCAGACAGGAAAGGTGTCCAGGCGCTACAGTACAGAACGTCCACAGCGTACAAAACCACAAGAAGACCGATATCTCACCACCAGTGCCCGCAGACGGCCTCGGAGTACTGCAGGTAGCCTTGCTCGGGACCTTACCATAGCCACCGGAACAGTTGTCTCCAAACAAACAGTCAATAGACGACTGAACAGACACGGTTTATTCGCCCAAAGACCTGCAAGGTGCATTCCACTGGCCCCTGGTCACAGGAGAGCCCGTAAAGCCTGGTGTCAAGAACACAGTACATGGTCATTTGTCCCAGGTTATATTCACGGACGAGTCCAGGTATAGTCTGAACAGTGATTCTCGTCGGTTTTCATCTGACATGAACCAGGGACCAGATATCAACCCCTTAATGTCCTTGAAAGGGACCGACCTGAATGGAGGTCGTGGTTTGATGGTCTGGGGTGGGGTTATGTTTGGTGCACGTACACTCCTGCATGTCTTTGAATGAGGAACTGTAACAGGTCAGGTGTATCGGGACGTCATTTTGCACCAGTATTTCACCTTTTCAGGGGTCCAGTGGGTCCCACTTTCCTCCTGATGGGTGATAACGCACGCCCCCACCGAGCTGCCATCGTGGAGGCGTACCTTGAAACAGAAGATACCAGGTGATTGGAATGGCCTGCCTGTACTCCAGACCTAAACCCCATCGAGAACGTCTGAGATGCTCTCGGTCGACGTATCTTTGCACGTCTTCAAACCCCTAGGACACTTCAGGAGCTCCGACAGGCACTGGTGCAGGAATAGGAGGCTTTATCCCATATGAATCGGCCGGCCGGAGTGGCCGTGCGGTTCTAGGCGCTACAGTCTGGATATATTAAGATTAGTATCATTAACTGCACATGGTTTTCCTATATGTCAGTGAGTATCAAAGTCTTGATTATTGGAAGGTTATCAGTCATGGACGCTATGTCAAACTATCTATTACTGTTTTATTGTTTTTAGAAAATTCTGTACCATTCCACATTCATAATGTTGGACAGGCACATTTCATATTCAGGAAATTGCTTTGTCAGCATATGTTCATGTCCTAGTTTACAGACAACAAAGGTTAAAGATTACACAGGAATCATAACTAGAACCTTACATTCTATGTTCGGAATATTAAGCTGAAACATTACATAATTAGGGTACTACACTGAAATATCGTACAAGTGGAAGTTCAAACGTAAAGGTTACAATTCATGTAGAAGATATATTCTTGTGAATTCGTTTGGATCGTTCCGAAGCCCCCTGCGGAACAGACCAGAAACCAAGTGATACGAGGACAGAAAACTTTGCTAAACAGTTGGGGGTCTAGGAGAATGTGCCTAACAATATGTTATTATGATTATGTTACACTAGTTACTTGGAGCCATTTACATTTGAAATTGATAGTATGTAAAATGAAAAACAGTAATTTCAGCTAAGTGAATAGAGAAAAAGACATAAAGAGAGGAGAAAAAAAACTATTTGTTTTTCTCCCTGAAGTTCTTATCGGCTTATGTCTCCAGCATCATCAACAGTCATGGATGTTAGATCACTTTTCTTTAGTAGTAGGTGACATTAAAGTACGGCAGAGAAAATCGAGTGCGTTGGGTGTAGTAGATACGTAGAGTCGAAATATTAGCCCAACATCAAGGGGGATAAAGTACAGAACCAAACCTGTCGAAAAGTTGGTTACCCAAAACAAAAAGAAAATGAAATTTGATTTCGATAGGGAAACAGTTGCTACTATGTAAGTACATATAATTAATGTAATGGAGTATGGCAATTAACATGAGCGGTGTGTCGTAATCAGTCGTTTCCACAGCTGCCAACACTCACTAACAAAAGAACTTAAGCACGTAGAAGGAAATGAAATGTTCAAATGTTCAAAAGTGTGTGAAATCTTATGGGACTTAACCGCTAAGATCATCAGTCCCTAAGCTTACACAGTACTTAATCTAAATTATCCTAAGGACAAAAACACGCACCTACGCCCGAGGGAGGACTCGAACCCCCGCCGGGACCAGCCGCACAGTCCATGACAAGTGAAATTAGACCTCACGAACTGAGAAAGTATATGTTTTTAGTAAAATGATTGAAAATAAAGGAAAATCAACAATGAAACTGTTGTAGTAGCACAGTGCTGGTCCCTTGTCACTAGTATGTTACACAACTTCGAACCTGCTTTCGTACACTGATCCGGTTGGGGAGAGAGAGTTTCATACAGTCATTGATGGCCCAACATTGCTGTAATGGGCCCTCATTGGAGACAGATTGGGAACTGTTGCTGGCGAAAGCAGTACCTCAGTGTCATGCAGGTAGTTCTTAAAACTCAAGTCGAATGTGGACGAGCATTGACCTGATGAAGGTTTGTGCCAAGCTGCTGTCTAATGAGGACGCAGGATGTCTGTGACGTACCTTTGTGCTGTCATAGTTTCGGGTTCCCGGGTTCGATTCCCGGCGGGGTCAGGGATTTTCTCTGCCTCGTGATGGCTGAGTGTTGTGTGATGTCCTTAGGTTAGTTAGGTTTAAGTAGTTCTAAGTTCTAGGGGACTGATGACCATCGCTGTTAAGTCCCATAGTGCTCAGAGCCATTTGAACCATTTGTCATAGTTCCCTGAATCACTACCAGAGATGACCCAAAGTTATATGCGTTGCCTCCCCACACCGTGGTGATAGGGTTAACACCAGCATGTCCCTCCAAAACATAGTCAGCACGTATCCTCCCTCTCCTTTCTGTACTGTCATACTCGATGACTTTTCTGATAGTGTAGAACCGAGGTTCATCGCTGAATGTGAACCGCGGTCACTCCTGAGCGGTCCATGCTTCCCAAGCACGAAACCACTCCTAATACAGTTGTTCACGTGTTAACAGCAACCGATTCATTGGATGGCGATTCAGTAGCCTAGCTTCTACGGCTCCAGCCAATGGTGTGGAATAATTCAGGGTGCTCTAGCGAACCCGTTAGTTGTAGTCAAATGGTAGGTAAAAATGTGAAGTAGCAACATTGTTCTTGAAACTTCCTGGGAGATTAAAAATGTGTGCTGGACCGAGATTCGAAATGGGGACCTTTGCCTTACACCGGCAGGTGCTCTCGCGTAATCTTTCACTGTGTTCAATAAATATATCGGTTGCATGTCCATTATTTTCCCTGTGAATCTAATAACATGGTCACGTAAAAATAAACCTAATGCACTGCTGTTAGAGTTCTATCCCTCACGATATGGGAAATCATTCACATACTCACTTTTAGTATGTATGTGTAAGGAATTGCCTGTAATCGTATCAGGAGCTAAACTTTTTTTTAGCCAGTGAAGGTAGTTTCAATTTGGACAGTGATTCGTCGGCGAGCCACGATTGCGCGGTCCCGTCAGAGACTTGGAAGGCTTCTGCTGTGACAAGCGAGTCTCGCGTCGGGAAGCACACGGTAGCCTCCGCACGCTACATAACCTGTTATCCGGTTACCCCAGGACGGCGTTTACGGCTCTTTACGTAACTCAGTTCTGAATGGCAGTGACGTAAAATCGCTTCCCGGGAATCTCTATGGAGTCAGCCTTTCGCATTGAGGCACGACGTTCTTCCTTGTACTAACTACGGGCAATGCTTAAAACACTGCACAATGATAAAACCTAAAGGAGAATATATATACTACCTGATCAAAAGTACTTGGACATTAATATTGGGTGTGTCCACCCTTCGTCTTTTTTATAGCTTGGACTCTGCCTACATCGTCAGTCTTCTGACTGATTTGAGGTGATGCAGCCCGCCAAGAATTCCTCTCCTTTGCCAGACTCTTCATATCAGAGTACTACGTGCAACCTACGTCCTCAACTACTTGCTGGGTGTATTCTAATCTCTGTCTACCTCAAAAGTTTGTACCTTCTACGCCTCCCTAGTACCATGGAAGTTATTCCGTGATTTCTTAACAGATGCCCTAACATTCTGCGCCGTCTCCTTGTCAGAGTTTTCCATATATTCCTTTCCTCACCGATTCTACCAAGACCCTCCTCATTCCCAACCTTATCAGACCGCCTAAATTTCAACCCCTGTTGTGTCCCCTCGCCTTAATGTAATCTCCAGCAGAGTACTGAGCGCCAATGTTGTTAACCGGCAGCGTGCACTGTAATGCTTGTAAGAACAATCAACGTCTCCGAATTGTTCATCTCTTGTACACCGCAAACAATGCCGTAAAATGTTCCGCATTCAACTTTTCCTTAAGAGCAATAAGACGACCACACACTAAACACGAAAACCACCCACACATCGTAGGTAAAACATCACCGTTGGCACTATCCCTGAGGGTAGGTAACGATCTCCAGGCATTCGCCAAACCCAGACACTTCCACCGGATTGCCACAGCGTATAGCGTGATTCATCATTAAATCACATGTTTCCAGCCATATGCTACCCAGTGGCGCACTCCTTAAACCAACTCAAGCGTCACTTACTACTGACTACAAAAATGTGTGAGCTTATGACGTGTTTCCCGAACGTTGTACCTCATTCTTTTCGACTATCTACGCACAGTCATTGAAAGCTTCGGGCGTGCATCACTATTGTAGTCTCTCGACTTATCTGGCACAGATCGTCGTTTGTCCTGCTTCACATAGCGGACGAACATCTGACCTCCATGTTCTCTGCTGATGAGTGGACGTCCAACACCGTGTCATCTGCTCGAGGTATAACCATTCTTCCACCACTTACCATATACAGAGAGGACATTAATACACCGATAAACTGCAGGGACGGCTTTATGGTTGTAAATGGAGGAAAAAAGCCTCGTGGTATCCAGAAAAGCTTCGTTGCTACGATAGATGGTGCAGACGAATGGCTTCCTCCGACCACGTGTAGTGTGTTCCTTGTGTGTTGCAGGCTGTATGATTGACGCAGCGTGCCGTAAAACTATATTAAACTCCTCTCGAACAGGCTATAAAGGCCCAACGGTACGGGATGGTGTTTGTGTACGGCCAAGCAGATGGAAACGGTCGACAGGCAGTGCGGATGTACCAAAAGAAGTACCGTCACAGACACCAACTACATCACGCAACATTTCAAGCCATTTTTGGGCGTTTTTGTGATCACGAGTCCTTTCTGACAAATGAACGTGCAGGGATTCGGCGGACTGTGCTAAACCAGGTTTGGAGGACTAGGGTCTACAGGACACTTCGACCAACCCTAGCACAAGCTCCTGGAAAGTAGCCCGCCAATATGGTGTAAGCAAGAGTAAGATTATGTGTATGCTGAATGACAACCGCTGGTATCCCCATCAACTGCAAACCCACGGAGGCCTCTTTGAACATCTGTTACAACGTGGATGCGATGCAGTTCTGTACTGTATTCCGCAACGTTTTGTTGTCCTTGCACGCACACCATTGATTTCCGGACACATATTCAGAGGACCTCTTTTCCTCCATTTTCAGTCAGCCATCCGTCCCTGCAGTTTGACTAATTTCACGCGCGCGAATCATAAGTAAGCAGTGAATTAAACTTATAGGCAAACGTTTCCAGTTGGTATAAATATATTATAAGTGTTGTTACAGTAGTGGAAGTGTTGGTGAAGTGTTAAATAAGATTAAACGGGGTAAGAAGTTTATTTTCCTTCTCGCGCCTATAGCACAGACTTTAAGCTTAATTTCACGCGCGCGTATCGTAAGTAAACAGTGACTTAAACTTATATGTAATCTCCAGTGTTTTTTATTCATTACGCTTTCAACTTATTTATATCTGCCTGAATAGTTTCTAGGGTCCTTTGTTTAAGTATTAGCCAGTACTTAAATCAGTTTATATGATTTCTGTTTTTGCCATGAGTGAGAAGTGTGTTATATGCCGTAGGATCGTTAGTTCCGGGGTATGATGTGATGGGTGTTGTAGTTTCTTTCATTGGGGCGAATGTAGCGGCGTGGGAAATGGGGACATAAATGAGGCTCACCAGTGGTATTGTAGAATCTGCAGTAGAGATAGGAAAATACTGGAACAGGAAGGGAAAATTGCAGCTCTTCAAGCTGACCTAGACAAGGCAAGGGAGGATCTGGACAGATTAAAGAGGGAGAAGGGTGAACAGAGGTGGGAAGTGGCAACAGGTAATAGGGGGAACAGGCAAAGGAGAGCATCAGAGAGCTTTGTGATAAATCTTGAAAATAGATTTGACCTGTTGCCTCAGTCAGAATCGGATGAGCCTCATGTAGCTGAAGCTGTAGAAAGGGCACAACAAGCTTTCAAGGACTTGAAAAAGGTAGGGAAATTTGTAAAGTGAAAGAAAGTTCTGTTGTTAGGTAGTTCCCATGGTAGAGGTGTTGGCCAACTACTGCAGGAAAATCTAGGTCCAGAGTACCAGGTCACAAACTTTTTCAAGCCTAGTGCATATCTGGGTCAGGTAACAGAGGATATAGGTTCTCTATGCAAGGATTTCACGAAAGAGGATGCTGTGGTTATAGTGGGCGGTCCGGGAAACAGCATTGACAGAGACTCTGAATATTCCATAGAGAGTGACCTGGTGAAGATATCATCAGCAACGAAGCATACGAGTGTGGGATTTGTGTCTGTGTTGAGACGCCATGATCGGCCTCATTTGAACTCTTCTGTAGGGAGGGTGAACTTGGAGTTGGAGTGGCTGCTTAGGACGGATATAGGGTCCCATATTGGTTTGATTCCTGTGGATGCTATTGATAGGAGTGACTACACTAGGCATGGCCTTCACATCAATAGGAAAGGGAAGGGAAAACTGTCTGGGTTGATTGCAGAAAACTTAAGGGGGGACACTGTCACAAGTGGTAAAATACCAGTGGTCACAGGTGTCAGAAGGATGCCTTTTTTAGGATAGGGAAGGGGGATAGAAAATGAGTTTTAAGAGAGATTGGCAGACAGACTCAGTTTGAGAAAATAGATGAACAGAAGTCAGATTTTAGCGTACAGCCTCCATTTAAACAATGTTTAACAGAAAGTAATCAGAAACTGCCAGTTCATCTTCACCAAAGCAGTTATAATCGCATTAGTATGCAGTATCAGTTATCTTTATTACACCAGAACATTCCGGGACTCAGAAATAAAGTTGATGAACTACTCATTTGTATCGATGAAATGAATTCATCTAACGAAATTGGCATAATCTGCATCTTTGAACATCAAGTGACCACTGGTATAGATATGTTAGACATTTCAGGATTTAAGCTAGCTTCCTACTTTTGCAGAGTAGATATGGAGGGAGGAGGAGTTGCCACATTTATTAAAAACTGCCATAAATTCAAGAACATTGACATTAATAAATTCTGTTTAGAGCAGCATCTAGAAGCATGTGCAACAGAATTAGAGTTCCATAACAGATCCTATATAATAGTAACTATTTACCGAGCACCTGCAGGAAATTATAATCTATTCATAAATCATCTAGAAGCTCTTTTGGGTTATTTAACAGTAAGAAACAAAGAAATTTTGATTGCTGGTGACTTTAATACAGATTTTCTAATTCAATCTTCCAGTAAACATTTACTGCAGTTAATAATGTTGTCTTTCAATCTAAATCATACTGTAAACTTTCCAACTAGGATCACTAAATCCTCACGGACAGCCATTGATAACATTTTTATAGACAAATCAAAGGAACAAAATCATATAATAAAACCTGTAATAAATGGACTATCAGATCATGACATGCAGCTCTTTGTTTTAGACGTAAATTCTAAGCAGATTATCAAGACTGCTAAATCTGAGTACAGGAGAGTATTCAATCAACCAAAAATTGAATGTTTTAGAAAACTGCTCAAAGATATGAACTGGAAAGATGTTTATAGTGCTCATGACATGAATGAAAAATATAGCACATTCATGAACAATGTCAGTACCATGTTTGAAAACTGTTTTCCTCTAAAAGTTACTCAAATTAAACAGAAGTCTATAATAAAACCATAGATCACATAAGGAATAAAGATTTCCTGTAAGACAAAAAGGAAAATGTATCTGTCGACCAAGAATAGCTCCAATGCTGATGATTTAGCTAAATACAAGGAATACTATAAAATATTAAAAAAAGTAATTCAGACGTCTAAACAAATACACTACGAGAAGAAGATAGCAATGAGAGGGAACAAAATAAAAACAATATGGGATATAGTGAAAGAGGAGACTGGTAGAACCAGAAAGGAACAGGAGCAAATAGCACTAAGGGTAGATGACACATTAGTAACCGATGGGCATAGTGTTGCAAATCTATTTAACAAGTACTTTATATCCATTACTGATAGAATGGGATTGTCAGGATCAGTAAATAATGCCCTTGAATATCTGAAACTAGCCTTTACAAGTAGCTTTAGGAACATGCATATGTCACTCACATCACCAAAAGAAATAACTTCCATAATAAAATCTTTAAAAACAAAGCATTCTAGATGTTACGATGAAATATCAACAAAGTTAATGAAGGCATGTTCTTGTGAGTTTATTACAATTCTAAGTTACTTGTGTAACCAGTCAATTATAACTGGGACATTTCCTGACTGGCTGAAATATGCAGATGTTAAGCCTCTATTCAAGAAAGGGGATAAAGAGGTGCCATCAAACTACAGACCGATTTCACTTTTGCCAGCATTCTCAAAAATTTTAGAAAAAGTAATCTACAGGCAGCTTCTCAACCATCTGACCACAAATAACATATTATCAAGAACACAGTTTGGATTTCTGAAGGGTTCTGATATCGAAAAGGCTATTTACACCTACAGTGAAAATGTACTTAATTCATTAAATAACAAGTTACAAGCAACAGGTATTTTCTGTGATTTGTCAAAGGCAGTCGATTGTGTAAACCACAACATCCTTTTAAATAAATTAGAATTCTATGGTGTCACGGGCAGTGCTGCAAAAATGGTTAAAGTCATACCTCGCTAACAGGAAGCAAAGGGTGTCAGTCCAAGGGACTAGTGAATTAAGTCATCAGTCATCATCAGAATGGGAAGAAATTACATGTGGTGTCCCACAAGGATCCATCTTAGGGCCGTTGCTTTTTCTGGTGTACGTTAATGATCTCTCATTAGTTACACTGCCAGAAGCAGAGTTCGTTTTGTTTGCAGATGACACAAGTATTGTAATAAGTAGCATGTCGAGTGTAGCTCTAGAAAGATCTGCTAATGATATTTTCTTGGATATTAATAAATGGTTCAAAGCCAACTCACTGACATTAAACTTCGAAAAGACTCGCTATATGCAATTCAGAACCTGTAAGAGCTTTCCACCCAGCATATACATAAAGTACGAAGAAGAGCAGATAGAAGAGGTTGACAGTCTTAAATTCCTGGGATTACAACTTGATAATAAATTCAGTCGGGAGGAGCACACCAAAGAACTGCAGAAACACCTTAACAAATCTGTATTTGCAATTCGAGTGTTAGCAGACATAGGCGACATAAAAGTGAAAAAGCTTGCATACTTTGCCTACTTTCATTCCATAATGTCATATGGTATAATATTTTGGGGTAACTCTTCAAGTCAAACAAAAGTTTTCAGAGTCCAAAAGTGTGTAATACGTATTATTTGTGGAGAAAACTCACTGACGTCTTGTAGAAACCTCTTCAAAGAACTGGGTATACTAACTACTGTTTCACAGTATATTTACTCCTTAATGAAATTTGTCCTAAATAATATATATCTTTTTCCAACAAACAGCTCAGTTCATACATACAATACCAGGAACAAAAATGATCTGCACAAGGACTTAAAAGCACTTACTTTAGTTCAAAAAGGGGTCCACTACTCAGGAACACTCAACTTCAATAATTTTCCAGCAAACATAAAAAATTTAGTTACAAATAGAGATCAGTTTAAAAGGAGCCTGAAAGACATACTAGTGGCCAACTCCTTCTACTCCATTGACGAATTTTTTAATAGAAACAAATGATGTGTTGTACATATTTATACTATTAGTATTGTTATTTCAGCTTAAAAAAATTAAAAAAAGGTGACATATTCCACATCCACGAGGATCTCCTCAACACGGATCTATGGAACGAAATCTAATCTAATCTAATCTAATGTTCATCCTGTATGTTCGCGACAGTAGTACGCCAACACTCGACCAGCTTCACCGTTTCGAGATGATTGTTCCCGAATGCTGGACCATAACTGTCTGGTCTTTCCCAAAGTCGCTTATGTCAGTGTCCTTCCCCATTTATGGTCCATATCGTCGCTAAAATGATTCCACCTTCGTCTATGCTCCGATTATACACGGTGGTCCATTGATAGAGACCGGGCCAAATATCTCACAAAATAAGCATCAAACGGGAAAACTACAAAGAACGAAACTTGTCTAGTTGAAGGAGGACACCAGATGGCGCTGTGTTGTCCCGCTAGATGGCGCTGCCATAGGTCAAACGGATATCAACTGCTTGTTTTTAAATAGGAACTCACATTTTTATTATATATTCGTGAAGTACGTAAAGAAATATGACTGCTTTAGTGGGACCACTTTTTTCGCTTTGTGATAGATGGCGCTGTAATAGTCACAAACATATGGCTCACAATTTTAGACGAGCCATTGGTGACAGGTAGGTTTTTTTAAATTAAAATACAGAACGTAGGTACGTTTGAACATTTTATTTTGGTTGTTCCAATGTGATACATGTACCTTTGTGAACTTATCATTTCTGAGAACGCATGCTGTTACAGCGCGATGACCTGTAAATGACACATTGATGCAATAAATGCTCAAAATGATGTCCGTCAACCTCAATGCATTTGGCAATACGTGTATCGACATTCCTCTCAACAGCGAGAAGTTCGCCATCCGTAATGTTCGCACATGCATTGACAATGCGCTGACGCGTATTGTTAGGCGTTGTCGGTGGATCACGATAGCAAATATCCTTCAACTTTCCCCACAGAAAGAAGTCCGGGGACGTCAAATCCGGTGAACGTGCGGGCCACGGTATGGTGCTTAGACGACCAATCCACCTGTCATGAAATATGCTATTCAATACCGATTCAACCGCACGCGAGCTATGTGCCGGACATCCATCCTGTTGGAAGTACGTCGCCATTTTGTCATGCAGTGAAACATCTTGCAGTAACATGGATAGAACATTACGTAGGAAATCAGCATACTTTGCACCATTTAGACTGCTATCGATAAAATGGGGGCCAAATATCCTTCCTCCCATAATGGCGCACCATACATTAACCCGCCAAGGTTGCTGATGTTCCATTTGTCGCAGCCGTCGTGGATTTTCCGTTGCCTAATAGTGCATATTATGCCGGTTTACGTTCCCGCTGTTGCTGAATGACGCTTCGTCGCTAAATGGGACGCGTGCAAAAATTCTGTCATCGTCCCGTAATTTCTCTTGTGCCCAGTGGCAGAACTGTAACGACGATCAAAGTCGTCACCATGCAATTCCTGGTGCATAGAAATATGGTACGGGTGCAATCGATGTTGATGTAGCATTGTCAACACCGACGTATTTGAGATTCCCGATTCTCGCGCAATTTGTCTGCTACTGATGTGGGGAATAAACGCGACAGCAGCTAAAACACCTACTTGGGCACCATCATTTGTTGCAGGTCGTGGTTGATGTTTCACATGTGGCTGAACACTTCCTGTTCGTTAAATAACGTAACTATCCGGCGAACGGTCCGGACACTTGGATGATGTCGTCCATGATACAGAGCAGCATACACAGCACACCCCCATTGCGCATTTTGATCACAACAGCCAGACGTCAACACGATATCGACCTTTTCCGCAATTGGTAAACGGTCAATTTTAACACGGGTAATGTATCACGAAGCAAATACCGTCCACCCGTGCGGAATGTTACCTGATACCACGTACTTATACGTTTGTGACTATTGCAGCGCCATCTACCAGAAAGCGAAAACAGTGATCCAACAAAAACATTCATATTTCTTTACGTACTACACGAATATGTAATAAAAAATGGGTGTTCCTATTTTAAAAAAACGCAGTTCATATCCGTGTGACCTATTGCAGCGCCATCTAGCGGGCCAACGATAGCGCAATCTGGTTTCCCCCTTCAAGCTAGACGGGTTTCGTTCTGTGTAACTTTTCCGTTTTGTGCTTATTTGTGAGATATTTGGCCCAGTCACTATCAATGGACCGCCCTGTGTATGGCTGGGAAAGATATAATAGCTCTACCATTTTGGTAACTGTCAGTCCTGTTATGTTTTTATTCTTGATCTTAATTTCCATAGCTATAGAAAGGCACTATACAGTGAGATAAATTGTAATAAGACAATTTTTCACTTTATATGAGCGGCGAAACATCGACACAAACACGTCCGCCATCTTGTCAATCTTTTCGTCAATTAAAATTTCTCGCAAACACGTCGAACACGATCTATGCTTGACAGACAAGTCAAATAGCACAATACCACAATACACGGTCAAATATTTGGTAATCATAGTTAAATTTGACAATATGTGTGATCCTTTCCGGGGACCTTTAGGCTATCCGTGTACTGCCCCCGGCCCAGTTCAAATGGGGGTGTACACAGCGTTGCATATGAAAGTTTGGGTCGGTCCGAGGGGCGTGTACGGATAGTCTAATGGTTAAAAGCGACCGCTTGCGATAAGTGTGAAATCCGGGTTCGAGTCCCGTTCCAACACAAATGTCCATATGTGATTAATAGGTAACGCGTCAGTATCTAAGACAGCTGAAACAAAGTTATTCGCATTCACCGAATTTATTTCAAAGTCGTACCAGAGGCTTCATTTCATATTTCATTCAGGCCGGGACTCTGTGCAAACCAGTCCATTTCAGGAACGTTATTGCCCACTAACCATTGCCTCACAGACGCTGTCTGATGGAAGAATGCATTAATTTTATTTATTTATCGTAAGGCGCTACATACATGGTTTATACTGGACATGTGTCCAATGATAAGATACGCTATAAAGTATGTCGTAAAAGGATAAAGACCAAAATGAGATAAAATACAGTAAGAGAATTAAAAAAGAACATAACATCGTAGCAGACAAATTCGGAAACTTGTATCATCGTATTGTGACGTTCAGACTGGCGACCCATTGGAGGAGGAAAAGGAGATTAGTGTTTAACGTCTCATCGACAGCGAGGTCATTGCAGATGGTGCACAAGCTTGGATTAGGGGAGGACGGTGAAGGAAAACGGGCATGCCCTTACAAAGGGCCGGCCGCGGTGGCCGAGCGGTTCTAGGCGCTTCAGTCCGGAACCGCGTGACAGCCACGATCGCAGGTTCGAATCCTGCCTTGGGCATGGATGTGTGAGATGTCCTTAGGTTAGTTAGGTGTAAGCAGTTCTAAGTTCTAGGAGACTATTGCCCTCCGATGTTAAGTCCCATAGTGGTCTGAGCCATTTTGAACCTTACAAAGGAACTATCTTGATATTTGCCTGCGATTTAGGGAAATCACGAAAACCGCGAATCAGAACAGCTGGACGCACGTTTGAAGCATCTTCCTCCCTAATGCGGGTCCAGGGTGCTAACCAATGAACGATCTCGGCTCGGTACTACCTATTCGAGGCGGAACGGTGTGGTGTTGAAAAAGTCAGCCAAGCTACCCCGGTTGGGTCCCCTCGCCTTAATGTAATCTGCAGCATAGTACCGAGCACCAACGTTGTTAACCGGCAGCGTGCACTGTAATGCTTATAAGAACAATCAACGTCTCCGAATTGTTCATCTATTGTACACCGCAAACAATGGCGTAATATGCTTTCATATTTTTCCGCATTCAACTTTTCTGTATGAGCAATAAGGGGACCACACACTAAACACGAGGAACACCCTCACATCGTAGGTAAAACGACATCACCGTTGGCACTATCCCTGAGGGCATTCGCCACACCCAGACACTTCCACCGGATTGCCACAGCGTATAGCGTGATTCATCATTCAATCACTCGTTCCCAGCCACGTACTACCCAGTGGCGCCGTCCTTCAACCAACTCAAGCGTCACTTACTACTGACTACAAAAATGTGTGAGCTTATGACGTTTGAAGCATCTTCCTCCCTAATGCGGGTCCAGTGTGCTAACCACTGAACGATCTCGGATCGGTACTACCTGTATGATTAAATGATGATGGCGTCCTCTTGGGTAAAATATTCTGGAGGTAAAATAGTCCCGCATTCGGATCTCCGGCCGGGGACTACTCAAGAGGATGTCGTTATCAGGAGAAAGAAAACTGGCGTTCTACGGATCGGAGCGTAGAATGTCAGATCCCTTAATCGAGCAGGTAGGTTAGAAAATTTAAAAAGAGAAATGGATAGGTTAAAGTTAGATATAGTGGGAATTAGTGAAGTTCGGTGGCAGGAAGAACAAGACTTCTGGTCAGGTGACTACAGGGTTATAAACACAAAATCAAATAGGGGTAATGCAGGAGTAGGTTTAATAACGAATAGGAAAATAGGAATGCGGGTAAGCTACTACAAACATCATAGTGAACGCATTATAGTGGCCAAGATAAATACGAAGCCCACACCTACTACAGTAGTACAAGTTTATATGCCAACTAGCTCTGCAGATGACGAAGAAATTGAAGAAATGTACGATGAAATACACTCCTGGAAATGGAAAAAAGAACACATTGACACCGGTGTGTCAGCCCCACCATACTTGCTCCGGACACTGCTAGACGGCTGTACAAGCAATGATCATACGCACGGCACAGCGGACACACCAGGAACCGCGGTGTTGGCCGTCGAATGGCACTAGCTGCGCAGCATTTGTGCACCGCCGCCGTCAGTGTCAGCCAGTTTGCCGTGGCATACGGAGCTCCATCGCAGTCTTTAACACTGGTAGCATGCCGCGACAGCGTGGACGTGAACCGTATGTGCAGTTGACGGACTTTGAGCAAGGGCGTATAGTGGGCATGCGGGAGGCCGGGTTGCTCAACACGTGGGGCGTGAGGTCTCCACAGTTCATCGATGTTGTCGCCAGTGGTCGGCGGAAGGTGCACGTGCCCGTCGACCTGGGACCGGACCGCAGCGACGCACGGATGCACGCCAAGACCGTAGGATCCTACGCAGTGCTGTAGGGGACCGCACCGCCACTTCCCAGCAAATTAGGATCACTGTTGCTCCTGGGGTATCGGCGAGGACCATTCGCAACCGTCTCCATGAAGCTGGGCTACGGTCCCGCACACCGTTAGGCCGTCTTCCGCTCATGCCCCAACATCGTGCAGCCCGCTTCCAGTGGTGTCGCGACAGGCGTGAATGGAGGAACGAATGGAGACGTGTCGTCTTCAGCGATGAGAGTCGCTTCTGCCTTGGTGCGAATGATGGTCGTATGCGTGTTTGGTGCCGTGCAGGTGAGCGCCACAATCAGGACTGCATACGACCGAGGCACACAGGGCCAACACCCGGCATCATGGTGTGGGGAGCGATCTCCTACACTGGCCGTACACCTCTGGTGATCGTCGAGGGGACACTGAATAGAGCACGGTACATCCAAACCGTCATCGAACCCATCGTTCTACCATTCCTAGACCGGCAAGGGAACTTGCTGTTCCAACAGGACAATGCATGTCCGCATGTATCCCGTGCCACCCAACGTGCTCTAGAAGGTGTAAGTCAACTACCCTGGCCAGCAAGATCTCCGGATCTGTCCCCCATTGAGCATGTTTGGGACTGGATGAAGCGTCGTCTCACGCGGTCTGCACGTCCAGCACGAACGCTGGTCCAACTGAGGCGCCAGGTGGAAATGGCATGGCAAGCCGTTCCACAGGACTACATCCAGCATCTCTACGATCGTCTCCATGGGAAAATAGCATCCTGCATTGCTGCGAAAGGTGGATAGACACTGTACTAGTGCCGACATTGTGCATGCTCTGTTGCCTGTGTCTATGTGCCTGTGGTTATGTCAGTGTGATCATGTGATGTATCTGACCCCAGGAATGTGTCAATAAAGTTTTCCCTTCCTGGGACAATGAATTCACGGTGTTCTTATTTCAATTTCCAGGAGTGTAAAAGAAATTATTCAGATAGTGAAGGGAGACGAAAATTAATAGTCATGGCTGACTGGAATTCGAGTGTAGGAAAAGGGAGAGAAGGAAACATAGTAGGTGAATATTGATTGGGGCTAAGAAATGAAAGAGGAAGCCACCTAGTAGAATTTTGCACAGAGCACAACTTAAACGTAGCTAACACTTAGTTTAAGAATCATGAAAGAAGGTTGTATACATGGAAGAACCCTGGAGATACTAAAAGGTATCAGATAGATTATATAATGGTAAGACAGAGATTTAGGAACCAGGTTTTAAGTTGTAAGACATTTCCAGGGGCAGATGTGGACGCTGACCTCAATCCATTGATTATGACCTGTAGATTAAAACTGAAGAAACTGCAAAAATGTGGGAAATTAAGGAGATGGGACCTGGATAAACTGAAAGAACCAGAGGTTGTAGAGAGTTTCAGGGAGAGCATAAGGGAACAGTTGACAGGAATGGGGGAAAGAAATACAGTAGAAGAAGAATGGGTAGCTCTGAGAGATGAAGTAGTAAAGGCAGCAGAGGATAGAGTAGGTAGAAAGACGAGGGCTGCTAGAAGTCCTTGGGTAACAGAAGAAATATTGAATTTAATTGATGAAAGGAGAAAACATAAAAATGCAGTAAATGAAGCAGGCAAAAAGGAATACAAACGTCTCAAAAATGAGATCGATAGGAAGTGCAAAATGGCTAAACAGGGATGGATAGAGGACAAATGTAAGGACGTAGAAGCTTATCTCACTAGGGGTAAGATAGATACTGCCTACAGGAAAATTAAAGAGACCTTTGGAGAGAAGAGAACCACGTGTATGAATATCAAGAGCTCAGATGGCAACCCAATTCTAAGCAAAGAAGGGAAGGCAGAAAGGTGGAAGGAGTATATAGAAGGTTTATACAAGGGCGATGTACTTGAGGACAATATTATGGAAATGGAAGAGGATGTAGATGAAGACGAAATGGGAGATACGATACTGCGTGAAGAGTTTGACAGAGCACTGAAAGACCTGAGTCGAAACAAGGCCCCCGGAGTAGACAACATTGCATTAGAGCTACTGACGGCCTTGGGAGAGCCAGTCATGACAAAACTCTACCAGCTGGTGAGCAAGATGTATGAGACAGGCGAAATACCCTCAGACTTCAAGAAGAATATAATAATTCCAATCCCAAAGAAAGCAAATGTTGACAGATGTGAAAATTACCGAACTATCAGTTTAATAAGTCACAGCTGCAAAATACTAACGGGAATTCTTTACAGACGAATGGAAAAACTGGTAGATGCGGACCTTGGGGAGGATCAGTTTGGATTTCGTAGAAATGTTGGAACACGTGACGCAATAGTGACCTTACGACTTATCTTAGAAGAAAGATTAAGAAAAGGCAAACCTACGTTTCTAGCAATTGTAGACTTAGAGAAAACTTTTGACAATGTTGACTGGAATACTCTTTTTCAGATTCTAAAGGTGGCAGGGGTAAAATAGAGGGAGCGAAAGACTATTTACAATTTGTACAGAAACCAGATGGCAGTCATAAGAGTCAAGGGGCATGAAAGGAAAGCAGTGGTTGGGAAAGGAGTGAGACAGGGTTGAAGCCTCTCCCCAATGTTGTTCAATCTGTATATTGAGCAAGCACTAAAAGAAACAAAAGAAAAATTCGGAGTAGGTATTAAAGTCCATGGAGAAGAAATAAATACTTTGAGGTTCGCCGATGACATTGTAATTCTGTCAGAGACAGCAAATGACTTGGAAGAGCAGTTGAACGGAATGGACAGTGTCTTGAAAAGAGGATATAAGATGAACATCAACAAAAGCAAAACTAGGATAATGGAATGTAGTCAAATTAAATCGGGTGATGCTGAGGGAATTAGATTAGGAAATGAGACACTTAAAGTAGTAAAGGAGTTCTGCTATTTGGTTAGCAAAATAACTGATGATGGTCGAAGTAGAGAGGATATAAAATGTAGACTGGCAATGGCAAGGAAACCGTTTCTGAAGAAGAGAAATTTGTTAACATCAAGTATTGATTTAAGTGTCAGGAAATCGTTTCTGAAAGTATTTGTATGGAGTGTAGCCATGTATGGAAGTGAAACATGGACGATAACTAGTTTGGACAAGAAGAGAATAGAAGCTTTCGAAATGTGGTGCTACAGAAGAATACTGAAGATAAGGTGGATAGATCACGTAACTAATGAGGAGGTATTGAATAGGATTGGGGAGAAGAGAAATTTGTGGCACAACTTGACTAGAAGAAGGGATCGGTTGGTAGGACATGTTTTGAGGCATCAAGGGATCACAAATTTAGCATTGGAGGGCAGCGTGGAGGGTAAAAACCGTAGAGGGAGACCGAGAGATGAGTACACTAAGCAGATTCAGAAGGATGTAGGTTGCAGTAGGTACTGGGAGATGAAGCAGCTTGCACAGGATAGAGTAGCATGGAGAGCTGCATCAAACCAGTCTCAGGACTGAAGACAACAACAACAACAATGACGTGTTCTCGACCGTTGTACCTCATTCTTTTCGACTATCTACGCACAGTCATTGAAAGCTTCGGGTGTGCATCACTATTGTAGTCTCTCGACTTATCTGGCACAGATCGCCATTTGTCCTGCTTCAGATAGCGGACAAACATGTGACCTCCATGTTCTCTGCTGAGGCGTGGACGTTTAACACTTTGTCATCTGCTCGAGATATAACCATTCTTCAACCACTTACCATATACAGAGAAGATATTAATAAACCGATAAACTGCAGGGACGGTTCCTGACTGGAAATGGAGGAAAAAAGCCTCGTGGTATCCAGAAAAGCTACGTTGCTACGATAGATGGTGCAGACGAATGGCTTCCTCGGACCACGTGTCGTCTGTTCCTTGTGTGTTGCAGGCTGTGTGATTGACGCAGCGTGCCGTAAAACTATATTAAACTAAACTCCTCTCGAACAGGCTATAAAGGCCCAACGGCACCGACTGGCCGCCGTGTCATCCTCAGACCACAGGCGTCACTGGATGCAGATAGGAAGGGGCAAGTGGTCAGCACACCGCTCTCCCGACCGTATGTCAATTTCAGAGACCGGAGCCGCTACTTCTTCATCAAGTAGCTCCTCAGATTGCCTCACAAGGGCTGAGTGCACCCCGCTTGCCAACAGCGCTCGGCAGACCGGATGTTCACCCATCCAAGTGCTAGCCCAGCTCGACAGCGCTTAACTTCGGTGATGTGACGGGAACCGGTGCTACCACTGCGACAAGGCCGTTGGCAGTGTACTGTAAGCGGCGGAATAATCCGGTATTCGTGTTGGGAATGAGCTGGGATGGTGTTCGTGTACGGCCAAGAAGATGGAAACAGTCGAGAGGTAGTGGAGATATACCAAAACAAGTGCCGTCACAGACACCAACTACATCTGTAACATTTGAAGCTCTTTTTGGGCGTTTGTGTGATCACGGGTCCTTTCTGACAAATGAACGTGCAAGGATTCGGTGGACTAGGGTCTACAGGACACTGAGACCAACACTAGCACAAGCTCCTGGAAAGTAGCCCACCAACACAGTGTAAGCAAGACTTTGATTATGTGTATCCTGCATGGCAACCACTACTATTCCTATCAACTGCAATCCCATGGAGGCCAGTTTGAACATCTGTTATGATGAGGATGCGATGCAGCTCTGTACTGTACGATTTGTTGTCTTTGCAAGCAAACCGTCGATTTCTGGACACATGTTCATTTCCAGTGAGGAATACGTCCCTGCAGTTTGGCAATTTCATTAATGTTCACCCTGTATGTACACGAGGCACCGGTCTTGCTGCAGTGGATACCCCATTCCCGTCAGATCACCGAAGTTAAGTGCTGTCGGGCGTGGCCGGCACATGGATAGGTGACCATCTGTTCTGCCATGTGCTGTTGCCATTTTTTGGGGTGCAATCAGCCTAGTGCTGCCAACTGAGGAGCTACTAGACCGAACAGTAATGGCTCCAGTCAAAGAATACCATCTTACGACGGGAGAGCGGTGTGCTGACCCCACGCCCCCCCTATCCGCATCCTTCGCTGAGGATGACTCGGCGGTCGGATGGTCCCAATGTGCCACTTGTGGCCTGAAGGCGAAGTGTTTTTTTTTTGTATGTTCACGACATTAGTACTCCAACACCCGACCAGCTTCACCATTTCGAGATGCTCGTTCCCAGATGCTGGACCATGACTATCTGATTTTTCCCACAGTCGCTTATGTCAGTGGCCTTCCCTGTTTACGGTCCATATCGTTGCTAGAATGATTTCCACTTCCTCTGTGCTCCGCCTTTATACAGGGTGAGCACAAAGACTTTCCCTAAATACAAAAGAAATAAAAATAATTATAAGGGACTGTGTTTGAGGCAGATGTGCCGTTTGTTGCAATGATAGCTTAACTCAAAGCTTTTTATTAACACACTTTCACATGTCAATGGACGTTTCTCAGATGGTAGCATAACTCACGAATTTTATGGCTGCATTACTTCACGTATTCTGACAGCATCTCATTTCTTTGTCTCTCTGCTGTTACAGGAAGCGTAATTTAGCAGTCCTGCTGAAACAGTCGCCTATTAGGTTGGTGCATAAGTTCGTACCGTTTTGTTTGCATGTAGGTATTCCGGTTGCTATGGGTTTATTTATCGATTGTCAGTTTTCATTTGTAATTTACTATTGCTATTTGGATTTCCGTATTGTCAGTTTGTCATATGGAGATAATGAGTCGACATGTGAATGGTAGAAAGTGAAGTGCCAAGAGGAGAAATCGGAACATTTCCGACATACTCTTCTGTTTGAGATCAATAGAGGGGTGACAGCAGCAGAGGCATCCAGAAACATTTGCGCCGTGTGTGGGGATAAAGGCACTGGACAGAGCATGGCAAGAAAATAGTTAAGGAAGTTCGTTTTGACATTAGTGACTCTCCACGTTCAGAAAGGCCTTGGCCTTTGATGAAAATCATTTAAACGCATTAATCCACAATAACCACGTCAGTGTATTCGAGAACAGGCAAATGCGAAGAACTGTGAACATTCCACAACCTTTGCGACATTTGCATGCAGTGGAGAAGGTTCAAAAATCGGTTGTATGGGTACCGCGTGCTCTAAGCCAAAATCACAAAAAACAGCTATATGTGGCTATATGTGATCTCTGCCTGCTTGTCATCAATTGGCTCTTGAATAACACTGACCATTCCTATCCTGTATCGTTACTGGTAACAAGAAATTTTGTCTTTATGCTAACTTAAGGAAGCGAAAGGAATAGTTGAAACAAAGCAAGGCAGCAACTCAAAGTACAAAGACTTGCGTGCATACACAAAATATAATATTATGCATCTGGTGGAACAGCGACGGTGTGGTGTACTGCAAATTACTTCGCAAACATGTAACCATAACTGATGACCTTAATTGTCAGCAACTGAGACGTATTGGACACGCAGTCCAAGAACAACAACCAACTGCATGAAGTGATACAACACGATAACTCCCATGTGCATTCTGTCAGACTGACAAAGAACATTATACAAGAATAAGGGTTGGGAAGTCATTCCGCACCCACATTTTTGACCTGACCTTGTAATGCCACAACGAAGCATAGCCAAGGCGCAGCAGTTGAATAAGTGAAAGCTCATGCCATCTGTTGGATAGTTGCGCAAACAAAAGCACAGGTACTTCCGCCTTATATATATATATATATATATATATATATATATATATATATATATATACTCCTGGAAATGGAAAAAAGAACACATTGACACCGGTGTGTCAGACCCACCATACTTGCTCCGGACACTGCGAGAGGGCTGTACAAGCAATGATCACACGCACGGCACAGCGGACACACCAGGAACCGTGGTGTTGGCCGTCGAATGGCGGTAGCTGCGCAGCATTTGTGCACCGCCGCCGTCAGTGTCAGCCAGTTTGCCGTGGCATACGGAGCTCCATCGCAGTCTTTAACACTGGTAGCATGCCGCGACAGCGTGGATGTGAACCGTATGTGCAGTTGACGGACTTTGAGCGAGGGCGTATAGTGGGCATACGGGAGGCCGGTTGGACGTACCGCCGATTGCTCAACACGTGAGGCGTGAGGTCTCCACAGTACATCGATGTTTTCGCCAGTGGTCGGGGGAACGTGCACGTGCCCGTCGACCTGGGACCGGACTGCAGCGACGCACGGATGCACGCCAAGACCGTAGGATCCTACGCAGTGCCGTAGGGGACCGCACCGCCACTTCCCAGCAAATTAGGGACACTGTTGCTCCTGAGGTATCGGCGAGGACCATTCGCAACCGTCTCCATGAAGCTGGGCTACGGTCCCGCACACCGTTAGGCCGTCTTCCGCTCACGCCCCAACATCGTGCAGCCCGCCTCCAGTGGTGTCGCGACAGGCGTGAATGGAGGGACGAATGGAGACGTGTCGTCTTCAGCTATGATAGTCGCTTCTGCCTTGGTGCCAATGATGGTCGTATGCGTGTTTGGCGCCGTGCTGGTGAGCGCCACAATCAGGACTGCATACGACCGAGGCACACAGGGCCAACACCCGGCATCATGGTGTGGGAGCGATCTCCTACACTGGCCGTACACCTCTGGTGATCGTCGAGGGGACACTGAATAGTGCACGGTACATCCAAACCGTCATCGAACCCATTGTTCTACCATTCCTAGACCGGCAAGGGAACTTGCTGTTCCAACAGGACAATGCACGCCCGCATGTATCCCGTGCCACGCAACGTGCTGTAGAAGTTGTAAGTCAACTACCCTGGCCAGCAAGATCTCCGGATCTGTCCCCCATTGAGCATGTTTGGGACTGGATGAAGCGTCGTCTCACGCGGTCTGCACGTCCAGCACGAACGCTGGTCCAACTGAGGCGCCAGGTGGAAATGGCATGGCAAGCCGTTCCACAGGACTACATCCAGCATCTCTACGATCGTCTCCATGGGAGAATAGCAGCTTGCATTGCTGCGAAAGGTGGATATACACTGTACTACTGCCGACATTGTGCATGCTCTGTTGCCTGTGTCTATGTGCCTGTGGTTCTGTCAGTGTGATCATGTGATGTATCTGACCCCAGGAATGTGTCAATAAAGTTTCCCCTTCCTGGGACAATGAATTCACGGTGTTCTTATTTCAATTGTAATTGAATATGGTAATGTTATGGTATGTCCATCTGTAAATAGAGAACTTGGCATAGTGTAAACTAACGTTTAAATGTGAGGGCATTCCCCGAGAACGTGGACAATGCAGGTTGGCGCTTGAATTTGGCAGTATTCTGGAACTGTTCAGATGCAGAACAGAGATTACGCGGCGCAAAAGTGACGGTTTAAGTATTGTACGGTAACGTTGCTTGTAGACAGTTAAAAGTGAGCTTACAACAAACACGAACTGGATTTATGGTGTGTAAGCAAGTCAAATGGACAATAAGGCTTGCAGGATGCAACATTTCGACGGAGACGGCTTGTGAGCGATATAGTTGCTGTTCCCACTCAAAAAGCACATGGCACGCCTTGTGGAAGTCTGCGTAATTTACGACGGACTGCAGCGACCAGCAGCAAGGTATGAAGTGACCAGTGTGTGCAACTAATGTTGCAATGTGATCTTACTACCAAATGAGATCCATTGATGAGCTCACGCCAGCACAAACAACGAACTAAGAGAAATCGTACAATAGTGTTTTTATGAACAGTGCGTTTTATACCGCCGCTATAACAAGTAGATTTATCCGTAGCGAACCAGTTTATGTTTTTTTCAAGTCAAGCTCTCTACAGTCTAATGTCTGAGTGAAATAATAAGTTTGTGATTCAAAGTGCATTCCACGAGTGTCATCAAATATTTACAGAAAATAGTTCATTAGTATCCCAAATCCATCGCTGTGTTTGCAGCAATACCAGTAAAAAGGCTATATTACGTGAGTATCGGCGTATTAATGCAACAAGAGGATATAATCGGAGTCGCCGAAAATTTCCAACCAACGCCGGATTATGCAACTGACACAAGACGCCAGGTACTGTGCCACATTAATTACAGCTCAACTCGATGTGGTGGCTTTTCAGTACATTATCAACGTAAAAACTCATTCAGTTTCATTAGAACAAAATGATTATAAAGTTATAAAGTAATGTTTTTAACATCTCTAATAACCATCATTTCTATAGTGTTCATTGATTATTCAATTAAAGAATTTATTGCCACCACAGTACTCATTGTACCTGCAGTACAATGCAAATTCAGTAACATTAAAATCATTACTGACAGTTGGTGTAGATCAATCTAACATACAAAAAGTTCAAGTGTTTATCATATGTGTGTGTATATTGTGTTACATACATGTTGTTTGCCTGCTAGGCGTGATTAACGTACACCAGTTAGTGCATTCTGTTCAGTCAGTTCAAAGAGGTTACTTTTGTGAATGAAAATCAGAATTCATTTAACATTCGATTTCTTGTACGCCATCGCCAATATTTATTCAGTAATTCCATGTAGTAGTCTGAACTACATAGCAAAGCTATTCAGGCTTATTACACGCGATAGACGCTTTCCAGACGTCCGATGCTGCATGGTCTAAAAATATTACAGTACATTCGGATAGTGGCATCGCAACCTTCCGCCCTCGGATTTTAACCTTTTCCGTTCTCTATCAAACAACTTTCGAGGAACTTCCTTTTCGGATGAAAATGCGCTCAGAACACGGCTCGACGAGTTCTTCGCCTCAAAACCACGCTATTTATACAGTCGCCGAATCGGTAATTTACCCCAGCGTTGGCAGACTATTGTAAACAGTTAAGGAGAATATACACTACTGGCGATTAAAATTGGTACACCAAGGAGAAATGCAGATGATAAATGGGTATTAATTGGAGAAATATGTTATACTAGAATATTTGAAAGAGAGTATTCCAGTCAGCATTGTCAAAAGCTTTCTCTAACTCTACAAATGCTAGAAACGTGGGTTTCCCTTTCCTTAATATATTTTCTAAGATAAGTCATAAGGTGAGTACTGCCTCATGTGTTCCAACATTTCTACGGAATCCAAACTGATCTTCCCCTATGTGGGCTTCTACCAGTTTTCCCGTTCGTCCTTAAAGAATTCGCGTTAGTATTTTGCAGCTGTGACTTATTAAACTGATAGCTCGGTAATTTTCACATCTGTCAACACCTGCTTTCCTTGGGATTGGAATTATTATGTTCTTTTTGAAATATGAGGGTATTACGCCTGTCTCATACATCTTGCTCACCAGATGGTGGAGTTTTGTCATGACTGGCTCTCCCAAGGCCGTCAGTAGTTCCAATGGAATGTTGTCTACTCCGGGGGCCTTGTTTCGACTCAGGTCTTTCAGTGCTCTGTCAAACTCTTCACGCAGTATCGTATCTCCCATTTCATCTTCATCTACATCCTCTTCCATTACGGACATTATATGTGACAATTTGAGTGACAAGTACACCAAAGCGAAAGCCGCTTTAACTCAGCGCCTGTCAGCAACATCACAGGAACAGTTTCATCAAGGACATCCTACCGATCAACGACAACGCACCAATTACACCGACAACAATGCCAGCTGTTTTTCAGTGCAACACTGGACGTGCCACGACTCGCTCTACGCAGCACCCGAGCCGCACCGACTCTGCCCGACCTCTACCGACTGCGACGTCACGGTTGCCGCCTGCTGGCTCACTGACCTCGACCCAGTCAAAACAGACAGCTGCGCGACGTACGATCCTACCACGCTTTCCGCCCGGCCGTTGACTGCTCGACCGCGCCCGCAACTTGTTCACCAACCCCACAAGACGATTTTAGCCGTATCAATGCTTCATACAGCGGTGAACGTGTTCTCACTCTGCCGCCGCCGAGTACAGAGTTTCACATTCGCGATCGCACACACGACCTCTTCTACTCGAACTGTTACGCCAATACTGTGCCGCCGACCTTGTCTTGTACGCCACGTTATCCTTTGATAGAGACAGATTGTGATTTCGACCCCATCTTACTCAGTGATAGACAGCGGACTGCTTCACGTCATACATTTTCGCCTGAACAACTCCGACAGCTACGTGAGCAAATTGCGACATACAACTTATTCGTACAAGATCAGTTACACATGCTGCAGCCGACACCGACCGAGCACGACATGTAACGAGATGCTCCTGTCATTGTTTCCGCCTCCGACTGCTGACTATCCTTTGCCGTTACTACCAGCTACAACTAATACCCTGACGATCTATGTCCCAGATGTCATAACTGTCATCATCACTCGATATTTGTGGGCCAAAGGGCATAAATCGAGTTAAATTCAAAGCGACACGCGTCGCATTTGTGGACCGTAGCAGGTGGTGTGCAGCCTTCCAAGAGGACTGTGTGAACCGTAGTGATTCGCCACACTCCGGGCGACCGGCAATAGCAGTAACCAGCAGAAGGACAGAGCCATTGAGACAGCAAGTCTGGACTCCGCAAGCCTTATCACAGAAGTTCATTTCCTTTCGTGTGGTGTACGATATCGCTCATGACACATCGAAATTTCGTGAAGTTAGTGCTCACTGGGTGACTAAGAACCTGACAAAAAGCCACAAGGGCCAGCGAATGATGTGGAAATTCTACGTTACTGATGTGATACAACCAACTTATTTACGCCGCTGCCACCTTTCCTCGGTAGTTCCAGACACTTCGTTCCTGTACCACGGCATAACCAGTCGCATTCTAGTGCCGCTTGCTTTGCCGCCCTCTTCACTACCTAAGCAATGTACGACCAACACATCTGCCGTTTCTGCTTCGACGAGTGAGCATCTTTCCGCTTCGACACACGGCCGTGCAGCAGCACACACGCAGCTCCAGTTCCATCGAACTGTGTCGCCACTCCGGCACGGTCCAGTAGTTCATTCGCCGATTCGACTTCTTCACGCTCATATTACGTCTCATCGCCTTCCTGCTCCGACCACGGTTTCACCAACCACGTCCGCCTTCCACCACCTCTCGCCGTCGCCATGCGTCATGCAGAGGGCTCACAGCCACGCCCCCCCAACCTTCGATCACGGCTGTTTTGCACATCAGAACACCGACACTGTCAACTCCGCTCAGAACATCCTGCCATCTATCGCTGTAACACACTCACCGTCCACGGACTCTGAGGTGACGCTTCCGTCTACACCGAAGTCATCCGCCTCCAAGGTCAGTCATGTGTAGAGATGGGTAGTTCGCAAACGAACTGGTGCAAACTAACGGTTCACCAAGATGAACGAAATGACCCAGGAACGAATTCTAAGGAACGATCGGTTCATAGTTCGCTTCGGTCGCGGCGGTCTACGTATAGTTCCCGGGAACGAGGAACGATTGGTTCACAGCTCACTAGTTCACTTCGGTCGCGGCGGTCACTTCGGCAGTTATCGTTCCAGCCCCGGTCGCGTGCTCGTCTCAGTCTCGGTCTCCCTCGGCCGCACTCGTTGTTCTTCGCATGACCACCTGTCTCAGTTCCACTGCCGACTGCTCCTAGTTCGTTCAGTATCCAGTTGTTCGTGAACTGCGCTCGCCAATTTTACATATGTTCCAAACTGTTCTTGCACTTGGGTCTGGCTGTTCAGCGTCCACGACCGGTGATCAAAAAGTATTTTATAGTTACATGAATTACATAAAAATTACGATGTATGTAATAGGTAAGTCTTTTCATTATATCGATGAACAGCAGAAGACATACTTATAACAAGGAAAGTTTTTTTTCTTATTCATATAATTTTTGGTTTCATCGACTTCATTTAGCAACTAACTTTCAATATTTTGCTTAATTTTTAGTGTAAGAAAATTCATATAAAACGATTTTCGTGTATCTTTCATATACAAAACATTACATTTAGAAAGGCTCTATTTTTAAGTTTGGTTGTTTCCAATTTGCATTACGTGCTAGTTTAGTTTCTTCGAAAAAAAAGTGGTTTGTGGGTCATTTTGCTCAGTAGGAAAAGCGGTGCCTCTCCATTTGAAAAGACATAGATTGCCATCAAATCGTATATACTTATTATCTCAAAAACATTTGTTCAGAAGGAGCTTTCAAACCAAAAACTTTATTACTGCATTAACTTTAATAATGCAACATAAAAACCTAATTTTTACTAAGCGTGTGACGCAAGTATGATGAGAAAACCAGATTTTATTTTATCCTTCCATAAAGTCTACTTCGCCTACGAACTCTGACACAACGTGAAGTATGCATAGGGTGTAAACGATTATTGTTTACAACGTAGTATAGCTATGTAGTGAAACTCGAAACGAAGAGTTTTATACAAGACACTTGTGGTCTATTAAGTTGGGAAACAGCCACCAACAGGTTTAGAAGACTACATGTGCTAGAGCCTATGCGAGTCGCGTGAGATTTTCATGTTCTCTTCTCCAGCTCTCCACACATCGTCATCGATTGTTTCGCCATTGTTGCTTGCATTAGCTTGTTATTTCTCCACTGCCTAATTATTACATGTTTGTCTGTTTGTTGTATCTGCTCCTAATGGGCAACACATCGTCTTTAATTGGGGAGCACTCTATACTCGGGGCCGGTTTTCCTTGCGCCACCCTATATTTTCTCCCTGCGGTCAGCCACACAACGCTACAGTTGGCTAAACGAGAGGTTGCGCAGAATCACAGAAATTACTTCTAAAAGTGTATAAGAATTCCGTAATGAATAAAAACTCTATACTCCAGGGGGGACGCAAGTGCCCCCTCTTGGTGCCCTCCATTCTTCAGTCACCTACACTACTAGTTTTCTGTTTTTCATAAGAACCATATACCGAGCACAAATGAACGGTGAACGAGTAAAAATGAACGGTTCCCAAAAAAGAACGATCAGCAGTGAACTAGTTCCCAAGGATGAACGAGTTTGCCCATCTCTAGCCATGTGCATCTTGCTGTTTTCTCCCCTGTTGCGACATCAAGCGACTCTGTAACTCCGTCATTACCGCGAGTGTTGCTCATCCGGCATCTCTTAAGCAACCTGCTAAGCCACAGCATGCTTGCTTCTTTATGTCATACGACCAATAGCAAATTGTTACCGGACACGTTGCACTTACCGCGGCGCTCGCAGGCAAATACTTTGGCCATACGCCGCATCGCGTCTTCGACGCACTTGGCACCTTCGATCGGATCAAAACCCCGCTGCTCAGCACGGCCTGGGCACGACGGTGTTCTCCCCACCGACACCTTCTGCTTCCACCGTGCCATCAGCAGCTTGGCGCGGTCAACCTGTGGACGCCTTCCGCGCCTCCTTCCTTCCGCTGCTCGTGCCTGCCAAGACATCGAGAAACGGTCCAATCGCGTCTCACAGTAGCGCCTGCCACGACACGATCGCTCACGTGTACCTGGGCCATCAGCCGTCCGGGTGCACACACCCCTCTCATCATCCTTACCGTGCTCCGCCCTACCGGTGGGGGCTCTGTGGCTGTTATCGACTGCAAGAGTCGACCGCCTCATCTTTGAGAACGAACTTCTTTGAAAACTGTTGATCTCAGTTTGTTACGAACCCTGTATTCGAGCGGATGTGTTTGTATCGTTATGATCAAAATAAAGTTAATTCATTATAAACGAGCTAATACTTAATGTTGGGTTCGATATTACCGTACGTAACATCTCGATCCCCATACGTTTAATATGTCACACACAAAAAAAAAAAAAAATCAACAAAAAATCACAAATGAACTTACATATTTAACCTACTTTTCTAGATAGTCACCAACATTCTCATCATCGTTTCCCATCGTTGTACCAGTTTCAATATGCCCTGTTCGTAAAAGTCCATTTGGTTGGAGCATAGCCATCTGCGGACTGCTGCTTCCACTACCGCAACTGTACCACAACATTGACCGGCCAGGAATTCCTTCATGGGAACAAACAGATGAATGTCCGACGATGAAAGGTCTGGACTGTGTGGTTGATACTGGAGTACCTCCCGCCAAAATTTGGCGATTGTCTCGTGAACAGGAGCGAGATGAGCCAGATCGCTGGTCGATCATCAGCGATCGGCTTGTTATCTTTGGCGTGTCCCCGGGTATGAGCATCTTTGCGTTTTCGGCTGGTGCGCGCGGGACGGCGAGAGGCAGTCGGTTTGGGGCGGCCGGTGAGACTGGACGAGTTGTGGCTCGGGCGTAAGCACAAGTGTGATGTCTGTTACGCTGGGGCTGTTCGCTAATCGTGAAACTCCTGCGGCTGTTACTGGTTGCCTGGAAGGCATTTCATATAAACTGTGCCAAGCCTCGCAGTGAGAGGGCAGTCCGGAGTTGGTGTTGGCCTAGATGTTTGTACAAATTGATGTGCCTGCGTGAGAAGCACGGCGTAGGCCTGTTGGTTGCTTCGACCTTCTGACAGCCACCGCAAGCAGATGTTCGGCCAGAATATCTACAGTTTGTGGTGAGCATAGTGCGAAATATGTGCTCCCAGCCTGACTCTTAGCCTGTGTTATTTGTGGGTGCCGACCCCTTGTCTGTAACTGCTTCCAGGTGTCCTGTAAGATTTCACAGCAAAACTGTGTTTTTGTGGCATTCTGTGTTTCTGACTCAGCCTCTGCCTAGAAAGGGGGAGGATTTGTGCCTCAACTGAAAAAGGGGGGGGCGTGGTTCGATTAGACATCTTTTGGAATTCCTTAATGCTGTAATTTAAACATATAGAAAAATTCTTCTTTCAGAATAAGCGCCTGTTTCTTTGGGACACTGTACTTCAAACAGGAGTGATGTAATGTTAATGAGTATTTGTTATTCGTCAAATGAAGTGTATTTAAGGTCTTGCAGTTTCTGGGGCACGCAGCTGTGTTATTGAACTCATTTTGATGTGTTCTGTCGGCTGAATGACTGCTCCCCACTTCAGCGTATTCTTTTGAGTAGTATTGTAAGGTTTTTTGGGTATTTGTCAGTGAGATGTATTGATTCAATTTTGTTTTTCTCTTTCTTTTGAATTATGGAGAATTGTTTAGTTTATCTGGTTATTGGCTTAACTCACACTTCACGCATGAATCAGCTGATATTGCAATTGTTTTCATGAATCAGCTGATATTGCAATTGTTTTTTTTTTATTCCTGTTTAATGTCAGACAGAGTCAAATGTAACTTCACTTATGTTATTTGAAATGAATGTATTGAATTGACATTAATGAATTATGTGCAATCAAAGTAAGGGACCCAGTCCTTCATTAGTGCTTAACAGTGGCGCGTGGTTCGGGTTGCGAGCCTCGTGCTTGGACCACGAGCATTATCATTGTGAAGTGTAACAACATTAACGTCGTGGTGTTTGCGATGAAGTGCACGACACAACTTAACCAAAGTTTTAATATAGGATCAAGCATTCACAGTGATCCCTTGTTCGGCAGAGTCCACCAGGAACACTCTCACAAGCACTTTTCCACCAGATTGAGTCATTCTGAATTGTTTTCGTGCTGGGGAACCAGCATGTTTCCACTCCATAGGGGCCTGCGTTAAGTGATGCAGGCTTGTCATCATTCCCTGACCCTTGTGGCTTTCTGTCAGGTTGTGTGTGTGTGTGTGTGTGTGTGTTTGAGGTTTACGGGCGCTAAACAGCGTGGTCATCAGCGCCCAAACACATAGAAACAGGAACACAAGCGGTGAAGGGACGAGGACGGACGCCGAACAAGGAGAACGGCTAAAAGACACAGGCCTCACGCAGTTACAAATGCGCACATACAGAGGCAAAACAAGAGGAGAAGAAACACACTAAAAAAGGAAAGGAAACACAAGGAAAAGAGAACAGATACCGAAGGGAAACAAGGAGGTAATCGTGATTGGCGGACCTCTTACCTAAAACCTGGGTGAGCCAGTCACCCAGCAGAACATTAATACCTTCTCCCTAAAATCCGAGGCAACAGATTGGACAGGACACAAAACCGTAAGATCTTAACCACAGTCGCTGCGTCGTCTTGCAAAATAGAGGGCAAATCCGGTGGCAAGGAAACCACCGCCCTCTGGTCAGAGAATAAAAGACAGTCAAGTAAAATGTGGCGGACAGTAATCTGGACGACACAAGCACTGCAGATTGGGGGGTCCTCCCGCCGGAGTAAAAAACCATGCGTGAAGGGACTGTGTCCAATGCGGAGGCGAGTGAGGAGAACCTCATCCCGCCTGTATGACTGGTAGGACGTACGCCATGGTCGCGTAGTGGCCTTTACCAGACGCAGCTTATTGTCAGAAACTGCCAACCACTCCTCTTCCCATTGATGCATAACACGAAAACGCAAAAGGGAGGTTACAGCATGGAGGGGGACGGCACATTCAACAACGTGAGGGAGGGAACATGCATCTTTGGCAGCCACAGCCGCCAGTTCGTTTCCCCTAATACCAACGTGCCCCGGCACCCAGCAGAAAGAAACCTCCTTCCCCTGCCGTTGCAGTTGGAGTAGGGCATCATGGATGTTCTGGACGACCGTATCCGCTGGGTACAAGTGTTGCATGGTCTGAAGGGCACTCAGGGAGTCAGAAAAGATGAGGAACTTAAGACTGGTAACACATCTCATCTGCTCCAATGCCCGCAAGATTGCAAACAATTCGGCATCGAGGATGGTAAACGCCGCAGGAAGCCGTAACTTGACGACTCGATCAGGGAAAACAACAGCACAACCAACAGAGTCCCCCTGTTTAGAGCCATCTGTGAATACGGGTACATGGTCCGGATGCTGGTTTAAAATATCGTAAAATAAGGAGGTAAAAACAAACGCCGGAGTGCAGTTCCTCCGGTACTCCGACAAGTCTAGAAGGATGCTGGGCCTCTGGAGCAACCAGGGAGGCAGGCGAGTAAAACCTTGTCGTTGGGGGGGCACACGCTCCACACCAAGGGACTCAAGCAAATGCTTGGCACGAATCCCAAATGGTCTCGTTGCCCTGGGACGACTGGAAAAGAGACGTTCCATAGGCGGTCGGGCAACGGTAGGGTACGCAGGGGAGGTAGGACAGGCAAGGAAATGACACACCCGTCGCACCATGAGGAGTTTCCGCCGGATGGCGAGCGGCGGTTCCCCTGCCTCAGCACACAGGCTGGGGATGGGACTGGTACGGAAGGCACCAGTGGCCAGCCTGATACCTTCATGGTGTACTGCGTCAAGGATCTTCAGATACGAAGGCCTTGCTGACCCATACACGCTGCAAGCATAGTCAAGACGCGATCGGACGAAAGCCCTATAAAACTGCAGCAGACGCGCCCGATCTGCTCCCCAGGACCGATGACTCAGACACTTCAAAATATTCAGTGCCTTCAGGGCCCGCACCTTGAGGTCTTTAAGGTGAGGCAACCACGACAACTTGGAATCAAAAGTGAGGCCCAGGAACCTCACAGTGTCTCTAAAAGGAAGAACGGTGTCCCTCAGACGCAATTCAGGGGAGGTAAAAAGACGCCGAGAACGATTAAAATGAACACACACAGATTTGTCTGCAGAAAAGGTAAAACTCGTCTTTGCAGTCCATGCCTCTAAGCGCTTTATCGTAAGCTGTAACTGCCGACTAGCACTGACAAGACTGGAGGAAGAACAGAAAACAGCAAAATCGTCCACAAACAAGGAGCATTGGGCAGGACTCCGGATAGTGGACGTGATACTGTTAATAGCAACGGCAAAGAGGGTGACACTTAAAACGCTGCCCTGAGGAACACCATTCTCCTGCACGTACAAATCCGATAGCACATTACCAACCCGATACCGAAAGATGCGTTGAGAAAGAAAGGATCGAATGAAGATGGGGAGACGGCCACGAAAGCCCCACTCATGGAGTTGATTGAGGATAAGGCGGCGCCAAGTAGTGTCATACGCCTTATTAATGTCAAAGAAGACCCCTAGACAATGCTGGTTACGTAGAAAGGCCTGCTGGATGGCGGCCTCAAGCAGGGTCAAGTTCTCTATAGTGGAACGACATCTCCTAAAGCCACACTGAGAGGGGCTAAGGAGCTGCCTGGTCTCGAGCAGCCAAACCAGGCGGCGGTTGACCATGCGTTCCAACGTCTTCCCAACACAGCTCGTCAAGGCAATACTCCGATAACTACTGGGATGCGTTCGGTCCTTCCCTGGTTTGAGGAGGGGAATCAAAATTGCCTCCCTCCACGAGTCAGGGTACGTGCCAGATAACCATACCATATTGAAACAGTTCAGGAGAACTTCCTTGGATGGCAGCAACAGTTGCCGCAGCATGCTGTACCGGATTTGATCATGACCAGGCGCAGTATCATGAGCCACAGACAGCGCAGAATCCAGTTCCCACATTGTGAAGGGGCAGTTATAGGGTTCAGAATTTAGAGACCGGAAGTCCAAGTGACCCCTTTCGATGGCAGTGCGGTAGCGGCAGAAATCTGGATCACAGTTAATAGTGGCGGTAGATTCCGCAAAATGCATGGCCAGTGTCTGGGCAATGTCTCTCGGCGCCGTGAGGAGACATCCCTGATGCAGCAATGCCGTGACAGGTAGCTGGCTGAGTTTCCCGGAAATCCTCCTGATGGCTTCCCATACTTTCGTAGAACTAGTGGAGCGAGAGATGGAATTCAAGAACGATTGCCATGACCGTCGTTTGCTCTCTTTAATCACTCGCCGCGCTCTGGCCCTTGTCACCCGAAAGGCCGCAAGATTGTCAGCTGAGGGACGGCACTTGAAGCGGCGCAGTGCTGCACGGCGGGCGCGGATGGCTGAGTGGCACTCAGTGGTCCACCAAGGGACAGGACGCCTCTTGGGATGACCGGATGACCGTGGGATTGACAATGCAGCAGCATGTGAGATCACGGCTGCAACATGGTCTACCCATTCGTGGACGCTGGCACGGTGTTCCAAAACAGCCAGTTGGCTGAAAAGTGTCCAGTCAGCTCTGCAAAGGTGCCACCGGGGCGGCACTGGTAATGCCACAGCCTCATCCAGGAGGCGAATCCAGAGGGGGAAATGGTCACTAGAATGGAGGTCAGCTGCAGCCTCCCACAGAGCAGAATCCGCGAGTTCTGGAGAGCAAAAGGAAAGGTCAATAGCCGATGACGATCCGGAAGCAGTACAGAAATGAGTGGGAGCACCAGAGTTGAGGAGGCACAGTTCTTCAGACATCATGACGCTTTCCAGAATGCGACCCCTGGGGCAAGTAGTCCGAGAGCCCCATAAGACATTATGAGCGTTGAAGTCCCCCAGAAGAAGAAATGGGCGGGGGAGTTGGCTAATAAGGTCCGTGAGAGCCTCAGAGTCTATCGCATCCGGAGGTGGTAAATAAACAGAACAGACTGTGAGCCTCCGACCCACAAGAATGTCAACTGCAACTGCTTGCAAGTCGGTGACGAGAGGGAGCTCAGATGATGGGTGCATGTCACGGACAAAAACCGCAACACCACCCTTTGCCCTTTGCCCCGTCAGATCATCTTTTCGATATACGGTATAGCCGCGTAAAGAAGGAGAATCAGTGGCCCGAAAATGTGTCTCTTGGAGACATAAGCACAAGGGGCACTCTCGTATAAGGAGTTGTAATTCGGCCACATGCGTCCTGAACCCATTCAGGTTCCACTGTAATATGGGAGCCAGTGATAAGGGTGGCTGAACTTTCACCCTGCCTCTGTGCTTTGGAGGAGAGACCGTACTGGCCGGAGATTTATTCCTGGGGCGAGAAGATCGCCCCCGGTCGACATCAATGTCCATAAGCTCCAATGACGACCCACGGGAGATGTCAGACAGTACGATGGCCTCGTCATCGGACCGACGCTGACTAGTCTCCTCAGGTGGCAGAACCTTCATCTTCTGAGGCTTTGTCTTGGGGGGCTTGGAAGGCAGAGCCTTGTCAACAGTTGGAGGTTGACTCGCCTGGGCAGAAGGCGCCATATGGGGGGAGGCTGGAAGTACCTCAATGTCAGCAACCACGGCCTTGTCCGATGTAGCGGGGAGAGCCGCAGATTGCAAAACAACTGCAGCAGCACAAGTGCACTGGCAAGCGCAGGTTTTAGTGCTAACACTAGCAACCTCTGTTTGTGTAGCAACAGTGGCCAGTTGTACCGGTTTTTTGAGAGCAGAAGCGAAAGATGTTGAAAACACAGGAGGTTGCATGGCCTTAAAGAGCTTCTTGGCCTCACCATAGGGGATGCGCTTAGATGTTTTAATCTCCTGTACCTTCCGTTCTTCGAGATAGATGGGGCAGATCCGGCTCCAGACAGGGTGACTCCCAGAGCAATTCACGCACTTCACAGGCGATGAACAATCGGCTCCGTCATGGGCAGGCTGACCACATTTACCACAAGTGGCTATCCCATTGCACCCCAACTTAGTATGCCCAAAGCGCTGACATTTAAAACAGCGCATTGGGTTGGGGAAATATGGCCGTACGGGCAAACGTAAGAACCCCGCTTTAACATGCTCTGGGAGTCTCGGGCAACTGAATGTGAGAATAAACGAGTCAGATTTGACGAGGTCCCCATTGACTCGTTTCATAATGTGCTGCACGTCAACAATTCCTTCGTCAGCCCACTCAGATTTTAGCACGTCTATGGGGATATCCACCAAGTCCCTACACGTCACAACACCCTTACTACGAGGGTCGGTCAAAAAGTAATGCCTCCCATTTTTTTTCTACTTAAAAAAATTAAGTTAAGTGAAAAATTTGAATTTGGCGCCATTCCTCAAACCTTCCTCTGCAATTCACTGCAGTAGTAACTTTCTGTGTCAACAGGTGGCAGCACAGCAGAAGTTTGTAAGATGGCCGACATCGATGTTCGTTTGAGACAGCGTTGTGTGATTGAATTCTTGAATGCAGAAGGTGAAACGCCCATACGCATTCATGAAAGACTGAAGAAGGTGTATGGTGTTGTGATAGTGGATGTCAGCACTGTTAGACGATGGGTTCGTCGTTGTAAGGAAGCTGAAGGGCAAACACCGTTGACTGACGAAAAGCGGAGCGGCAGGCCGGTGAGTGCAGTGACTCCACACAACATGCAGCAAGTTGATGACATCATTCGTGGTGACCGTCGGGTGACTACAGATGAAGTGTGTCGCATTATTTCTCTTAGTAAAGGCAGTGTGATCACGATTATTAAACAATTGGGGTACTCAAAAGTTTGTGCACGGTGGGTTCCAAGAATGTTAACCGATCAGAATAAAGAGGCAAGGAAAACAATAGCCTCCCAACACTTGCAGCGCTTCCGTTTGGAGGGAGATGAGTTTATGAAAAAAATTGTGACCGGGGACGAAACATGGGTGCATTTTTTTGAACCCGAATCAAAGAGGCAGTCAATGGAGTGGCGTCACACAAGCTCGCCGAGGAAGAAAAAATTCAAAACTGTGCGATCGGCAGGGAAAGTTATGGCAACAGTTTTCTGGGATACAGAGGGTGTGATTCTGGTTGATTTTTTGGAGCAGGGATGCACAATAAATTCTGTTCAATACGTCACAACCCTCAAAAAACTTAAAGCACGTCTTCAGCGAGTTCGCCCAACAAAATCAATGGCAGATGTTCTTCTTTTGCATGACAATGCAAGACCACACACCAGTCGTCACACCTCTGACGAGATTGTCAAAATTGGATGGGAAGTTTTGCCTCATCCCCCATACAGCCCTGGCCTGGCACCATCAGACTTCCATCTGTTCGGGCCACTAAAAGAAGCTCATCGTGGGATTCATTTTGAAGATGAGGAGGCCGTCAAAACATCCGTGCGTCAATGGCTTAGGAAGCAGAGCTGTGATTTTTACCGTGCTGGGATACATGCCCTTGTTCAAAGATGGACCAAAACTGTAGAGATGGGCGGAGATTACATTGAAAAATGACAAAATGATCCTCAATGTTGTGGTTTTCAACCTATGTAATTGCATTTAAATTTCCTGACAATTAAACGTAGAAAAAAAAAAAATAGGAGGCATTACTTTTTGACTGACCCTCGTATAATTCAAAGTGGAGTGGAGCTCGGTCTCAACAGCGTACTCTCCTAGACAATTTGCTTTCCGAAGCGACTTGACGGGAACTAGAAGTTTCAACTAACAGAGTCCCATTGCGCAGTCGCTTTACAGATTTCAGTGTTCCTGCAATTCCCTGAAGACCCTTGTGGATGTAAAAGGGAGAAACCCTCTCAAAGCTACCCTCCTTCCTTTTAATAATCAAAAACACATTCTGATTATCAGCATGTGCTCCGTTACTACATTCTGTTAAATCTCTAGCAACACCAGGCGCTGGAGGACTCGCAGCGCGTAGCCGCTTTTTCGATGGGGTGTGTTTTCCTACCAGTGGCCCACCCAAGCCACTGGTAGGGGGAAATGTAGAGGTCGAAGGGTCCATTGCGGTCCCACGAGCAGCTAGGGAACTAAAAGTCCGCTCAGACAGAGCCCCGCGTGCCTGAGTAAGCCTTATACAACTGGGGTGCGGCAGGTGCCCCAGAGGTTGCCCGCTTGCGACTGTTCCACCCCAACAGCCATGCATCTTCTAGGCGCGGAGCACACCGAAAGATTGAGGGGTTGTTATAGAGGTTGGCCTTCCTCGCAATCCAGGCGGTCAAGCCAAGATTACCATTCCCCGTAGCACACAACATTTCACCGCCGCGCCGTACGGTGGTCGCTGAAGCATGTTCGGGGGTTACGGTGACAGGACACTGGCGGCGCAGACCAGTCCCCAGCTCAGGACCCCGGGGTCGCCAAGCCCGTACTCAGCAAGTGAATGCTGAGCCCCTGGGGGGGAAATTCTGTCAGGTTCTTAGCCACCCAGCGAGCACTAACTTCACGAAATTTCGATGTGTCATGAACGATATCGTACCCCACACGAGAGCTACTCTAGAATGAAATGATAATTAAATCGAAACCCTTAGCTACCGATAAGTGTTACTGATATACATCAATGGGGACAGCTGAAAACGCGTGCCCCAACTGGTTCTCGAACCCGGGATCTCATGCTTACATTGCAGACGCTATATCAATTTTTTTTAAATTGAACTCATTTTGGTCGTTTTTGTTCGTTGTATCTGCTAGGGGCGGACGTCGCAAGACACCCGTTTCAGTTCGTTGTTGATCGATTAACTCAGTTTTTTTTTTATTACAGAGGGTAGCTAACCCTCTGACCGAACACGCTGAGCCACCGTGCCGGCGTCCATCTGAGCCACCGAGGGCACAGAGGATATTGCGACTGCAGGGACTTGTCCCTTGCACGCTTCCCTTGAGACCCACATTCCCAACTGTCCACAACCTACATTCGTAGTGTTCCTAATATGTTGCGGAGTGTATTATACTGACATATTATTGACAGCCTGGAAGTATCGCAAGAATCCATGCTTATAAGGAGCAGTCAAATGGAAAAAAAAAGTAAGTAGACTGTTTATTATTTCAAAATAAATCGTCGTAACTGTCAGTACATTTACCCCACATGTTGTCCACCCATCTGTTGCCAAGATTATTTCGACTATGCTGTAGAAGTATCGCAGAGAAGTCGTATGGCGCGAGTAACGAGTGAATGGGCAGTTATCTATTAGGAACACTACGAATGTAGGTTGTGGCAGCTGGGAATGTGGGTCTCACGGGAAGGGTGCAAAGGATACCTGGAGTCGCACTATCCTCTGTGCCCTTGGTGGCTCAGAGGGGTTGCCGGCACGGTAGCTCAGCGTGTTCGGTCAGAGAGGTGTAACGATCAACAACCGAACTGTAACGGATGTCATGTAACGTCCGCAACGACCAAACACAACAACGAACAAAAAAAAAAAAAAAGGAGCCATTTGAACCATTTAGCCGGCACGGTAGTTCAGCGTTCGGTCAGAGGGTTAGCAGCCCTCTGTAATAAAAAAACTGAGCTAATCGATCAACAACGAACTTAAACGGATGTCTTACGACGTCCACCCCGAGCAGATGCAACGAACAAAAGTGAACAAAACGAGATTTTTTTTTTTTAAAAAAAATGGGTAGAGCGTTTGCCACGTAAGCAGGAGATCCCGGATTCGAGTCCCGGTCGGGGTACATATTTTCAGCTGTCCCTATTGATGTATATTAGCAACACCTATGGGCAGCTAAGGGTTTCGATATAATTATCATTTTGATATTGATTTCATTTCGAATGTGGAATAGTACCTTGTAGACAATGCTACTAAAGAAATTAGGAGAGATCCCGGGCATTACACTCTGACATTAAAAAATTAATTGACAGCTGAATTTTTTTTTATTATTCACCGGTGAGGAAAAGTGGAAGATTACAATCATGAACAAGCACACCAGCACCGTAAGATATTAAATTAAAATCCATTAAGATGGAAATCCTACTAACTCAATTGTCAACAGTTATAATACTTACGCAAGGAACTCCGTAAAAATATACCAATTTTACACTTTTAAACAATCCTACAGTATAAAAAGCGGCCATGCCTTAATCAACCTAGTCAGGGGGTTTAAATTCTCAACATATGTTGTTTAGCGTCAGTCAGCTATACTAACATACACACAATAATTCCTACTCTTGAAACCACAGATACTAAAAAAAAAAGGATTTTTTCCGAAACAAAAAAAGAGGACTGGTGCAACAGTTGATATCTTTGAACTTACAGCAATAATTCTGTCATAAAATGGTTTTAAATGCAATGGAAAAATCTGTAGGCAGCAAGAATGACTGGCAATGGGAAACTGCGTTTCAGGCATTCTAGCTCAAATTTTATCAATAACCTCTACGTCCAGTATTTGAAAAGGTACCATTGTGTCACAGAAAGAATCTTTTATTGTTACAGATACGTCGACGAATCAATTTTACTGTACAAATTTGATAGAGAAGACGTGAAAGGAGGAATCCAAAAAATATCTTCTACATTAATACCTGTATTTCATTTCACGGGAAGAACGATTGCTGGTAAGCCTCCGAGTGGGATCGAATCTCTCTGGTTTCATCTTCGTGGTCTTTTTGCGAGACATATGTACGGCAAAGGAATTACCGTGAAGCAGAACGCCTCTCTTGCAGCGTCTGCGACTGCAGTCGACTGAGTATGTCCGTAACGCTTACGTTCTTACTAAATGAAACTAACGAAACGTGCTGCTATTCTTTGAATTTTCTCCTCCTGTCAATCCTTTCGTGTAAAGAACCCAGAGTAACGAACAACTTTCAAGTACTGGTCGAACGAAACTCTTCTGAGTTACTTCCCTTCCTGACCGACTACATTTCCTGGAGGTTCTTCCAGTGAATCCTCATCTGGTAACTGTATTACATGCAATTAATTTAATGTGGTTGTTGCACTCTAAATCGCTCCGTATGCATACGTCTAAAATTTTTATGTAAGTAACTGCTTTCATTGGAGGAGGGAGTAAAGATTACAGTTTAACGTCCCGTCGACACCGAGATCATTAGAGTACAAGCTCGGGTTAGGGAAGGATGCGATGGAAATTGGAAAT
Organism: Schistocerca gregaria; assembly: GCF_023897955.1. NCBI lineage: Eukaryota > Metazoa > Arthropoda > Insecta > Orthoptera > Acrididae > Schistocerca > Schistocerca gregaria. Next base: position 485,947,742 of record NC_064924.1, read on the forward strand.
CAGCTGTTTCGCTTCAAAGGAACCAGCCCTCTATTTGCCCTGAGCGATTTAGGGAAATCATGGAAAAGCTAAACAAGGATGGGCGGAGGCAGATCTGAACCGTCGTCCTCCAGAAAGCGAGTCCTGTGTGCTAACCACTGCCCTACCTTGCACGGTACGTTGCACCGTACGTCCAGTGACCGTTTTCAGTCGTGTAGTCATGCAATAAAAGGACTCCAGAATGAGATTTTCACTCTGCAGTTTCAATAAAAGGACTGTCTGTTTATTCGCGATACGTTAAATTTGTGTACTTTGATGATCAACTGTCATTCCCTGCAACAAGCACAATCCTCTACGTGTCTTCCAGAGTTTCGCTACAATTTTCTACCGTTGCGATTTCTCTGTATACAGTAGTATCACCCGCGAAAACACCATGGAACTTCCGACGGTATCTACTGGGCACATTTACACAAAATGTGAAAAGTAATGGTCCTATAACATTCCCCTGGGGCACACACGAAGCTACTTTTACGTCTGAAGACTTCCCTTGGTTCAAAACAACATGCTGTGTTCCGTTCGCTAGAAACTGTTTACTCCAGGCCCACAGTTGGTCTAATATTCTATACACTCATATTTTGTTCATTAGGCCCCAGTGCGGAACTGCATCAAGCGCCTTCCGGAAGTCAAGGAACGCGGGATCTACGTCGGTACATCTGTCTAAATCTGGGTCTCGTGAACGAACAGAGCGCGCTGGGTTTCACACGGTCGTTGTTTTCGGATCCTTTGTCGATTCCTATAGAGGAAATTTTTTAGTCTCCAGAAAATTCATAGTACGAGAAGATGAAACACGTCTCAGAATTCTACAACAGATCGACAGACCAACATCAAAATTACCGCTGCTACAGAAACGAATGGGCAGATTAACTTCCTCGGTGTGGCTACAGTTATGCAGAAAGGGGAAAACGTATTCTATATCTGTAGAAAGCTAACTTGTACAGACGTTATTATAAACGCAAATTGATGCCTGCCGTGGCAGTATAAAAAGGCGTATTTTAGACCCATGATGAATAGAATTTCAAACTGCGGCTGTTAGAAAGGAAAAGTAACCAAGAACTAACATTCCAAATAATAATAATAATTAATAATAGCTGTTGTAATAATATACACTGATGGAGAAAGATCACACCAAGAAGGAGATGTGCGACATACACGAAAGTTGGTAGGCGTGTTTCAACATCTGAAAGATGATGTCTTTTCCAGTTTCGCGCCAGTCACCCGAGAGCGGCGCTAGTAGCGCCACAATGATAGTGAAAATCGAGTTTTCTTTAAATACACGCTGCAACGTTCGTGGGCGCTAGTTACCTTTTTCAGACTAGACGCGATGAGTTGGCGTTAGTCAGGAATGACTTTAAGGCGACAAGACATTATCAACACAGCACTGAGTTATAACCAAGGTGTGTAATAGACCTACGAGAAACTGGATTTTCCTTCTGCGTTATTGCAGAAAAACTTGACAGGAATGTAGCCGCTGCACATGACTGCTGGCGACGGCGATCAACATAACGTACAGGGTGATTCTAAAGTCACTATACAGTTTGTACTCAAACAAATGTTATTAACAAATATGTAATGGCACTTCAATTTACGTTACAACTGGAGATAATTCCAGTACATTTCAATGTGACCACCTTGCATGTCTAGACGCCCCCCCCCCCCCCCCCCTTCCCCAGCGCTCCACTGTGACCGAAAAACCTGCCCAAACATGTCTGGTGTAATCTCAGCAGCTGCGGCTCGAACCCGCTGTGTTAAGAGTTCAGTGCTGCGGATCTTCACCAGGTATACCTTAGACTTGATAAACCCCCACGCAAGAAAGTCTAAGGGTGTCAAGTCAGGAGAGCAGGCCGCCCACATCCGTGGAGGGGCACGACCAATCCATATGCCCGGAAATGCTTGATTCAGATAATCCCGAACAACGAGGGAAAAATGGGTGGAGCACCATCCTGTTGAAAAACAATAGTATCCATAATCCCATCAGATATCAACTGGGGATCCAAAAACTATTCCTACATATCTAGGTATATGGTTCCAGTAACGGTTTGTTCTGCGAAGAACAAGGGCCAGTACACTGTTGACCTCGCTATCCATGACCACACTCCTGCAGCGCCGGCCGAGGTGGCCTAGCGGCTCTAGGCGCTACAGGCTGGAACCGCCCGACCGCTACGGTCGCAGGTTCGAATCCTGCCTCGGGCATGGATGTGTGTGATGTTCTTAGGTTAGTTAGGTTTAAGTAGTTCGAAGTTCTAGGGGACTGATGACCTTAGCAGTTAAGTCCCATAGTGCTCAGAGCCATTTTTGAACTCCTGCAGCACACTTGGTTGTTCGTCTGCCCAGATCCTGCAGTTGTGTCTGTTCACATGTCCCCAGTTATGAAATGTAGCTTCATGACTGAACAAGACATTGTATCAAATTATCATTTTACACAGCTTGTAGCTGGTCATGACACACAGCTTGTCTGGCTGTGTAGTCTTCCGCTTCAAACTTATGTACGACCTGGATATGGTACGCACCACACAGTGGTTTGAGGAATACCAAGCTCCCTACTAAGTCTCCTGGTAGATGCGAAAGGGCTACGTGTGATGGCATCCTGCACACTTTACACGGTGTCTGGCGTTATGGCCGCACTCTCTGGTCATTCTTCATCTGCAACACTATCTCGCGTCCCTCGGTCGTCGTAATTTAATATATTATTTATTAATAATGCTGATTGTTGCCGACTTACGTGATTGGCCTTAATGAAACTGATATTTCATTCAATTTTGATTTACAATTAATTGCTTTTGTGAAGCTCTTTTTTAACAATATTAATCTTCAGTATAACTTATTTGTTACTTTAATTAACGTTAGACTTGCTGAATCTTAAAACATGAGCATATAAGTTGAACAATGGAATAAGCTTTTCATATTAATTTCCTCGGCTAGTCAGCTCACTTTAAAGCAAAAACTCTTCAGTTATTAATTACAATTGCGGCCCACACACGCGCGAGAGTATTTTTCCTTACCTCCGTTAACCATTGCATTGTAGTCGGTGTCCTGGCTCTGGCTCTCGGCTGTTGTACTGAAAATAAGAATCTTAAAGCTACGTATTTTCTGCAACGTCGGTCGGCTGTGGGGGAAAAATGTATATTATGTTAATAGCGGGCGAGTTTTCCGCTTCCGCTAATTTTTTATAAGTTAATATCGCCAGTAATCGCGTCGTTGGCTGCATCGGCCTAACTGCGATTGTTGCACTGTAAATTATTCGAATGCAAGTTAATTCAAGGAAGGCAGACATGAAATCGGGATCGCCTCTTACAAATTAAAAGTGAACAACAATATTAAATCAATATATTATCTGCTTAATTAGTACAAATCTGTTTACATCTGCGAGCACTCGCAAGATGTCCGTCTACACGCAGCCAAGACAAGAGAAGAAGTGAAGACGACTAAAAAATTAAATCTTGTCGTCTCTTTACATCATTTTGTTATATTTCTTTGCCCTCAAAACTTACACAGAGAAACTATTATAATACGGGTACATGATAAGAAATGTATAAATACTGTTTTTAAGTATTTTCGTATTATTTCACTGGGGACACTATAACTACCAGTACGCTGGAATTCTTGATAGCAAGCCTGGTGGGGCCTGTTTTCCGGAATCGACAGGCAAAGTCTCTCCGCACGTGTTCATACGTCTTTGCACGAAGACAAACAGAAACAACAGTGATTCGTTCTTCTGTGGTTAGCGTTCTGTCGCAGTACCTGCAAGAAAAAAATATTGCGTTACTATATCACTGAAATGTTCAGTGACTTACTAACCACTGAAATGTACAGTGACTTACTATATCAGTGAAATGTACAGTGGCTTACTAATCACTGAAATGTATAGTGATTTACTACATCACTGAAATGTATAGTGGCTTACTATATCACTGAAATGTATACTGACTTACTATATCGCTGAAATGTACAGTGACTTACTATATCAGTGAAATGTACAGTGACTTACTAATCACTGAAATGTATAGCGACTTACTACATCACTGAAATGTATAGTGGCTTACTATATCACTGAAATGTATAGTGACTTACTACATCACTGAAACTGAAACGTCCCCTTTGAAAAATTATACAATTACTGTGATATGAAACGTCCCCTTAGAAAAATTTATACACGACTGTGCTTAAACTGACACAATATTTTTAGCGCAACGCAATCTGACTTCCAAAAATCCCTACGAAAGAATGGCCCTGATTAACATTAACCTATACGTTTCACAAATCACTTACCTCACAAAAATCTTCGTTACTCAAGCTACTGCAATACAGCGAGCGCCACTACTGCCAGCTAACTAAAAGATTCAAACTACTGAAGGCACTAACTACTGATAGGCATAGTTAGGAAATGAAAGATTTTAATAGAGAACAAACAATGTATTTACCTCACTAGTCATAATATACACTCCTGGAAATGGAAAAAGAACACATTGACACCGGTGTGTCAGACCCACCATACTTGCTCCAGACACTGCAAGAGGGCTGTACAAGCAATGATCACACGCACGGCACAGCGGACACACCAGGAACCGCGCTGTTGGCTGTCGAATGGCGCTAGCTGCGCAGCATTTGTGCACCGCCGCCGTCAGTGTCAGCCAGTTTGCCGTGGCATACGGAGCTCCATCGCAGTCTTTAACACTGATAGCATGCCGCGACAGCGTGGACGTGAACCGTATGTGCAGTTAACGGACTTTGAGCGAGGGCGTATAGTGGGCATTCGGGAGGCCGGGTGGACGTACCGCCGAATTGCTCAACACGTGGGGCGTGAGGTCACCACAGTTCATCGATGTTGTCGCCAGTGGTCGGCGGAAGGTGCACGTGCCCGTCGACCTGGGACCGGACCGCAGCGACGCACGGATGCACGCCAAGGCCGTATGATCCTACGCAGTGCCGTAGGGGACCGCACCGCCACTTCCCAGCAAATTAGGGACACTGTTGCTCCTGGGGTATCGGCGAGGACCATTCGCAACCGTCTCCATGAAGCTGGGCTACGGTCCCGCACACCGTTAGGCCGTCTTTCGCTCACGCCCCAACATCGTGCAGCCCGCCTCCAGTGGTGTCGCGACAGGCGTGAATGGAGGGACAAATGGAGACGAATAGTGACTTACTACATCACTGAAATGTACAGTGACTTACTAATCACTGAAATGTATAGTGATTTACTATGGAGAGTCGCTTCTGCCTTGGTGCCAATGATGGTCGTATGCGTGTTTGGAGCCGTGCAAGAGAGCGCCCCAATCAGGACTGCATACGACCGAAGCACACAGGACCAACACCCGGCATCATGGTGTGGGGAGCGATCTCCTACACTGGCCGTACACCTCTGGTGATCGTCGAGGGGACACTGAATAGTGCACGGTACATCCAAACCGTCATCGAACCCATCGTTCTACCATTCCTAGACCGGCAAGGGAACTTGCTGTTCCAACAGGACAATGCACGTCTGCATGTATCCCGTGCCACCCAACGTGCTCTAGAAGGTGTAAGTCAACTACCCTGGCCAGCAAGATCTCCGGATCTGTCCCCCATTGAGCATGTGTGGGACTGGATGAAGCGTCGTCTCATGCGGTCTGCACGTCCAGCACGAACGAAGGTCCAACTGAGGCGCCAGGTGGAAATGGCATGGCAAGCCGTTCCACAGGACTACATCCAGCATCTCTACGATCGTCTGCATGGGAGAATAGCAGCCTGCATTGCTGCGAAAGGTGGATATACACTGTACTAGTGCCGACATTGTGCATGCTCTGTTGCCTGTGTCTATGTGCCTGTGGTTCTGTCAGTGTGATAATGTGATGTATCTGACCCCAGGAATGTGTCAATAAAGTTTCCCCTTCTTGGGACAATGGATTCACGGTGTTCTTATTTCAATTTCCAGGAGTGTATATAGCAGTTCATGACACCAATTCTTACAAATTTCAAAACTCCGCCATCTCTCTCCCCACGTCCACCACTGCTGGCGGCTCACCTCTAACTGCGCAACGCTACGCGCTGTTAGCATCCAGCTGCCGCTGCCCAACACTACAATGGCAGACAACAATGCAGACTAAACACAGACTGCACACGGCACAGCGAGTGATTTTTTCATACCGAGCGCTATGTGGCGTTACCAATAAGAAAACCTAAACAGCCTACTTACAAAACGTATAGTGACTTACTACATCACTGAAATGTACAGTGACTTACTAATCACTGAAATGTATAGTGATTTACTATATCACTGAATTGTATAGTGACTTACTATATCACTTAAATGTATAGTGACTTACTGTATCACTGAATTGTACAGTGACTTACTAATCACTGAAATATATAGTGACTTACTATATCACTGAAATGTATAGTGACTTTAAAATCACCCTGCACTGTCGAAATAAGACCGGCCTCCGGACAGCCACATGGCACTACCGGTAGGGAGGACCATCATGTTCGGCGTACGGCTCTGGCGTATCGTACTGCATCTACAGCACCAATTTGAGCAGCAGTTGGCACCACAGTGATGAAACGAACAGTTACAAATCGTTTACTTGGAGGACAGCTCCGAAACAGTCGCCCTGTAGCGTCAATCCCACTGACCCCAAACCACCGCGATTTCCGGCGTCAGTGGTGTCAAGCGAGAGCTCATCGGAAGGCAAGGTGGAGGTCTTTTGTGTTTTCTGATAAAAGCTGGTTCTGCCTCGGCGCCAGTGATGGCCATGTCTTGGTTAGAAAGAGGTCAGTTTGGAGCCTGCAAAAAACCTGTCTGCGTGCTAAACACACTGGACCTCCAACTAGAGTTATAGTTGGGAATGTGATTCCATACGACAGTAGAATCACTCTCGTGGTTATCCCAAGCACCCTGACTGCAAAACTGTACGCCAGTCTGGTGATTCGACCTGTTGTGCTGTGACCAGCATTCCAGGGTTTTTTTTCCAACAGCATAACGCTCGTCCACATTACGCTGTTGTAACCCAACATGCTATCCAGAGTGTCGACATGTTGCATTGGCTTGCTAGATCTTTAGATATGTCTCCAATCTAGAACGTATGGAACATCATAGGGCGGCAACTCGAACGTCATCCACAACGAGCATGAACCATCTCCGTATTGACCGACCAATTGCAGCAGCCATGGAACTTCATTCCACAAACTGTACAACAAAATGCATGCACGTATGCATGCCTGCATTGAACATTCTGGCGGTTACACCGATTATTAATGTACGAGCATTCCACGTTTGCAGTGGTTTACCTAATGCTTACATGAACCTGTGATCCCGCAATGTTAATCATTTAAATATGTTAGCTAGACAAACGTATTCCCGGAATTTTATTACTCTACGTTAAATATTTTTTGGTGTTGCGTTTGTTTTTCGTCAGTGTACGCAAAAATAAGAAAAAAAATTAATATAAAAAAATCTTTGAATGCAGTGACTGATGTCGCGTATAATAATAACAAAATAAGATATGTAATTTTTGAGAAAATTTCTAGTGGAGATTGGGGGTCTGGCAAATATTACATTAAAAGTGAACGTACACTGTCTCGATCACAAAAACCATTTGTGTTATATTAAGAGTCTTTTGAGCAGTTGACGTTCGTGGAGTTATAACGTCCACTCCATTCACCGCCACCGCCTATCACCATGGTATCAGGCCTGAAGATGCCCAAAAACTGATCAAAACCGATTATCACAAAATAAATGTTTTTTTTGCGATCGGGGGCGGCATTTCTAGCACTATATCTATTGTAATATTTTACTTTTTAAAATAATAACACATACAAATGACAAAAATATTAATATTGTTAAATAACTTGGTAGTTTAAACAAACCGCAAGAACGACATCGACAATGCAAGTTTTAAAATACACAAATCAAAAAACGTTTTGCATCACCTCGGTTCCGAGAGTTCCGAAACCTGTACAGAAAATTGGAGTAGAGATCAACATAAAGACCATTTCCACCCTTGTTTTGCTCATGAAACCACACATTGCATGTTGTACCATCATACAGCGAGACCTTCAGAGGTGGTGGTCGAGATTGCTGTACACACCGGTACCTCTAATACCCAGTAGCACATCCTCTTGCATTGATGCATGCCTGTATTCATCGTGCCATACTGTACACAAGTTCATCAAGGCAGTGTTGGTCCAGATTGTCCCATTTCTCAACGGCGATTCGGCGTACATCCATCAGAGTGGTAGGTGGGTCACGTCGTCCATAAAAAGCCCTTTTCAGTCTGTCACAGGCATGTTCGATAGGGCACATGTCTGGTGAACATGCTGCCCATTCTAGTCGAGCGATGTCGTTATCCTGAAGAAAGTCATTCACAAGATGTGTACGATGGGGGCGGAATAGTCGTCCATGAAGATGAATGCCTCGCCAATATGCCACCGATATGGTTGTACTGTCGGTCGGAGGATGGCATTCACGTATCGTACAGCCATTACGGCGCCTTCCATGACCACCAGCGGCGTACGTCGGCCCACGTAATGCCATCCCAAAACAGCAGAGGAACCTCCACCTTGCTCCACTCGCTGGACGATGTGTCTAAGGCGTTCAACCTGACCAGGTTGGCTTCAAACACGTCTTCTACGATTATCTGGTTGAAGACATATGCGACACTCATGGTGAAGAGTCCATTGGCATGTCGTTGGACCCATCTGTACCGCGCTGCAAAAATGGACCTCGCCATGGATGCCGGGAGTGAAGTTGCGCGCCATGCAACCTATTTTGCACAATTTGAGTCGTAACACGATGTCCTGTGGCTGCACGAAAAGCATTATTCAACATGTTGGCGTTGCTGTCAGGGTTCCTCCGAGCCGTAATCCGTAGGTAACGTTAATCCACTGCAGTAGTAGCCCTTGAGCGGTCTGAGCGAGTCATCTCATCGACAGTTCCTATCTCTCTGCAACTCCTACATGTCCGAACCACATCACTTTGGTTCACTCCGAGATGCCTGGACACTCCCTCTGTTGAGAGCCCTTCCAGGCACAAAGTAACAATGCGGACGCGATGGAACAGCGCTATTGACCGTCTAGGCATGGTTGAGTTACAGACAAGACGATCCGTATACCTCCTTCCTGGTGGAGTGACTGGAACTGATCGGCTGTCGGAACCCCTCCGTCTAATAGGCGCTGCTCATACATGGTTGTTTACATCTTTGGGCGGCTTTAGTGACATCTCAGAACAGTCAAAGAGACTGTGTCTATGATACAATATCCAGAGTGAACGTATATCTTCATGTCTGTATTATCAGTGTACTTGGTGATTGAATGGAAACTGAAACACAGAATTTTCGCCTGGACTCGTGTTATGAAATTGTTCAGTAATATTTTAAAGTAAGTATCACGACGATAGTCGATAATAAGCGCTTTGGAACATTATTATTCCGAGAATGCTTTCGGGTTCCAACTTCTGTTCATTGAGAGTAGAGAAAGAAGCAACAATGAAACTAAATTATTCTATGTTGTCGTTCTTGTCTTGGCGATTTTATTTCATAGCACTATTCGGTGAAGTAATTCAAGTTAGTCAGTTGATCACTGCCGTGTTGATAGTGGTAAAGTTCTTTGTGCTTGTGTGCCATGTGATACGATTTTGAATTTGTCACTTTTTTTTGTAAATTTACTTCCTATTTTGTTGGTGTCGGTTGACTGTCGCGTTTAAAATAAATAAGCTTTGTGCTCTTATGCTGTGTGGTACGATTTTGAACTGGATACTTTTTAATTACAAACTTATTTTCTTTTGTGTTGGTCTTGGTTGGCAGTTTAGTAAGTGTATTTAACATGAATAAGAGTAACAAAAACAGACGTGCAAAATTAATTGGGGCGGAATTTTGGGAATTAGCTAAGGAAAACCGAGAACGAGAAGCTAATGTTCTCAAAACGCTTGGCAGCGTAGGCAAATTTTTCACAAAAAAATGGTGCTCGTTCGATTTCGAGTTCAAGTACTACTCACGATAGGACTATAAGTACAGCCACAGTGGCAAAAGTAAATGCGGAAAAAACAACAGTTAAAAAGGAAGAAAAACAATTTGTTTCCCAATTCGAGTCTCACGTAAACCTAAGTGTCAAATCAGATATTACAAAAAGAAATAATCTCGTTAGTGATTACTCTGCTAAATGCTGTGTTAATAAATAAATTATCGACGTTCTTTTACACCATGGCATTAACCCAAATTGTAAATGTGATTTTTCTATTTCATGAAGGTTAATGGGCGCTAAAACCAAACGTTTGAATTAAAAATTTCTTTCATCTCAAACTTCTAAATGGTGAATCAATTTTACGTGATTTCTTAGTATACTCCTGTAGCACCGGTGCTACTTTTTGTGCGCCTTGTAAATTGTTCGGAGGTGAGGCCACGATTGCTACTATTGGTATTTCAGATTTGAGAAATATTTCTAATTTTTGATCTCATGGTGAAAATTAACCTGAACACAAAAATTTTAAGTTTTGGCATTTGACAAACAAATCACTTGGAACGGTAGAAAACTATTTCGATTCATAAGTTGAGAAAGAGAAAGCGTACTGGGCCAGAGTGTTGAAAAAGGTGCTTGCGATAAAAAGTGACAAAGTCGTGGACTTCCCCAACGTGGACACGATGAAGATTTGTATTCATTACATAAAGGTCAGTTTACGATGTCTCTTGAACTTATACGAGTGCCATCCTTTTCTCGCAGAGCACATAGAACATTGAGGACATCCGAGGTAGGGACAGACAAGTTATCTATCTTCAGTAATCTGTGATGAAATATTAGAGCTGCTTTCTGAACGAATAAAAACAATTATCACAAGTGATATCAAACAGGCCAAATACACTCCTGGAAATTGAAATAAGAACACCGTGAATTCATTGTCCCAGGAAGGGGAAACTTTATTGACACATTCCTGGGGTCAGATACATCACATGATCACACTGACAGAACCACAGGCACATAGACACAGGCAACAGAGCATGCACAATGTCGGCACTAGTACAGTGTATATCCACCTTTCGCAGCAATGCAGGCTGCTATTCTCCCATGGAGACGATCGTAGAGATGCTGGATGTAGTCCTGTGAAACGGCTTGCCATGCTATTTCCACCTGGCGCCTTAGTTGGACCAGCGTTCGTGCTGGACGTGCAGACCGCGTGAGACGACGCTTCATCCAGTCCCAAACATGCTCAATGGGGGACAGATCCGGAGATCTTGCTGGCCAGGGTAGTTGACTTACACCTTCTAGAGCACGTTGGGTGGCACGGGGTACATGCGGGCGTGCATTGGCCTGTTGGAACAGCAAGTTCCCTTGCCGGTCTAGGAACGGTAGAACGATGGGTTCGATGACGGTTTGGATGTACCGTGCCGTATTCAGTGTCCCCTCGACGATCACCAGAGGTGTACGGCCAGTGTAGGAGATCGCTCCCCACACCATGATGCCGGGTGTTGGCCCTGTGTGCCTTGGTCGTATGCAGTCCTGATTGTGGCGCTCACCTGCACGGCGCCAAACACGCATACGACCATCATTGGCACCAAGGCACAAGCGACTCTCATCGCTGAAGACGACACGTCTCAATTCGTCCCTCCATTCACGCCTGTCGCGACACCACTGGAGGCGGGCTGCACGATGTTGGGGCGTGAGCGGAAGACGGCCTAACGGTGTGCGTGACCGTAGCCCAGCTTCATGGAGACGGTTGCGAATGGTCCTCACCGATACCCCAGGAGCAACAGTGTCCCTAATTTGCTGGGAAGTGGCGGTGCGGTCCCCTACGGCACTGCGTAGGATCCTACGGTCTTGGCGTGCATCCGTGCGTCGCTGCGGTCCGGTCCCAGGTCGACGGGCACGTGCACCTTCCGCCGACCACTGGCGACAACATCGATGTACTGTGGAGACCTCACGCCCCACGTGTTGAGCAATTCGGCGGTACGTCCACCCGGCCTCCCGCATGCCCACTATACGCCCTCGCTCAAAGTCCGTCAACTGCACATACGGTTCACGTCCACGCTGGCGCGGCATGCTACCAGCGTTAAAGACTGCGATGGAGCTCCGTATGCCACGGCAAACTGGCTGACACTGACGGCGGCGGTGCACAAATGCTGCGCAGCTAGCTCCATTCGACGGCCAACACCGCGGTTCCTGGTTTGTCCGCTGTGGCGTGCGTGTGATCATTGCTTGTACAGCCCTCTCGCAGTGTCCGGAGCAAGTATGGTGGGTCTGACACACCGGTGTCAATGTGTTCTTTTTTCCCTTTCCAGGAGTGTATTTCTCAATAGTAACAGATTCTACAGTGGATATTTTACATATTGATCAATTATTTTTCGTATTAAGACACGAGAACGAAAATGATGATCCTGTTGAACGATTCCTTCTGTTTTTACCGAACCCGGGACGCAAGTCTGAAAACCTAGCTCAGCCTCGAAGTCTTGAGAATACTGGCTGTAGAGGCCAGTCATACGAAAACTCAAGCAACTTGTCAGCAGCCTACACTGGTTTGCAGGCAGGCATTAAAACATGAAATCCGACAGCGCGTTATGTGTCTTGTTCAGCACATTCTTTGAATTCAGTCATCATGAGTGCTGCAAACTGTTGTCCGGAACCACATTCATTTTTCAGTTGAGTGCAAAACATTAATAATTTTGTCCTTGGTTCTACACAACGCTGGGATCAACTTCTTTCTTTAATGAAACCAGGAATCGGCCGACCGCTGTGGCCAAGCGGTTCCAGGCGCTTCAGTCCGGAACAGGGCAGCTGCTACGTTCGCAGGTTCGAGTCCTGCCTCGGTCATGGATGTGTGTGGCGTCCATAGGTTAGTTAGGTTTAAGTAGTCCTAAGTCTAGGGAACTGATGACCTCAAATGTTAAGTCCCATAGTACCTAGAGTCATTTGAACCAGGAATCAAAACATTTAAAAGTTTATCAAAAAATGTAGGCTTGTCGGAGAAAAGTCCCATATCAAACAGTGGAGTACCGATGCCGTGCGTCATTCTCGAAGACGAGGCGTTTCGTATATCAGAAAATTTAATGCGTCCTTATGGAGGAAGGGGTGTAACAAACAATAGAAGAACCCTGAACTGCCGACTGTCTCGAACAACGCGGTGTATATAAAATCCACTTTTGGCACTCTGGCAAATAAATGCAGAATTTTTCATCGATCGATGGATGTTCTAGGAGAATTTGAAATTACCGTAATAAATGCATGCTGCTTTTTACGAAATAATGTGCCAGAAAGAGATGGCTATAAATTTGAAAACATATTGTACGTCCCTCCAGAAATAGAAGGCAGCCACATACGTTCTCCACGAGACAGCCTGCTCCCAGCTGGCAGCGCGGAGACAGGAAGTCTCAGCAGCCCATTGCGCGCACTACGATGCACGTCAGTGTTTTATTGGCTACCAAACCCTGGCTCTCTCTTTCGTAGCCGTTACACTACTGACTCGGCCTCGTTCAACTGTCTCTGCACGTGCTAATACGCCTGCCCCTCTCACTGCTAACATACGCAAGAACTCTACGTAAATAGCCAACGATGAGAATGCAGCCGACAAACACTCTCCATATTCAACATTTTTCTTAGATTGCTGACACTATTGGATACGCCTGTCTCCTTGAGGTAAGTACGCAGTTCATTCGTGTTTGTAGTGCTAAAGAATGGGTGCACTCAGTTGTTCCTAACCATTAACATCAGCATACTTTTAATCTAAAGTGTCCTAAAACGTAGATGGAATGCTGCTTGACGTTCAAAGTCACCCAAAGTGTTACAGGATAAGTAAGCTTGCCGTTAGAATAGGGAATAGTTTTTCGGTCAGACCTTCGTCTATGCAGTTACATAGAGCTTTACGATTCAAAAATTTCGGAAGTGATAGTGGTTCAAAATGGCTCTGAGCACTATGGGGCGTAACTTCTGAGGTCATCAGTCCCCTAGAACTTCGAACTACTTAAACCTAACTAACCTAAGGACATCACACACATCTATGCCCGAGGCAGCATTCGAATCTGCGACCGTAGCGGTCACGCGGTTCCAGACTGAAGCGCCTAGAACCGCACGGCCACACCGGTCGGCAGTGATAGTGGGTTCGAATACATAAAAGAGTTCGTAATATTGTGGCACACTTGCAACTTTTGTCTCGTGAAAGTGTCAAGAGACGATTAGTCGACTGGAAGATGTTTCTTGCCTTTCTACACCAATCGCAACTTTTACAGCAGTGTTTTACTCACGGTGTAAAAAAATAAAAATAAATAAAAAATAGTTCTCCTGTATTGCTGTCCATGACCAAGGGAGGCTTACAACCAACTTTAGACACATAATTAGCCAAAGTAACGTCAAAGAAATCAGGTCAGGAGTTTCGAACGCCATTATGATACAAAAAGAAGATTTTATCTGGACTATGATTAGAGAAGTGAAGAAAAAGTGAAACCATAACGAATTATTCGACAAAGACTACATTGGAATTAATGATTTCTCAATTTTTGCTGAAGAAGATTCTTAATTGAAAGTGATATACCGTAGTTATTTTTAGAAACGGATTGAGGAGTGCACTGAATGTGTGGAACGCATTTTCTTTAGTGTTACAACGATAAATCTCCTTAAATCAGACAAAGTTTCTGATGAGACATTAAAAAAGAGAAGTTATTCCGAAAAATAATTTACAACAAACGAAAAATACATTTGTTTAATAACTGATAAAGAATTGTAGCAATAAATGGCACTGAATTTCAGACTTATGTATTATGCTTAACACTTTTTGTTCATATATGACGCATATTTATTTATTTATTTATCTATTTATGAATTTATTTTACCTGGCAAGATTAGGGCCATTAGGCCCTCTCTTACACCTAACCAGGCATACTTAATTTTAACGAATTTCAGTTTGTACAGAACATTTAGACATACCAAGTGTTATACAGAACTAATGTTAAAGAAAAATAGAGATTATAACAGTAGTACAAGGACAATTATAACAATCAAAAAAAATAATTATAACAATCAAGAATAATAATAATAATAATAGTAATGACTATGTATATGAAAGTAAACATATTTTTCTTTTATGAATGGCTCAAACGGCTATGAGCACTATGGAACTTAGCATCTGAGGTCATCAGTCCCCTAGAACTTAGAACTAATTAACCTTACTAACCTAAGGACATCACACACATCCATGCCCGAGGCAGGATTCGAACCTGCGACCGTAGCGGTCACGCGGTTCCAGACTGTAGCGCCTAGAATCGCGAGACCACTCCGGCTTTTTATGAATCTCAGTCCTATTGCTAGTTCGGAATTTTCTCGTTATGTTCTTACAGCTTGTGAATTATTCACGTCGAGCAGAGACATGAGACGACAGAATGGGGTGAGAGAGATATAGAAGAGGTAGCTAGGTTAGAGGAAGAGAAATAGATAAGACGCAGATCACAGGGGAGCGCGTTCCATAGTCTTATGGCTGAGATGGAGAATCACACGGAGAAAGATTTTGTGTTATGTAAAGGTACAGCCAAGATGCTAGACGTATCGGATCTGGTACTGCGGTTGTGGAATGATGATAGGTGTTTAATGTAAGAAGATAAGTATTGGGGGCTCCAGGGACTAAGAAATCGATGAAGTAAGCACATCGTGTGGAGATCGTGTATCTTATGTGGGCGTATCCAACCTATCTGGGAGTATGAAGGACTGATATGATCATACAACCGTATATTGCACACTTATCTAACGTAATCATTCATCACTAGCTCGAGGCGTCTCGAATTTTCACTATTTGTGCCATGTTGAACTACATCACAGTAGTAAAGATTAGGGAAGACTAGTGTTTAAACGGAGCGAGGTGGCGCAGTGGTTAGCACACTGGACTCGCATTCGGGAGGACGACGGTTCAATCCCGCGTCCGGCCATCCTGATTTAGGTTTTCAGTGATTTCCCTAAATCGCTCCAGGCAAATGCCGGGCTGGTTCCTTTGAAAGGGCACGGCCGACTTCCTTCCCCGCCCTTCCCTAAACCGATGAGACCAATGACCTCGCAGTTTGGTCTCTTCCCCCAAAAACGACCAACAACAACTAGTGTTTGGACTAATTTTTGTAGGGAGGAGAGCGGTTTCTGACAAGCTGTGACTGTTTGTTCTTCCCAGTTTAGGTGTTCATCCAAGATTATTCCAAGGTCTTTTACTGTTTTTTCGTATGGTAGTTGGGTACCATTGAGGAGTATTTGAGGGACTGTTTCGCGAAAGTACCGGCTGATTAACTTTGGATGAGATATAAGAATGACCTGGGATTTCTTGGGGTTTAGTTTCAGACCTAGGTTCTGCGCAAAGTGCAAAGATCTGCGTTCATACTCGCTACTGCGTCAGCAATGTTCTTGGGGCTTGCACTTATGTACAGTTGGATGTCGTCGGCATACAGATGGTAGTTGCAGGAGTGAATCACTGAAGAAATATCATTAATGTGCAGTTAGAAGAGTAATGGACCAAGGATGGAGCCTTGGGGAACTCCAGAGCGCACGTTTTTCCATGATTACTTCTCCGACCCACAAATGACTTGTTGACTTCTGTTTTTGAGGTAGCTGTCGAACCAGTGTATTGCGCTATTTGAGAAATTCAGCAGTTTCAATTTAATTAGTAATACACTCCTGGAAATTGAAATAAGAACACCGTGAATTCATTGTCCCAGGAAGGGGAAACTTTATTGACACATTCCTGGGGTCAGATACATCACATGATCACACTGACAAACCACAGGCACATAGACACAGGCAACAGAGCATGCACAATGTCGGCACTAGTACAGTGTATATCCACCTTTCGCAGCAATGCAGGCTGCTATTCTCCCATGGAGACGATCGTAGAGATGCTGGATGTAGCCCTGTGGAACGGCTTGCCATGCCATTTCCACCTGGCTCCTCAGTTGGACCAGCGTTCGTGCTGGACGTGCAGACCGCGTGAGACGACGCTTCATCCAGTCCCAAACATGCTCAATGGGGGACAGATCCGGAGATCTTGCTGGCCAGGGTAGTTGACTTACACCTTCTAGAGCACGTTGGGTGGCACGGGATACATGCGGACGTGCATTGTCCTGTTGGAACAGCAAGTTCCATTGCCGGTCTAGGAATGGTAGAACGATGGGTTCGATGGCAGTTTGGATGTACCGTGCACTATTCAGTGTCCCCTCGACGATCACCAGAGGTGTACGGCCAGTATAGGAGATCGCTCCCCACACCATGATGCCGGGTGTTGGCCCTGTGTGTCTCGGTCGTATGCAGTCCTGATTGTGGCGCTCACCTGCACGCCGCCAAACACGCATACGACCATCATTGGCACCAAGGCAGAAGCGACTCTCATCGCTGAAGACGACACGTCTCCATTCGTCCCTCCATTCACGCCTGTCGCGACACAACTGGAGGCGGACTGCACGATGTTGGGGCGTGAGTGGAAGACGGCCTAACGGTGTGCGGGACTGTAGCCCAGCTTCATGGAGACGGTTGCGAATTGTCCTCGCCGATACCCCAGGAGCAACAGTGTCCCTAATTTGCTGGGAAGTGGCGGTGCGGTCACCTACGGCACTGCGTAGGATCCTACGGTCTTGGCGTGCATCCGTGCGTCGCTGCGGTCCGGTCCCAGGTCGACGGGCACGTGCACCTTCCTCCGACCACTGGCAACAACATCGATGTACTGTGGAGACCTCACGCCCCACGTGTTGAGCAATTCGGCGGTACGTCCACCCAGCCTCCCGCATGCCCACTATACGCCCTCGCTCAAAGTCCGTTAACTGCACATACGGTTCACGTCCACGCTGTCGCGGTATGCTACCAGTGCTAAAGACTGCGATGGAGCTCCGTATGCCACGGCAAACTGGCTGACACTGAAGGCGGCGGTGCACAAATGCTGCGCAGCTAGCGCCATTCGACGGCCATCACCGCGGTTCGTGGTATGTCCGCTGTGCCGTGCGTGTGATCATTGCTTGTACAGCCCTCTCGCATTGTCCGGAGCAAGTATGGTGGGTCTGACACACCGGTGTCAATGTGTTCTTTTTTCTATTTCCAGGAGTGTACATCAAAGTCAACTGTATCAAAAGCCTTGCTAAAGTCAAGCACTGTTAGGATGGTGGCTTCACGTCTGTCCTTAGCATGTTTAATGTCATCAGTTACTTTGATTATTGCAGTTGCTGTACTATGGTGCTTTCGGAAGCCTGACTGATATTTATCAAGGGTGTTATGAGTTTTGAGGTAATCCGTCAGCTGTTCATGGACGATGTATTCTAGGGCTTTAGATATTGCAGGTAGTATGCTGATCGGCCTGTAGTCACCTGGCGACTTTGGGTTGTCCGTCTTGGGTATAGGTTGAATTAAACTTTGCTTCCACTCAGTAGGATATGTACCACTGACAAGAGACAGGTTGAAGATGTCTGTGATAACTGAACTAATAGTGTCTACAACGTTCTTAATCATACCAATGCTCACTCCATCAATTCCTACTGCCTTGTGTACTGTGCCTGTAGTGACATATTTTAGGAAAAACTTGTCTCTCGAGAGATTGATATCTTGGGGCTGGTAATTTGTCGCTGTGTGACAATTTACAGTTGTTGAGAAGAAATCGTTTTATTCTTCTGCAGACGCTTGATAAACAGCGTCAGATCTTCGCTTCCCTATACCGAAACTTCGCAGCTTTTTCCACAGTGCAGCAGATTTCGATATGCCGCATACGACAGAGCAGGCATGTCTGATTTTGGCATTCCTCACGCTTTGCTTGGTTCTGTTTCGGAGTTTCCCGTAAGCTTCATACGCCTCAGGAGTTGGGTTACGCTTGAAAGCCCTATGTGCAGCAACTGGCGTAATTCAGTGGTGAGACATGGAGCGGTAGCTCTCTTTACCTTAACAGTGCGTTGAGGAGCATGTTTGTCATACAGTGCAATAATTTTGCGACATAATTAACGGATTTTTCCGTCTAAAGTCGGTTCATTGCTTATATCATGCCAAGCAATCCTTTTGAAGAGCTTCATGGTTAACATTTTTTAGGTTTCTGTAGGTTACTAGGTGAGATTTTTCCTTGGTGGTATGCATTATTTAAAAATACCACGTCATGAGCAAAGAGTCCCGGAGCGGATGTCTGATTGGCGTGAATTTTTATCTGGTTGCTATTGTATCTATGAGTGTATGGCTGTGTGGCGTGTGATGGGTTGGGTCCAGCGATGTTATACTCATATCATTGGAGTGCAACAGTCTCCTTAGTTTTTCTACGGAGGGAGATTTTAATTGTAAGTCGATGTTATGTCGCCCATAACGATTATGTGTTCATACTGTGATACGAGCGACGACAGGGCAGACTGAAACGAGGACATAGCACCGACGTTTGGTGGTTTATACACTCCTGGAAATGGAAAAAAGAACACATTGACACCGGTGTGTCAGACCCACCATACTTTCTCCGGACACTGCGAGAGGGCTGTACAAGCAATGATCACACGCACGGCACAGCGGTCACACCAGGAACCGCGGTGTTGGCCGTCGAATGGCGCTAGCTGCGCAGCATTTGTGCACCGCCGCCGTCAGTGTCAGCCAGTTTGCCGTGGCATACGGAGCTCCATCGCAGTCTTTAACACTGGTAGCATGCCACGACAGCGTGGACGTGAACCGTATGTGCAGTTGACGGACTTTGAGCGAGAGCGTATAGTGGGCATGCGGGAGGCCGGGTGGACGTACCGCCGAATTGCTCAACACGTGGGGCGTGAGGTCTCCACAGTACATCGATGTTGTCGCCAGTGGTCGGCGGAAGGTGCACGTGCCCGTCGACCTGGGACCGGACCGCAGCGACGCACGGATGCACGCCAAGACCGTAGGATCCTACGCAGTGCCGTAGGGGACCGCACCGCCACTTCCCAGCAAATTAGGGACACTGTTGCTCCTGGGGTATCGGCGAGGACCATTCGCAACCGTCTCCATGAAGCTGGGCTACGGTCCCGCACACCGTTAGGCCGTCTTCCGCTCACGCCCCAACATCGTGCAGCCCGCCTCCAGTGGTGTCGCGACTGGCGTGAATGGAGGGACGAATGGAGACGTGTCGTCTTCAGCGATGAGAGTCGCTTCTGCCTTGGTGCCAATGATGGTCGTATGCGTGTTTGGCGCCGTGCAGGTGAGCGCCACAATCAGGACTGCATACGACCGAGGCACACAGGGCCAACACCCGGCATCATGGTGTGGGGAGCGATCTCCTACACTGGCCGTACACCTCTGGTGATCGTCGAGGGGACACTGAATAGTGCACGGTACATCCAAACCGTCATCGAACCCATCGTTCTACGATTCCTAGACCGGCAAGGGAACTTGCTGTTCCAACAGGACAATGCACGTCCGCATGTATCCCGTGCCACCCAACGTGCTCTAGAAGGTGTAAGTAAACTACCCTGGCCAGCAAGATCTCCGGATCTGTCCCCCATTGAGCATGTTTGGGACTGGATGAAGCGTCGTCTCACGCGGTCTGCACGTCCAGCACGAATGCTGATCCAACTGAGGCGCCAGGTGGAAATGGCATGGCAAGCCGTTCCACAGGACTACATCCAGCATCTCTACGATCGTCTCCATGGGAGAATAGCAGCCTGCATTGCTGCGAAAGGTGGATATACACTGTACTAGTGCCGACGTTGTGCATGCTCTGTTGCCTGTGTCTATGTGCCTGTGGTTCTGTCAGTGTGATCATGTGATGTATCTCACCCCAGGAATGTGTCAATAAAGTTTCCCCTTCCTGGGACAATGAATTCACGGTGTTCTTATTTCAATTTCCAGGAGTGTAGATTACTCCAATTAGCAGTTTATGATTTGATGTATTTATTTCGAAGAACAGGAACTCTCCTTCGCCTTCGCCCTTTGCATCCGATGTGCATAGTATAATAGGTTTCAGATCAAAGCGAACACAGGCATAAGTGTTTTTATTTGTAAAAGTGGGTAATTTTTGTTTTTTATTACTCATTCACAAATAACGAATAGTATTCGTTATTTATGATTCGAGTAAATTTCGCCCAAGTATGCTGGTAAGCGATGCGCGTTACGCATACACACTGTCGCAGCCTATGAGTAAGCGAGTGCAGGCGCATGAAATCCGAGTAGCTGCGTGCAAGCGTTCGCGCAGCTGCGCCACTCTCGTTGCCGGATGTGCTTGCGCTCTGCGCGGCTGTCATTAGCATTCGTAATCTTCGGCAACGTCTGCCAACGTTAACGAATTCGCGCTCTCATTCGCACACTGCAGGCGCGTGTGGACCACTCACTTGCAGGGCTCTATGGTCTACTGCTACTGTCCGCCGATGACCAGCCTGATCTCAGCCGACTCCTGAAGTCAGAGTCGTAGTATTTTAATTTTATCTTTGCACTGCTATTTATTTTCTTGAACTCTTATTCAAGTCACCTTATATTTCTATCACATACTTTTCAACTTCTTTTTTTAAAAAAATTGGTTTCACATTCGGTATAATATGATAACATTATGTAGTATCATACAGGGTGGTCCATTGATCGTGACCGGGCCAAATATCTCACGAAATAAGCGTCAAACGAAAAAACTACAAACAACGAAGTTTGTCTAGTTTGAAGGGGGAAACCAGATAGCGCTTTGGCTGGCCGGCTAGATGGCGCTGCCATAGGTCAAACGGATATCAACTGCATTTTTAAAATAAGAACCCTCATTTTTATTACATATTCGTGTAGTACGTAAAGAAATATGAATGTTTTAGTTGGACCATTTTTTCGCTTTGTGATAGATGGCGCTGTAATAGTCACAAACATGTGCCTCACAATTTAAGACGAACAGTTCGTAACAGGTAGGTTTTTTAAATTAAAATAGAGAACGTAGGTACGTTTGAACATTTTATTTCGGTTGTTTCAATGTGATACATGGACCTTTGTGAACTTATCATTTCTGAGAACGCATGCTGTTACAGCGTAATTACCTATAAATACCACATTAATGCAATAAATGCTCAAAATGATGTCCGTCAACCTCAATGCATTTGGCAATACGTGTAACGACATTCCTCTCAACAGTGAGTAGTTCGCCTTCCGTAATGTTTGCACATGCATTCACAATCCGCTCACGCATATTGTCACGCGTTGTCGGTGAATCACGATAGCAAATATTCATTAACTTTTTCCCACAGAAAAAAATTCGGGGACGTCAGATCCGGTGAACGTGCCGGCCATGGTACGGTGTTCCGACGACCAATTCCCCTGTCATGAAATATGCTATTCAATACCGCCTCAACCGGAAGCGAGCTATGTGCCAAACATCCATCATGTTGGAAGTACATCGCCATTCTGTCATGCAGTGAAACATCTAGTAGTAACATCGGTAGAACATTACGTAGGAAAAAAGCATAAATTGCACCATTTAGAATGTCATCGATAAAATGGGAGCCATTTATCCTTCCTCCCATAATGCCACACCATACATTAACCCGCCAAGGTTGCTGATGTTCCACTTGTCGCAGCCATCGTAGATTTTCCGGTGCCCAATAGCGCATATTATGCCGGTTTACGTTACCGCTGTTGGAGAATGACGCTTCGCCGCTAAATAGAACGCGTGCAAAAAATCTGTCATTGTCCCATAATTTCTCTTGTGCTCAGTGGCAGAACTGTACACGACGGTCAAAGTCGTCGCCAATTCCTGGTGGATTGAAATATGGTACGGGTGCAATCGATGTTGATGAAGCATTCTCGACGCCGACGTTTTTGAAATTCCCGATTCTCGCGCAACTTGTCTGCTACTGAGGTGCGGATTAGCCGCGACAGCAGCTAAAACACCTACTTGGGCACCATCACTTGCTGCAGATTGTGGTTGACGTTTCACATGTGGCTGAACACTTCCTGTTTCCTTGAATAACTTAACCATCCGGCGAGCGGTCCGGACACTTGGATGATGTCCAGAATACCGAGCATCATACATAGCACACGCCCGTTGGGCATTTTGATCACAATAGCCATCCATCAACCCGATATCGACCTTTTCCGCAATTGATAAACGGTCCATTTTAACACGGGTGATGTGTCACGAAGCAAATACCGTCAGCACTGGCGGAATGTTACGTGATACCACGTACTTATACATTTGTGACTATTACAGCGCCATCTACCACAAAGCGAAAAAAGTGGTCCAATTAAAACATTCATATTTCTTTACGTACTACACGAATATGGAATAAAAAAGGGGGTTCCTATTAAAAAAAAGCAGTTGATATCCGTTTGACCTATGGCAGCGCCATCTAGCGGGCCAATCATAGCGCTATCTGGTTTCTCCCTACATCTACATCTACATTTATACTCCGCAAGCCAGCCAACGGTGTGTGGCGGAGGGCACTTTACGTGCCACTGCTGTCATTACCTCCCTTTTCTGAGCCAGTCTCGTATGGTTCGCGGGAAGAAGGACTGTCTGAAAGCCTCCGTGCGCGCTCGAATCTCTCTAATTTTACATTCGTGATCTCCTCGGGAGGTATAAGTAGGGGAAAGCAATATATTCGATACCTCATCCAGAAAAGCACCCTCTCGAAACCTGGCGAGCAAGCTACACCACGATGCAGAGCGCCTCTATTGCAGGGTCTGCCATTTGAGTTTGCTAAACATCTCCGTAACGCCATCACGGTTACCAAATAACCCTGTGACGAAAGGCGCCGCTCTTCTTTGGATCTTCTCTATTTCCTCCGTCAACCCGATCTGGTACGATCTAGACGAGTTTCGTTCTTTGTAGTTTTTTCTTTTGATGCTTATTTCGTGTGATATTTGGTGCGGTCACTATCAATGGACCACCCCGTATATACTCCGGTAGCCACCAAGCAGTGTGTGGCGGAGGGCAAAATTAGTGCCAAAGTCATATCTCCCCCCTTCTGTTCCACTCGCGGATCGCGCGAGGGAAAAACGACTGTCTGAACGCCTCAGCAAGAGCTCTTATTTACCTTATCTTTGAATGGTGATCATTGCGCCATTTGAAAGTTGGTAGTAATAATGTATGCTCTACATCCTTGGTGACGATCTGATTTCGGAATTTAGTGAGCAGCCCCTTCCGTTTAGTGCGTCGTCTATCTGCAAGTGTGTCCCACTTCAAACTTTCTATGCGATTTGTAACGCTCTCGCGATAGCTAAATGTACCACTCTCGAATCTTGCCGCTCTTCTTTGGACTTTCTCAATGTCTTGAATCAGTCCCAACTGGTAAGGGTCCCATACAGACGAATAATGCTCTAAGACTCGACGAACTAAAGTATTGTAAGCTATTTCCTTTGTTGAAGGACTGCATCGCTTCAGGATTATACCAATAAACCGCAACCTAAGAGTTCGCTCTACCCGTTACTTGTGTAATCTGATCATTACATTTGAGATCATTTCGAATAGTCACACCCAGATACTTGACGGACGTTACCGCTTCCAAAGGCTGGGCCTTTATTTTGTACTCGTACATTAATGGGGATTTTTGCCTTGTTATACGCAGTAGGTTACACTTACTAATATTGAGAGATAACTGCCAGCCATTACACCACGCATTTATTTCCTGCAAATCCTCATTGATTTGTCTACAATTTTCGTGTCGTCCTACTTTCCTGTAGACTCCAGCATCATCGGCAAACAGTGTAAGGCCGCTGTCAATACCATCAACCAGCTCATTTATGTAAATCGTAAAAAGCAGAGGAGCTATTACGCTGCCTTGGGACACACCTGATGTTACTCTTGTTTCTGTTTAAGTCACACTATTGAGGACGACATACTGCTCCCTGTCTGTTAGAAAACTTTCTGTCCAGCCGCATATGTCGTCGGATAGACCATAAGCGCGCACTTTTTGACCAAGCGACACTGCGAAACTGAGTCGAACGCCTTTCGAATGTCGAGAAATACGGCATCATCCTGGGAGCCGGTATCTAGAGCCTGTTATATAGCATGCACAAAGAGGGCTAGCTGTGTCTCGCATGACCGCTGTTTCCTAAAACCGTGCTGGTTTCTGCAGATGAGCTTCTCAGAGTCTAGAAAGGTTATTATGTCTGAACACAAAATATGTTCCATGATTCTACAACAAATCGAAGTCAGTGAAATTGGCCGGTAAATGTGTGCATCCGATTTTCTATCCTTTTTATAGATTGCTATGACCTGGGCCTTCTTCCAGTCTCCTGGACCTTTCCGCTGTTCCAGTGATGTATGATAGATGATGGATAAGAATGGTGCTATATTTGTAGCAGAGTCAACATAAAATCTTACGGGGATACTGTCTGGGCCAGATACCTTCCTGGCGTCTAAGGATCTTAACTGTTTTATAATCCCAGCTACACTAAACACTATGTCAGCCACTGTGGTGGGACGTGAAATTGAAGCGTCACCCATCCACCAGTGTCAGCCCAGTTTGCAGGTGAATGTAAGTTTAATTTAGTGTTTTGTTTAGGTATTTTGTAATATTTATAATTGTTGTGAATTACCTAAAGGTTTGTATTTATTTTTATGTTTCATGTACGGAGAAGGCGGCGTAACGAACGGAGACAGCACCTTCACTGCCGGGACCAGAGAGAAAATTGCTGACCACTATACGTCGCGGGTCGACAGCCAAACAGCAACAGAAGATCCTGAAACCGAGTTGTTGCGTCGTGCTTCTAAAAAGCTGAAAAAATAAGAATTTGTAATGGTTGTACAACAATGACGTCATAGAAAGTTTAATCATGTTGTAAATGTTCAGCCCTATCTTGTCAAGGCTCAGGTTCACGTCTATATGTAGTATATAGGAAGAGAATAAACTAGTGTATACTACAAAAGTTTAAATACGTGTTCTGAGAATTTATTTATGAAGAATTATTGATTTATTTGACAAGATTATTAATTTTGACAACGTTCATTGCGAGTTTGAGTCTTAAAAGTTTATTCAATGTGGTTTTAATATTTATTAAAGCAGATTCTCTCGTTAATATAACGTCTGAGAAAAACAAATGACATCTAAATTGAAACAAGTATGCGCAAACCAATTGGACTGAGTGAGGTAATTCTGCGCATACGACTCAAATGATGATGTTTTAATTACAGTTTCGTTCAAGAACCATTCAGCGACCACTTATAAAAAGAGTTTAAATAATTCTGAAGTGTTTTGTAACTGACGTTGGTGACGAAGTCTGCACATGGTCATATGTCAAAAGAAAATCATTTATACAAAACTTACGTCGTTACACTGCACCATCCTTTCGTTTGTTCGATAATTGAAAGGGGGAATGGCGCTGCAGACCTCTACCGTAAACGAGTTTTTGAAAGCTAGGTTTAGAATTTAGACCTTCTGTTTATTATCATCACTTACATTACCCGTACTATCAACAAGAGAATGTATTGAATTATTTGTAGCGTTCATCGATTTTACGTACGACCAAAATTTTTTGGGGTTATTTTTAGAATCTGCAGATAAAATATTGCTTTCAAATTCGTTAAAAGAATCCCTCATTGTCCTTCTGACAGCTGCTTTCATTTCGCATAATTTCTGTTTGTCAGCGGGGCAGTGACTACGTTTAAAACGACTGTGCGAAATTCTCTGCTTTCTCAGCAACTTCCTAATATGTTTGTTGTACCAAGGTGGATCCTTTCCCTCCCCTATATTTCTGCTATTCACTTACTTCTCTAGCACATGGTGGACAATACCTTTAGATTCCGACCAAAGATGCTCAATAAAATGGTTCGAATGGCTCTGAGCGCTATGGGACTTAACATCTGAGGTCATCAGTCCTCTAGAACTTAGAACTACTTAAACCTAACTAACCTAAGGACATTACACACATCGATGCCCGAGGCAGGAGTCGAACCTGCGACCGTAGCAGCCGCACGGTTCCAGACTGAAGCGCCTATAACCGCTCGACCTTTCCGGCCGGCGATGCTCAATATCTTTGTGTACCGTGGCGATGCTCAATATCTTTGTGTCCCGCGGTGAGTATTTGGAGCTGACTATGAACATATTCATTAATCACACTTTTATTTGCTTTTCCAAACACGAAAACTCTACGCTGTTTCTTTGTTTCTTTTTGGAGCTTGCAATGGCATAGAAGCCACAACGACAATATCGTCGCTAATACCTTCTTCTAGGTTAACTTCCTCAGAAAGATCAGGTCTGTTTGTCGCAAAGATATCTAATATGTTCCCATCTCGAGTTGGTTTTCTAACCAATTGCTCAAGATTGCATGTGGAGAGCGCTCCAAAATAACTTCACGCGAATCTTTGTTTCTGCCCCCTGCGATAAATGTGTAATTTTCCCAGTCAGTGGATGCTAGATTAAAGTCTCCACCTATAACTAATGGATAATTTGGATATTTACTTCCTATTATTCAAGACTTTCCCTGAAGCGTTCTGCGACGTTTGTTGCGGATGCTGGTGGTCTGTAAAACATCCTAATACAATGATCAGTCCTTGTCGGATTGACAGCTTTATCCAAACTATTTCACAGTCCGATTCAGTATCGATCTCAACTGCGTTTAAACATCTTTTACCTGCAATGAACACACCACCTCCCATAGCATTAGTCTATCCTTCCTAAACATTAGACAATCCGAGTTCAAAATTTCACCGCTTTTTACGTCTGGTTTCAACCAGCTTTCGGTACCTAATACAATATCGGCATTGCTACTGTCTATTTCGGAGATTAACTCGGGGATCTTGCTACAGACACTTCGACAATGCGATTAAGCATATTTAAATCCTTTGGAATGGCCTGTTTAGGCGATCTAACAAAAAAATAATGGTTTCAATGGCTCTGAGTACTATGGGACTTAACTTCTGAGGTCATCAGTCCCCTAGAACTTAGAAGTACTTAAACCTAACTAACTTAAGGACATCACACACATCCATGCCGGCGGCAGGATTCGAACCTGCGACCGTAGCGGTCGCGCGGTTCCAGACTGTAGCGCCTAGAACCGCTCGACCACCCCGGCCGGCGATCATATACAGATCCAGTACATAAATGCACTGTAGCCACTTAACATAAGTAACCCTGGATCAAGCTAATTAACAGTTGAAATAGAAACCTAATGGGAAAAAACATACTTGTTCACAATACAGGAAAGCAAGAAAAAACGACCAGACACAGATAAAGTATGTACATATGTTATGCACGACGTAACTACAGGGTGTTTCAAAAATGACCTGTATATTTGAAACGGCAATACAAACTAAACGAGCAGCGATAGAAATACACCGTTTGTTGCAATATGCCTGGGACAACAGTTCATTTTCAGGCAGACACACTTTCGAAATTACAGTAGTTACAATTGTCAACAACAGATGGCGCTGCGGTCTGGGAAACTCTATAGTACGATATTTTCCACATATCCACCATGCGTAGCAATAATATGGCGTTGTCTCTGAATGAAATTACCCGAAACCTTTGACAACGTGTCTGGCGGAACGGCTTCACATGCAGATGAGATGTACTGCTTCAGCTGCTCAATTGTTTCTGGATTCTGGCGGTACACCTGGTCTTTCAAGTGTCCCCACAGAAAGAAGTCACAGGGGTTCATGTCTGGCGAATAGGGAGGCCAATGCACGCCGCCTCCTGTATCTTTCGGATAGCCCAAAGCAATCAAACGATCATCGAAATATTCATTCAGGAAATTAAAGACGTCGGCCGTGCGATGTGGCCGGGCACCATCTTGCATAAACCACGAGGTGTTCGCAGTGTCGTCTAAGGCAGTTTGTACCGCCACAAATTCACGAAGAATGACCAGATAGCGTGATGCAGTAATCGTTTCGGATCTGAAAAATGGGCCAATGATTCCTTTGGAAGAAATGGCGGCCCAGACCAGTACTTTTTGAGGATGCAAGGACGATGGGACTGCAACATGGGGCTTTTCGGTTCCCCATATGCGCCAGTTCTGTTTATTGACGAAGCCGTCCAGGTAAAAATAAGCTTCGTCAGTAAACCAAATGCTGCCCACATGCATATCGCCGTCATCAATCCTGTGCACTATATCGTTAGCGAAAGTCTCTCGTGCAGCAATGGTAGCGGCGCTGAGGGGTTGCCGCGTTTGAATTTTGTATGGATAGAGGTGTAAACTCTGGCGCATGATACGATACGTGGACGTTGGCGTCATTTGGACCGCAGCTGCAACACGGCGAACGGAACCCGAGGCCGCTGTTGGATCACCTGCTGCACTAGCTGCGTGTTGCCCTCTGTGGTTGCTGTACGCGGTCGCCCTACCTTTCCAGCACGTTCATCCGTCACGTTCCCAGTCCGTTGAAATTTTTCAAACAGATCCTTTATTGTATCGCTTTTCGGTCCTTTGGTTACATTAAACCTCCGTTGAAAACTTTGTCTTGTTGCAACAACACTGTGTTCTAGGCGGTGGAACTCCAACACCAGAAAAATCCTCTGTTCTAAGGAATAAACCATGTTGTCCACAGCACACTTGCACGTTGTGAACAGCACACGCTTACAGCAGAAAGACAACATACAGAATGGCGCACCCACAGACTGCGTTGTCTTCTATACCTTTCACATAACTTGCAGCGCCATCTGTTGTTGAAAATTGTAACTACTGTAATTTCGAAAGTTTGTCCGCCTGAAAATGTACTGTTGTCCCAAGCATATTGCAACAAACGGTGTATTTCTATCGCTGCTCGTTTAGTTTTTATTGCCGTTTCAAATATACCGGTCATTTTTGAAACACCCTGTAAGTATACCTTTGTACACTACTGGCCATTAAAATTGCTACACCAAGAAGAAATGCAGATGATAAAAGGGTATTCATAGTACAAATATATTATACTAGAACTGACATGTGATTACATTTTCACGCAATTTGGGTGCATAGATCCTGAGAAATAAATACACAGAACAACCACGTCTGGCCGTGTTAAGGGCCTTGATCAGCCTGGGCAGAAAGGCCTGTACAAGACCTGCAACATGCGGTCGTGCATTATCAAATGGTTCAAATGACTCTGAGCAATATGCGACTTAACTTCTGAGGTCATCAGTCACCTAGAACTTAGAACTAATTAAACGTAACTAACCTAAGGACATCACATACATCCATGCCCGAGTCAAGATTCGAAACTGCGACCGTAGCGGTCGCTCGGCTCCAGACTGTAGCGCCTAGAACCGCACGGCCACTCTGGTTGGCAGTGCATTATCCTGCTGAAATGTAGTGTTTCGCAGGGATCGAATGAGGGGTAGAGCCACGGGTCGTAACACATCTGAAATGGAACGTCCACTGTTCAAAGTGCCGTCAATGCGAACAAGAGGTGACCGAGACGTGTAACCAATGGCACCCCATACCATCACGCCGTGTGATGCGCCAGTGTGGCGACGACGAATACACGCTTTCAATGTGCGTTCAGCGCTATGTCGACAAAACACGGATGCGACCATCCTTGTGCTGTAAACAGAACCTGGATTCATCCGAAAAAAATGACTTTTTGCCATTCGTGCACCCAGGCTCGTCGTTGGGTACACCATCGCAGGCACTCCTGCCTGTGATGCAGCGTCAAGCATAACTGCAGCCATGGTCTCCGAGCTGATAGTCCCTGCTGCTGCAAACGTCGTCGAACTGTTCGTGCAGATGGTTGTTGTCTTCTGAGGTCATCAGTCTCCTAGAACTTAGAGCTACTTAAACCTAACGACAGCACACACATCCATGCCCGAGGCAGGATTCGAATCTTCGTCCGTAGCGGTCGAGCGGTTCCAGACTGTAGCGCCTAGAACCTCTCGGCCACTCCGGCCTGCCAGCCTTTGGATTGTAAGGGCACAGCGTGCTGTACGGCAGACTTTCCTTGTAGCCTTACTAGAGCCCCTCTGCACAAGTATATGACACCGCGTCTTGTGCAAGACTCGCTTCCCAGACTGGGTTTGCAGGCTCACGGCAAATTTCCTTGCCGATCTCATTCTAGGACGGCCGTTCAGTAGTTATCTGCTTGCAAATGAGATCGTAGAGGCAGTGTACCGCACACCCGACCCGGGGCCCATCAGAAGCGAATCCTAGCTCAGGCCCACGAGAAATATGCCCCCCTCCTCCACGCCGCAACGAGCTCTTGACTTCATACTAATTGCCTTGTCCACTATACTTCACGTTTGCTCGGCTCCGGGCAGGGCCCACGGGAAATCAATATGTAATCGAAAAGGTACCCCCTAGAGGTCTTAACTTTGTTATTTGTTATCGAAACCTTGCATGCATTTAAACGAGTAGTTAACAATTATTAAACTAGCACCGCTCCGGATACGGCTGCTGGCACGACTAAAGGTAAGTACACACAAGCATACAAAATCTATAGACACTGTAGAGGGACTGTCTACAGACATATAGCTAGACAACGTACAGGGTGACAATTATTGAACTACACCACTAGCCATTAAAATTGCTACACCACGAAGATGACTTGCTACAGACGGGAAATTTAACCGACAGGAAGAAGATGCTACGATACGCAAATGATTAGCTTTTCAGAGCTTTCACACAAGGTTAGCGCCGGTGGGGACACCTACAACATGCTGACTTGAGGGAAGTTTCCAACTGATTTCTCATACATAAATAGCAGTTGACCAGTGTTGCCTGGTGAAACGTTGTTGTGATGCCTCGTGTAAGAGGAGAAATGCGTACCATCACGTTTCCGACTTTGATAAAGGTCGGATTGTAGCCTATCGCGATTGCGGTTTATCGTATCGCGACATTGCTGCTCACGTTGGTCGAGATCCAATAACTGTTAGCAGAATATGGAATCGGTGGGTTCAGGAGGGTAATACGGAACGCCGTGCTGGATCCCAACGGCCTCGTATCACTAGCAGTCGAGATGACAGGCCTCTTATCCGCATGTCTATAACGGATAGTGCACCCACGTCTCGATCCCTGAGTCAACAGATGGGGACTTTCTCAAGACAACAACCATCTGCACGAACAGTTAGACGACCTTTGCAGCAGCATGGACTATCAGCTCGGAGACCATGACTGCGGTTACCCGTGACGCTGCATCCAGGTTCTGTTTACAGCATCATGATGGTCGCATCGGTGTTTGGCGACGTCGCGGTGAACGCACATTGGATGCGTGTATTCGTCATCGTCATACTGGCTTATCACCCATCGTGATGGTATGGGGTGCCATTGGTTACACGTCTCGGTCACCTCTTGTTCGCATTGACGGCGCTTTGAACAGTGGACGCTACATTTCAGATGTGTTACGACCCGTGGCTCTACCCTTCATTCGATCCCCGCGAAACCCTACATTTCAGCAGGATAATACAAGACCGCATGTTGCAAGTCCTGTACGGGCCTTTATGGATATAGAAAATGTTCGACGGCTGCCCTGGCCAGCACATTCTCCAGACCTCTCACCAATTGAAAACGTCTGGTCAATGGTGGCCGGGCAACTGGCTCGTCACAATACGCCAGTCCCTACTCTTGATGAAGTGTGGTATCGTGTTGAAGCTGCATGGGCAGCTGTACCTGTACACGCCATCCAAGCTCTGTTTGACTCAATGCCCAGGCATATCAAGGCCATTATTACGACCAGAGGTGGTTGTTCTGGGTATTGATTTGTCAGGATCTGTGCACCCAAATTGCGTGAAAATTTAATCACACGTCAGTTCTAGTATAAAATATTTGTCCAATGAATACCCGTTTATCATCTGCATTTCTTCTTGGTGTAGCAATTATAATGGCCAGTAGTGTATATGAAAAAGAACGTAAATTAGCTACAAACTACGGCGTGCACCCACTTTATTCAAGATGTAAACGTTACCAGAGATATTAGGATTTAGGTTATGAGATGTTCGACATGTCTGACATCATTGGCGTTGATGTGGCGCAGACGAAGAGCGAAATTCTGAATGACCTGCTGAATTGTCGGGACACTGCTGCTGTCGGTGACCTACTGAATAGCTGTTTTCAGCTCAGCTATGGTTTTGGGGGTTTGATGTACACCTTGTCTTTAATTTGCAACAAAATCTCAGAACTTCTGACTCCCATTTGAAATGGGAGACATGAGACAGTTCTTAGACAATGTTCCACAGCTCTCTGTAGTGTTTGTAGACATGGCCTCTAGTTATTTTCTTCGCCCACTGGAAAACGCTTCTTTCACTTTTTATTTTTATTATTGCTCAACATCACTTATCAAGACGTGGCTGATGGAGAAAGTGTTGTAGCTGATTTCAGATAAATTGAAGTATCAAAATTTAACTTCAGTCACGTTTCCTTCAAAAATACTAAATAAAATTTGCTCCCTCAGAGATGACAACCCGTCTTCATAGTTTTAGTTCGATTTACCAAGCAAAGTCTTACGGTAAGTGACCATACGTCTCTTCGAGTTCCACTGAGGGTAACAGCTGTTGCGGAAGCTGATACGAATCATCAACGCAAAGACGTTGTGCGTAAGGCAGGCAGCGATTTATTTCGTGTGATGATTAGAGCATTAATCTTCGTGAATGAATCACTCAATCAACTCTGCACTTTGGTGATCAGTGCCCTTCAAATTAGGGAAGCACGTTAGGAACACCGGTCAAAAGTTCAGTTAATATTATGTAAGATAAAAGATGAAAAAAATGTTGTTTCGTCATGAGTAGAAACACATAGAGGCCCAACTGGGCGAATGCGGGTGAGAGTGCGTATGGCAGTGAGACGCACAAGTCAGGGCAGGCGGCTGTTTTTTGAGTCGGTGGGTCACGCGACCGGTCTTCGCAGCAACAAAACAGAAACGCCAGCAAAGTTCGCAGTGAGTGGCCGCAGATTATGTTAACTTCCTCCGAGGCAGAGAAAAATTCTTCACTTAGTACAATCCTGTCCATGAATGTGACAATAAATGCAGAGGCATGTAAACTATTGTTGATCATATACACATCAAAAAAAGTTTTGCATCACCTCGGTTCCAAGAGTTCCGGAACTAGTACAGAAAACTGGAATAGAGATCAACATAAACATCATTTCAGCCCTTTTTATTGCTCATGAAAACCACCCTTTGCGTGTTCTACCACCGTGCAGCAGAACCTTCAGAGGTGCTGGTCCAGATTGTTGTACACACCGGTACCTCTAATACCCAGTAGCACGTCCTGCTGCATTGATGCATGCCTGTATTCGCCGTGGCATACTATCTTCACGTCCATCAAGGCACTGTTGGTCCAGATTCCACTCCTCAACGGCGATTCGGCGTAGATGCCTCAAAGTGGCCGGCCGCTGTGGTCGAGCGGTTCTAGGCGCTACAGTCTGGAACCGCGCGACCGCTACAGTCGCAGGTTCGAATCCTGCCTTGGGCATGGATGTGTGTGATGTCATTAGATTAGTTAGGTTTAAGTAGTTCTAAGTTCTAGGGGACTGATGGCCTCAGAAGTTAAGTTCCATAGTGCTCAGAGCCATTTGAACCATTTTGAACCTCAGAGTCGTTGGTGGATCACGCCGTCCATAAACAGGCCTTTTCAATGCATCCCAAGCATGTTCGATAGGGTTCATGTCTGGAAACATGCTGGTCACTCTAGTCGACGATGTCGTTACCTTGCAGGACGTGATCCACAAGATGTGCTCGATGGGGGTGCGAACTGTCGTCCATGAAAACGAATGCCTCGCCAATGTCCTACCGTGCACTGTCGGTCGAAGGAAGGCATTCACGTATCGTATAGCCGTAACGGCGTCGACCATGACCACCAGCGACTGCGTCGGCCCCACATAACGTCACCCCAAAACAACAGGGAACCTCCAACTTGCTGCACTCGCTGGACAGTGTGTCTAAGGTTTTCAGAGTGACCGGGTTGCCTCCAAACAGGTCTCCGACGATTCTCTGGCTGAAGGCGACACTCATCGGTGAAGAGACCGTGATGCTTTGTACCGCGTTGCATGGTGTCGTGGTTGCAAAGATGAACCTCGCCATGGACGTCGGGAGTGAAGTTACTCATCATGCAGCCTATTGCGCACAGTTGGAGTCGTAACACGACGTTCCGTGGCTGCACGAAAAGCATTTTTCAACATTGTGGCGTTGCTGACAGGGTTCCTAATCCGTAGGTAGCGGCCATCCACTGCAGTAGTAGTCCTTGGGCGGCCTGAGCGAGGACATGTCATCGACAGTTCCTGTCTCTCTGTATCTCCTCATGTCCGAACGACATAGCTTTGGTTCACTCCGAGACGCCAGGACACTTCCCTTGTTGAGAGCCCTTCCTGGCACAAAGTAACAATGCGGACGTGATCGGACCGCGATGTTGACCGTGTAGGCATGGTTGAACTACAGACAACACGAGCAGTGTAGCTCCCTCCTTCTGGACTGATTGGAAGTGATCGGCTGTCGGACTCGCTCCGTCTAACAGGCGTGGCTCATGCATGGTATTTACATCTTTGGGCGAGTTTAGTGCCATCTCTGAACAGTCAGGGATATTCTGTGTGTGGTGCAATATCCACAGTTAATGTCTATATCCACGAGTTCTGGGAACCGGGGTGATGCAAAACATTTTTCGATGCTGTAGTTACACTAAGAATAGATAAAGCGGGTCGCTCGATCGTGAACTTAAATTTCTAACCCTTCAGGTATGCGTCTGCGTCGGATTTTTAGTGAACGTTGTGACGAGCGTTTCGGCTACAGAATTTTCTCAACATTTTGAGGAAGAAGACACAGATCGAACGTAAGTTTCGTCAGTCCATATCAAGGAAAAAGCAGGATGGCGAAAGCAGTCTTTTCAGGCCACATACCTCTCTTGTTGGTTATTCTTCAGAAATGAAATTGCATTAAGAAGCCGAAATGCGTCGTATTGCTGGATTAAATACGCGTTTAATGCCAGAAAAACGTCTGAAAATTTCTTCCTGCCGTAGTGTTATTCACGAAATCACTGTAACATTTTCTGTTTGAAACAACAGTTGCGCGCGCATGACAAAACTTAAGAACAAGAAGCAATCGTAATCAGTAGTCTGCTGAAGGGGTCACAGGGTGAGTCGTGGCCGCTGAGCCAAGTAGAAACACTGTCGACTGTTAGGAATGACGATACACGACGTAGCGAGGCAGAGACGCCTCTCTCCGTTGTCCCTGGTCAGCTCTGATGTATGGGCGGCTGGTTCCAGCCTGGCTGCTGAACTGGCGCCCTGCTTTACCGACAGAACGCCGTGGTTAAGTCAGCAGCCTTTAGCGGTCACGGCCCTTGACGTCAGGGGCACCCTGTTTCCTCATTTAGTCCTCACAGCCCCTTTCTCTGCTCGCTGCACAGTGGCAGCTCTTGAAAACGGCTTCACGCAGGGTACGACTCGCTGCTCTCTCGCAGGAGTTGGGCAGTGGCTGCCGCTGTGGTGCGGAAGTCCGACTAGAAACTCTGCTTCGGCGGTAGCGAGCACGGACGGTAAATCATTGCAGCTGTAGCACCAAGTCCCGCCAAGGACTCACTGCTCGCGGCAGGCCGCAGCCTAGCTGTGCCCAGTAACCACACTCAGCACAACGATGGCAATCTAAGCGGATGACACAGACATCCTCACGCAAGATTGTAAACCATCAAACATTACGTCACGCTTATAGACCGCACTCAGAATGGCTGAGCCTTGGTTGGAGAAATGGCATGTTAGGGTAAACGTCGACTAGTGCGAAGCCGTTCTGTTGACTAGAAGACCGAAGCAACTGCGCAAACACCGATACTGCTGACCAGTAACTCATACATGCACGCCCAATACGTTTCCGCGAGAAAGTCAATTACCTCGGTGTCTGGCTGGACCGGAAATTACTCTGGGGGGACCACGTACAACACATGACCAAACGAGCAAGCGTGAGGCTCAAACAGATCTACCCTATGCTCAACAGGCGTAGCACACGGAACATAAGGGTATCGAGGTCCATGTACATGACACTTATTCGACACCTGATGACGTACGCAGCTCCTGTCTGGGGATACTCTGCGCCCACACGCCTGCGCCGTCTGCAGCTCATACAAAACAAAGTACTCAGAATCATAAGCAATGCTCCACGATACACAAGCATCGCGTACCTTTACCGGGAATACCGACTTGAGACTCTCACGGAGGTAATCCACAAACTCACCACAAGACTATACAGAAACTCCAGACATTCGCAGAACCCGTTTATTCTGAATCTGGGGAACTACGACCACAACCATAGATGGAAACATAAAAGACCAAATGACATACTTGTAAGGACCTAACATCTATGGCCAAGCGCACGCAAACACAACGGTACAGGTGAACCCCCGTTAATCAGACGCCATCACTGGATATACAGCTGGAATACACTGCCGAATAACTGGCACCACGCAGGGAAGCCGTACCGTACACTGCATGCAGACAAGCTCCACACATCCCCCACACAGTGAGATGAACTATGGCTGATCTCCCACTACTATATAACGATCTCGATTGTTCCAGGAATGTAGTGGCTGCAGCAACTGGGATACATCGCCATCGCTTGACACGGTAATGATGCATGATACCCATACTAACAAATCCAGCCCTGCATGAACTGTCGCAGCTAATAAGCCACTACTGCTCTTACTACCCATTCCACTTTCGCAGAGTTTTTTCCCACGGCACTAGCCTTGGCACTTTTTTCCCTCTGCTCTTCAAATTCCTACCCTCATTCGCGTTTCGTCCACTATCTATCACCTGATGGACCGTGTTAATGCGTAGTCTTACCCAGACGCACGGATAACATCACAGCCCAGCATCCTGTGATCCACTTACTAGATAACTAACATGTTGAAGGAGGTGACAGTAGAACTTTTGGTCTGGTCACCACGTTGGTGCGGGCGTAGAGGGGCCCCATCTTTAAAAAAAAAAATGCACAGTCGTCTAGCTCTGACATCTGATGGGGCAGCTGGTTTCAAGCAACGAGAAGTGATTCCCTCCATCAAGCTCCCGAGTTGTTTCTATGCTCCTGGGGCACATTTGTTTCACTTAAACCCGACACCTAGTCACGTTACTTGCCCTGGCGGGATGACATCATCCCACTTGCTAAACGCTCACTGCTGTGTGGTGCAGTTTACTGATGCACTCGGCTATTCTAGCCCTGCAGTCCTCTACGTGTCTGTTACTGTGACCCATACACCGATACGCCAAAAGATTATGACCACCGCCTACCGCGATGTTGAATGTCGCTTGGTGGCGTTGCAGGCGTCTGGCTCGGTAAAAAAAAAAAAAAAAAAAAAAAAAAAAAAAAAAAAAAAAAAAAAGTTCAAATGGCTCTGAGCACTATGGGACTCAACTGCTGTGGTCATTAGTCCCCTAGAACTTAGAACTACTTAAACCTAACTAACCTAAGGACATCACACACATCCATGCCCGAGGCAGGATTCGAACCTGCGACCGTAGCAGTCGCACGGTTCCGGACTGCGCCCCTAGAACCGCGAGACCACCGCGTCCGGCGGCTCGGTAACAAAAGTATGTAAGCAGAGCCGACATGGACGGGGATGAACCTAGCGAAGATATGTGCTGCAAATGGGGAAATCCATTGAAATAAGCGATATTGACAAAGGACAGATTATTATTACGCAGAGCCTGTGAACGAGTATCTCGAAAACGGCGAAGCTGGTCGAATGTTCACGTCCTGCCGTCGTGAGCAACTGCGGAAAGAGTTAAAAGGACAGTAAATGTAAATGTCGTGTGACTAGGGGCCCCCGTCTGGTAGACGGTTCGCCGGGCGCAAGTCTTTCTATTTGACGCCACTTCGGCGACCTGCGCGTCGATGGGGATGAAATGATGATGATTAAGACAGCACAATACCCAGTCCATGACCTGGGAAAATCTCCGACCCAGCCGGGAATCGCGCCCGAGCCCTTAGGATTGAGCCGGCCGCGATGGTCGAGCGGTTCTAGGCCCTTCAGTCCGGAACCGCGTGACTGCTACGGTCGCAGGTTCAAATCCTGCCTCGGGCATGGATGTGTGTGATGCCCTTAGGTTAGTTAGGTTTAAGTAGTTCTAAGTTGGAGGGGGCTGATGACCTCAGATATTAAGTCCCACAGTGCTCAGAGCCATTTGAACCATTTTGAACCTTAGAATTGACATTCTGTGGCGCTGACCACTCAGCTACCAGGGGCGGACAAAATGACAGTGAAATTACCACTAGGAACTAAATGGTTGGACATCCACGATTCTTCACAGAACGTGAGGTTCGGAGGCTTGTCTACTCTTTAAAGTAGGAGAGTTGGTGATCTCTGCCGTTACCATGACCAAATGAATCACTAATATGTAAACTAAAATAAAGTCGGCAACCACAGAAAACAGAAGGTCCGTCTGGCAAGGCTGGAGCAGCGACAGACTTGACTGGTATACGATTCTTCTTGTCTCCAGCTGTTGTAGCAAACTCGATGTTCTCGGTGGTTTTGTACACTGTCTGTTTAGATCGGCGACGGTATCTCTGCCGAAAATGCTGGTTTCATGCACAAGTGTTTCGGGGCACACCGCACATCGTACATTATTGAACATGCAGCACTGCAGCAGACTACCCCTACGTGTTCACATGTTGACTCAACGACACCGTCAGCTACGACAGCAGTGGCTCGGGACCATCGGGATTCGACCGTCGATTAATGGAAACATGTCGGCTATTTGGGTGAATCACGTTTTTGCTACACTAGGTCGATGGTTGTATACACAAACGCCGTCGTCGAGGTGAACGGCGAGTCGAAACCTGCAGCGCGCCACGGACACTTGCTTGTAGGGGCAGTATTATGCTTTAGACACATTCTCCTGCGCTTTCATGGGACCTGTGGTAGTAATCGAAGACACGCTGACAGGTGTGAACCACCTGCATCCCTTCATGCTTGATGTTTTCCCCGACGGCGATGTCATCTTTCAGCAGTCTCGGAGCCAGAACCGTCCTACATTAGTCTGAGGAGCATTACAGTGGACTCACGTTGATATCTCTGGGACTAGATTCGCATGATGCAAATCCTGTGGCACCCATCTGAATCGACATCGGGCACCATAACCGCATATGCAAATCAGCGGCCCGTTGTTTACGCGAATTATGTGACCTGTGTGTAGACATGTAATGCCAAATACTCTATGTGATCAAAGTATCCGGACACCCACAAAAAATACATTTTTCATATTAGGTGCATTTTGCTGCCACCTACTGCCAGGTACTCCATATCAGCTACCTCAGTAGTTGTTAGACATCGTGAGAGAGCAGATTGGGGCGCTCTGCGTAACTCACGGGCTTCGAACGTGATCAGATGATTGGGTGTCACTCGTGTCATACGTCTGTACGCGAGATTTCTACACTCCTAAACATCCCTAGGTGCACTGTTTCCGATGTAATAGTGAAGTGGAAACGAGAAGGGACACGTACAGCATAAAAGGGTACAGGCCGACCTCGTCTGTTGACTGACGGAGAGCGTCGACAATTGAAGAGTGTCGTAATATGTAAAAGGCAGTTATCTATCCAGAAAATCACACAGAATTTCCAAACTACATCAGGATCCTCTCCGAGTACTATGTCAGTTAGGCGGGAGGTGAGAAAACTTGGATTTCATGGTCGAGCAGCTGCCCATAATCCATAGATGACGCTTGTAAATGCCAAACGACGCCTCGCTTCGTGTAAGGAGCGTAAAACATTGGATGACTGAACTGTGGAAAAACGTTGTGTGGAGTGACGAATCACGGTACACAATGTGGCAATCGATGGCAGGGTGTGGGTACGGTGAATGCCCGGTGTACGTCATTTGCCAGCGAGTGTAGTGTCAACAGTAAAATTCGGAGCCCGTGGTGTTGTGTGTGGTCGTGTTTTTTGTGGAGGGGACTTGCACTCCTTGTTGTTTTGCGTGGCACTATCACAACATAGGCCTACATTGATGTTTTAAGCACCTTCTTGCTTCCCACTGTTGAAGAGCAATTCGGGGATGGCGACTGCATCTTTCAACACGATCGAACATCAGTTCATAATGCAGGTCGTGTGGCGGAGTGGTTACACGACAAAAACATCCTTGTAATGGACTGGCTTGCACATAGTACTGAATCCTATAAAACACCATTGGGGTGTTTCGGAACGCCGACTTCGTGGCAGGCCTCAGCGACATACATCGATACCTCTCCTCAGTGCAGCATTCCGTGAAGAATATGCTGCAATTGTCCAAGAAACCTTCCAGCACCTGATTGAAAGTATGCCTGAGAGAGTGGAAGCTGTCAGCAAGACTAAGGGTGGGCCAACACCGTAT
This sequence comes from Schistocerca gregaria, assembly GCF_023897955.1. Classification (NCBI taxonomy): domain Eukaryota; kingdom Metazoa; phylum Arthropoda; class Insecta; order Orthoptera; family Acrididae; genus Schistocerca; species Schistocerca gregaria. The sequence continues at coordinate 485,988,829 of NC_064924.1, forward strand.
TGAAATCCAGCATTACCGAAGGTGGGTGCCACGAACTTCGTGGTGTCCGGATACGTTTGATCACATAGCGTACCTCCACAAATTCTCCAACAAACTATCGTATCCCTGATACGCAAAATCAGTGATGTATTTCGATCCAAAGACGGACAAACAAGGTCGTCATCATGTTTTGACTCATCAGTGTACGTCACCACACTGGCAGCTACCAGCTTGGCAGGTGCTACAGCAACTCTCTGCAGTGGTTTTCTCACCACTTCATATTGTTTCTGCTAAAGACTTATAACTTTTACTCTAAGACTGGTTAGCGACACTACGATGCCCCCCTTCACTGAGAAGATCCAGCCCATTTAAAGGGCCATGCTCAGACCTGGTTCTTTACTTTGATAATCTTTACCCTTAGTCTCTAAAACAGCCAACGGCGTTGCCCCAGTGGTAACATCGTTTCCCGTCAAATCACCGAAGTTAAGCTCTGTCGGGCTTAGCTATTACTTGAATTGGTGACCGTCTCGTGTAACAAAGCGCCGTGGGCAAGCAGATTACTTCCAGCCCTTGTGAAGATAAATTGACGAGTTACTTGACTGTGAAGTAGCGGCTCCGATCACGAAAATTGACAACAGTTGGGAGAGCGATTTGCTGACCTCACGCCCTTCAGTATCCATATCCGGTGGCGCTCATAGGTAAAGGATGACACGGCGGTCGGTTAGTACCATTGGATCTTTCGAGACCTGTTAGGACAGCGTTTTGTTTAGAGTTCAATTTATGAGAGAAGCACTGTCAACTATTGTGCAATTAGGTCTATCTTTCACCCCTCGCTCGCACTTCTTAAATGGCTCTGAGCACTAGGGGACTTAACATCTCAGGTCATCAGTCCCCTAGAACTTAGAACTACTTAAACCTAACTAACCTAAGGACATCACACACATCCATGCCCGAGGCAGGATTCTAACCTGCGACCGTATCGATCGCGCACTTCTTAATCTTACAAAATTTCTCAAGGGACCCTGGCCATATGAATTCAATCAGATGCTAGGAAACATATTTCACTGCTTGGCTTCCTGCCGTGGAAAAAAAATTCTAACTCTCCATTTCATGCCTACAATGCCTCTCGTTCTTTCTTAATAAACTGTGCTTAACGTATCAACTTCAAAAAGACATGGCCTGGTTTTATTAAATTTTTACACTTGGCATCTCATCTGTATGTCTGGCGGTTTCCTAACCCTCTGTTTTGGAACAACTTCTGTACCTTTTTAAAAATGTTCAAATTTGTGTGAATTCATAAGGGATCAAACTGCTGAGGTCATCGGTCCCTAGATGTACACACTACTTACACTAACTTGAACTAACTTATACTAAGAGCAACACACACACCCATTCCCGAAGGAGGACTCGAACCTCCGTCGGCGGCAGAATCCTCGCAATTCGCGACATGGCGCCTAAACCGTACCTTGACCTTGTGAGAACATTTCTCCTAATGCTCCCCAAAAACTATCCTTACAAGGAAACACATACAGCACTACCACTGACACTTATTCCTCCTACTGTAGCGCTCCTTACAGACATAATTCTTCTCGAAACGCTTGGTTTTTCGATATTCCTGCTCACCCAAAACTACTTCCTGGTACGTGTTGGCACTGCACCAAGCGAATTACTCCTTAATGTGTTTCTACACTGCGTAACTGGTTTACCTTGTACACTACATGCACCGTTTGGCAGCTCTACACTGGCAGCAGTTTTCTGTCCCCGAAGGTTAACTGTGGCATAATTCTTAGTCAGATTGTTTTCTTTCAGGCCCGCATTACACTCTTCACCAACTTCGTACTCGTCTCATATACAAGGTTCGGCTGTGCCGTAAACAACTTGCTGCGCACACCAGCTGCTTGCTCGACAAGGTTGCGACCCAGTACTTGCGCTCGCGACACATTCCGAACCTCTTCTGCACACTCCACAACGGATGCAGCCCTATCTACTTGATTCTATTCTACGAACTCGTTCCTCTTTCTTTTTCCCCGTTAACCCTACTTCTGAGTTAATTTGGGTGGCCGTACCGTTTCCGCCTCAACATAACTATCAACAACGTCTTGTGCGTTCCCTATAGTATCTAAAAGAACAACATGAAGATGCAAAGTTAGTTCTTTTTGCTGATGATACAAGTATAGTAATAACATCCAAAAACCAAGAACTAAGTGATGTAATTGTAAATGATGTTTTTCACAAAATTATTAAGTGGTTCTCAGCAAACGGACTCTCTTTAAATTTTGATAAAACACTGTATATACAGTTCCGCACAGTAAATGGCACAACTCTAGTAATAAATATAGACTTTGAACAGAAGTCTGTAGCTAGGGTAGAATTTTCAAAATTTTTAGGTGTGTCCATTGATCAGAGGTTAAACTGGAAGCAACACATTGATGGTCTGCTGAAACGTCTGAGTTCAGCTATGTATGCTATTAGGGTTATTGCAAATTTTGGTGATAAGAATCTCAGTAAATTAGCTTACTATGCCTACTTTCATTCACTGCTTTCGTATGGTATCATATTCTGGGGTAATTCATCGTTGAGTATAAAAGTATTCACTGCTCAAAAACGTGTAATCAGAATAATTACTGGAGCCCACCCACGGTCATCCTGCAGATATCTATTTAAGGATCTAGGGATCCTCACAGTAACCTCACAATATATGTATTCACTTATGAAATTTGTTGTTAATAATCCAACCCAGTTCAAAAGTAATAGCTGTGTGCATGGCTATAACACCAGGAGAAAGGATGATCTTCACTATGCAGGGTTAAATCTGACTTTGGCACAGAAAGGGGTAAATTTTTCTGCCACAAAAGTATTTGGTCACCTACCAAACAGCATCAGAAGCCTGACAGATAGTCAACCAACATTTAAAAATAAATTAAAAGAATTTCTAGATGACAACTCCTTCTACTCATTGGCTGAATTTTTAGATATAAATTAAGGGAGGGAAAAAAACTAACTTAAATATTAGTGTCATGCAATATTTCGTGCAATGTAGTATCTTGTACAGACATCTTTCATTAACCTGACACGTTCCACATCATTACGAAGTGTCGTATTCATGATCTATGGAACAATCTAATCTATCTAATCTACATCATCCACAGTTTCACTCTGTATGACGCAAAAATCACCGTCACATGTCCTTCCCTGTGTTTCTGGCCCATGTTCTCTCGCCTCAACACAATACCCGTCATCACCCAAGGGGTAGATACTAGTAATACACGTTGCTGCCTCCACACTTAATCACTTCTGTACAGCCCACACACACATTCCTGCTAACTTGTACTCCACAATTCCACTGGATGTTTCAGATGATACTTCTACATTAGTCCCTTTAACTTCAGCAACGTCATTACTCCGTGTGTCACATAAATTCTCACGAATTTGTATTAGAACACGATCTACATCTAATTTAATCTTTCCAATAAAATAATCGTCTAAGCAACTGAGATATTCTGTCCTACTCCTCACAAGATCGACAGGTTTTAGTCGGACTATCCACAAGCCTGTTCCTCTCCCTCTCAGCTTCCTCCTTTTACTATATCTCTGTTTCCTCCTTTCCTTCCTTTATAGCCTCTCCAAAATCAACAAATTCCTCACAAGTCGAGCCCCCTTTCCATTATCCAGTACCAGTGCTTTCTCTGCATCTTCTCCCTATACTCCGGAGTTTTGTGATAAGTCACTGCCTTCAAGTCAGCATCATATGCTTCTACTTCCTTATCCTGCTCCATCTTTTCCACTTTTTCAGCTATCTACTTCACCTCTTAAAATTCTCAATACCTCCTCCCTAGCAGCTACTTGCAGCACTGACAAACCTGTTACCTGTGGTACTGACGATGACATGGTTACCTGCTGTCAGTTATACACTCATAACCGAGAGGAAATAAACCACTAAAATATACAACTATCTTAACACTTCGTTCTACCCTACATACTTAAATACCTAGCCATATTCCTTGCTCCACAAAAAACGAAACCATATTAGGAGAACTCTTAACAGTAATAATATCATATAACTCCTACTAAATCTAAATTACTCTCACGAGAGTGGCTGCTCATACTTATTATTACACACCGAAAAAAGGACTAAGCTTCACGTCCCGAATCACTTCTAATTGTTAGCAGCTTAAGAGGGTAAATCACATAAAACGTGCACCGAAATTATGGCTGAAATAAAAAGTGCTATTGACATTCGGTTTTCACAGAATGGTTTGATAGTCAGGGGATCGTATTGCTAGCCAATAAACAGATTGTAGTAATACTTGGAAAGTGTATTTCGTGCAAACATACACCTTTTATATGAAACAATGACTATTAACTTTAACAGCCTAAAAGTAGGATAAATTAGAATTACAATGAAATGAACACCCTAAGCTGCTTACAGGCGTTGACATACGTCAACAGAGACAGATGACAATGCGTGCCCCCACCGGGACTCGAACCCGAGATATCCTGCTTACATGGCAAACGCTCTATCCATCCTTTTTTTTCTTTTTTTCTTTTTCAATTTGTTCGTTGTTGATCGATGTGTTTAGTCGTTGGGGACGTTACATGACATCCGTTCAAGTTCGTTTTGTTCATCCTTCCACTCAGTTTTTTTATTACAGAGGCCAAGCAGTTTTCTGACCGACACGCTGAGCTACTGTGCCGGCATGCATCTAAGCCACCGAGTACACAGATGATTGCGCGACTGCAGGGATTTATCTCTCGCACGCCTCCCGCGAAACCCACATTCTCAACGTATTGTCCCGCACTACATTCGTTGTGCCCCCGCCCATTATACTCATTACTCGCGGCGCGTTGCCGATTCCCGTAAGAGTTCGGGCACTGTTTGTGCATTCGCAAAGAAGAAGAAGATAGTCAAGTGGCCGGTGAGCCTTAAGTATATATTTACTAAGATTGTATCTGTTCTTTCGGACATGTTCACTGCGAACAAGAGGTGACCGAGAAGTGTAACCAATGGCACCCCATACCATCACGCCGGGTGATAGTACGCCAGTATGGCGATGACGAATTCACGCTTCCAGTGTGCGTTCACCGCGATACCGCCAAACACGGATGCGACCGTCCTGATGCTGTAAACAGAACCTGGATTCATCTGAAAAAATGACGTTTTGTCATTCGAGCACCCAGGTTCGTCGCTGAGTACACCACGGCAGGCGCTCCTGTCTGTGATACAGCGTCAGGGGTAACCGCAGCCATGGTCTCCGAGCTGATAGCCCGTGCTGCTGCATACGTCGTCGAACTGTTTGTGCAGGTGGTTGTTGTCTTGCAAACGTCCCCATCTGTTGACTCGGGGATCGATACGTGGCTGCACTATCCGTGGCCATGCGGATAAGATGCCTGTCATCTCGACTGCTAGTGATGCGGGGCCGTTGGGATCCAGCACGGCGTTCCGTATTACCCTCCTGAACCCACCAATTCCAAATTCTGCTAATAGTCATTGGATCTCGACCAACGCGAGCAGCAATGTCGCCATACGATAATCCACAATCGCAACTGGCTACAGTCCGACTTTTATCAAAGTCGGAAACGTGATGGTACGCATTTCTACTCTTACACGAGGCATCACAACAACGTTTCACCAGGCAACGCCGGTCAACTGCTGTTTGTGTATGAGAAATCTGTTGGGAACTTTCCTCGTGTCAGCACGTTGTAGGTGTCGCCACCGGCGCCAACCTTGTTTGAATGCTCTGAAAAGCTAATCATTTACATATCACAGCATCTTCCTGTCGGTTAAATTTCGCTTCTGTAGTATATCATCTTCGCGGTACAGCAATTTTAATGGCCAGTAGTGTATCATGTATTTTGTTTAGTGATGAAGCCACATTTACCAATCACCGCCGAAACATGCACTATTTGACAATCCCCGTTGGCTTCGTCGTTTGGAACGTCAGCGTCCATGGAGTGTAAGCGCGTAGTGTGGAATAGTGAACCATCAGCTCATAGGCCCGTTTTTCATAGAAAAAACACTGAACGCACACAAGTATCGAAGTCTCCTAACAGACCATCTTGTCCGCAGCTCGTGGTCGTGCGGTAGCGTTCTCGCTTCTCGCGCCCGGGTTCCCGGGTTCGATTCCCGGCGGGGTCTCTGCCTCGTGATGACTGGGTGTTGTGTGATGTCCTTAGGTTAGTTAGGTTTAAGTAGTTCTAAGTTCTAGGGGACTGATGACCATAGATGTTAAGTCCCATAGTGCTCAGAGCCATTTGAACCAAGACCATCTTCCCCAGATGCTAGAACACGATCCTCTGCAGACTGGGAGGGTCCTGTGGAACCAACGTGATGACTGTCCAGCCCATAGTGTACGAAGTACTTCAGCATGTCTTCACAAAATACGAATTGTTCCCAAATCGTTGGCTTGGACGCAGAGGATTTGCACCTTGGCCGGTCCGTTCCAGATATTTGACACCTGTAGACTTTTTTCTGTGGGGTAAGCTGTAACACGCTGTCTACAATGACATACCAACTACACCCGATGGTACGCAATGTCGTATTACTGCAGCGTGCTCTGACATCTCCGCTTAAATGCTGCAAAGTGTGCAGCACTCGTTCCATACCAGACTGGAAGCGTGTATTGCCGCTGGCAGTCGTCATTTTGAAGAGAACTGTGACGGTCAGTTGTCTCATTACTGGTTAGAATCCACATAACTAGTGTATGCACTTGCGTTGTTCCGTAGTGTGTGCTACCGCGGGTATTGTACAAGTGTCGGTGTGGGAACTCCGCAAAATACAATATCTCGTAAGCGACTCTCAGTAGCATCCTGCAACAAACACCACTGACATTCCAACTTACCCTACTTTCCGTTTTTTAATGTCAATGGGCATTGTTCCATTTAAAAAAGAATATGCCTGAACAAAAAATACGCTTTCTAAGTATTATTGCAGTCTGTTAATTGGCTAACAATACTATGATCCCCTGACTACCAATCCATTCTGTGAAAACCGATCAGCAATAGCATTTTCGATTTCAGCAATATTTGTGGTACAAGTTTTAGGTGATTCACCCTGTATACTACTAGACAATGAGCCATACCTCTTGTTCATGATTTCCACACTACCCCTCTCAACCAGGTGAAAACTGACACATATTTATATCTCCCCAAAAACTTCTGTCTGTGTTCCCCTGTCACACACTGAACTTAAAAGTATGACTCACCTCTGACGAAATCATCTGACTTGCCGTGACCTTGAAGTAAAAAAAAAAAAAGACCGAAGAAGAAGAAGAGAAAGAAAGACTGCGCTCGTTCCATAATGAAGGTACTGTACCGATTGTTTCTTCTGTTGTCACCGAACGACCTAGTGATGGTCTCGAAGATCCCACTTCTGACGCCACCTTGAAGAGTGCGTACGGTTGTGTATGGACAAGCTGATCCGGTAGAAACGCTGTTGACAGTTAAGAATGACTTTTATTAACTCCAGCACATGATGTGGTGCGGCAAACACGCCTCTCTGTTCTCTTTGTCTGCGATGACGTATCGGCGGCAGATTCCTCCCTGGCTGCTGGCCGGCGCTCCGCAATGCTGATTTAAGGTTTATGGTAGGTCAGCACCCTTTAGAGGCCATGACCATTGATGTCAGTGGCGCACTAGGTCTGTGGTAGGTCAGTATCCTTTAGAGGCCACGGCCATTGATGTCAGTGGCGCACTGCTTTCTTCAGCGTCGTGGAGCCCTCGCAGACCCTCGCTCCGTGACAAAAAGTAAACCCCTGCCTCCAAATCAAGACGTATTAAATGCGTCCGGCGCGCATTTGGGTCATTAAAACCCTGTACCCAGTTACGTCACCCGTAACGAGAGATTTTGCCTGGCGTGGTGACATTGCCCCGCTTGCTACACGTTTACCACTGAGTGGGGTAGCTCACTCCTGCATTCGGCTACCTTTGCCTTGCAATCCTCCGCGTTTTTGTTATTCTGTCTCACGTCGCCACATTGGCAGCTACCGGCTCATGGCTGCCAATACAACGGTCTACGGCGGCTTTCTCATTACTTCTTATTAATTTTGCTAAAGACTTATAACTTATGCTCTACGACTGGATAGCAGCACTACACTGCTGACGTTTTGGGGCATCTAACGTGGCAGTACTGGCTTCAGAGCAAGTCTGTAGCGCCATCTCCCTCAAACCTTCCTGAGTGGAATATTATTAACAGAAGTCATATGCCTGTTCTAGGGCCCCAGTTATGAATCATGTTAAATTAATACCTCCAGTGTAATACCCTTATAGAGGTGGCTCACTCAAGACAGACTATAAAAACTTAAACATTAGAGCGTGGGATCGAACTTTCAACTTTTTTAGGAAAGGGAGCAACCACAACTCTTGTTTTCCACAATGCAAAGATTTTTTGTTGTTGTTGTAAAAATCCGCTTTTGGCCTTTTTTCCGTGGAATGTACAGCTATGTCCGCGTGCATAACTCCATCTTTTACAGCTGTCTCACCACACACAACCCATTCATATTTTACGTTTAATCTACATCTGCGAGGGGTATTCAAAAAAGTTTTCATTCTTAACTTGGTAAAGTGAAGTTATGTAATAATTTTTTTCTTTGTATGCAGATAAAGTGTTTATAGACATGATACGAATGAAATCTGCGTGTCACAGTACTGTATTATGCCTCCAGAAGACAACAAAAAAGGCACAGTCTATTGATTCAGAGGAGCTTTGTGCAGTAGCTTGTCTTCTGTAGTTGAGGGGAAATAACACTGCAAGAATCCATGCTGAGTAGCTGAAAGTGTACGGCAACAATGCACACATCATATGACACACGGGTTGCGTGGCAGCATACGCTTCCAGTGTGGTAAAACAAGTCTAAATAATGAGCAAACGAAGCGGTAGACAATCTCTCTCTGAAGAAACGGGCATCGCAAGAAAAATAGAAGCGTTGGTACTCCAGAATGGATTATCATAATCGGGCCAATACTGGAAGTCCGTTAGGAATCATTTTTCGACAACTTGCATGAAATTTTGAACTTGAGAAAAGTCACTGCCCACAGTAGTTCACGGCTGTTCACAGTCATCGAAAACGTCCGCCGAACCGAGGAGCGGAGAAAAAGTAGCAGCGGTGTTAGGCCAATAAAGATGAAAAGTCAGAAGGCGCTAATAGCCTCGCTGTTAAGCGCCCTAACCCCCCCCCCTCCCCGCCCCACATACCAAACATACACACACGCTAAAAGTTGTAGCATACAATTCCTGTTCACTAGTTTTTAATTGTTATAGAGGATCTGGAATTAGATAGTAGCAAGGGGGAAAAGAAAGAAAAATAGTGGAAAACATGGGATGGGGAAAGGAATGAAGGGGGAAGCCGGCTAGTATGAACTTCCACAGGAAGTAACCTTAACATTGCTAACACCTGGTTTAAGAATCACAAAAGAAGATTACATGCAGGGTCATAACTGCGTACTGTCAGGATTATGCCCCAAATTTTCACCTGGGTTCGATTGTTGGGGGCTGATATTTTGCAAGTCTGCTTTTTTTCCTGAACGTATGAAGTCAAATTGGTGACGTTTCTTTGTTAGAGGGCACCTGGTGACACTATGTGGTTTCGGATAGAGCAAGAAACTAGATTTTAAACTACAAAACATTATGAGGAGTAGATGTGGACTCTGATCTCAATTTATTCGATATGGACCGCAGCTTAAAACTGAAGTAGTTGCAAAAAGATAGGAAATCAACGAGACACGACCTGCATAATTTAAAACATCCAAAGATGTTTTGCAAAGTTTCAAAGGAGGATTAGGTCAGTATAGACTAAGCGGGGGGAAGGAATACAACAGTGAACGAATGGGTCGCTTTGAGAGTGAAATCAATTAATCTAAAGTACGAGATGCACTAGAAATCCATGGATACACACGAGATATTGGATTTAATTGATGAAAGAGGAAAATATAAAAATACAACAAAAAAGGAGGTAAAAGAGGGTGCAAACGTCTGAAAATGAAATTGACCTAAAATATAAGATAGTAAAGCAGTAACGGGAGAAAATCAGTGCCGCAGAAGCATACATTGAATCGAGGCTGTGTATAGGAAAGTTAAAGAAACCTTTTGAGAATTTAAATAGCAGTTGTATGAACATGAAGAGCTCAAGCGGGGGAAGCCCGTAATAGGCAAAAAATTGTGAAGATATAGGAGAAGAAAATAAAGAGACTCCAACTTGGCATTAAAAAAGAGCAGACGATCTCACTGTTCTTACAAAGAATAGCGAATAAGCCAAGATAGCCCTGAAGAAACTACACGAAATCTCACAAGAAAATGGCTTGCAAAGTTCCTGTGAGAAAATTCGACACATGGAAAGGAAGTCTACAGATAATCTCCGCTGGTGTTACGCACTTGAAATATCTAGGAGAGATCATCCAACAATCAGGATTGAACACAATAGCCAATGAAGAAAAAATCTCAACATTACAAAAAACATATAAGGTCACTTGGAGTCATTACAATAATTAATCGGTCTCTGTTAAACACAAAACTAAGTCATTGCAACATAGCAGTTCGACAGGAAGCATTCCACGCTGCAGAAGCTACGGTGATTCATGGTCAAAGAAAAGTAAGAGAGACTGAAAAACAGGAAAGAAATATGTCAGGAAAATATTCGGAACAGTTTTCCGAAAACGAATTTGGATAAAGAGGCCGTCAACAGAGATCTACATAAACAGACAGAAACAATAACGGATACCTTTCGAATATGAAGGATGAAATTTTATGAAGATATCCACAGGATAAACAAAAACGGGTTTACAAGCCAAGCCTTCAATGTAGCACACACTAGCAAACGCAAGACAAAATGAAATGCTGAAACAGAAACGATTTAGAAAAGGTATCTGTTGGTGCGGTAATTGACAATTGACCCTAAATAATGAATAGTGTGAGGTCATCCACATGAATGCTAAAAGGAATCCGTTACACGATGAATCAGTCAAATCTAAAGGCCATAAATTCAACTAAATACTTAGAAATTACACTTGCGAACAACTTAAATTGGAGAGGACACACAGAAAATGTTTTGGGGAAGACTAACCAAAGATTGCGTTTTATTGGCATGACACTTAGAAAATGTAACAGATCTACTAAGGAGTCTGCCTACACTACGCTTGTCCGTCCTCTTTTAGAATATTGCTGCGCTGTGTGGGATCCTTACCATATAGGATTGACGGAGTACATCGAAAAAGTTCAAAGAAGGGCGGCACGTTTTGTATTATCGCGAAATATGGGAGAGAGTGTCACTGAAATGATACTCGATTTGGGATGGACATCATTAGGACAAAGGCATTTTTCGTTGCTGAGGAATCTTCTCACGAAATTCCAATCACCAACTCCGAATGCGAAAATATTTTGTTGACGCCGACCTACATAGGGAGAATCAATCATCATGATAAAATAAGGGAAATCGGAGATCGTACGGGAAGACATGGGTGTTCATTCTTTACGCGCGCTATACAAGATTGGAATAATAGAGAATTAGCCGGCCGCTGCGACCGAGCGGTTCTAGACGGTTTAGTTCGGAACCGCGCTGCTGCTACGGTCGCAGGTTCGAATCTTGCCTCGGGCATGGATGTGTATGATGTCTTTAGGTTAGTTAGGTTTAAGTAGTTCTAAGTCTAGGGGACTGATGTCCTCAGATTTTAAGTACGATAGTGCTTAGAGCCAGCTGAACCATTTTTTGAATAGAGAATTGTGAAGATGCTTCGATGAACCCTCTGCCAGGCACTTAAATGTGATTTGCAGAGTATCCATGTAGATGTAGATGTAGATGTTTTAAAGAAGTGGGAATCACACAAGGTAAGATAGGCAGACAAGAATAGCTCAGAAACATAATTAAAATCATACACTTAAATAAAGACACGCGGGAAAGAGGTAAGGGAATAAATAGTAGGAAGAAGGCAACACAGAAAACAGCGAGCGTTTGAATAGAACTTGGGGAGAAAGAAGGAACAAGAGGAAAACAACTACTACTCAAGTTCAAACTTTCTCTTAAATGGGAATACACTATTAGAAAATAATATAATAATAATAATAATAATAATAATAATAATAATAATAATAATAACAATAATAATAATAATAACGTAAAAGTAATAATAATAATAGTATTAATAATAATAACAATAATCCCCGTGGAGGCCCGGGAAAAGAAAAGGCCTCCGGTATGTTCTGCCAGTCGTAAAAGGCGACGAAAAGAACAAACCACTAATAGGGCTAACCCCCCTTTTAGTGTGATTAGTTGATTCAAGACACAACTAAAGAAGCCTCGGACAAGCGCCGTCATAGTCGGGGATGAAGCTTGAACCCTATGCCCATCCACAATGGTAAGAACACTGCTAGCCACACGGAAAATGATTTAAATCCAAATAGAGGTGTTTTGCAGGATATGCTTCCTGCAACCACCCTAGAAGGAAAACAAATACAGAGGATGAGATGGTCCGATGAAGTTAATCGACACCTCATGTTCTGTTATTACCAAGCAACAAACTTAGGAACCAACACAACTGGATACAGATTACAAGTATACACAATATTTATTACCAGATACCCAGTATTAAAATTTTTAACAGAACAACGACTAGCTGATCAGATCCATGTAATAATCAAAAATAACAGGATACCCCAGTCAGAATTAGAAAACATCAAACAACAAGTACAACAAATACTGGAACAAAATAATGTGCAATCAGAAGAAGAAGAAAATACAGTAATGGACTCAAACATCCCAGAGCAAACAAACAAAGAACAACACGCATCAATTAAACAATCAGATGAAAACGAAATCTTAAGACAGCCACCAGATCAAGCACAAATAGAACACGAAGTGACACACATGTTAGATATAGAAGAAAAATTTCAGCTGACGTATATAGAATACAAAGACACAAATACAGACATTTGACCATTCTTGTATAGACCACCAAATAACCCACAAGTCGAAACAACAATAACAACTACCAACACAATCATACACAACAAAATAAATGAAAATACAACTGTGGAAGAGTTACAACTACTGGTTTATATAGGAGCACTCACTACACTAAATATACACCTAGGCAGAGATCAGAACCAACCAACACACAGAAGAAACCCACAAAATCAGCATGGCAACACAGGCTACAGATCAGAATAGAAAAACTTAGAAAAGACATCGGACAGCTAACACAATTTATAAGAAATGAAATATCAGACAAAAAACGAAAAAGGTTAGGTAAAATCTCACAATAAGAAGCGATAGAGCAATTAGATGAAAAGAAGCAGAAATTACAAGCATTGGCCAAACGACTTAGAAGATGCAAGAAAATTGCGAAAATAGAAGGAAACAAAACCAAACATTCGACACAAACCAAAAGAAATTTTACCAGACAATAGATAACACACACATTAAAATAGACAATCCACCAAACATAACAGACATGGAACACTTCTGGAGCAACATATGGTCAAACCCGGTACAACATAACAGGCATGCACGGTGGATACAAGCAGAAACAGACACATACAAGATGATATCACAAATGCCTGAAGTGATAATTTTGCAACATGAAGTCATCAAAGCAATTAATTCTACTCACAATTGGAAAGCCCCTGGAAAAGATAAAATAGCAAATTTCTGGCTAAAGAAGTCACCTCAACACATTCACATCTAACTAAATTATTTAACAGTTACATTGCAGACCCATACACATTCCCTGATACACTTACACATGGAATAACTTATATGAAACCTAAAGAACAAGCAGACACAGCAAACCCAGATAAATACCGTCCCATAACATACCTACCAACAATATACAAAATATTAACTTCAGTCATTACACAGAAATTAATGACACATACTACACAGAACAAAATTATAACTGAAGAACAAAAAGGCTGCTGCAAAGGAGCACGAGGGTGTAAAGAGCAACTGATAATAGATGCAGAGGTAACATATCAAGCTAAAACCAAACAAATGTCACTACACTATGCATACATTGATTACCGAAAAGCTTTTGATAGTGTACCCCACTCATGGTTACTACAAATATTGGAAATATACAAAGAAGTTCCTAAACTGATACAGTCCCTAAACATAGTAATGAAAAATTGGAAAACCACACTTAATATCCAAACAAATTCAAATAATATCACATTACAGCCAATACAGATTAAGCGTGGAATATACCAAGGAAACTCATTAAGTCCTTTCTGGTTCTGCCTTGCTCTGAACCCACTATCCAACATGCTAAGTAATAAAAATTAATTATATAATATTACTGGAACACACCAACACAAAATCACACATTTTATATACATGGATGATCTAAAACTACTGGCAGCAACAAATCAACAACTCAACCAGTTACTTAAGATAACAGAAGTATTCAGCAATGATATAAATATGGCTTTTGGAACAGACAAATGTAAGAGAAATAGCATAGTCAAGAGAAAACACACTAAACAAGAAGATTACATATTGGATAACCACAGCGACTGCATAGAAGCGATGGAAAAACAGGTGCCTATAAATATCTAGGATACAGACAAAAAATAGGAATAGATAATAGAAATATTAAAGAAGAACTAAAAGAAAAATATAGACAAAGACTAACAAAAATACTGAAAACATAATTGACAGCAAGAAACAAAACGAAAGCTATAAATACTTATGCTATACCAATATTAACCTACTCATTTGGAGTAGTGAAATGGAGTAACACAGACCTAGAAGCACTCAATACACTTACACGATCACAATGCCACAAATATAGAATACATCACATACATTCAGCAACAGAAAGATTCACATGAAGCAGAAAGGAAGGAGGAAGGGGATTTATCGACATAAAAAACCTACCTTATGGGCAGGTAGACAATTTAAGAAAACTCTTTCTAGAACGAGCAGAAACTAGCAAAAGACACAAAGCACTCACTCATATAAATACATCGGCTACACCACTGCAATTTCATAACCACTTCTACAACCCTTTAGATCACATAACATCAACCGATACGAAGAAAGTAAATTGGAAAAAGAAAACACTACATGGCAAGCACCCGTATCATCTAACACAGCCACACATCGATCAAGACGCATCCAACACATGGCTAAGAAAAGGCAGTATATACAGTGAGACGGAAGGATTCATGATTGCAATATAGGATCAAACAATAAACACCAGATATTACAGCAAGCATATTATTAAAGATACTAATACCACAACAGATAAATGCAGACTTTGCAAACAACAAATAGAAACAGTAGATCACATCACAAGTGGATGTACAATACTAGCAAATATAGAATACCCCAGAAGTCATGACAATGTAGCAAAAATAATACATCAACAGCTTGCCTTACAACATAAACTTTTAAAACAACACGTTCCCACATACAAGTATGCACCACAAAATGTACTGGAGAATGATGAATACAAATTATACAGGAACAGAACCATTATAACAGATAAAACACCACCACATAACAAACCTGACATCATACTCACCAATAAAAAGAATAAATTAACACAACTAATCGAAATATCCACACCGAATACAACAAATATACAAAAGAAAAGAGGAGAAAAAATTGAAAAATATATACAAATGGCTGAGGAAGTCAAGGACATGTGGCATCAGGATAAAGTTGACATTATACTAATGATACTATCAACTAAAGGAGTCATACCACACAATATCCACCAGTACATCAACGCAATACAGCTACATCCAAACATATGTATACACCTACAGAAATCTGTAATTATTGATACATGTTCAGTTACCCGAAAGTTCCTAAAGGCAATGTAACGTATAACGTACAGTTAAAAGGAAGTCTCGCTTGATCAATTACTTTCCATTTTTAACCAGACATAACGTCAGAGAAAGGAAAGAAATATTAATAATAGATAAAACAGATGGCATTTTTATGAAAAGCGAAAAAGAAATAGATGGAGATGATTTCAGAGAGGTGAACTGCCAGAAGAATGTGACAGAACACTGATAGATCTTATTTGAAAGAAGGTACCCAAGTGGACGACATTCCCTCCCAATTATTAATATCTTTAGCAGAATCAACCATACAAAACTATACGACCCGTTATCCAATAAATGGAAATGAGCGTATGGCATCGTTGGCCGAGAGGCCCCATCCGGAGAAGTTCGGACCCAGAGTACAAGTTTTATTTCAGTCGACGTCACACTGGGCGAGCCGGTGATGAGGATGGAATGATGATGAGGACAAAACAACACCCACTCCCCGAACGGAGAAAGTGTCCTAGCCGGGTCAAATGGTTCAAATGGCTCTGAGCACTATTGGACTTAACATCTGAGGTCATCAATCCCCTAGAACTTAGAACTACTTAAATCTAACTAACCTAAGGACATCACACACATCCATGCCCGAGGAAGGATTCGAACCCGCGACCGTAGCGGTCGAGCGGTTCCAAACTGAAGCGCCTAAAACCACTCGGTCACTCCGGCCGGCTTCCAAGCCGGCGTGTAATCGAACCCGGACCGTCTTGCATGGGAGACGATCACGTTACCATCCAGCTAAGTATGCGAAGTGTTATCGAAAATGTGCGAGCCAAGCGAAATACACTCGTACTTCGAGAAGTATCTAATAATTTCAGTTCCAAAGAAGTTAGTTATATCAGCTATATATTAAGGAGCCACCATCTTAATAAGCTATGGCAATAAAATTCTAAAACGAATTATTTACGAAAGAATGGAACGATTAGTAGCAGCCAGTGTGGGTTCCGGAGTAACGTAGGAACCCGGGAAGCGGTAATGACCGTACAAATTATCTTAGAAGAGAGACGAGAAAAAGACAAACCTACATCTATAGCATTTGTAGATTTACAAAAACTTTAAACAGTGTTGACTGAAAAACAGTGTTTGAAATGCTGAAGTTAGCAGAGGTAAAATACAGAGAGCGTAAATTCATACATAAACCAGACTTAAGTTGGAGGAGATGAATGGGAGGTGGAGGCTGAGAAGGGAATGAGATAAAGGTGTAGCCTGTTTCCCATGTTATTCAGTCTGTACATTGAGCAAGCAGGAGAGTAACTCAATGATAAATTTGGAACGGGAATAAAAGCTCAGAAATAAAAACTTTAACGTCTGTCAATTACGTAGCGAAATTCTCGAAAGACCAGTTTAACGGAATGGATAGTTCTGAGGAGATGAAATGGTGCCGTCCATTGATAAAGTGGAGATTGGTGTCTCTAGCGGCGTGCTACGGCACCGTGCTACTTTATAATTATCGCTCGTACTTTGTCTCTAATGACCTCGTCATCGACGGGAGGCGCAGAGTAGTAGTCGTCCTTCCTTCCTTCCTTCCTTCATTTTCCATACAGGTCATTCGTTGGGACGTCGACAACACAATACTACTGTACTCGTTGACGGCAGAAAGGAAAGCGAGGCTCTCTTTATTTGTGGACTTGGCGAGGCAACAGTGTTTTCGTGTTGACAGCGAACGCGCACTAAACATATCACATCGCCGCCGCCGCCGCCGTGGCGGCCGTCATATCTCTCGGAACGTTATGTCGCCTCGCGTCTGACCCAAGCAAAACTCCCTTTCCTGTTTCTATTGTTTTCATAATTCAGTAAATCTGGGAGGATTTGTATTCGCTTTTCTTACTCTTTTCCTTCAGATGTTTACGGTAAACTTTTACCTCACCTGGTCTTCTATCTTTGTATTCGTAATCGTCCATTAGAGCCCTCATCTCGTGGTCGTGCGGTAGCGTTCTCGCTTCCCACACCCGGGTTCCCGGGTTCGATTCTCGGCTGGGTCATTGATTTTCTCTGCCTCGTGATAGCTGGGTGTTGTGTGATGTCCTTAGGTTAGTTAGGTTTAAGTAGTTCTAAGTTCTAGGGGACTGATGACCTAAGATGTTAAGTCCCATAGTGCTCAGAGCCATTTTTTTCGTTCATTAGAGCGCTCGCCCTATTGTGGGGAGTGGCGGAGGAAATGTGATCACCATTTCTACATCTACATGGATACTCTGCAAATCACATTTAAGTGCCTGGCAGAGGGTTGTTCGATCCACCTTCACAATTCTCTATTATTCCAATCTCGTATAGCGCGCGGAAAGAACGAACATCTGTATCTTTCCGTACGAGCTCTGATTTCCCTTATTTTATCGTGGTGATCGTTCCTCCCTATGTAGGTCGGTGTCAACAAAATATTTTCGCATTCGGAGGAGAACGTTGGTGATTGGTATATTGTGAGAAGGTTCCTTCACATCGAAAAACGCTTTTCTTTTAATGATGTCCAGCCCAAATCCTGTATCATTTCAGTGACACACTCTCCCATATTTCGCGATAATACAAAACGTGCTGCCCTTCTTTGAAATTTTTCGATATACTCCGTCAACCCTGTCTGGTAAGGATCTCGCGCCGCGCAGCAGTATCTCCTTAGTAGATCTGTTACATTTTCTATGTATCTTGCCAATAAAACACAGCCTTTGGTTAGCCTTCCCCACAACGTTTTCTATGTGTTCCTTCAAATTTAAGTTGTTCGTAATTGTAATTCTAGGTATTTAATTGAATTGATGGCCTTTATGTTTGACTGATTTATCGTGTATCCGAAGTTTAACGGATTCCTTTTAGCACTCATTTATATGACCTCACTCTTTTCGTTATTTAGGGTCAACTGCCAATTTTCGCACCATTCAGATACCTTTTCTAAATCGTACTGGCCGCTGAGGCCGAGCGAGTCTAGGCCCTTCAGCCCGGAACCGCGCTGCTGCTACGTTCGCAGGTTCGAATCGTGGCTCAGGCATGGATGTGTGTGATGTCCTCAGTTTAGTTAGGTTTAAGTAGGGGACTGATGACCTCAGTTGTTAAGTCCCATAGCGCTTAGACCCATTTGAACCATTCCTAAATCGTTTTGCATTTTGTTTTGATCTTCTGATGGCTTTATTAGTCGATAAACGACAGCGTCATCTACAAGCAACCTAAGACTGTTGCTGAGATTGTCTCCCAAATCGTTTATATAGATACAGAACAGCAAAGTGCCTATAACACTACCTTGGGGAACGCCAGAAATCAGTTCTGTTTTACTCGATGACTTTCCGTCAATTACTACGAACCTCTCTGACAGGAGGTCACAATCCAGTAACGTAAATGAGACGATATTCCATAAGCATACAATTTCACTATAAGCCGCTTGTGTGGTACAGTGTCAAAAGCCTTCTGGAAATCCAGAAATACGGAGTCGTTCTGAAGTCCCTTGTCAATAGCACTCAACGCTTCATGCGAAGTTGTTGTCGGCGTCATTACAAACCACAGGCTTCTGCACGAAGGTATGGTTGTCTGCACCTTTTCTATTCGTTAAGAATTCTGACGCATTTGTAGCAATGATCGTCTCCGATTCTCCAGGGCGAGGCAAATAAAAGTGACCCTGAAAACAAAGTTCCAGCATACAAAGAAATACAGCAGAGCAAAGTAAATAAAGTACTTTACCTGACCATAGCATATGTTGAAAGTGACCAAAATTCATTTCGTAGCACTCTTGGGCCCTGGTCAGCAAGTTGCTGAAGGCGGAACGAAACTGGACTGCTGGAATTGCTGCAATCTCATCCGAAATACACTCCTGGAAATTGAAATAAGAACACCGTGAATTCATTGTCCCAGGAAGGGGAAACTGTATTGACACATTCCTGGGGTCAGATACATCACATGATCACACTGACAGAACCACAGGCACATAGACACAGGCAACAGAGCATGCACAATGTCGGCACTAGTACAGTGTATATCCACCTTTCGCAGCAATGCTGGCTGCTATTCTCCCATGGAGACGATCGTATAGATGCTGGATGTAGTCCTGTGGAACGGCTTGCCATGCCATTTCCACCTGGCGCCTCAGTTGGACCAGCGTTCGTGCTGGACGTGCAGACCGCGTGAGACGACGCTTCATCCAGTCCCAAACATGCTCAATGGGGGACAGATCCGGAGATCTTGCTGGCCAGGGTAGTTGACTTACACCTTCTAGAGCACGTTGGGTGGCACGGGATACATGCGGACGTGCATTGTCCTGTTGGAACAGCAAGTACCCTTGCCGGTCTAGGAATGGTAGAACGATGGGTTCGATGACGGTTTGGATGTACCGTGCACTATTCAGTGTCCCCTCGACGATCACCAGAGGTGTACGGCCAGTGTAGGAGATCGCTCCCCACACCATGATGCCGGGTGTTGGCCCTGTGTGCCTCGGTCGTATGCAGTCCTGATTGTGGCGCTCACCTGCACGGCGCCAAACACGCATACGACCATCATTGGCACCAAGGCAGAAGCGACTCTCATCGCTGAAGACGACACGTCTCCATTCGTCCCTCCATTCACGCCTGTCGCGACACCACTGGAGGCGGGCTCCACGATGTTGGGGCGTAAGTGGAAGACGGCCTAACGGTGTGCGGGACCGTAGCCCAGCTTCATGGAGACGGTTGCGATTGGTCCTCGCCGATACCCCAGGAGCAACAGAGTCCCTAATTCGCTGGGAAGTGGCGGTACGGTCCCCTACGGCATTGCGTAGGATCCTACGGTCTTGGCGTGCATCCGTGCGTCGCTGCGGTCTGGTCCCAGATCGACGAGCACGTGCACCTTCCGCCGACCACTGGCGACAACATCGATGTACTGTGGAGACCTCACGCCCCACGTGTTGAGCAATTCGGCGGTACGTCCACCCGGCCTCCTGCATGCCCACTATACGCCCTCGCTCAAAGTCCGTCAACTGCACATACGGTTCACGTCCACGCTGTCGCTGCATGCTACCAGTGTTAAAGACTGCGATGGAGCTCCGTATGCCACGGCAAACTGGCTGACACTGACGGCGACGGTGCACAAATGCTGCGCAGCTAGCGCCATTCGACGGCCAACACCGCGGTTCCTGGTGTGTCCGCTGTGTCGTGCGTGCGATCATTGCTTGTACAGCCCTCTCGCAGTGTCCGGAGCAAGTATAGTGGGTCTGACACACCGGTGTCAATGTGTTCTTTTTTCCATTTCCAGGAGTGTATTATGCTGCATTTCTTGAAGACTGAGTGAGTTAGACCTTACGGCCTCCCACACAAAGCAATTGCTCAATGAGAAACCAGATGACCTGGTGGGGAAGCTAGGGCCGCGACTGGACTGACCTCCACTAACAATTCTATCAGGCGTGAAGATTGTGTAACTGTGCCCCAAGGTTCGGCCGACTGTATGGTAGTTGCTCCATCCTGATGGAAGTTACTGTAGTTCATTTCCTCCTCCTTTAATGCTACCACAAATGGTCTCAAAATACTGGCAATGTATTGCGCTGATGTCAGCATCTGATGAAAGAAGATGGGACCAATAATGCGGCGTGCAGACACAGTACACCAAACCCAAACCTTCTGATCATGCAATGGTGTTTCGTGGAAGTTACGCGGATTCTCCGCTACTCAGAACCTATAATTCTGTGACATAACACAATTTCTCAGGTAAAACTAGGTTTCATCTGACAAAGAACAAATCCATATCAAAGCCATTTCTTGTTATTTGAGTGAACAGCCACTCACAAAGCTGGAGGCGCTGAGGAGCACTTGAATACACGTGCAGGTTCAGGTGGAGAATTAGTCCGCATGATCGACGTGATATGGCAGGCGTAGGGTTGAAGCATTTTCTGGTGAACTGCAGCCACATTTTCTGGTGTGCGAGCACATTTTGGAATGTTTTCTGACTTACTGAAAACTCATCCTACCTGACGCCATTTTCGGACTAAGCGTTACATGGTACTATTTACAGGCACTTTGACACCATTAAACGTCTGAGCCAACAATTGACCACGCCGTTTCCAAGACTCTGTTGTCATGTAACTTTCCACAACGGACACCCACAGCTCTACTGTGAGTGCCGTCGTCCTTTTTGCACTGCTCCACTCAACACTGACACAGCCCGCACTATGCTCTGAACCGATGAGGATGGCGTACAAGTTGTGTGCGCGTCACTCAGAGAGGTTATATGTGTACATTCACGTTCAGTCGTATCCAATCGTCCGGGCCTCTTATTTGCCCCACCCTGTACTGGACTGCAGATGAAGCGTTGCCGAGGACGATAGGAAACGTGAGTTGGCTAGAATAAAAGAGGACCACTTTGGTTCATCCACAAATGACTTCTACCGACCACTTTGGTGATGGTTACAGGATGTTTGCTACATTCATCTAGTCGAACGCTGTCCGGGGCTACACTTTGCCCAAACAACCCAAAACAATGTGGCTTTTCATGCAGTTCAGATGGTTCTGAGCACTATGGGACTTAACGTCTGGGTTCATCAGTCCCCTAGAACGTAGAACTACTTAAACCTAACTAACCTAAGGACATCACACTCATCGATGCCGGAGGCAGGATTCGAACCTGCGACCGTAGCGGCCGAGCGGTTACATACTGTAGCGGTGAGAACCGCTCGCCACCAAGCAGTTTTTATTCAACTTTAATTCTGCCAGTTAACATTAAATAATGCAATGAAAATAATGCAATATACCCATAAATATGGTAAGCTGTGCAGTTTGTGCAATTAATCAGAGTGCTACAGATAACTCGTTGAATGCCCTAGATTTAATCATGGAAATGGTGTAATTTAAAACTTTTGAATCAAGAAGATGGCATTCATTTGCGGATTAATAACAGAGAAAGAGCTACTTTGCATTACTAATGAAATACATGTTGTGTATCAAAGTAATCTACCTGAACGAAGAGTGTGTATCTAATCTCAAATTCACCTAATCAGTTACATAAAAAATTGCAAGTTTAGAATCCTACCCCCTTTTTGATGGCTTTCTGCAGGTGCCCATGGTAGAGACGAAACTCAGACTGCGAATGGAAATGAACGGTGGCCGAAACCGACCAGAATCTTGTTTAAGGAACCATGCTGCCTCAAACTTCTCTGGGAAACCACTGAAAACCCATATCTCGGAGACCGGGCGAAGATTCGTGATCCATCCCTTACTCGGTTTGTCGAATGGGAATCTTGTTTAGAGTATAGAGGAAGTTCTCAATCTTTATCCATTGTGACACTCTGAAGGCCTTACATTACTTTATGCTTTAATCTGTGAGTTTATATTTTTAATGTCCTGAAATATTACCTCTTTATATAGAATATGATCCATTGAAATAAAAGCACTCTGACTCAGTTTGTTTTAAAGTTCGTAGTTCCAAACTCTTCCTTAAATGAATAATAATTAAAGATAGGTTTAACAAAAGCTAAACGAAGACAAAACTGAACCCATGTCCTCATAACAGACATAATGCAACGACTCACTGTTCATGTGTGTTAATTACAAATTACATATGTAATTCGTGTCATAAAAACGTCTTTCCAATTTGTACCCTACAACACACTAATAAATGGAAAAGATCTGAGCTAGTGTGATAGCCTAATTTTTTTCTCTAAGCCTCCGTCTACACAAGCAAGTATCTTGGTGTTCCACAGCAACACTCACTTACCTCCATAGCTGAAAGTTTCATTTAAAATGAAAAGTACCACAACTGGAGAAGATAGTTTCTTCCCTCTTCCCATTAAACGTGATTAAAGCGAACGTAGTACGTTCGAGAACGTAGTTGTTTAGTGGACGCTGCAGAGATGTGGAACACGTGAAAGGTTAACTTAAATAAAAATCAGGGGAGTGAAGAAAAAGTTCTTCACAATCCCAGATTATGTGTACACTTAATACGTTCTCCAGAAAATGAATACAAAATCTCATATTTTGTATATCAATCCCATTCAACAGACCGCGTGTCTTTGCGTGACCATCCACACATAACAGGCAAAGAAATACACTGAAGCGCCAAAGAAACTGGATAGGCATGAGTATGCAAATACAGAGGTATGTAAACAGACAGAATACGGCGCTGCAGCCGGTAATGCCTATATAAGTCAACAAGAGTCTGGCGTTGTTGTTAGATCGGTTGTTGCTGCTACAACGGCAGGTTACAAGATTTAAGTGAATTTGAACTTGGTATTATAGTCGGCGCACGAGCGATGGGACACAGTATCTCCGAGGTAGCGGTGAAGTGGGGATTTTCCCGTACGACCATTTCATGAGTGTACCATGAAGATCAGGAATACGGTAAAACATCAAATCTCCCACATCGCCGCGGCCGGAAAAAATTCTGCAAGAACGAGACTAACGACGAATGAAGAGAATCATTCAACGATGGGCCATCAACAAGTCTCGTTTCAAATTGTATCGAGCGGATGGACGTATACGGGTGTGGAGACAACCTCATGAATCCATGGACCGCGCTCGTAAGCAGGGGGCTGTTAAAGCTTGTGGAGGCTCTGTAGTGGTGTGGGGCGTGTTCAGTTGGAGTTATATGGGACTTCTGATACGTCTAGATATGACTCTGACAGGTGACAAGTACGTAAGCATTCTGTCTGATCACCTGCATCCATTCAAGGCCAAAAAACAGTGCATTCCGACGGATCTGGGCAACTCCAGCAGGACAATGCGATACCCCACACGTGCAGAATTGCTACAGAGGGGCTTTCAGAACACTCTTCTGAGTTGAAACACTTCCGCTGGCCACCAAAATCCCTAGACATGAAAATTATTGAGCATATCTGGGATGCCTTGAATCGTGCTGTTCAAAAGAGATCTCCATCCCCTCGTACTATGTATTTATAGACAGACTTGCAGGATTTACGGTGTCACTTCCCTCCAGCACTACTTCAGACATTAGTCGTGTCCATGCCGCTCATGTTGAGACACTTCTGCGCGCTCGTGGGGGCCCTACATGTTATTAGACAGGTGTACCAGTTTCTGTGGCTCTTCAGTGTATAACCTACATACTAAAAGCCCGAAGTTCGAAGTTTTATTTCTTGAGCAGAAGAGCAGCGAAATAAAAACCCAGATATCTCGGATGACTGAATAAAAATTTGATATCGAGTCCCACGTGATGCAATAAAATTGTAAATTCGAATAAAAACCTAATGTAGCCTCCGTCAAGTACGATAGCAAAGTATTTTGCTAAAAGAAACCTAGTGTTCCGCAATATGAAATCCTCATGTTGTTATTGTTGTTGTGGTCTTCAGTCCTGAGACTTGTTTGATGCAGTTCTCCATGTTACTCTATCCTGTGCAAGCTTCTCCATCTCCCAGTACGTACTGCAGCCGACATACTTCTGTATCTGCTTAGTGTATTCATCTCTTGGTCTCCCTCTACGATTTTTACCCTCCATGCTGCCCTCCAATACTAAATTGGTGACCCCTTGATGCCTCAGAACATGTCCTACCAACCGATCCCTTCTGCCAGTCAAGTTGTGCCTCAAACTCCTCTTCTCCCCAATTCTATCCAATACCTCCTCATTAGTTATGTGATCTACCCATCTAATCTTCAGCATTCTTCTGTAGCATCACATTTCGAAAGCTTCTATTCTCTTCTTGTCCAAACTATTTATCGTCCATGTTTCACTTCCCTACATGGCTACACCTCATACAAATACTTTCAGTAAAGACTTCCTGACACTTAAATTTGTACTCGATGTTAACAAATTTCTCTTCTTCAGAAACGCTTTCCTTGCCATTGCCAGTCTACATTTTACATCCTCTCTACTTCGACCATCATCAGTTATTTTGCTCCCTAAAAAACAAATCTCCTTTACCCTTCAAGTGTCTCATTTCCTAATCTAATTCCCTCAGCATTACCCGACTTAATTCGACTAAGCATACACTTACGCAAAGGCCGTGCGAGCAAGCATGGTAGGAACCATTTCCCCATAATCCACACGATATCACTTCAATGTGCTCATTTCATCACCATAAGAGAAAGCGTCCACACCAAAGAGATTAGTGCGTCTTCACAGCAGCAAGTGGAAGAACATCATCTCGCATATAGACGAGAACGCCTGAATATCTGTCTACCACGTGGCACTCGTTGATTCTGCCCGACAAGATTTTCTATTAGTTGTTTCACGTCAAAGTTTAGACGACTTGCTAAGACCTACCTTGAAGTCTCTATCCAGCGATAAACTATCTCAGCAGACGGCTAGATGACTGCAGGTTTATCGAAACAAGTGCCTTCCGACGCGCATGTGAATACACGGTATAAAATATTTTGGATATACACTACTGGGCATTAAAGATGCTGTGATATGCAAATGATTAGCTTTTCAGAGCATTCACACAAGGTTGGCGCCGATGGCAACACCTACAACGTGCTGACAAGAGGAAAGTTTCCAACGGATTTCTCATACACAAACAGCAGTTGCCTGATGAAACGTTGTTGTGATGCCTCGTGTAAGGAGAAGAAATGCGTACCATCACGTTTCCGACTATGATAAAGGTCGGATTGTAGCCTATCGCGATTGCGGTTTACCGTATCGCGACATTGCTGCTTGCGTTGGTCGAGATCCAATGACTGTTAGCAGAATATGGAATCGGTGGGTTCAGGAGGGTAATACGGAACGCCGTGCTGGGACCCAACGGCCTCGTATCACTAGTAGTCGAGATGACAGGCATTTTATACGCATGGCTGTAACGGATCGTGCAGCCACGTCTCGATCCCTGAGTCAACAGATGGGGACGTTTGCAAGACAACGACCACCTGCACGAACAGTTCGACGACGTTTGCAGCAGCATGGACTATCAGCTCGGAGACCATGTCTGCGGTTACCCTTGACGCTGCATCACAGACAGGAGCGCCTGCGATGGTGTACTCAACGACGAACTTCGGTGCACGAATGGCAAAACGTCATTTTTTCGGATGAATCCAGGTTCTGTTTACAGCATCATGATGGTCGCATCCGTGTTTGGCGACATCGCGGTGAACGCACATGGGAATCGTGTATTCGTTATCGCCATACTGGCGTATCACCCCGCGTGATGGTATGGGATGCCGTTGGTTACACGTCTCGGTCACTTCTGGTTCGCATTGTCAGCACTTTGAACAGTGGACGTTACATTTCAGTTGTGTTAAGACCCGTGGCTCTGCCCTTCATTCGATCCCCGCCAAACCCTACATTTCAGCAGGATAATGCATGACCGCATGTTGCAGGTCCTATACGGGCCTTTCTGGATACAGAAAATGTTCGACTGCTGCCTTGGCCAGCACATTCTCCAGATCTCTCACCAACTGGAAACGTCTGGCCAATGGTGGCCGAGCAACTGGCTCGTCACAATACGTCAGTCACTACTGTGGTATCGTGTTGAAGCTGCATGGGCAGCTGTACCTGTACACGCCATCCAAGCTCTGTTTGACTCAATGCCCAGGCGTATCAAGGCCGTTATTACGGCCAGAGTTGGTTGTTCTGGGTACTGATTTCTCAGGATCTATGTACCCAAATTGCATGAGAATGTAATCACATGTCAGTTCTAGTATAATATATTTGTCCAATGAATACCCGTTTATCATCTGCATTTCTTTTGGTGTAGCAATTTTAATGGTCAGTAATGTAATAAATTATTTGTAGATAAATGATTGGTAAGGAAGATAAATGGCTACATCTGGAAAAAGGAATTCTAGTGTGATTTACTGATCCGCCTGGAGATAAGGATACAAGCCCTTGAAATGCGTTGTGGGAAAAAATAAAAGTGAAAGACACATATAACTGTTTTAATTCGGCTGATAACAACGTGGTTGCTCACAGCCTGGAACACTCTTCCAGCCTGATATCACTTTGGCAACTTATGTGATAGCGAACAAGGATAGTCGGCCAACGTATTACTTTCCACCACGGTACCATCGTCAACTATTTGATAACCACCGCTGGATAAAAGCTACCAGTGGCACGTTCCCAATTCGATGCTTGCATCCGTATTGACTCTCCATGTTTCCTAATGTCTTCTACTCAACCTCCGTTGCTTAGTCGTCACGGTCTTTGCTTATCTCTTGGAAACCAGGAAACAACATCGTTTGCCCATCTAAAATCCATTTGCCTGGCTACTACTGTTGTCTACCTACATTTAATGTTTATTGCTATCATACTTACATCCTCCACTCCATTTCATTTCCTGAGCAACCTTCCGTTTCTCAACGGCTTTGTTATTGAAAGTCATAGCCCACTCCAATACGTCAAAGCAGATAACACATACTGATTGTATACTTCCAAAGGAAGGAAGCAAGATTGGATTTAATGTTCCGTCGACATCGTGGTAATTACAGACGTAGCACAAGATCGCATTATGTCAAGTATGGGGAAAGATATCGGTCGTGCATTTTTAAAGGAACCATCGCAACATTTTCGTCTAGCGATTTACGGAAATCACGGAAAACCTAAACTGGATGGCTGGACGAGGGTTTGAACCGTCGTTCCCCCGAATGCGAGTCCACTGAGCTATCCACTCCACCACCTCTCTCGGTGGTATACTTCCTTTTTCAGACACACTGGAAACTTAATTTGAAAAGTCTTATTTGGTTTACAAAAAACACATCAAGCTATTTTTTTCTTTGGTTATTTGTTTTCCTACACTCCCAGATGTTCTCTTCAACTGACCTAAGTAAAAAAAAACTAGTATTATGATTCTATCACTTCATTTCTAGTTTGCATTACTTTTTTTCGATGTGTTGACTGTACATTTTTCGTCTTGTTATAACATACCTTCCTGATCTACCTTCAGATTTACATTATTTATATATTCCTCTTATCATTGCTGTTTATTGCACAACAGGTCTTGTACTTTTTAGTAGAAGACCTTGCTGCTTCTAGTATTTCCATGAACTAGCATTCCTTCTTGGTTTTGCCGGTTTAAGGATCTGAAATCCCCCTCTAAGGCTGCAAAAGTGTGTTTATTTTCATTTTTTGTGCAATCCCCTTGCCTGATTACTAGACCGCGGATTTTAGGTGAAAACCTATTTTGTTCCTGAGTTCCTATTTCCATAAAAATTTGTACTTATGCGTTACATGACTATTTACATTTAACAGCGTTAATTCTATAGGGCCCAAAAAAGCCTATTTCGACGTTAGTGCCTATTTCGGCTTTAATATCCTGAAAAGTGCCTGTTCCATCATATAAGACAGTGGCTCCAAGTTTTTCCACACTATACGACAGATGGAAAAAAAATATTTTCTGCCCAGCGTGCAGCAAGGTGGCCAGTTGATATGCGCTCATGCTTCGTATTTTCGGTCTTTTTTTATTTTTTTATATCGCTATCCCTGTTAATACCAAACACTCCTTATAGGTGTTTTATTATTCATTTGTAAAAAATAGATCACGGATCTTTAGGTTAAAACCTATTTTTTTTCCTAAGCTCCAGTTTGGATATAAGTTGGTACTTATGCGTTTCATGACTAACTAAACTAAATACCGTTAGTTCTATGGGACCTAAAATTGCGTATTTCGACGTTGACGCCTAATTTTGTCTATTTCGCCATCAAAATCCTAAAAAGTACCCATTTCATTAATCTGACATAGAGTTCTTGTGTTTTCAAAGATTAGGAAAAGGAAGTAAACTTAGGGCCTTACGTCTCGTCGAAGGATAAGGTCGTTAGAGACAGTTTACAATTCCTTTGCTTGCCTTACTACACCAACAGCACTCGGCACGGTTGAATGGTCATCCATCCAAGTACGCGCCGAGCATGACAGTGCTTAACTTCGGTGAGCGAATGGAAACCGGTCAAAGATTTGAGTTACACATTAGAATCGAACGTGGGAGTACTAAATACTATATTTGAAAATATTTCGTTCGTAGGATTCTGGCCAGCTGTGTATTTTTGCAAAGAAACGGTTTCATAGGCCTTAAGCTGAGCACGGATTAAAAAATCACAATGTTAATCGTAGACGCCCTCTATAGCTAAATTACTGCCCTTCGCGCATTTTCTCGCTGCTGTCTACAGGCAGTCCTATCAAACTACTATGTTTCGTGAAAGGTATCATACGTGAATTTCTGTCAGGTGCCATATAAGTCCAGCAACGAGTACGGTACTTCCCCTACCGCTCCCATGCACCACAGTAAAAGGAAAAAATAAAAGAACAGGTCATCGATCACTTTTTCCCAGCGAAAACAAAGCAGTACATTGTGTAGCGACCGACATCTTAAGTGTTACTGACATTCTAAATGCAAAATAAATTCTAGTTTCTGTGTGAGAATACTACGCCATGCCGAAAACAGCTAGTTCAAAGTCTCCTCATATAAGGCAGTGGCTGCAAGATTTTCCGCATTATACAACAGATGGGAAATTATTTTCTGCCAAGTATGCAACAAGGAGGTTAGTTGATGTTTTTCTTAGACTTCTTATTTTCCTGTCACTTAGGATTCATTTTTAACGATATCCTTTAGTAATACGAAATACTCTTCATATGCGATTCTAAACAGAATTTCCATTTTCTCTCGTATAATTTTTAGAGAGTTAAGAAATCTCACTTAACTCAGCATGCAGATGGAATCGCATATACAGCTAATGTTGAACGAAAGTCAAAATTGAAGCAAACTCTTTTAACCAATAAATCTGGTGAATCCTCCGAAAAAAGTAGCTCTGCAGTGATTTGTGTCATGCACTTTTGGCGGCAAACATCCCCTTTCGGAAACTAGAAAACCCTATTTTCAGAGGTTTTCTTGACAAGTACTGCCATCAGTCTATTCCTGCAGAGTCAACTTCACGTAAGAATTATGTGGGTTCAGCTTACAACGCTGCATTGCACAGAATCCGAGAAGATGTTAGAGAATCTTGTATATGGATTTCTGTGGATGAAACTACTGACAGTCTTGGCCGTGACATTGCAAACCTGATTATTGGCAAGCTAGATCCAGATGCCAGAATGAGATTTTCACTCTGCAGCGGAGTGTGCGGTGATATGAAACTTCCTGGCAGATTAAAACTGTGTGCCCGACCGAGACTCGAACTCGGGACCTTTGCCTTTCGCGGGCAAGTGCTCTACCAACTGAGCTACCGAAGCACGACTCACGCCCGGTACTCACAGTTTTACTTCTGCCAGTACCTCGTCTCCTACCTTCCAAACTTTACAGAAGCTCTCCTGCGATACATGCAGAACTAGCACTCCTGAAAGAAAGGATATTGCGGAGACATGGCTTAGCCACAGCCTGGGGGATGTTCCCAGAATGAGATTTTCACTCTGCAGCGGAGTGTGCGCTGATATGAAACTTCCTGGCAGATTAAAACTGTGTGCCCGACCGAGACTCGAACTCGGGACCTTTGCCTTTCGCGGGCAAGTGCTCTACCAACTGAACTACCGAAGCACGACTCACGCCCGGTACTCACAGTTTTACTTCTGCCAGTACCTCGTCTCCTACCTTCCAAACTTTACAGAAGCTCTCCTGCGAGACATGCAGAACTAGCACTCCTGAAAGAAAGGATATTGCGGAGACATGGCTTAGCCACAGCCTGGGGGATGTTCCCAGAATGAGATTTTCACTCTGCAGCGGAGTGTGCGCTGATATGAAACTTCCTGGCAGATTAAAACTGTGTGCCCGACCGAGACTCGAACTCGGGACCTTTGCCTTTCGCGGGCAAGTGCTCTACCAACTGAGCTACCGAAGCACGACTCACGCCCGGTACTCACAGTTTTACTTCTGCCAGTACCTCGTCTCCTACCTTCCAAACTTTACAGAAGCTCTCCTGCGATACATGCAGAACTAGCACTCCTGAAAGAAAGGATATTGCGGAGACATGGCTTAGCCACAGCCTGGGGGATGTTCCCAGAATGAGATTTTCACTCTGCAGCGAAGTGTGCGCTGATATGAAACTTCCTGGCAGATTAAAACTGTGTGCCCGACCGAGACTCGAACTCGGGACCTTTGCCTTTCGCGGGCAAGTGCTCTACCAACTGAGCTACCGAAGCACGACTCACGCCCGGTACTCACAGTTTTACTTCTGCCAGTACCTCGTCTCCTACCTTCCAAACTTTACAGAAGCTCTCCTGCGAGACATGCAGAACTAGCACTCCTGAAAGAAAGGATATTGCGGAGACATGGCTTAGCCACAGCCTGGGGGATGTTTCCAGAATGAGATTTTCACTCTGCAGCGGAGTGTGCGCTGATATGAAACTTCCTGGCAGATCCAGATCCAGATGCTCCATCCAGGGCTCATTTGATTTACTCAAAACAGCTTGCAAAAACTAACCAACAAACAATAGCACAGTTTGTGAACAATGGGCTTAAGGTGCTATACCCAAACGGAGTGGATGAGAATAAGGTGCTTCTGGCTGTCACTGATGCTGCTGCATATATGATAGGAGCGTTTCAACTATTAAAAGTATTCTACCCATTGATGTTGCACGTAACTTGTGTAGTGCATGGGATCAACCGCACAGCAGAGCAAGTAAGGCTACAATTTCCTAAAGTAAATAAAGTAGTATCTATGGTGAAGAAAATTTTTTTTAAGGCACCATCAAGAATACAGGCATTCAAAGAACAGCTTTCAGATGTCCCATTGCCGCCAGAGCTTGTTGTCACCCGCTGAAGCACGTGGCTGATAGCGGCAGAATACTATAGTACGCATCTCTCAGCTGTCCAGAGGGTGATTGAAAATATACCGGAGGATGTTGCATCCGTAACTGCAGCAATGGAGTTACTCAAAGATTCTTCTTTAAAACGGGACTTAACTTACATTAGGGCCCACTACACATTTATGGCAAGAATAATTTCACAATTAGAAGGCTAAGGGAGACCTATCTACGACAATATTTCTTTGCTTGAAGAAGTCAAAATGAAAATTAATGAAGCGCCAGGTGAAGTAGGGAAAAAGTACGGGCAAAAATGCAAACGGTTTTGCAGAAGAACACAGGCCTGAAGGAGTTGTGTGCAGCTGCCGACATACTTAGTGGAAAACCCAGCACTCCTGACTGCAGCATTCCTGTCCAACATGTGCCGAAAATGAAGTACGCCCCTGTCACATTTGTTGATGTAGAACATTCTGTTTCAGCGTATAAATTGATTCTGACTGACAAGCGCCACAGTTTTTCACTAGAAAACCTAGAAAAGATTTTGATTATTTATTGTGAAGCCAACTATGCTCAGAATTTGTGAAACTACGAATGTATTAATTAAACCATTGCCACATCTTTCTTACGGAGATCTTTATCTTGCAGGAACTCAAAAATATTTGGAGCTATGTTAAACATTAATGTTGTAGATTGCTGTGCTCTGTAACTGTGTAAATATTAATTCTCCTTGTTTTAATGACTAAGAAGATGTTCATACTGTCAACACTGTGTATTTTAATTTATTTTTATTTTTTCTGCATCATTTTTGTTAGAGCCAATTTTAGGTTTTATATAGCCTAAATGAACTACTGAAGGAGCCTATTTTAGGTGCCTAAAGCACACTTTTTTAAGACCCAAAAATCCGTGGTCTACTGATTACTCTTCCAATTTTGAATCTGTGGCTGTCGTGATGAAGTATAATGAAAGATGTATTTTCTTCAGTATACTAACTTAGCGAGTCTGAACAAGTCTGAATAACGTTTGTTTCCTGTCGCGACCGCTTCCGGTGCACAGCCACACAAACAACTACATCTACATCTACATCTAAGTGATTACTCTGCAATTCAAAGTTAATTGTCTGGCAGAGAGTTCAACAAACCACCTCTAGGCTATCTCTCTACCGTTCCACTCACGTAAAGCTCGCGAGAAAAACTGACACTTAAACCTTTCTGTGCGAGCTCCGATTTATTTTATTTTGATGATCATTCCACCCTGTGCAAGTAGGCACCCACAAAATGTATTCACACTCTCAGGAGAAAGTTGGTGGTTGAAATTTTATGAGAAGATCCTGCCGCAACGAAAATCGCTTTTGTTTTAATGATTGCCACCCGAATTCACTTATCATTTCCGCGGCGCTCTATCCCCTATTCCGCGATAGTAAAAAACGAGCTTCCTTTCTTTGAACTTTTTCGATGCTCTCCGTCGACCTTGTTTGATGCGAATTCCATACCGCACAGTAACACTCCAGAAGAGCATGAACAAGCTTAGTGCAGCCAGTCTCTTTATTAGACCTGTTGCATTTTCTCAGTTTTCACGGATAAATCGTAGTCTTTGGTTTGTTTTACCCATAACATTATCTATGTAACCGTTCCAACTTGAGTTATTCGTAATTGTAAACCCTAAGTATTTAGTTGAATTTACAGCGCTTAGATTTGTATGATTTACCGAGCGACCGAAATTTAGCGGATTCCTTTTGGTACTCATGTGAATGACTTCACACTTTTCATTATTTAGAGTCAATTTCCACTTCCCACACGATACAGATAACTTGTCTGAATCATTTTGCAATTTATTTTTATTATCTGATGACTTTACAAGATGATAAATGACAGCATTGTCTGTAAACAACCTAAGAGTGCTACTCAGTTTTGCCTTCTAAATCGTTTACGTGGATCAGGAACAACAGTGACGTATAACACTTCCATGGGGAATGCCAGATATTACATCTGTTTCACTCGATAACTTTCCATCATTTATTACGAACTGTGACCTTCCTGATAGGGAATCACGAATCCAGTCACGTAACTGAGACGATGGTCCACAGGCGCGCAATTTGATTAAAAGTGACTTGTGAGGAAAGGTGTCACAAGCCTTCTGAAAATCTGAAGATATGTATTTAATTTGAGATTCCTTGTCAATAGCACTAATTACTTCTTGAGAATAAAGAGCTAGTTGTGATTCACAAGAACGATATTTTCTGAATCCCCATTGGCTGTTTGTCAATAAATCGTCTTCTTCGAGACAACTCATAATGTTCGAACACCGCATACGTTCCAAAATCCTAATGAAAGTCAACGTTTGCGATATGTCTCTGTAATTCATCCGATTACTTTTATTTCCTTTCTTGGGCATTGGTGTCACTTGTTCAACTTTCCAGTCTTTAGATACG